>NW_026947499.1:5795242-6395242 GCF_034190915.1 Cavia porcellus | reverse complement strand
AACACACAAGCAGCTTCAGGGCATCTGTCTGCAAAACATATCTGTGTATCAGGGCCACAACTCAAAGAGGACATTGGCAGGGAGTGCCCTTCCTCTCTAAGTGACAGATGTGTCTCTACCCAAGATTATGTGTGCTACAGATGCTTCCATCAGGGCCTCCCTGAGAGATTGCATGGATTGTGCACTGCATAATTCAGGGACCTAGAGTTTCAGAGGGGTTTCCGGATGGAGGTGCAGGACAATGATGTGATGCTTTTGTTTTTGCCCTTGGCTTGAAAACCTGGTCCTGGCAATGTGAACTGTGGACCTGGGCTTAGAGCTGGGTTCTCCACATCTCTCTGTGGTGTCTCCATGAGTGAGTGGTCCTGAACCTTTGCCATGGTTCTGATTCAACCTGCGGACAAGGATGGTGGCCAGGAAGAACCTCACTGGGAGATGGTGACAAGAGCCACCATTCTGTCCTCACCCAGCAGAGTGAGCCCAAGGACAGGGACCAACAGCATCCCATCCCTAGGTCCATGCCCATGGCTGTGGCAGGCATCACTAATCAACCAGACCCTCAGACATCACTAATCGACCCAGATCTTCTTTCTCCTGCAGGATCTGCTGCGCTTACAGCTCCAGGGGCCGGGAAGGAGCAGCTTTTTTCCTGGTGCTGGTCACCAGGTGCCCATCTTTGTCTCCACAGTTTTCTCTGTCCTCAAAGAACTGCTGTGGCAGCCCCCATGGCTCTGCAAGGGGACCTCTGTTTCATCCTGTAGCCCCCAGCTCCCCCACCTCGGAAGGTACCCTTCTGCTGCTGCCCCAGGGCCTTTGCACAGCCGCTGCCTGGTGGCTGTCCCTCCAGGACTTCTCCTGGCACTGCCAGCTTGGCAAGCTCTACCCCAGATACACCCCCCCCCCAGTCAACGTCACCACAGCCTGGCTTTCGAGGCCACACAGCACCACTAACCACTGAAGTCCTTGTGCCCCTTTCTTTCCTGCCCTGGAGGACCGGGAGCCCATCTACCTGGTCCTGCTTTCTCCCCAGCACCTGGCAATTAGTCACAGCTCAGTGGATGTTTGTTGAATGGATAAGTGACCCCTGATCAAGGTGGGGAGCAAAGGCTTGAGCTCTGGCGTTCTTCACATGGGGAACTGAGCTGTGGTGCACACAGCTGTGCCCAGCGGTGCCGGACACAGGCCCTGCCCCAGCCCGGGACCTGCAGGCCTGGGGCTGCCGCATTCATCTGCCCTTAGGCCGCGCTGGCTGGGTCCCCGCGGGGTGGGGACTGTCAGGGTGATGGAGGCACCACTCACCATGGTAAAAGGGCCTGGCCTCGGGGTGACCTGGCCTGCGCCCCTGCACTGCCTCCAGGGGACCCCGTGCAATCTCGCGATGCAGATAAGGGAAGATGGCAAGGTCCAACGTGGCTGGGCTGGGCTGCCACCTTTCCCGGGATTTCACTCGCTATACAGGCAGGGAAACTGAGGCAGGGAGCCAGGTTAGGCGACTGTGACAGGCTTGCCGGGTGGCGCAGGCAGTGTTAGGCCCCCCAGTCTCAGGCAGGACACTGACAGAGAGATGGTTCCCTAGAGTCCCAGCCCCCCACACTGCCTGGTTACAGAGTGTTCCCCGGACGGTCGGACACCCTGCGGCCACTGAGCCGAGCTCCCCGCAACCTCCTCCTCTTCCACCAGCTCCTGGTGGTCACCAGGTGCAGTCCCGCCTGTGTGGATTATGAAACCCAGAATTTTGGAGAGACGGGGCCACTCGGCAGGTGGTTGTCTGGGCCTGGCTGCTCCCCTTCAGCTGCTTCCCTTCAGTCTGCGGCTCCCCACATTGCAGCCTGGGCTATGTTCCGGGCTATGTAGTATTCCATCGCGTGGGCCAACCCTACCATTCCAGAGACAGGTGTGTGGGTGACAGGTGCGTGGTGTCTGTGCCCCTGCTGACTGAACGGTGCCACTGTGGGTGCCCACACCCGTGGTTCCCCAAGGAGGGGCAGCCTGGGAGAGAGACAGCATGGCTCCAGCAGGAAAGCATTCGACCCTCAGGGATCTGAGCAGCCGTCCTGGGTGCCCACACTGTGTGTCCTCACGGGGAAGTGTAGGGTCCCCGCTGTCATCTGTCCAGGGGTGACAAGAGCCAGGCAGGAGCAGGAGGCAATCCACGCGGCAGGGACGTTGAATCTGTAGAGGACTGGAGGCCGAGGAACGCAGGTCTGAACACCACAGACGGAACCCTCGACAAACGCCTAGGGGTAAATTTCACGATGTCCGTATTTTACTTCAAGAAAAAAGGGGGAAACCCTTTATTTTCCACTTCTGTAAGCTGTTGTTTAGGGTCAATTCCCAGTCTCCCACGTGTCAGAAATTAAATCCCCCTCCCCACCTGGGGTGCCGGGAAACAAGGGAGGTCTGCTGGTGGCTCCTGGGAAAGAGGAGTTCCACTCTAAAAATGAGGAGGGCTGGGGCTGTGGCTCAGTGGCAGAGCTCTTGCCTCGTGTGCACAAAGCCCTGGGTTGGAGCTCCAGCACCACAGGGGGAAAAAAAAAAAAAGGAAGAGGAAGAAACAGGAAGAGAAACTTGTTTCCATTTGCCTGCTACCTTTGGATATCGTGTGGTTAAGCAATGGCTGGGACCGTGGCAGCCATTGTGCCACCATGAGAGAAAAGCAAGGCTGACATCACACCTGGGCTATGGCGTTAAGGAACTAAGGAGTTCCTGGGCGCTGCCTCTTTCTCCCTGGGCTCCTAGGAAACCGTTAGTGGCCTTGTGGTTGAAGCCACTGTCAGCTCAGGTGTGTGTCCCTCCTCACCAACAGATTCCCGATGGCACAGCCTTGGGAATCCCGGTTCCTGTCTGCTGAGTTCGAGGCCAGCCTCAGCGCCTTGGCGCTCTGTTCCCCTGAAGCAGTCCTGAGCCCCGGCCTTGCCAGCCCGGCCTTCCTCAGTCTCCCCGCCTGTCCACCGTCCACACCTCACTGTCCTCTGCCTCCAGCCCTGTTCCCGCCCTGTCCCTCCACCCCCCTGTGGGTTCTAGGACGGTTCCCATCCCGGGGCTCACAAGATGAAGCCAAGAAGGTGCGCAGGCCTGACACCCCAGCCCTGGGGCTGATGAATGACCCGGCGGGGCCAGGGTCGCCGTGTCCTCGTGCTCTGCAGCCTGCAGGGACCAGGACGCGGTCTCCAGGAACACCGGGCCGGCGGGGCCACCCTGCCGAGGAAGAGCGGTCCTGAGGCCTGGGACCCCTCCAGGGGTGAGGCGGGCACACAGGCCATGTGCCTCGCTCAGGATGGGACCTCCCTCCGCCCTCCTGGCCACGCCCAGGCGCCTGGCCACTGACCCCACGGGGACGTCTGCAGAGTGTCCAGGGCTCTCGGCGGTGCCGATGCAGAAAAATCCAGGCTCATCTCAGCAGTGTCTCAACACGGCCACCAACAACCCAGGAGCCTTCCCTCCTTCCACTCTGCCAGCTTTGTTCTGTGCTTGGTTAGTGACCTCCTGGTCACAAAACGGCTGCTGAAGAGCCAGAGTTTTAGACACATGTGTCAACGACATCTGGAGGAAGAGAGAATAGTCAGGAGCTTGGCTCCCTTTGTGCTCGGCGTTCTTGCTGAACTATCAAAGATGGCGCGTACACACGAATGTACAAATCATCTGCTCTTGGGCTTGTGTGCCAGCCTTTTCCACCAACATCCCTGACACGTGCAGGTACGTGACTCATCGCTGTGTGGCTGTGCGCCGCCCTGCGGATCTGGGGCGAGGGGTGCCATGGAGGCCGTCCTGGCACAGGCTGCTCCGGGGGATTCCTGGAGACACCAGCTGTGGACAGACCAGGCTCGGAGTTCCGACGAGCTCGGGTGGGGGAGTGTGGCCTGGAAGAAGCCCAAACCGGTGCCTTGGTGGCCGATGGCATTTGCACCTCGAGCTCCCGGGTGCCTCTTCTTCCCTGTGGGCCGTGGTGATGTAAGAAAGGGCTCAGAGGAGACGAGTGTGAGCAGCGTCAGCGGATGCACACCTGTGATCCGGGCAGCTCAGGAGGCTGAGGCAGGAGGGGTGCTGGGAACCCGAGGCCAGCCTGCACTGCATAGCAAGAGCCCTGCCTCAAAAAACAAAACAAAAAAAGAAAAAGAAAACTGGCAGAGACCCAGCCATGCCAGCGCCGAAGGCTCTGAGAGGCCCGCAGAAAGAAGCCAGAGCTGCAAGGAAACGCCAGGCGCTTAGAGACCTGTGTGGGGGGTGGCTGGTGCCGGCCCGCCCAGAGCCCCCCTCACTCTCTCCCGAGGGCCAGTGCTCTCCAGGGTTCCCTTTAGAAAGTGTCACCCCGGCGGCCTGTTTCAGTGACCCGGAGTGGGCCGGGACCCTCGCTCACCCTGCTCCTGGGCTCTGTCACGGCAGGGCACAGGGACATCTGTGCCCAAGTCCGCAGATAAAGCGGCTGCGCCCCAAACCCAGCTGGAGTGACGTGGGGCAACACAGGAACTCGGGGCGCACTGGAACACCAGCGGGGGCCCCCAAGGTCTGCGGGCCGGGCCTCTCCTCCCACCGCGGTGCTTGGGCCCAGCTCGGGTCCTGGGGAGTTCGAGTTTTGGGCTGTGTTGGTGCCCACCATGCGTCCAGTCTTAGGGGACAAAGGGGGGGCAGTGCTGACAGTGGAGACTGCTGGCCTCGAACCGGGACGCAGCACGCAGTGCGGAGGGGGGACGCGCCCGCCATGCCAGGACTCCTTCAAGTCGGTCTGGCTCCTCCGGATTCAAAGACTGGCCACGGCCCGCCCGCAGTCTCACCAGGCGGAGGCTGAGGCGGGAGGATCACAACTATCCTGAGCAACTTGGCAAGCTCTTGTCTCCAAAAGTTTAAGACGACGGGGCTGCAGCTCAGTGCAAAGGCCCTGGGTTCAATCCTCAGTACTGAGAAAAAAGAAATCCAACATGACGGCGGCCTTCACCCTGCTGGTGGAGGGTTTGCTGCCCAGTTCAAGGCCTGAACTCCTGGGGGAGCCGTGCCCCCAAAGGGGTGGTGCTAGAGGTGGGGCTCAGGGTCACAGTGGCACTCACTGGGGCTCCAAACAGTGACAGCAGCACTGCCCTCTCCCCTGCGATCACCTCCACTGCCCTGGCCCTCGGTGAGCAGGAAGGGGCCCCACAGGGCCTGCCTCAGTGCACACAGGTTCCTGAGCTCTGCCTCCAGCACGGGGAGACAGGAGCTCTGACGTTTGAGCCGCACAGTCCCTGCGGTTTGGTTAGAGCAGTCTGAACGTGAGAGCCCAGAGCACAGGGAACAGCATTTCCCCAGGGGGATCTGCATATGCTAAAGCCCAGAGGACCAGGAAGATGCCTGCAGAGCAGACAGCATCCCGCAGGCCCTGGGAGCTGAGTGCTGAGCTCTCTGGGTCCCTCTGGGTGCACATAGCCCCTCCATCTCCCTCCTGCCTCAGCCCCATCTTTACAGGACCCAGTGACCAACCACAAGCCCAGGGGCAGACCTGTAGTTCCGTGTCCTGGAGGTCAGCTTTCTGCTGTGGGTTGCTTGGGGCTGAGGTCAAGAGTGGTGGAAGCCCTGCAGACAACGGGCCCCACTGCACGCAGTCCCAGAGGCCGCTGGCCCCTGGCTGTAGGCCCCTCCTCCCGGCAGCGTGGGTGCAGCAACCTGAGATCCCTCGGCCTTCCATGCCCCAACCCGGGACCCGTGAGGATGTCGGTGCCCAGGTGACCCTGCTCCGTTCACCATCACCAACACCTCCCAGCCCCCTGGCTGGAGCTCACAGAACCACCGGAGGCAGAAATGTGGGCCGCGGTAGAAGCTCAGCCCACCTTTATTAAAAATGTTCACCAGATACAGGACCTCTTGTGGTGGGAACCATATATTTATCCCGTTTTCACTAGGCCACGTGATGAGTTATTCATTCAACAAACATTCATGGATCCCTGTGGGGGATGAGGTGTCACTTTGTAGGCCCAACCCCCTCTAACCTGCAATTTACAATAGCCGCCCTGGTATGCGAGAAGGAGGTAGAACGGGAATGCCTGTTCTCAGTGAGCCCTCACCCTCTGGAATCCATACTGTGAGCTGGCTTTGTTTTGCAGAAGTCTTGAGGAAGTGGCTGGCCACCCTTTGTGACACTAACAGCAGACAAATTAACAACATTCTTGAGCTAATGAATTTCTTCCTGGGCTAGAGAAGTTGTGAGAACTGGTTGTGATTATTTACTTCACTTAGATAGTTTTAGAATAAACATTGTAGTCTGTCACGTTGTAGCTTGCCACAAAGAATGCCTTTTCACTACTTAATTATCTGGGCTCTGTGAATTGATCGGGTTTACTATATATAAATCCTAAAATAAAGATTGTGCGTACAGTGCAGTGCAGTGCAGTGTAACGCGGTGCAGACAGCAAAGGTGTCTCTCCTGTCTTTCTTTTCCAAGCGCTGTACCCCCCGTGTCCCGACAAGGCGTGCGTGTTTACCTTGCCCGGAGTTCAGAGTGCTCTAGACACTCACGACAAGTGGCGCCCGAATTCAGGGACTCCGAAGGTCGCTTAGGAAGGTAAGTATAATTTTATTACGGGGAAATGGGACAATCTGCTTCCTCTCCTTTCTTAAAAATTCTTAAACATTTATTATCTATATATGGCATATCGCTCAGGTCAGCTGACTTGGATATGTGTATTGATACAATTAAAGAATATAATCCTTGGTTTCCAGATGAAGGAACTTTGGATGTAGAAGTATGGAGGAAGGCAAGGGTTAGTATAGAAAGGGCTATGCAACAGGAGGAAAAGATTCCTTTACGTTTTTGGGCTATTTGGTCGGTTGTGTACTCTTTATTAAAAGCTATGGAAGATGAACATATTGTAGAAAATCTTCAACTAGAAATTAAGCCAGTTATTCAGGAATTGCCCCTCACAGAGGAGGAGCAGAATGTAGTTCAAAATGACGCTATCGCTTTAAGTAGTGAAAAGGCGTCCAAACTAAAAGTAAAATCCACTACAGCCGACTCAGCTTTAGCTGCCGCAGCAATATCAAATTATGACAATCGCCCAATTTTACAGGCTATACAACATTTAACACAAGAGGTGAAACAACTCTCCGTTAAGCAAAACCCGCCTATAATTCCCTCTGCACCTCCTCCATCTAACCCTAATTGGAGTAAAGCCAAGCTAGCTTTGGCTGATCTACCAAAATTAGGGGATTCTGATGAGGAAAAGCCTGCCTTTGCTTTCCCTGTAATCAGGCCTCAGCCAATAGATGGAGAGGCAGTTCCCCCTAGATGGGAAGCATTTAATATGGATGATTTAGCAAAATTAAAAAAGGCTGTAACCCTTTATGGCCCTCAGGCTCATTACACTAGAGAATTAATAACATCAGTAGCAGATCAGTATGGTAATCTTGCTCCTTATGATTGGAAAGCCTTGGCCAAAATTCTTTTAAAGGAGCCAGAATATTTACAGTGGCACATGTGGTTTATGGAAGGTTGTGCGAAAAAGGCAAGACAAAAATGCTAATATAGTGATAGAAATGTTTTAAAAGATATTTTAAAAACTTTACCTCAATATTTTTCTCCGTTTGGACTTGTAATAGCACAGGATAAAATTCAAAAGGAAGAAGTTAGTCATTATTTGGGATATATTCTTACTAGACAAAAGGTGATTCCACAAAAAATGTCTATTAGGAGAGATAAGTTATCCACTTTAAATGATTTTCAAAAATTATTAGGGGATATTAATTGGCTTCGTCCCACACTAGGTATTCCTACCCATGCATTACAGCATTTGTTTGCTACTCTACAGGGCTCTTCAGATCCATCCAGCCCTCGTTCTTTAACAACAAAAGCCGAGCAAGAATTACAGTTTGTAGAACAACGAATTAAGGATGCATTTTTAATTAGGATTGATCCTAAATTGCCTCTAACTTTATATATTATTAATACTTTTCAATATCCCTCTGCAGTTTTAGGTCAAAATGCTATGCCAGTAGAATGGGTATTCACTAAAACTAAGCAATCTAAAAATGTTATGCCTTATATTGACATGGTTGCAGCTTTAATTATGAATGGTAGAGCTCGTTCTATAACTTTGATAGGAGAAGATATAAACAATATAGTTATCCCTTTAACTAAGGAACAATGGGAATATTTGTTGTCAATTACTGAAACCTTACAAATTGCTTTAGCAGATTTCATGGGAACTTTTTCATATCATTTTCCTAAAAGTAAATTATGGGATTTTTTTAGACGTCAACAATTTGTGGTTAATACCTTATTAGCTGTACAGCCAATTCCACAAGCTTTGACTATATTTACAGATGGATCTAAAAATAAAGCTGCATATTGGACTCAAAAATCTTACTGGGTACGTCAGACAAATTTTAACTCTGTACAACAAAATAAACTTTTTGCTATATTACAAGTGTTTTTAGATTTTCATAACCAACCTATTAATATTATAGCCGATTCGGCCTATTCTGTTGGAGTAGTGACAAATATCTATTCAGCTGTGTTATATTCTAATAAGCCTGCTTTATTGTCTTTATTTCAAAATTTACAAACACATGTTCAAAAAAAAAAATCATTCTTATTTTATTACTCATTTACGTTCTCATTCTCAGTTACCCGGACCATTAGTATCAGGTAACAATGCAGTGGATTCCTTAGTTATGTTCACCACACCCGTTAAAAAACATCAATTTAATCATGCAAATGCAGGACATTTGCATCTTAAATATAAGATACCTTTTACAAAAGCTAAACAGATTGTAAAAGCCTGCCCTATTTGTAGACCATTACATTTAAGAATTATTCCCGCAGGTGTCAACCCTCGAGGAACTCAACCTAATGAATTATGGCAAATGGATATTACACATGTACCTTCTTTTGGTCGGCTTTCTTATGTACATGTAGTTATTGATACCTATTCTTCATTTCTATGGGCTACTGCTCAACAGGGAGAATCCACTAAAAATGTTATTGTACATTTATTGGAGACTTTTGCAGTTATGGGAATTCCTTCTAAAATCAAAACAGATAATAGACCTGCTTATACTAGCAGAACATTTAAACAATTTTGTGATCTCCATAATATTATTCATATTACAGGGATTGAATATAACCCCCAGGGTCAAGCTATTGTTAAAAGAGCACATGACACTCTTAAGTTGCAAATTAAAAAATTAAAAAGGAGGAGTCAGGAGGATATTCAGATACCAATACTGTTTAAATTGCAAAACAGTCCAAAAACATTACTGCATCAAGCATTGTTTATTTTAAATTTTCTCAATTTACCACAAGGTGAAATATTAACAAGAGCTGAAAAACATTTTGAACAGCAACAACAGTCTTTTGTGATTAATGAACCTATTTGGACTAAAACAGCTCCAGAGGCTGAATGGGAGAGGGGCACATTGCTCTATAGGGGGAAAGGTTTTGGTTATATCTCCACAGAAAATGGAATTCAGCAGTGGGTCCCTGGACGATGGATCAGGACCCGCGTCTCCAGATCCTGTTCACCAGCCCCGGAGACAACTCCCCAAGGAACCGGAACCGTGCCTTCAGAAGCGAGCGCGAAACCAGCTAGAAGCTGAGGATGCTGAGTTTGTTCCTATCGCAGCCATGGCCAGATTACAGCTAAGAAAATCCCGCCGCTCACAGCGACCAAATTTAAATCCCCTCCCTACATGGGGACAATTAAAGAAATTGACCATAGAAGGGCAACGGCTTGTCCTTCAAGCAGGAAAGCCTTTAAACCCCGAAAACTTGTTTTTAGCTTTATGTGCCTTGCTCACCGTTGCATCGGGGACTGAGGTACCTCCGCATTCGTACTGGGCATATATTCCAAACCCCCCTTTATTAGAACCTGTAAAATGGGGAACTAGTGATATTTTACTTTATACCACACCTAGAGAAATTTTGTCAGCACCGTGGGCTGATTTAACCCCCCACAATCAAGATGATGGGACACTATTCAATTTTACTTATTATGGTAATCAAAGGCCTATTTGCATTGGGGAACCGCCTTGCATCCCTCTGGGATGGCAGTATTGGATTCAACATGGAATAAAAGCAGGCAACAAAAGGACAAGGCTTCAAGCCTTGGCTGCTCAAACCTTTAATGTTACCTGGAAAAATTTAACAGCACCTGATACAAATACATTTCCTGTATGCCCTGAATTCACTTATAAAAATATTTCTTATAATCCCATAATTTGGCAACTATGTATGGGAAAATTTGCTAAAAATATTGATGGGTATATTATTTGGGGACCATTTGGAAAATTCGTTAATGGATGTGCTGAATGGAATGAGACAAGATGTAATCTCTCTGTTGTGTATAGTCTTCCAGATCCAAAGAAAATAACTGACGGAGCTCCTATATTTCAACAAAAGACGGCTCTCTTGTGGTGGGGAGATGGTGGAATCGCTAACCCTGCTGTTGCAGCCGAAGAATACCCTCATCACCTTCAAAATCATATTTGGAAGATCCCAGCCGCTATGCAACCTGTAACCTTGTACAATGTTTCATATTCAGGGACTAGTCGATCTGTATCTACTACTTATAATTTTACTAGGTTTAAAATGTATAATATTACTGTTTGTGCACCTCTACCTTATGTCTTTTTAGTGGGAACTTTTAATTTTACACATTTTTCTTGTACTTGTTTAAATTGTCAATTGTTTACATGCTTAAATAGCACACTAAATTTCACTAAGCCTTATACAGTTATGCTGTTACAACAAAAAACTCATATTTGGTTGCCTGTAAATTTAACTCGACCTTGGTCTCAAGACCCGGTAATTTCTGTTACTACTGAATTTTTTAAACATCTGTTAAAACGTACAAAAAGATTTATTGGAATAGTGGTTGCTGTACTGTTAAGTCTGATAACTGTAGCCTCTCTAGCAGCAGTCTCAGGAGTAGCTTTACATACCTCTTTGCAAGAAAAACATGTTGTCGAATTATGGCATGAGAATTCTCATGAACTTTGGTTAACTCAGTGGCAAATAAACGCCAAACTACAACAACAAATAGACCTCCTTAAACAAACAGTTGAATGGATGGGTAGAAAAATATTGGCTCTTCAGCATCAAGTGTTTTTAAAATGTGATTGGAATTCAACTACTTTCTGTATAACCCAACGACCTTATAATCAGACAGAACATGAATGGAAAATGATTAGAATGTATTTAAATGGAAACACCTCTGCCCAGGAGGAAATAGAATCTTTACATAATCAAATTGACAAGGATTTTGCAAAGCAAAATGATGATGAATCTCTAGCACAATTCGCACAATTGCTTGCTCAATCTTTGAAAGGATTAGATTCCAAAGGAATCTGGCAGAGCATTACCCACACTTTTAGTGGCATGGGACTTAGTTTAATTATAGTTCTCATTGCCATAGTTCTTGTGTATTTTTACTGCATAAGACGAAATGCTATTAATAACCTGATCTTATGGAAATTATTGTTAAAAAATAAAAAGGAAGGAAGTGTGGGGGATGAGGTGTCACTTTGTAGGCCCAACCCCCTCTAACCTGCAATTTACAATAGCCGCCCTGGTATGCGAGAAGGAGGTAGAACGGGAATGCCTGTTCTCAGTGAGCCCTCACCCTCTGGAATCCATACTGTGAGCTGGCTTTGTTTTGCAGAAGTCTTGAGGAAGTGGCTGGCCACCCTTTGTGACACTAACAGCAGACAAATTAACAACATTCTTGAGCTAATGAATTTCTTCCTGGGCTAGAGAAGTTGTGAGAACTGGTTGTGATTATTTACTTCACTTAGATAGTTTTAGAATAAACATTGTAGTCTGTCACGTTGTAGCTTGCCACAAAGAATGCCTTTTCACTACTTAATTATCTGGGCTCTGTGAATTGATCGGGTTTACTATATATAAATCCTAAAATAAAGATTGTGCGTACAGTGCAGTGCAGTGCAGTGTAACGCGGTGCAGACAGCAAAGGTGTCTCTCCTGTCTTTCTTTTCCAAGCGCTGTACCCCCCGTGTCCCGACAAGGCGTGCGTGTTTACCTTGCCCGGAGTTCAGAGTGCTCTAGACACTCACGACAGATCCCAATGGTGTATCCATCCCCGATTATCAGACTTCAGGAGGCAGAGACAGGAAGACCCAGCACCACCCACTCCCCGGGCTGGAGGGGGAGACAGCTGCTGCCTGAGAACGAGGTCACACTCTGTCCCACATATCCAGGACGCGCCCCTCTGGACTGGCCACTCCTGGCCGCCTGGGCCTTTCTGACTCTGAGGACACACTTGGCTTGGCGTTGCTGCAGGATCTGACCACACCAAGTCAGGGCTCAGGGGGGAGGGGGAGGTTCCAAGAGGTCGGCATCTTGCCCGAGGGCAGAGCTGGGAAGTGGCAATCCAGCTCCAGATGTGCGGCCTCAGTTTCCCCAGCAGGGAACTGCGGTGGAGTGTTTCCTGGGGCTGGAGCTGATCAGCTGCCAGGCTCGAGGTCAGTCAGCAGCCCCTCTGGTGCGGCGTAGCCCAGTCCTCCCGCCCGCCTCCTTGGCCCGGGTCCTCTCCCATCTGTGTGTGAGGTCACCCAGCTAGAATCCGGGAGGAGGATGAGGTCATCGCGGGGCCGAGCCAGCCCTGCCTGCTCACCGCCTGTCCCCACCTCGCCGGTTTCCGGGAGGGCTGCAGCCGTGTCCAAACCCCTGTCCAGCAGGGTGTGGTGGCACACGCCTGCCAACCCGGCCAGTCAGGAGGCTGAGCCAGGAGGGTTCCTCGTGGCAGCCCATGGTGGGTAACCTGGTGCTTTATCAAGCCCCTGTGTCAAAATAAGAGCCAAGGGCGCTGGGGTGTAGCTCAGTGGCTGAACAGCGCTGAGCTGGCACGAAGCCCTGGGGTTCATCCTCTGTACCCCCAGAATAAACACAAAAGTGCAGCCGATCTGTGGCCACCCAGTGGGGCACAGTGGTTGCCTGTGTCCCAGCCTCCGGTCAGCAGAGTGGGTGCAGAGGCCCCCAGGGGCCTGTCCCACACTTTTTTTCTTTGCCACAGGGTCTCCGTGGCCCGGGAGCAGGGACCACAGACCCAGCCCTGTCCTGGGCCCTGGCAGGGGAAGCGATTTGCACAGCAGCGGCCTGGCCCGCCTCCTTACAGCCCCTGACCTCAGCTTCATGGAAGCTGTGCTACAGCCCTGGGGTCCCTTTGGATCACGTGTCACCCCGCCACCTGCTGTGCTTTCCAAATGCATGCTGGGAAACGTTAGCAGCACTCATCCCGAGAAGCAGAACCCAGCCTGAAAACTTTAGCCACTTAGACGCCATCACAAAGCAAAAACACAGAAAAGGGGACGGGACTCAGTGCGAAGACCTTGGGGTGGATCCCCAGTGCCACAAAAAACAAAAATCAAGCCTGGTGTGCGCAAAACTGGCCCCTGCTCTGGAATTCAGGGTGTCAGTGGCCTGAGGACATTAGGTGTCCTCCCCTGGTGAGGTCAACCGCAGCGGCCTTTCCCCTGTCCTCCGGGCACAGCGGCTCCCCCACCTGCAGCTCCGGGACACTGAACAGCCCGGCCTCGGGGGCCTCACCCGTACCCGGGAGGAAGACCGCCCGCTTGGCGGACACCACTAGCGGGGAATCCAGGGAGCAGATGCCCAGAACATCACGCCTGGACACCCCCAAGGGGTGACCTTGGCAGCCGGGGACACAGTGGCCTGGCCTGCTGTGTCGTTTTCTAAAGAAGCTGACCGTACAGATCTTTTATGTAAAATCTCCTGATGTATTTTAAACACGGGCAACTTGTTAAAATTAAAGAAAAGAAGAAACAGCTCAGCGAGGCAAAGCTCACCCAGATGAAACCCGCGAGCTTTGCAAAGTGGCTCCCCTGGCCCCCTTTCCCTCTAAGGGAACCGCAGCCGAGCCCCAGGCCCCAGGCAAAAGGTGGGGTCCGGGTCTCCCAGGCCTTCCTGCTGGGGGGCTCAGAGGATCCCCGCCCCCGCCCCGCCTGGTCCCCACGGGCTGCTGGCAGCCGCCGAGCACTGCGTGTTTTGAGCCAGGCACGCACAGTGCTCAGCAAACACGGCTGCTCCGCCGTCTGGCTCAGCCTGGGCTGCGCCAGATGGTCGCGGCCGCCTCCCCAGCTGAGCCAGGCCCTGGGGGACTCGGGCCGTGGGGGGAGCCGGGGCCAGCCTGCCGGGGTGGGGGGCTGCTGGGAAAGCCGGATCAGCGGGGCCTTGAGGATTTAGAACCCCCAGCCCCTCGGCCGCCGGCCTTCCTTGCTAATTGTTTTGAGACAGATGGCCTGGCCTGAACCCTTCCCTGGGCTGGGGCTGGGGCTGGGGCACCCGGGAGCCAGCCATGACCTTGACCCCCGCATTCTGTTAGAGGGCCCAGGTCCAGGCTGGGAGGTAGAGAGTGGGTGGCAGGGGAGCATCCTGTGCAGAAGGGAAGCCACAGGCTTTGGGGAGTGAAGGATCCGACCCCCAGGCCTCAAAAGCTGCAGGACTGGGAACTGACTCCTTTGGGACTGGTTTAGGGAGGTGGAGGGTGAGTCTGGGGTCACAGCAGGGTTCCTGCCTCCAGAGGTTTCAGGTTTGTGAAAGGAGATGAACATAAATTCACAAATGATTAATTTAAAAGGACCAGTAGGCAGAATACTAAAACCACAAAGGATTTCGAGGGGAATGGCAAGTGCAAAGGCCCTGAGGTTGGTGTCTGGTAGATTCTATAGACAAGCCAAGATGACAGCCTATCTGCTGCTCCAATGGACACCACACCGTGGGGGCCTCGGTTGTGACCCATGTCCCAGTGGTTAAACTCTGGCCCCTCCAAGGGACCAAAGAGAGTCCCCAATGTCACAAAGCTGATGGGCAAGAGGCTGGGGACAAGGCAGCTGGGCCCAGGACAGTATATGTAAACTTCAGAGTTGTGCCAATCGAAGCAAATGATGTCAGAAATCTGTGAGGCCAATGCTTTGTTAGGACCCTGGGCACACACGACACAAGACCCGGCACCGCTTGATATGAACGGAGGAGAAATTACTGAGCCCTAAAACCACAGACTTCAGAATAGCTGGAGCCAGGGTCTGGTGGGAGGAACCCCGGGGTCTCGGTCCCTCCTCCAGGCTCCACCCAGGATGGCAGGAGCACCCGGGAGCACTTAGTACCCAGGCCTGCAGTT
The DNA here is from genome assembly GCF_034190915.1 of Cavia porcellus. Lineage (NCBI taxonomy): Eukaryota > Metazoa > Chordata > Mammalia > Rodentia > Caviidae > Cavia > Cavia porcellus. The sequence goes on along the minus strand of NW_026947499.1, from coordinate 6,380,123 downwards.
CAGCAAACCCCCAGGGTCCTCTCCCCCAGTCCTTCCAGGAAAAGCAGCAGGGCTGACTCATTGGTCCCCTGCAGGTCACATGGCCACTCCGGGACCAATCACTGCATTGAGAGGGGGCGATTGCATTCTGCAGCTTGGTTACCCCTGGAATTGGGGGTGTGGAACCCCTTCTCTTCTCTTGGGCCTGAACTGGGTGGGATCTGGCTCCCCGGGGGAAAATCCGAGTGCAGGCTCCGGAAGAAGCAGGAACAGTCCTGGGGAGGGGCCAGAGTGGGCAGGGCCCCTGTGGAGCGGGGTGGCTCCTCCCCCTGCACCTCCCAAGAGGGCGGAGCGGTTGCAGAGGGGGGGGGGTTCTGAGGCTCAGAGGTCTAAATCTGGGCTCTCCTAACCCCAGGTGTGGGGCAGGGCGTGGCCCCCCTGGAGGACCAGGTTTCCTATGTGGGCATGGCCTGTTTGGCGGTGTGACATTCCTCCAGGCGTGGTCTGCCATAGCAGTGCATGGCCTATACAGAGGGCTCGGTGGCCTCACTGTCCAGGAGGGCGTGGTCTTTCAGGAGGCTGTGGGCTGCCTTGGCCTGGTTGCGCCTGGTCTGCTGGTGTACCTGGCACTGTGCCGTTATATGTGACCTGGAAGAGAGCAGTGGGTCACTGCACTGACCTGCCCCCCCCCCTGCAGTCCATCCTCCTGCTGTCCGCACCATCGCCAGTCTCTCCTCTTCGCCCCTCCTCCACTGGCTCATTTGACCCCGGGACCCCTTCCTCTAGCCATCCAAGTGCGATTAAGCCACACAACAACTTCTCTTCTTCCTCCTCCTCCTTTTCTTCTTCTTCTTCTTCTTCTTCTTCTTCTTCTTCTTCTTCTTCTTCTTCTTCTTCTTCTTCTTCTTCTCCTTCTTCTTCTTCTGTCTTTTTGAGACAGGGTCTCACCTTGCAGTTCATGCTGGCCTTGAGCTCACTTTGTAGTTCAGGCTGGTCTCAAATTTGCAACGATTCTCCTGCCTCAGACTCCTGAATGCTGGGATGACCGAAACCAAATTTCTGACTTATAAAGGCTCTAGGACTGTCCTCTAATATGAGCTTATATATATTTTAATCTGGCGTTAACGTGATTTAGAACAGAGCTTCGGTAGATGGCCTGAGGAAAATTAAAAGTCTCCATCACTGCGTGTCTGGCTGCAGGCCCCAGCCTGGCTGCCCCTCCAGGGTGGGAGCCCGGAACACGGCCTCGCTAAGTCAGGGTGTCTGCAAGCTAGCCACGCGGCGGTGCTTAATGAACGGTGGCATCTGCTAGGCCTTTAATTAACAAGCCCTGTCTCGGAGGTGGCAGGACACGTCCTCCGCTTTGGGAAGAAGATAAAGCGCAGCGGAGACTGCAGACGTGGGTGGGATGACTTTCCCGCCTCCTCTCAGAAATCAGAGGACAGAGCCTGCTGGTATCTGTCCCTCCCGGCCTGGCCCCCGCCGACCTGGAGGGCCCGGTGCTGAGTGAGGGCAGCTGGGCCTGGCTCTGCAGCGTCCAGGTCCATCATCGTGGGAGGACTCCGTGCATCCGCGTGCATCCCCTCCCGCAGATTCTCGCGTCCGGCCCCGTCCCTGTCCCCACACACGCCCTGGCTCCCTGCCCGCTGACCACATGCCACCGATGCAAGGCGGCGTGGGCAGATGGAGGGGCTGAGCCGCTGGCCAAGGACAAAGGCCAGCAGCAGCTGAGCCTCCGGCACGCGGCGTCACCCCATTTCAAGGCTGGGCGCAGGCTGGCAGAGAGCCAGGCTGCGGGCGGGGCAGAGGCCGGAGCTCCGGCTTGGCCTGCTCGGGACCCCCGCTCTGCAGCTCCGAACCCAAAGGGAGACCCCACCCCCACCCGAGCCATCTGCTGCCGGGTATTTTTATTTTGTTTTCCCCGAGAACCATCAAGGTCACGGGCGCTCGCTCCCCGTGCAGGCTGCAAAGTGCCCGTGCGCATGCGCACAGCCGGCCCAGCGAGCCCGCGGGGCCAGGCCGTCAGATGCCTCGCAGATGGCGACACCGGAGCAGAGAGGGCAGGCGCCTGCCCGAGGGCACACAGCCAGCACAGGGAGAACCAAGATCTCCGGCTTAGCGCCTGAATCCCTGCTCTTTGTGCAGTGCTGTGGGGAGGGGCGGGGATAAACCCAGCAGGGTGGCCGTGCGCAGAGCTGGCCTGGGCTGCAGCGCCCTCTGGGCACCCACTGCGCACCGGCCCCTTGCTGCCCGCTGCAGCTCCCCGTCCCGTCCTCCCTGTGGACGGGGAGGTTGGGGCTCAGTCGGGCCAATACAGCCATTGTGCCTCCTGCTTGTGGAAAATCTAGTCCTTGCTGTGACCCTGAGCGCCCACCCCTGACACGGCCCTGGTCCCCTGCCCTCCAGCCCCTTTGGCGGCCTTTCTCTTCTGTACCCAGAGAGGACTCCCGCGCCCCTCTGCACTGTGCTACCCCCACCCCGGCACCTCCCGCCCAGAGCTGCTTCCGCACAGCTGAGCTGCGGGGACTTGACACTGTCCTGGGTCCCCACAGGACCTCAGAGTCCCATCCTGTGTCCCACCTAAACTCCAGCCCTGTGCTTCCGTGGGGCCCACTGCTGGGCTTGGTGAAACTGTACCTCACACGATGGGGAGGCCTCCCCCAGTGGGGACACGGGACACATATCCACGTGTGCATCCCACTCATGGGACACAGGCGCCTGTGGGTCTCTAGGTGTCACCTCTGCTCCCTGTGCAGAAGGGACAGCTCCTGGATCTCTCCAGGTCACTTGTCCTTCCCAACACGATTTCTTTATTGAGCACTTATTTGGCGCCAGGCAGCTGGATACGGTTGACAGGTTTCTGCCCTCTTGGATAAAGCTAGAAGTCAAGGAGGAAAAAAGCACAGCCAGCGAGCTGCGGGGGTGGCAAACCCCTGAGCACCCAGACAGAAGCCGTCAGGACCAGGGCAGGCGGCATCCACGGAGGGGCCACAGGTAGGCGGGGAGCAGCTGGGGCGAGAGACATGGAGAAACTTCCAGCAGGAAGGGCAGACCGTACCCAGACCCCAAAGCCGGAAGGAGCACAGTGATTCCGGAGGCCCCTGTGGGGCTGGCTTCCCCACCCCCGCCCCCCTTTCCCAGTCTCTCCTGATGGCAGAGGCTAGAAACCCGGGAGTGCGGGTTCTCCAGTGCCCGTGGAGCTCAGACCCTTATGAGGAGTGGCCGGGGCCTCTGATGGGGCTTCTACGCAGAAGCCTGACAGATAGGACAGGTGTTGCTGGTTGTCCCAGGTAGGGTCCCTCAGAACCAGCTCTGAGGAGGGAGGTTTCCTGGAAAGCTGGTCTCAGGAACAGTAATAGAGCGGGAAATGACACAAGGAAGAAAGTCAGGAAGAGGGAACTCCCGCCGGCAGGTGGGGCAGCCGGTAACCCATAACCCGGGAGGCCGCGGCAGGAGGATCAGGAGTTTGAGTCCGACCTCAGCTACACAGTGAGGCCCCATCACAAAACAAGAACAAAAAGACAAAAGAAAGGAAAAAAGAGCCAGAAGCGAGGCAGGGAGGGAGTTCAGGGGTGTCACCTGGAGATCAGCTCTGGGGAGCCCCAACAGGCCCTGTGGAGGACCTCAGCTTTTATCCACCCGACCCCCAGCTAAGATGGTGGGCCGAGAGTCGGGGCTCCTGCCGGACTAGGTGAGTGCCCACAGCATGGACGCAGCTGCCACCCACACCCAGGAGTTGCCTCTGTGTCACGGGAGCCCCCCAGCTTCTCACCACCCAGGAGCAGGGCCAGGGCCCCGTGAGGCCGACGCAGGCCATCGGATCACATGTTTTTTGTTCTTTGCCAAAATGCAGAAGAGCACTGGGCTTCCGTGTATTCACCGTGTATCCTGTGACCCTGCCATGCCCGCTTACCCCATCAGGGATTCTGAGAGACTTCTGTTGTGTTTTCTTTCTCTTTCTCTTGTTATTGTTTTTGGTATTCTTTTTGTCTCTGCTGTGAACCGTTTGGAATTTTCTATGATAAGAATCACGTCATTGTCATAAAGTGCGACAGACCAGGTGGCTTCAGTAACAGAGGTGTCCTCTCTCACGGAAGGCAGAGATCAAGGCGGGCAGGGCCAGCCCCTTCTGGGGAAATCTGTACCAGCACCTCCTGCTTTCTGGGGCTCATGGGTCAGCAATGGTGCCCCGAGGCTTGGAGGCGTCTGCTCCAACCACTGTGTCCGTGCAGGCACAGGGCTTGCCTCGCAGGTGGGACCTGGACAGAAGGATGTGGGGTGTGGGTCAGGCCCTGCTCCTCCAGCGTGAGGCTCCATTCCGGGTCAAATCATAGTCTGAAGCAGCAGGATTAGACGTGGACCTGTGCGCAGGGCAGGGTCACCAGCAGGGCACAGACATCGGGAGGGGGACATTTTTCTTTGCTGGGATGGACAGCATGATGGGTTAGGGTGGCTGCAGCCACACAGGACCCGGTGCGTGCTCCGGTGAGGACCCACGGCGTAGGCTGTTCACAGCAGTTCTTCCAGAGTGGCCTGAACTGTGCTGGGTGTGTGTGTATCCATCCGTCCGCCAAGGATGGCGAGCTCAGTCTCCCTACCAACTGCTGGCCCGAGCCCTGTCCACACCTCCATCATCCAAGAGGGTGCCAAGCACTGGCCCCCACCGACACAGGGTGAGCCCCGTGCAGCAGCTCGGGGACAGAGGAGGGTGAACAGGTGCTGCAAAAATGTTTCATAATCAGACGTTTTGTTCACGGGAGAGAATTCAGTCAGTAACCTTATCTGTCCCATCAACGCCATTGCAGGTGGCCTCCCTTACAACAAGATGACAGCTACTGAAATGTTAAAAGGGGCTAACGAGACCACCTGTGGGTCCATCAGATGGAGAGCAGGTCAGGAATGTGCCCTCCGGGAACCCCTTCCTGCTGTGGACAGCAGCAGAGGACCAGGTCGCAGGGGAAGGGTGAGGTGGGGTGGGGTGGGGTGGGGTGGGATGTGGTGAGATCCCAGGGCTTTCATAGGGAGCCACAGCCTCTATCTCTTTTTTAATGTATTTTTTTACAACAGTCTGGCCAAGTCACTAAATTGACCGGTGGTACACACCTGTAATTCCAGCTAATGGGGAGGCTGAGGCAGGAAGAGTAAAGGTTGAAACCAGCCTGGGCAACTTATGTTAGTGATGACCATGTCAAATTTTTTGAAAAAAGGTCTAGGGCTGTAACTCATTGTGAAGCCCCTCCTCCCCATGTCCCAATATCACAGGAAAAAAATTTAAAATTTTCCCAGGCTGGGCTCTAACTTGTGATCCTCCTGCTTCAGCCTTCCCATTAGTGGAACACAACTGTAGTTTCCATCTGCATTTTTTTATATGAAGGCAAAGCTGAAATGCCTCTTAGTTACTTTCTCTCATTGCTGAGACAGAATACCTGACAGCCAAAGCTAAAGGAGGAAAGGTTTATTTGGCTCACAGTTTGTGGAGGTTTCAGTCCATAACTGGCTGGCCCCAAGGCAGGGCGGCATTGCAGAGGAGAAACAACAGCCCATGGTGGACAGAAGGTAGGAAAGCAAACCAAGGGAGGAGACAGGCCTCTTTCCGACCCTTAAATTGTATCCAGGTGGCTGGGATTAGGGCAGCGCCAGACCAACGGGGGGACAGATTTAGTAATCACCCATACTTAATCCCAGCACCCTTAACCCTTGCTTTGTGCCATGAATCAATCCCACACTCTAGATCCCGCCACCTCTGAAAAAGCCTTGTCTGTGATGGCATGAGGGGATGCTTAAACTCTGCTATAGCCACTTCTCTTGAGCCGCTGTGACCTGGGCCCCTGCTCTCAGGGCCTGCTTGGCCTGGCTGCCCATGGCCAGGAAGTCCCTTTTGAGAAGCACCAGGCCACAGGCCACAGGCGACACAGCCCTCCAGCGGGCTCCGGGGAGACCGGTGAGCTCATAGGATGGGCACGCTGCTGTGGATCTGGGCCCAGGCACTGGGTAGGACTGGGGAAACGACAGGTGACAGAGAACGCGGCGTCCAGTCTTGAGTAGGGCTGGGTTCAGATTCCTTCTTTGGCTTCTGTAAGGGTGAGGAGTCCAGCTGCCCTAGAAAGCCCCAGTTCAAACTGGCTTGAGCTCTGAAGAAAAGTAACCGGCTCTTGTCAGAACAAACCCCACGGGGAGGCAGGTCCAGTCTCAGGCGTGGCTGGATCCAGGGGCTGGAGCAATGTCCCCAAAACTCGTGTCTGGGCTATCTTGGCTGCTTGCGACTCTGCTGACTTCATTCTTGGGCAGGTCCCGCCCTCAACATGGAAAAGACGGACAGACTGGACCAATCAGATCATCTGATGAGCCCTACCCAATTGCTGAGGCCGGCCGAGGCTTGGAAAATTCTGATTGGCCAGGCGCCAGTCACATGTCCACCTCTAGACCAATGGATGGAGCCCGCCCCTTACCAGAACCAGGAAGTTGAAGGTGAGGGAAGGAGTCTAGCAGCTGTGACTGAACAGTCATCACATCGAGGTCCACTGGGCAGCTGGGCTCCCCGGGGCCGTCAGAGGACAGGTTTTTTTTTTTTTTTTTAAATCGGTACCAGGGATCGAACTGCCGCCTGCTTGCAAGGCAGGTGCTTATGCCGCTGAGCTAAATCCTCAGCCCCTCAGAGGACAGTTTTGATGCATAGGTGTCATGAGGAAGCCAGACCACATGTGGAGTCCTCGCCCTGTGGAAGTTCCAGCTGACACAGGTCACAGTCGCTCCAGGCATAGTGACCCTGTGACCATGTGCGTGACCGCTCTGCCCCAGAGCCCGACAGCCAACTCCTGCGGCACGGACACCTGGAAAGGGGGCAGCGACTCGTGGCCAGGTCACACTCCAGAGACTGACCCAGAGCTCACTGGCTCACATGTCCGGAGGGGAAGAGGCCAGGCTGTGCTGTGTCCCCACGTCCCCAGCCCTGCTGACCAGCCTCACTGTCCCTTCCTGCTGTGATCAGCTGGAGGTCCCTGCGGAGCTCCTGCCAGGCCCATCTCAGGGAACTTGCCATCTTTGAAGGTGGCTCTTGCCTGGCTCCTGGCCTTCTGTCCCAAGCCACCTGTCCCAACCCCGCGGCCAGCTGCCCGGTGCCCAGTGGGGATCTCACTTGGTGGCGTCTATGCAGATCAGCAGAGGCTCCTGTTAATGGACTCCTTTGAAGTACATCCCGGTGCCTGTCTGCACCGAAGTTGGGGTCTTGCCCAGCACCAGACACTCAGGAGGGAAGGATTCAGGAACCCTGTCCTGCCACCTCTGCGGCCACCCAGGAGAGGAGGTGACAGCTGCAAGTTACAGTGACAGCAGAGGCCTACTGGGTTCCAGGATGATGCCAAGGCCCCACAGGCACCAGCTCATTCATCTCCGGGCAGCCTGTGAGGGCCCAGAGAGGGCAGACAGCTCCTTGAGGTCACACAGCTGGTCAGCCATGATGCAGGGATTTGCTGTGGGAGCCTGGACAGTGTGACTTGGGGATACCCAGGGGGCCCACACTGCCAGGTCTGGCAACTGCCCAGTCCTCCAACGGGAGTCAATAGTGCCCCCCAACAAATCTGAATCCTGTGGGTACCTGTGTGTGTAGCCTTTGGAGTCAAGTCCAGGGGACAGGAGATGGCCTAGGTGGCCCTGACCCTGGGGAGGGAAATTTGGGTTCAGAGTCACACACAGGAATGGCTGTGTGAGGACAGAGGCAGAAGGCAGAGCACTGCAGCCATGAGCCCAGGGATGCCAGGGACCCAGATTACCAGCAGGAGCTGGGGAGAGACAGATCATTCTAGAACCTTCCAGAACCTTCTGGGAAGACATGGCTGCTGACACTGCTGATATGAGCTTTGGCCTCCAGAGCTGTGTTGAAGGTGCTGAGCACTGTCATGGCAGTGACGAGAGGAAGGCCTTGGCCTGTGTCGGGGAGGTGTCCCCTCCCCTGAGGAGGTGACCTGGCGTTGGCCTTGGCTCCCTCCTCGCTTACATGGCTGCCTCTCCTTTTGGGCTGTGTGACTCCAGGAAGGTGACCTCCCCTCTCTGTGCCCGCAATTTTCATAGTGAGTAGCAGTTCTACCCCGGAGCCCACGCCTCTTTGCCAAGTCGGGGCCATGTGACTGGGCTGGTGCTGGTCGATGGGTTCCCTGTGGGGACGTGTGGCCGCTGAGGACCACTTGGTCCTCATGGCTGTGGCCACCCTCACTGGTGTCCTGTTGCTAAGACCTCGGTGCCAGGTCCAGGGTCAGTGCACTCCTGCGCCTGGGTCCACCTCCCACCTACCAGGGCATCCAGGCGCCTGCAGCCAGCTGGGCCATCTTGCACACACAGCCCTGGGTGTGCACGCATGGACACAGCACAGGGCACATGCACACATACACGCGCGTCCTCACAGGCACAGGCACAGGCACAGTGCCCTCCCGGACTGAGGTGTGGACAGAGCCCCAGGCCCCGGGGCCACAGCTGGTGATCAGGAGGGGCAGGGCCTGGGAAGGGACGAGGGTGGGGAAGGGACAGAGTAACCTGGGGACAGGAAGCGCCAGACCCCAACCTGCTTCCCTTCCTCCTGGGACTCCAGGGCTCAGCTCTGTCTGCAGGGTCCCGGCGGCACAAGGCTGAGGCTGAGGTCGCCTCCTGGGCCTGCGCTGTCCCCGCGTCCCCAGCCGACCCAACAGGCTGCTGCTGCCTGGAGCTGTCAGCCGTGATTCCTGGCGGGCTTAGTCACACAAGTGACATTTATTTATGCCCTTGCCGGGAACGTGGTGGGAATTAATTATTTAGCACTGAGGAAGCACTTTGAACATGAAAAGTGCCAGGAGGAACTGACATTCTGAGGGTGATGTCACCCACCACCCGTGGCTCCCAGTGGCCGCACTATGGCCTGGGGTCCCAGCCTGCAATGGGGGACAAGGTGGGGACAAGGTGGGGAGGGGAGGGAGGGCAGGGAAGGGGAGGGCGAGGGGGGGATGGGGGAAGGGGAGGGAGAGGACGGGAGGTACATGGGGGAGGGGGAGGGAAGGTAGGGGAGGGGAGGGGAGGGGAGGGCGAGGGGGGATAGGGAAGGGGAAACACACAAAGGGTCGCACTGTCACCCTGTGCTGGGGCCAGCCAGGGAGGGCACAGCGGGAGTTGGGGGGACAGCTGTCAGTTCTAAAGCATCTTCCCTGTTGTGTCCCAGGCTCCTCAGGACAGGGGACCATCAGAGGGGACCCCAATTTACAGGTGAGGAGACTGAGGCTCCGAGAGGAACGGTGTCCCCTGTGTGTGTTACTGTGCACGTGTGTCTGCTGATGAGCACACGTGTGGTGTGTGTTCATACATGTGTGAGCAGATCTGTATGTGTACCTTGGGCTGCCCCGGGGGCCGCAGCCCGTGGTCTCCTCTCCCGGGCAGGGTCCTGGTGCCAGGTGCAGGGCTGGGGGGCAGCAGAGGGCCCGGCAGCTGTGAGTTGGCCCTGAAGTTGTCCTACGGACTAGTGGCCTCCACAGGGGGCCTGGGGCCAGCTGTGAGCCGCAGTGAAAACCCAGTGGAATCAGCCTCCACCCCAGCCGCGCAGGGCCCGGGACCTGGCAGAGGAGGGACGGGATCTTACTAAGTCATCACTAAATGGCTCAGGCCGGGCTGGAGCTTGAGGTCCCTGCTTCAGCCCCCAGGCCTGGGATGACAGCCATGTGGCACCCCCAGCCCCATCCCTCCTCTTCACCACACAAAGCTGCCCCCCGAGAGGTGAACCACCAGGCCCAAGGCCACCCAGCTAGAATACAGACACAGAGACAGATGGCACAGGGCGGAGGTGTCCCCGATGGCTGGGGCTGGCGGCTGACCGGGCCGGGGCTCCCAGCGTGACCCCCCATCACCCCCGCCTGCCGTGTGCTGTGACCCAGAAGCAGCGCTGGCTGTGAATCAGGCTGCCCTTGGCGGCTTGGGGACAGCTTGCAGGCCCCTGGAGGCTGTTGCCATGGTGACGTGCCAGCCACCCTTGTCCTGGGCACTGCGTGGGCTGGGGCTGAGTGCCAGCCTCCCTTCCTCCTTCTCGGGGTCACGGCGGGGTCCCGGCAGCTCCCCACCAACGCATAGCCCTGAGACACCCGGCTCTTCCAACTCAGCTTCCCCCACAGGAAGGGGGGTGCCCAGGCAATGCCCAGGGCCAGCCCCTCTCCCAACCCCCAAGGTGCAGGGCATGGCCTGCCTGGGCCTCATCCTGCCCCTGGGCCGGGGCCACACCCAGCCTCCCTGTGTGGTCCTCTAGGGCTGTCCCACAGGGCGACATCCAGAGCCACAGAGCAGGCGACAGCCGGACAGCTGCTCTGGTGTGTACCCGCTGTGTCATGTATCTGTGCACACCTGTACCCTGCACGCGTCCCAGCCCAGCCCCCGAGGCAGAAGTGCCTTGCTCTCCCCTCAGAGCCAGGCCAGGCTCCCAGGCCCCGGTCAGAGCAGGAAGCCAGATGCTGCAGGATTCTCCGTAAGACTCCAGACCAGGCTCAGGCCAGGAGAAGCCAGTGCTGAGTCCGGCAGGGGCCTAGACACAACCCCGAGGCTCCGGGCACCTGGAGCAGGTGGGACTGGTCAGGGTGCTTCGGGAACAAGGGAGAGAGAACCCTAATCCCACAGCCTGAGTGTGAGGATCTGGGGATCACTGTGGCGAGCAGTTCCAAGGCAGAGGAGCCCCGGCTGGTCTGACTCAGCGGCTCACAGCGCTTTGAGTGGCCGGTTCTTTCCTTTTCTCATCCCTGACACTCTGAGTGTTGGAAATCCCCTGGAGGTCCCAAGATGGCTGCAACAGATCCGGTCATCACATCCCCTCAGGACAAAGGGTAGCCTTATCTTCCTTGTTTCTCTTTTAAGAAGAGGCAGAACATTCTCCAAGTTCCTCCAGAGCTCCCTCACAGGTGGGGCCTAGGCCACATGAATAGCTGGTAGCAGACTACTGCTCAGGAGCCAGAGGGTCCCAAACCTGGCTTTGGAAACACAGATTATTGGGAGCTTGGTATAGTGGCACACACCTGTCATCCCAGGGGAACATGACAGTCCCCAGTGAGGGGGCAGCAGACAGGAAGGAAGTCTGTCTCTGAGGTCACACCAATGCATTCCTCTGCCCTCTGCAGTGGCCTCAGGGCCTTTGCACCCACTGCCTGCTGCTGGAAGTCTCTGCCACAGACACACAAGGGTGGCTCCCTCCTCTTGCCAGGTTTCTATGTGAGGTCACTGCTCAGGGCCAGAACCCTACCTGCACCCCACCTTGCCCCACTCACACTGGCATTGATTTACTGTCCCAGCCCAGAGCTATCAAAGCTGCCATACGGCAGGACAGGAGCTGTGGACCAGCAGCCTGGTGCCCCAAGGGTAGCTTCTGTGGAACTAATGTGCCTTTCTCCTCGAGTGGCCCCACCTGCTGGCTGGAGAATTCCCAGGCCACTAGCAGGTGGCGGGAGAGGCCCCAGCCTGGTGTGTCCCTGTCCCCCCCCCACGGATGGCACAGTGACGGGGCCAGTGCAGGCTATTCCAGGGAGGGTGACGGCGTCCCTCTCCAGTTGCCACTGTCACTGTTCCTGTCTGACAGACCACACACTGAGGCCCAGGGGACAGCGCTGCAAAGGTGTCAAGGCTCAGCCCCAGGTGGCTTTGGTCACGGTGTGGGAGATCACTCTACCACACCACCTCCCAGCAGAGCAGGGCTGCAGTTCCCCGAGAAGCCTTCGGGCTTCTACTGTGCCGTCAGTAAACTGCCACGTGACTCCTCTAACTTCACACATTTTGTCCTGGACACACACACTCACAGTGCACTACTGTGTCCCCAGCCCTCGGGCCTAGGACAGAGCTGCTGTGACATCCTGCAATGGGGGGTTCCCAGCTCTCTACTCGGTGAGCCTGAGTGAGTCACCTCCAAAAGAGGGCAGTGTGGCCGATGTCATTTTCCAGCCGAGGTGGAGAGGGGCGAGGAGGCCACTGGGGGACCCAGAGCTTCCCAGGGTCATATGAAGACCCGAGAGCTCCACCTGGGCAGCACAGATCCCCACCAGGCATGGGAGGGAGACTAAGACACAGAGTGGCTAAGAAACCCACCCGGGTCACACAATGAGAGGGGCACAGTGGCCACAGTATAATCCAGACTACTCCAGAAGCTGAGGAAGGAGGACCATAACCCAAGGCCAGCCTGGGCAACTCAGCAAGACACTGTCTCAAGCCGGGCGTGATGGCGCACACCTGTTATCCCAGCACTCAGGAGGCTGAGGCAGGAGGACAGCAGTGCATTCTGGGTCAGCCTGGGTTACATAGTGAGGTCTGTCTTAAACAAACTGTTTCAAAATAAAAGAGAAAAATTTTAAAGGGCTCAGTGGTGGCTGAATCTTCGGTAATGCACATGCACAGTGCACATTCAGACACACTGACACATCGCACAGCTAGTGAAAGGCCAATCTGGAATCTTCAGGGCTGCGAAACAACCGCGGGATGGCGGCAGGCGGTTAAATGACAGCTCGCGTGGTGCTGGGCGTGCAATAGGGAAGTGGAGAGAGGCCCCAGGCCGAGGGCCCCGGGCTCTTAAGTCCTCCCCGAGACCATTGCAGCAGATGCCAGCGTGGGACACGGAGAAGCCAGCATACAGCTGGTGCTCAATGAATTTAGTTCGGACCACGACGGGCACACGGGGGTTAAATCACCATGGCCTCGCAGTGCGGCAGGCAGCTGGACCGCTGGCTTCTTCCTTCCTCCGTCCCCACACAGCTGGGTCCTGATTGGACCAAGATGGCCACACCCCATCCAGCGATTGGTTCAGTTACGATCATGTGACACAATCCAGCCAACCACTGGCAAGCTCCTCTATGGAGCTGCCCTAGCGGCCAGGGACCAGCACAGGTGACCGCAGCCCTGCGTGGCCGTTTCCTAGGAGGATGATGCAGCCTGAGTCCACATAAGGAATCTGTGGTCTTCTGGCTGGCCCGGCTCAGGGTCTGTCCTGTGGCCTCCAGCCTGCCCGGGCTGTCCCTGCCCACTCGTGACCACCACCTGTCCCCACTAGTCATGGGGTGGGGGTGGGGGACTGCACCCCGCTGTTGGCCATGTGGGCCCCTTTTCCACTTTGGGGTCTCCCAGTTCCCCACCTGCAACATACCCTACCAGGCACCGAGTTCTCCCTTCTTACCTTCTGGATTTCCCGGTGAATCTGGGGGCTGCTGAGGGGTAGGGGCTCAGTCAAGCGCGTGTCCAAGCGAATGCGGCCACACGGAACGACCATGGGGCCCTGAGCCATGAGTCCTGCAGGGCCACAGGGCTGACAGTGTTGGGTCTGCCTCCCCTCTGGCAGCCTTCCCTCCCTCTCCTCCCATCTCTGTCTGTGCCCGCTTCACCCTCTCGGCCTCCCTCCCCCAGTGTCACCTCCTCTCGTGTGACCTCAGAGGGTCACATCCCTGTCAGGAGCCTCGGTTTCCCTATCTGCACAATAGGGCCATGAGGCCACCACAAGTCACATGAACAGGACAGGCCCTTGGGGCTGGGCACCTGTGCTGAGCACCCCTGTGTGTGCTTGCACTTTTGGGTGTGGCCTCGAAGGTCCCTGTCATGCCTGGAGGGGGCACAATGGCTGCAGGGATGGCCTGGCCCGAAGCCCCCAGCACAGAGCACTCTTGAAGGTTCTCAAGGGCCTTCCCTTCCCCCCATACTGGGGATCAAACCCAGGGCCTTTACCCTATATCCTCTGCCCTTTTTTATTTTGAGTCCGGGTCTTACAAAGTTAAGTTGCCCAGGCTGGGCTTGAACTTGAGATCCTCCTGTCTCAGCCTCCCAGAGTTCTGGGCGGACAGGCACAGGCCCCCAGCGGCTGCATAACTGACTTCTTCTCACCTCTGCTCCAGCTGCCGGGTGCCTCGGCTCCCTCCCTGCCTGTTGCAGGAGTGGCGCTTGGTAACCCCCCCACTCCCCCCAGGAAGAGCAAGAATGCGACCCACAGAGGAACGAGCAGACACAAAGGGCCGTGGCTTCCTGCATTGCGGGGACAGGCCCAGCTCCCACGCTTTGTCACACACACCACTGTCACACCGACACTTCCCAGCACCACCCTGCTTCCTCCCAGCCGTGCATTCTATTTGGGGGTGCCCAGATGTGTGGCACTGCAGAGAACCGGTCCTCCCTGACATACTGGTAAGCACTATACACCTCATGGAGGAGGGACGGGAATTCCTGTACTGTCCACCTGGAGAGGGACAGCTGGAATAAAGGGTGGCAGGGCCACTGCCATGGCCAGGCCAGTTCTGAGCGGCTTATGTAAAATCACTCAGCAAATCTTCAGGGAAGCCCTGAGGAGAAGGCATCCATTACCTTTTACCCCATTGACAGCTAGGTTACAAGGACAGCCAGGGCACAGAGAGGGGAAGTGACCTCCCTGAGGTCACACAGCCTCCAAGGGGTGTTCTGAGGAAAATTAAAAAGAAAAGATGCAAACAGATGTAAAGCATAAGAAGAACCTGACAGCCTCTGATCGCTGGAATCCTGCAGGATGCAGAGCAGAACTTTTAGGGGGGCAGCAGCCAGAGCAAAAGGCCTCAAGAGGAGGAGCAGGGGAGATAAAGCTGGACCCCAGGCCTAAGGTGCACAGACTGCACCCAGGGGGCTGAGGGCAAACTGGGGATGCCCCCCTGACAGAGATGCCACAGCTCCACAAAGTCCAGGAGCCGCACAGCCCAGCACAGGACAACCAGAAACACAGCTCACGGTTCACACATTCATGCATGCAGGGCGCCTGCGAGTTCCAGGCACTGGCCCGAGGGCCCAGGACTGAGGAGGGACAGTGGTGCCCTTGGTGGGGACAGCTCCCTGCATGGTGAACTCTGGTGCCTGGGACGCCACTGACATACAGCCAGGACTCCGTGCCTGTGTGTCACACGCCCTCGGGGCTCCCGCTCACCAGACTGTGACTCTGTGTGTGAAAGTCCCAGTCGCTGCTGGGGCTCCGCAGGTCATGATAATTCTGTGCCCAAAGAGGAGCTGGGGACGGGCAAAGGGACCTGGCCTAGATCAAGACAAATGTCCTTTCAAAGCCCAGGGGAGCTGGGAGCCCCAGCCCATGTAGTGGCCAGCCACCTTGTGCGGGTGTGATCCTGAAGGCAGACAGAACTCATGACCACAATTTCACCCACCTTATGTCCCGGCTCCAGGCCACCTCACCCTCCTGAAATGTCCTGGTTCGAGCTCCAGTAAGGGGATAACAGCGCAGGCGCGGTAATGGATTCAGCTAACCCCCTCGTTCACTGCTCTTGACAAGGTCGATAAAACTAACTTCTGGCCGAATCAGGGACTGGCAGCAGGGCCCAGACTCTCCTAGGGGTCAGGTGGGCCGTAGGCACAGTGACAGTGGGGACAGTTGTCCGAGACAAGCCAAAGCACGACACGCAGGTGAGCGCAGTGTTCTCCCCTCCTGCACATGGCCCTGGCTCTCCCAGGTCCCTTCCTCCCAACGTGAGTGAGCAGGACTTCCGTGTTCAGTGTCTTTGCCCCTCTGCTATTGAAAGGGACAGCTGTCTCTGAGCAACCCCATCTGCGTTCCAGATCGAAGGGGACACTGGGCCCCCCAAGCTCTCCCATCCCAGATGAGAGTCTGCC
The DNA here is from genome assembly GCF_034190915.1 of Cavia porcellus. Lineage (NCBI taxonomy): Eukaryota > Metazoa > Chordata > Mammalia > Rodentia > Caviidae > Cavia > Cavia porcellus. The sequence goes on along the minus strand of NW_026947499.1, from coordinate 6,364,544 downwards.
TTCAACCGGGACCAAACTCCACTCTAGAGGTGGGGGATGAGATGCAGGAAAAATGTCAGGATGAGAACAGTTTTGTTCCAACAACGCTCATATGACAAGGAATGAAGCGTTTCCGGCAGGACCAGGGTGGCTCCAGTACTGTCCCCAAGGTCTCCAGCATGGACGGGTCTACAGGGCCTGAGATCCACTCTGTCGTGGTTACTTTGCTGTGGCTGACACCCAGACTTAAAGGATGAGAGGCTTATTGTTAGTGAGGCTCATGTTTCAGCCAGTGATTCACTGGCCCCCAGGCAGGGCGGGGTGGCAGAGGGGCCTGGGGGAGGACGACGCTCACTTTGGGCACAGGAGGCCAAGAGAGGGAGGAACCCGAGGGAGGTGGCCACGCCCAGGCCACTCCCATTCTGACCAGACCCCCACCCCACCCCTGCCCAGTTGCAAGTCAGTTTTGAGTCCCATAACCCAGTCACCTCCAGAAGGTGCTGCCCCTAAGCACTTGAGGCCCTTGGGGGCCAACTAGGTATAAAGCATCACACACGCCACGTCCCTTTAGTTTAGCCAGCCCCACCACCTGGAGCAATGTGGATTTTAGCTGCCCGCTTAGATCTCACTAGGACTTATGCTGGCCGCGTGGGGAATCAGACACCGCGTCCAGCCCAGCACAGGGCAGCGTCAAGCTCAGTCCCCAGAACCCACCAACGCGCTGAGATTGGACACAAGAGGCCCTGCAGCTCCCCTGCGTCTGCAACAACCTGCCTTCTTGTCAATTTCCCTGGCGGGAACTACCCCTCCGCCCTCACTTGGTCACATGACCTGGACAGGCCAATCATGGCATCACATCACCCCAGACACTTATGATTGGTTCTTGCTTAGGCACGTGACTCAGACTGAGCCAATAACTGTCAGGCTCAGAGTTTTTACTATAACAGCCTGTAAACTGGATCAAGCATCTCCTGAAACTGGTCTGTGGAATATTTAGTTTCATGAGTCAGCAAATGTATTGGTCACTTTCTGTGGCTGGAACAAAATTCTTGACACCCATTACTTAACGAAATGATACTTCCAGCACTCGGGAAGCTGACACAAGAGGATCATTGTGAGTTCCAGACCAGGCCTGGGCTACAAAGTGAGCTCAAGGCCAGCCTAAACTACATAGTGAGCCCTTGTCTCAAAAAGACAGAAAAACAGGACTGGGGATTTAGTTCAGCAGCATAAGGCCCTGCCTTGCAAGCAGGCTGTAGTCAGTGCGATCCCCGGTTCCGATTTTAAAAAAAGAAGCTTTACTCACTCACGGTTTTAGAGTTCTGGCTCCAATGGCTACACCGTGTCACCCTTCTCGTCCCCTCCTCTGCCATCCTCCCCCCACACCCCGCCACCAGCCCCGCCCAGCTCATCTGCCCCCACCTATCTGCAGTACCCACGAGGCCTGCAGCCCATAGCTCTAGGTGTGTGGCCTATCACATGGCTGCTCGCCTCCCCCAGGCTGAGAACCGTTCCATGTGTGAGTGCCACGCTGCACATGTCCACCCACCCTTAGGGGTCATGCCTGTCTCTGGGGCTGGTGCCATCTGTGACATCTGCAAGTCGCTTGGTGACGAGGTTTCCGGGCCGTCCCCAGTGTCCGCCATGCCTTCCCCTCACCCTGTGCCCATCCTGCAGGGGCCTCTCTGACCTGTGGGCTGTGCATACAGTCAACACTCAATAGAAGCACACCTGCCGAGTGTGGTGGTGAACACCTGTAATTCCAGAACTCAGAAGGCTGAGGCAGGAGGATCGCCAGAAGTCTGAGAACTGGGCTACAGGACTAGGTACCAAACCCAGTCTCAAAAAAAAAAAGGAAAAACAAAAGTAAACAGATAAATGCACACCCTAGGAGGGGCTTTCTGAAGAGGACCAGGGCGATGCAGGCTCTCCCGGCCTCCTGGCCTGCGGCGGCCCCAGGAAGGAGCAATATTAATATGTTTAACCCTAATCAAATCTGGGTAATTTCACTAGAAACCTTTCCATAATTTCATCAGCGTTAAAGGATTACAATAGCAACAAATTAAACCAACAGGCACGAATTCAGTTGCTCAAGAGGAAAATGTAGCTTGATTTAGAAACAGATGTTACAGTTTATTAACCAATCTAAATTAATTCGATTTCAAGCCACTGTTAAATATACATTAGGATGTATCTCCCACTAGCGTAGCTGCAGCGGGAACAGCACAGAACGAAGATGGGAGGTGAGGCTGAGGAGCATGAGGTGCCTGCCTGGCCGGTGGTTCTTTCTGGGCAGGAGATGAGACCAGGAGGGTGCAGAATCCCAAACTGCATCTGAGCAGGCTTAAACCCGAAGCTACCGTCTGGGTATCTGAGCAGGGCAGGGTCTATGCAGCTTCAGGAACAGTGGGATCCAGGCGCTCTTGGCCGGCAGAAACAGGCTCTTACTCTGCTCCTCGGTCTGCCTGCTTCCATATGGGCTCCACTCGCAGGCAGGGGCTTCCCAAGGAGGCCGGCTGACTCTGGAGGCACCTGGCTTCCTTCTGGGCTTGGCTGCCTTCTTGGAAGATGCCTCTCTGCCCAGCCCTGGTCCCACATATGCCCTGGCAGAGCTCTCAGGGTCAGGCGCCCCTCTTCTGGGCCTGCTCAGTCCTCGTGTGGAGAGCAGGGGGTGGTCAGGCCTTCCTGGCAACGGGCCTGGAGGGGATCGACTCACCTACTGAATAGGAGCCTGGGAGAGAGGTGATGGCTGAGTCCTGGCCCCAAAGCCGCTTCCGTCCCAGCCCGCAAGCTCTGGGCACACACTGCCTTGTGTGGCAGTCAGTGCCCTGCCTGTCTGAGCTCACCACACGTGTGGGTCACAATGGCCCTGGAACCACGGATTGAAAGCTCCCTGCAGGATGAGCTGCAGAGCAGCCAGGCTGAGTGTGGTCAAGATCAGCCCGGCTGTGTGTTTGCACAGTGTGCTTGTGTAGTGCACAACACACACACTGTGCAGTGCGGGCTGTGTCTCCATGTGGGGGGATTCTGGGACACTGCGCCCTGACCCCTCTTTCTGGTGGGCCCTGGATTTCCTCCCCTGCCACTCCCCACCCAGACCATCTTACCTCCCACCCACCCCACATCCACCACAGCTGTCTCACCAACTTGCTGTGTGCCCTTGGTCCAGCCCCTGCCCCTCTCTGAGCCTGGAAACCAGGAGGACAAACAGGTACCCATCCCAGCCAGGGGCCTCTGGCTCTGCCGCTCGCTGGCACCTGGCCGGCTAGAGTGGGTCTTGGCCTTGCAAGGTTGCTACATGGCCTGGACTGGGCAAAAAACTGCTATCCTCCTGCCTCACTCTCCCAGAGAGGGGGGAAACGCTGGCAGAGATGCACTAGGGAGGACCATGTGTGACCACTGTGACAGAGGTGGAGATGGAGGGACTGTCCAGAAGCCAAGGGATGTGAGGACTGCAGCCCAGCCCCAGGCCCAGAGGTGCTGGGAACGGTCCCCCTCAGGGTCCACCATTTCTTTATTTTCCAGAAGGGACCTGGAGGCCCAGAGAGGGAGAGCAGCGGGCATGAGGCTGCACAGCCACTGTGATTTCTGTTTTCCTTCTGCTGCCCAAAATGCACAACTGTTTGAAGCCAAAGGGCAAAGGTGGAGCTGGAGGCAGCTGATGTGGCCCTGGCGGCCGTCACTCCCACAATCCCCTCACAGGGAGACTAAGCCTCTGCCTGCTCCGTGAGGTCACCCTCAGGCCCCTCCCCCCGTGCTTGGGAGAGAAACAGTCATCCTCAGATGTCCTTAAGTCGCTTCGAGGTCGTGGGTGGACCCTGTGTGTGAACCAGTGCAGTCCCGTGTCCTGCAGTGGTCCTCACCACAGCCGAGTCTGGCACTGTCAATCATTCGGCTCCCACTGAGGACAGCCAATGAGAGGCCTTGATGACTGGTGGGGGCGGGCAGCCAGGGTGGGACCCCCATTCCTCAGGCATTATTCAAAATGTCAGGGTTTCAACAGGTGAATTGAAGGCTCACACATTTGACCTCTAGCACATGCATCAAAAATCCACAACCTCCAAGGCAATTCTGGCCTCCTTAGGCCCTGCAAGCTCCAGTCTGGCCACAGGGCCTTTGCACATGTGCTTCGAGGCCCTCCCGCAGTAGCCCTACTTCCTTCCCTACTGGAGTTTCTGGCTTAGAGATGGCTGGGGGTCCAGATGCTCACAGGAAGGAGGTGAGGGACAGATTGGAAAGGGGGCACCCTTTATCTTGCCTGTTATCAAAACCACTGCTGTCAGGGTGACCTCAAATCCCAGCACCCAATGGCAGGAGGGTGGCACAGCTCTGTGAGGGTCCCCCACACCTGACAGCACACTGGGAACTGGGTAAAGCAGTAGCCATGGAGCACACATGAGGAGGCGAAATCGTGTGCAGAGACCAGGCGGGGGACACAGGGACGCCCATCTCCTGTCCCCGCCTCTGCCACGTCAGGCTCTGGCTGGCCTGGTCTGAGCCACAGTTGCCCTTCGGAGCAAGCTGGAGCAGGTAGCTGGGACCCTCGGGCAGGGACACGGCCCAGCACTCTGACCTCGCAGCTGGGGCGCGGGACGAGGGTGGAGCAGTCGGGGCCTCGCAGTGCAGGGGAAGAGAGGAGGGGAGACCCAGCTGCTCTTTATTACTGCAGCGCTGGGGCTGGAACCCAGGGCCTTCCACTGCGCTGCGCCCTCAGATCTCTGAGCCAGGCTGAGCTTGAACTTGCAGTCCTCCTGCCTCAGCCTCCCAGAGTGCTGGGATGACAGGTGTCGGCCACTGCCCCCCGCAGCAGGTCTGCGCACTGCCCATGCTGCACAGCACCAGGGTGAGGAGCTGCAAGGGACATGACGGCCCCCCTGGCGTCTCGGGGCCTCCTGGTGACCGAGGGCTGGGCAGGCGCAGAGGACCTGTGGGAAGAGGCCAAGGAGACGGGGAGGTTGAAGACACCCACAGGCAGGCGGGGCAGAGTGGGGGCGCCGTCCCTGATGGGAAGCCTCCAGCTACCGCCATCACGAGGGCTGCAGTGGTGACCAAAGCCCAGAACAGGGGCCCTGCTCCCCCCAGATAGAAAAGATCACGGCAAAATCAAGAGGCCTGGCGCTTGCTTGGTGGCACCAGACCGCAGGTGCCGTCAGCAAGTCCCCAAGAGTCCTGGTGACTCTGAGAGGAACTCAAGGCGGCACCACCAGGCCCAGGGACAATGCACAGAATACCTCCTGCCACCCCATTCTGGCCCAGGCTCGCAGCACCAGGCTGTGCCACCCAGAGGCCAGGGGACCCTGCAGTGTGGCCCTGGCCCCCCAGTGACATCCTGGAGGCATCTGCCACCTTCCGTCCCTGTCCCAGGCCGCACCAGCCCTGCTGTCCCCCCGTGACTGTGACCCCCTACCACATGTGAGCTCTGTGGCAGGCGCTGGGCTGCGGCCGTGTGAGGAGGATGGGGACCCTGTCCTCCGGAGCTGGCAGCAAAGGGGTCACGCGCCGTGAATGTACATGGCGCACATGGACCCGAGCCAGGACAAAAGATAAAGCCGGGCCAGGGGCCGGATGTGGGAGGTGCAGTTTGGAACCGGCTGAGGCGCAGTTATGAGGAGCTGACAAGTGGCACACGCCGTTGGTTTGGTTGTGCTGGCCCAAGTGGCCCCGGCCAGATGACACCCTAAGTGTCAAACCCCACGCTGGCCCAGAGCCCAGCCTTAGGGACACAGGCCACAAACACTGCCATGCGGGCCGCTGTAGGAGAGCAGGCTGGCCCTAGGCACCCTGGGAGGGCAGCCCCGTGCCTTCGGGTGTCCCTGCTCCATGGAACTGAGGTGCAGGGCAGAGGGGTGGCACAGGCTAGTAGCCAGAGTGGAGCCAGCAGAGAGGACAGCAGACCCGGAACGGCGACTCCACAGTGGCTTGGATGTCAAACTGTGCCAGGCCTGGGGCAGCAGGCCACTTGTCCTCACACCAGAGAGAGGGATCCTGTGTCCTCCTCTTCAGCACTTCACAAAGCAGGGATTTCATCCCGCTGGCCTGCTTTATGAAAGGAAGGCCAGAAAGGTGCATTGATCGCTCAAGGCTCTTGGCTGCAACGATGGAAATCCCAATGCAAGCGGGCTGAAGCAATAGCGTACTTACTGACTCAAGTCAGCAAAAGACCCAGGAGGTGTACCAGTTTCAGGCACAGCTCGTTCCAGGAGCTCAACACGGCATCACCAGGACTTAGCTTCTTCATTTTCTCCTGGGTTGGTTTTGTTCTCAGGAAGATGGACTAGAAACCCAGAGCCACAACCCACCCCTTTGTCACCACCAACAAAACCAGCTGTCCTTCCGCAGTTCCCAAAATTCAGAGAGCACTTCCTAGGTCTTACGCCCACTCTGGAGTGCCATGATCTGATTGGCCAATTTTGGTCATGAGCTACACCTGACTGGCAGATACTCAAAGGTGGATGATCTGATTGGCCAGGCTGGGTCATGTGCTTCAGTGAGTGGGCGGGGCCCAGAGGAATGAGGGGCTCCTTTGCCAACAACTGGGAAGAACAGAAGTGGCGCCTTAGGCACTCACAGCTGTGCCCTCAGACTGCCGCTATAGCTCAGGGTCCTTTCCACATCTCTTGCACTTGAGCACAGCGCCGCTGAGGAGAAGCCAGTCCCTCAGGCACACTCGGCTGTCCAAGCCTGACCCGGATCGGGATCACGATGCAGCCTGAGCTAGGGACCTGCACGCAGCCGGGCCTCTAGCCACTGCCCTGCGGGACCCTACGCATCCCCAGCACACAGTAGGTGCTTCACGAAGGAACCATGTGTCTCCGAGAGGCCGGGGACTATTCACAGGAGCTCCACGGGGGAGGGCAGCGGGAATACCCGAATGAATAATTGAAACCCTGCCTAGAGCCAAGCTCACTTTACAGAGCTGTATCCTGGCTCTTTTCATTAGCTGGTTTTTTGTTTTGTTTTGTTTTTTTTAATCGGGAATCAAACTCACAGCCCCGAGCTTGCCGGGTAGATGCTGTGCCCTGAGCCATACTCGGTCCCTTTTCTTTACATTTTCAGATAAGGTTGCTAAGTTATGCGGGCTGGATTTGAATTTGCGAACCTCCTGCCTCAGCCTCCCAGATCGCAGGAACTGCAGGCTTGCATCACTACCACCCGTCTGGCTGGCCTGAGGTCCTTGACAGAGAGGCATCGCGGTTGTTTGGAGAGAGGAACAGTGGGGGAGGGACGCTGCACCCCCGCCACGGCCACCACCCTGACCTTGCCACCACACAATAGAGCCTCCATTGTGCTCCTAATTGAGTTCCGGCAGGGCCCCTCCCCGCGGGGGTGGCAGCAGCGGGAAACACAATCTGTTTTCTATTTGTCACAGATGCCCCCGAGCCGCCCTCCGCCCTCTGTGGCACCAGGCCCGCAGCACCACTGTGACGTTCCTGGCCTGGTTGGGCAAGATTTGCACCTCTGCTGAGCCAGGAGTCCAAGGCCACCGCTGGCCCTGGGGGCTGCCCTGGGAGGTGTCCCCTTCAGGGACCTGTGCTTCCTTCTGGTCTACACACAGGTGACAGGGACCAGGGTCGGCCGGAGTGCGGGACCCAGCAGGTCGTGTGGGGTCTGAGGCCTGCACAGTTCCCAGGGCTGCTGCTGTGGCCCTGAGGACCACACTTGGGGAGCCGCCCCCACAGAGCACACTGCTCTTCTGGAGTGGGGTCCAACTCCTTCTCGAGGACGCCCCTTGCATGGGTTCCCCGGGATTAGGGTCTTCAGTGTGACCTCAGTGACTGTTACCAGCAGCAGGTTAGCTTCTTAGAGCAGAAGGACCTGCCTGACCATCCGCAGCCAAAGAGAAGTGCGGCCGTATCCCCACAGGACCTGTGTGTCCCTGGTCACAACGGATTTATGCTTGCCAAGAAGTGGGAATGACCTGAATGTCTGTCCACTGACCAAAAGTGAACCAGATGGGATTTGTTCACATACTGGAATATTATGTGCCTAAAAGGGAACAGTTCTGAAAAATGCCACCAGCTGCTGGACCTTGCAAAAAGCCAGGTGCAAAGGCCCAGCTGCACTGTGGATGCAGGCAAAGGAGCCGGATGCCCACGGGGAGTAGCCTGGAGTTCTCACCAGGCTGCACAACTGGCCAGGGTAGGAGGGGACAGGGTGACCATTTGGGAAAAAAACAGAAAATGTACCTTTCCTAGGAGGCTTTCCAGAACTTTCTAGAATGTTCTTGGGAATGGGCCTCTGGAACGTTCTAGAAGAGCTGGCATCCTGTGTCACAGTCATCAGGACTTCTTCTCCAACCCCAACTCCTTCCTGCTGTGTCCAAACTCAGGCCGGCTGGGACTGACCCGTGGGGTCACAAGGTCCCCAATCAGTGGCTCCTGGGGACCAGAGCCACGTGGCCCCTTCGAGGTGACAGTCTCAGAGGACAGGGTCCCCCACCCTGTGCCAGGCCTGCTTTGCTCAGGTGCCCCCTGCACAGCACCAACCCTGTCATGTGCCAGTGGGGACCAAGGTCACAGGCCCGGCGCCAGCTGCTCCAGAGCCAGGCCTGGTCTCTGCACAGGGGACACCAGTGCCCTGCACCACGGGAGGACCCACCTGTTCCTGTCCCTGGACTGAGACCCCGGCTGTGCTGTGGTGCCACCTGCTGGCAAGGCCCATGTCCAGGGTGGCAGAACCCGAAGTCTCCTGGCTTTACCCAGCCACACTGATAGTGAAGGGGACCCCCTCTGGCTTTCATCAGGACTTCCTGTCTACCCCGGCTCTGCTGGGAGCTGCTGTGGCCATGGCCTGCCTGGGCCAGTGAGGGGCACATAGAGGTGACCTCATTTCAGCACTCTGGGAAGCTGAGGTAGGAGGGTCACAGGTCCAAGGCCAACCTGGCCAGTGGAGAGAGCCCCTCTCTCAAAACTGAAGAGCATGGGGCATAGCGCAGGGGCAGGCACTGACCTAGCGAGCTGCAGCCCCTGGGTCCGTGCAAAACACTGCAAGGAGAAAACACCCACACCAAAGGGGCACGATCTGCCTACACCAGTGATGGCCTATGTGGTGGACACTGTCCACCTGGGTCCTGGAGAGAGGGACAGGGACAAAACCAGCACAGACCCTGGCAAGTGGCGGGAGAGATGGCCCCGGGCTAGTGGCCAAGAGGTCAGGGTGGTGGGCACTGTGTGCCCTACGCGGCACCAACTTGCCGTCTCCAGTCCAGGCTGGGGAGGACGTGGACGAGCCAAGGCCCCACCCACAGACAGGCAGCCCTGATGTCAGTGCAGCTCCTCTCGCCGTCACCGGTGGGGTTCAGCTTTTTGGGCTGCAAAGGACTCTGCCCATTACAGCCCACTTCGAGGCCTCCCGGGTGCTAAGTGGCCAGGGCTGCCCTCCGTACTGGCCCGGCTCCCTGGACACTGTTTTATCAGAAGCCACGTGCGAGGTGAGCGGGCCTGCTGTGGAGCCCCGCGCAGCACAAGCCCTGGAATAAGACCCTTAATGGTGGCAGAGCCACTTGTCACTGGGTTGTCACTGCCTCCCAGGCCAATCACAGCCACTCAGAGGTGCTCAGCAAAACATGCTGACCCAGTGAATCAGCAAGCTGGAGCCAGCACAGATGGGTTCTTGTCTTGATTCTGTTCCTTAAGGTGGTCTCGTCACTGCTGTGGGTCATGGTTTTGCCTACAGAATGAGGTGGTTAATAGCACTTACCAATACCTGATTGCATCAGTCAGCCTTTGCCAGCCATGTGCTTCGTAACAAATAGCCCCCACCTTCCACAGTTCAGAACAAGAACCCTTCATGACCACATCCAGCTCTGCCTGTGACCCAGCCCAGGGACAGGGATACAGCTGAGTAATGGTTGAGGGGTGAGACGTTGCCAGTCGCACCCCATGTCCTACGAGTTCTGGGCTGGTCGGGGTGTGATGCTTATAATCCCTGGCCTCTGCCTCCCTGGTCCCTGGGATCTCTGAGGCGTGGTGTCCCTCCTGGGGCTGACTGCTATCCCTGGTTGTGTCTCTGTGTCACCCCTGTGCCTGGCCCTGTGCTCCCGAGACACACAGCTGGCAGTTTCCCCACAGCTGGCAGGGAAGGTGCGGTGTGGACCCCGTGTGGCCTGGAGGCTGCGGGGTGTGGGAGGTGCACACCTGAGACCCGACTACTCAGGAGGCTGAGGCAGGAGGATGACAGAGATGGTGCCGGGGGGCGGTGGGACCAGGTCCATGGCTGCGCCTGCCCCAAACACCGCCACCACTGCCACCATCAGAACTGCTGTCCTGGCTCAACACTCTGGGCACAGGTGTGGGGGCGAGAGAGTGGCATGAGCTCCTGAGGGCTGTGTGACGCCCTGTCCCTGCGCCCTACTCTGTGAGTAACTGTTGCAGGGCCAGGTTGACTGCCCTGGCCTGGGCTGAACCAGCCTCGGGGCTGATGTTGGCCAACAACAGCAATGGCCCCTCCCAGTTCACTGCCAGGAACCTGTGCCCCCTTCCCATGGGCCCTCCTGAGGGGGTCCCCAAGCCGCCTGCTGTTGGAGGGATGTGTGAGTGGGCCCAGGAGGCAAAGAACCACCCAGCACCACCCAGCCTCCACCCCGGCCAACGAAATTTACTGTCCAAAAGTCTGGGCTTTGGTGCGGTTTGTTACACAGCACTATCTGCAGTGGTGCCTGATGCACACTGCCACACAGGCCTGTGTCTGCGCCCACCTCTCAGCTGTCCCAGGGAGCACAGGAAACCTGGCTCCGTGGCCAGGGAAAGGGCAATCCGGGGACCTCCCTGGAGGAGAGGCTGGGACAAGGCCGCCTGTAGAGGAGGAGGAAGATGCTGGTGTGGCAGCAGTGATGTGGGGGCACTTACCATGGCCGCCCAGGTCCCTGTCACAGCAGTTGCTGGTGCTGCCTCCTGCCTCCCAGGCACAATGTGGGCGCTGAGGTCAGTCAAGGTGCTGCTGCCACCGCCGTCATTAGCCCTGCTCTCTTCTGGGGACGTGTGGTGGCAGGAGGTGGCCTCTGACAGTGCCACCCGTCCCCACAGATCAGCAGGCAGCCAGCAGCTGCTGCAGTCTCCCGCCCAGTGTGGAACCAGCCACGCTGGGCCTCTGCCATGCATGGAGGAGGATGCATGCGGGCGCCGCTGCCCGCAACAACCATCCCCGCTGTGCAAGCGGATGTCACGTCTGCCCCCGCTGTTCATTTTTGATAATGCTGCGACTCGGCCTTGACATTTCAGCGTCAGCGGGAGCCGTGCCGTGGTGACAGCGCTCGGTCCCCAGCCCTATAATCTGAGTATGGGAGAGGAGCTGTCGGCTCACGGGACGCGCAGTGCCTGCAGATGGGGGAGACACGGGGGGCCTGGGCCCGCCCTGCCTCCCAGATGACAAGGCGCGTGGGGGGAAGCAGGGAGGGGGCAGAGGGGAGGCCAGGCCTGGCCCACCCGAGCGGCTCCAAGGTGTCCAGGGCCTGGGGTCTGGACGGTCCCGCAGGCTCACTCCCGAGCAGGGTGGTGACGTCACTCAGGGATGAGCAGAGTCACTGTCAGCCATTTCCCACGCTGTGACACACGATCACAAGCCTGGTGGCTTTGAAGCAAAGGAGTACCTCGCTCTCCAGTACTGAGGAGTGGATGCTTCAGAGCTGGGGTGCAGACGGGGCTTGGGGACCCTGCCTTCCCGCAGCAGCCCTTTCTGCCACTTCAAGGTGCCTCCTGGTCTCCACAGATTTCTCACTGCCCACTCGGTGAGCCCAGGGTCACCTCCATCCTACGGGCAGGGCAGGCAGCATGGTACATCCCGGGGAGGGATGGGACATCTCTGGGAGCTGCGACTCAGCCATGTCCTTCACCCTGTCTCCACTGTCCCAACAGCAGTATAGAGTCAGGGACCTGGACAGTCAGGGTCAGACCCACCGATCTTCAGTGTGCTGTGTTGAGTGTGATGGCGTACACCTTTGATCCTAGCACTCGGGGAGGCTGAGGCAGGAGGACCCCAAGTTTGGCTCCAGCTTGGGCACCTAAATGACTTAGCGAGACCCTGTCTCAAAATAAAGCAAGAGTGAGGGATAGAGCTGAGTGTGAGGGCCCTGAGTTCATCCCCAGCATCATAAAAGAGGGACAGGGAAGAGAAGAATCTGCCGGGGCTTTGGTGTTTGTGCTCACTGGCTCCCTGCAGTGCTCCAAGAGGTACAATGCATCAGTCAACAGCTGGGGCCAGGCTGTGCTTCGTAACAAAGAGTCCCTCAGGTCCCAGCAGCTTAAGACAAGGCAATGCTCTCCGACTCAAAGGCTGAGGCCCAGAGAGGCCTTGCACAAGGTCCCACAGCTACAAACTGAACTGGGTTTCAAATCTAGTTCAGCTAACTCTGGGAGCTGGAGCGTTGCCATACGAAACCCCAAGCCCCAGACAGGAGCTGTTCACCCCGTGGGAGGGTGAGATGGACGTGCCCAGCTCCCTAGGCTGCCGGGGGACTGCACGGCTCAAGTGCTGCATGGACCCAGCCGAGCCCTGGCCCAGACGCTCGCTGCATTCTGTTTGATGACAGAGGATTCATCGGAACTCAGGGCCAGTAATTAAAATTCAGGAGATTTTAAAAACCATCTTCTCATGAGCTGGGCGTGGTGGTGGACCCCTGTAATCCCAGCACTCGGGAGGCTGAGGCAGGAGGATCATTGCAAATTCAAGACCAGCCTGAACTGCATAGGGAGACCCTGTCTCAAAAAGACCAGACAGACAGACAGACAGACAGACATAGAGACAGCGAGCATCTTCTGTATGTGAACCTGTGAAAGCAGTGAAGAGTCGCCACATTGGGAGGCAAAGAATCAGTGTCTCCACACGGCCCATCAGTCTGGCCCAGCGTTTGGACCAAGCGTGCCCTCCCCTGGCCTGGACGCAGAAAACAAGCCCGTCTACACTGCCTGCCGGGTTCCGCAAGCACCTGCACCGCCCCCACTACGCGCTCCCGCGGCGGTGCAGAGGTGAATTGGGGACACCAGCGCCTCGCGGTTCGGAGAAAAGCCCGGGGCAGCGGCACCTGCTGGCGGCGCGTGGTATTGCAGCTCAGCTCCTCGGGACCGGCGAGCCCTGGACGGAGGAGGTCACTGTTGGTTGGAGCGGACTTGAGGTCACACGTGAGGCTCCTCCCAGGCCGAGGTGACATCGCGGGGAGCCTGGTCCTGTGATGTCGCTTCTGAGTGTCCTGACTGCCCGTGGTCTGGAGCCCTGAGAGGCGCGGAGTGGCTGCGCCCAGGAACACCTGGCCCTCGCGCTCCCCGAGCCTGCTGCCCGCCCTGGGCACCGGCTGCCCATTTCCAGTCGCCTTTGTTTCCCGGGCTCCTGCCGCTCCCTGCAGCCTCTCTGGAGACCCCTCCGCTGGGGCTCTTCCGGAGTGGCTGGCACAGCTGGGCACGCGGGGCCCCTTGACCATGCTGTCAGTGGTCAGCGGTCAGCGGTCAGCGGTGGCCCCAAAGAGCAGTCTGCGAGCCCCCGCCCTAACAGCTGGGAGTCTCCATGCGGGGCCGCCTTGGTCATCGAAGCTGAGGTCCCCAACACCAGCAGATGGAGCGGGATGCAGTGGCACGCTCACTGCCACGCTGACCCTGACTGCTGGGCGACTCGGGTCCATTACCTCCTCCCTCTGTGCCTCAGTTTCCTCATCTGTAAAGTGGGGACAACAGTATGACCCTGTCTCAGTGCAAACTCCCGGCCTCCGAGGCTGGAGGCTGTCTGCATCCGCAGAAAAGCAGACATGGGGCCCACGCCGCCCCGTGGGGCCGGACACGGACAGTGTCCCCTGGGCCCTGGTTTCCCTCGGGATCGTGTGCACCCCAGGCCTGGGCTCAGCCTTGGAGACAGCCTTGACAGTCCGGTCCTGTCCGGGGCCACAGCGGCCCCTGTGGCCGTGCCCCGCACCTGCACCCCGCTCGCTCGCCGCCGCCTGGCGCCCACCCGGATCCTGGCGCACGCAGGAGCGAGGCAGACAGCGGGGATCCGGCTACGCGGGCCGTCCGAGGTCCCGGTACTGCAGGCCAGAGGCGCGCCCACGGCTCCCTAGCGTCCCACATCCTAGGGGCGCAGGGTAGGCGCGAGACGCGCAGAGCCCGCTCCTCGGGAGCAGGTGGCAGGCAGCGTGGGAAGGGGACAGAGGACTGGACATGGACGCCCCCGCATCTTCCCGCCCCTGACCGGTCCACTGACCGGTCCACTGACGGCCCTGCTGCACACGGCTGGGCCGAGGCTGTCAGGGTCCCAAGCACCCGCTTCCGCTCCTGGCCCCGGTCTCAGAAGCCTGGGACTGGCCCTTCGGGCGCCCTCCGCCCGGCTCCGGGATGAGGGTCACTGGTGGCTCCGGAGGCAGGCGAGGCTGCAGTTAGGCGAGTGGTTCCCTGCTCTCCCCAGAGAGCCAGGCTTCGGGCCGCTGTGAAGCGACGAACACTGTTCAGGGAAAGCGCCCAGAGACACACACACCATTCCTAGTGCCCACGCGCTGCCGCACGCCTGTGACCCCAGCTCTCAGGAGGCTGAGGCAGGAGGATCGCTACGAATTTGAGGTCAGCAGCTAGAGAACTCAAGGCCAGCTTGAACTGCTTCAAAAACAAAACAAAACAATAAAGACGGACAAAACAAAAATACCATCCTAGAGGGGCAGCTCCCAAGCCAAGCTGTGGATCTGGAGGCCCGATCCCCTAAATCGGACCCGAGCTACAGCGCCGGGTCACGTCGCCCCCAGCAACATGCGTGCAGCGCTCGCCCCTCAGTGGCCACTCCCGGAACTGCCCGAGCGCCGCCCTCCGGACCGAGAGGAGGGACCCCACGGGGCTTGGTCCCCAAATGCAACAGGCAAGGTTGCACCAAATCACGGGGTGGGGCGTGGCGGCCCAGGCCTGTCCCCCCAGCATTCTGGGTGGCTGAAACAGGAGGGTCGCAGGCTGCGCCTGGGCGAGTTAGTGACTCAACGAGCCCCTTCCTGTCTGAGAGGGCGGGCTGGGGATTTTGCTCAGCGGCATAAGCGCCTGCCTTGCAAGCGCGTGGTCGTGAGTTCGATCCCCGGTATCGATTAAAAAAAAAAAATAGGGTCCCGGCTGGAGCGCGATGCTGCGCCCTCCACACGGGCGCACACGCACGCGGTGCACACCCGCAGGGCACCCGGCTGCCTGGCAAGCTTTCCCCTCCCGCGAGGCGTCATGGCCGTGTGCACGCTGAGAGCCGCCAGGGCCGGGCTCCTCCACAGAGGGCTGCCCTGCCTAACCAAGAAGGCTCGAATGGGTAGGGCCGACGCCCGGGTGTCACGGATGGTATCACTGGGCGCTCTGCTGGGGCAAACCATCCGTGGGGCACTCAGACCCCACCACTCTGGTCACTGCTCGCGGACGCACATCCTGCGCGATGGCCAGGACTGGTTCTGCCATCTACGATGGCCAGGACTGCTTCTGCCATCTACGACTCCCCCTGTGGTGACACGAGGCCAAAGGCAGGACACTGGGCCAAGATATGACAGCCATTACCTCACATGCCCAGCAACCCACGTGGGAAGCTGAGGCAGGAGGATCTTTCAAGCCCAGGAATTCAAGGCCAGGGTGAATTTGAGCAAGACCTGTCTCAAGAATAAAATAAATAAATAGACACTCAGGAGGCTGAGGCAGGAGGATCACTGTGAGTTTGAGGCCAGCCTGGACTACATAGCAAGATCCTGTCTCAAAACAAAAAGCCAGGAATATAGTTCAGTGGCACAGTGCCTGCCTTGTAAGTGTGAGGTCATGAGTTTGACTCCCAGTAGAAGTGTGTGTGTGTGTGTGTGTGTGTATATATATATATATATATATATATATATATATATTCTATCTCCTTAAAAATTACAAGAAATAATAAAAATGTTCACTGAACCTTAGCTATTTAGGTTGCCAAGAAAGCAATCAGAGATTAATAAAATGCACTAAAGCACCCAATACAAATCCTTTAGCTATATCCTGGGGCGAGAAGGAAGGGGACACAGGTTAAGAGGTGACAGCTGGCTGGGCAGGGGTGTTGTGCAGATTTTCAGGGCGGGTTTCTTCTGATACATTCAGCAGGGGCAGTGTCAGCCTTTACAACTATTTGAACTTCAGGGGAAAAGAAAATTTAGACAATCCTGGAGACAGGCCCCAGGGCCTTTGCACTGAGCAGCACCCCAGTCCCCTTTTTATTTTGGAGTCAGGGTCTATCCAGTTGCTAAACTGCCCAAGCTGTGCTCAAATTTGCAGTCCTCCTGCTTCAGCCTCCAAGAGTACTGGAAATACCACATGGCCAGGTCCGTTCTCCTGACCTCCCGTCCTCTGGGAAAGGCGTCCATACAGACCCGTGCCCAGACCTCGTGGGACCAGCTCAGAGGGCCACAGCTTGAGTGACAACCCCCCTGCCCCCTACAGGCAGCTGACCCAGGAGGTGGAGGTCGGAGAACATGCCAGATGCTCTGCGCTCCGTTTTGTAAAAGGTTTATTGCTTTCCCAGTGAGCTCACTACTGTGTGGTGAAGCTCACTTCTCTTCCAGTAGAAAAGGGCCGGGCTAGTCCAGTTTCGGGAGGGTCCATATGTCCCCAGGGAGGCCAGGCCCTGAGAGCTGGTGTCCGGCCTGCTGGGTACACAGGATATCGCTGGTTTTGGTGGCCAGGGAGAAGCACTGACCAGCACGGGGTGGGGACAGGACAGTTGCCACGGGCACCCAACCCCCTCGGTCCCGAGCCCCACAGCCTGGCCCTGGGTGGTGGCCTGTCCCATGCAGGCGGGTTGCATGTGTCCTGGGGGACGGGAAGGGACCTGGGGCAGCGAGGAGAGCTGTCAAGAGCCGGTGATGCAGGCCAGGCAGGTCCCAGAGAAGGGGACTGGTGTCCAGGCCGCTGTGGTCACTTGGAGAGAAGCTTCTGGAACAGCCCAGGTCGCCAAGCCTCTTCCAGTCCCGGGTGCAGCTCCGTTCCTGAGTGGCCCGGGGCGGGCAGGCGCAGGCTCAGGCCGAGGGCCCCGCCAGCTGCTCCTGCAGCAGGGGCATGTGGGGGCTGGGTGGCTGCTCCGACCAGGGGGGCTGGTCTGGCTGGCTCGGGTCTGGCTGGCTCGGGGTGTCCGTGGGACCCTGTGTGGGGAAAGAGCCGGGTCACTGCCATCAGGGCCACCTGCCCACGTCCCTCCTGTCCCGTTGGAGCAGTGACTGGCAGCTGTCACGACAGCCTCCCCAGCTCACTAGGCATCACCTGAGCCCCTCCCCACCCCGTCTGGACACGGGGAAACTGAGGCCCAGACAGGCTCAATGACCTAGTGAGCAGAACCCAGCCAGGAGCCCAGGCTGGCGGGGAAGAGGCGTTCTGGCTCCATCAGGAAAGGACCTCAGTGTCCACAGGGAAGTGACACTTCTTGTTTTGTTTCGGTTTTTGAGACAGGGCCTCGCTATGCAGTTCAGGCTGGCTTTGAACTCACAATGGAGTCCAGGCTGGTCTGGAACTCACAGCGACCCTCCTGCCTCAGCCTCCTGAGGGCTGGGATCACAGGCTGTGCTGCCACGCCCTGCAGTGGTGTGTCCTCGGACCACAGTCAGGGAGCGGGGCAGAGCGGGGACCAATGTCCCCAGGAAAACACAGGGAGGCCCCGGGACCACTGTGCGCAGGCCAGCCACCAGCTGTGGCCATCTCCTGTCACGGGCAGGCGGCGGTGGCCCCAGAGACACAGGGAAGGATGGACGGGCTTGTAGTTTGACACTTTCAAAACTTCTCAGCTGAAAACAATGAGGAAGCAGACTGCAGGGAATGGGGCAGCTCCTGGCTCCCACCCCACGCTGTCACCAGAACCCCAAACCCAGGGAGGAGGCGGGAAACATCAGGGGACAGACCAGGGGGCTCCCCACGCTGTCACCGCCCGCCCTGCAGCCCCCACAGGAGCCCTCGTGAGAAAGTCACTCCCAAGGAAAAAGGGAAACGAATCCCCACACATGTGACAGAGCCACAACAGAGACCAATTTCTCCTCCACCCTCTTCCTCTTCTGCCTGACTGACACAGCGGGCTTGGACTAAAGGAAAACTCAGAGGACCCCTGTAGGGTCGCCCTGTATGGCTGCCCAGGCTGCTCACTGCACAAGGACAGCCAGCAGACACCTGCCTGCTAGGTGTCCTGCCCTCGGCAACCCTGCCCTGCCCAGAGGGTGCTGCCACTCTCATTCATAGAGGAATCCTGCTCTGAGCTGGCAGCAGCCTGTTCTCCCCTCCTCCCGGGCAAAGCCACCAGAGCCAGCCCCTCGAACAGGTGCAGAACAAAGGGGGGCCTCCTTGGGGCTGGACCACCTGCAGGGTCAGCTGCCAGGTGCTCGGCCCTGCCCGAGCTGAAGCTGTCTGTCAAGGACACTGTGTCCTCCCCATTCCACAGGACTAGAGCTGGGGTGACCCCTGGCCACCTCCGAACTGGACAGTCAAGAGGGGCTCTGTTCTGATTCAGGAATACAGGCCAGATCCAGTTACGTCCACGGAGGGGCAGCTGCGGCCCTGACCTCCCACCCGCAGGCTCCATCTGGAGTCAGAGCCCCACAGCCGCCATGTGCCCGGGACAGGTGCCCGGGCAGGCTGGAGCACCTCTCGCCCCAGGGCCCACGGCCCACAGACAGTACCTCGATTGTTTACGCTCAATCCAGAAACCCGGCCCCAGCCCCCGGCCTGGACCACCAGTCCGAGCTCAGCTACACCTGTGCCCTGGGCTGGACCAGCCCTCCTGGACCTCAGCTGAAGTTTCTCAAACAGTGCTCTCAGACATCTTGTTTGTTTTTCTTTCTACTTGTTTTGAGACAGAGTTTTGAATGACTGTGTGTGTGTGTGTGTGTACCAGGAATCTAACTCACGACCTCCCCCTTGCCAGAGACAGGGTAACTTGCTATGTGGTTCAGGCTGGCCTTGAACTCCCCCTGCAGCCCAGGCTGGCTCAAACTCACAGCAATCCTCCTGCCTCAGCCTCCCCATTGCTGGGATTATGTGTGCACCCCGCCATGCCCGGCTCCCTGGACCTTTTGTTCCAGAATTCCCAGGGACCCGTGAACAAGCATGCTGCTACTGGAAAGGCTGAGTCGAGAGGATTGCTGAGTTTGGAACCCAGTTTGGGCAAATTAGTGAGACCCTGCCTCAAAAGCAAAACACAGAGTGCCGGGTGGAGCTCCCTGGCAGGCCGGGTGCACCCTCAGTACTGTGCCCATCGGCCAGTCCCCAGCAGCTCCAGGGCCCCGAAGGAGTCGGGCCAGCAGCCCTGCTTCCTGCAGGGTCCACCTCGCAGGCCTGAGGTCCGACCTGACCTTGCAGGCGGACAAAGCCCGAAAGTCCTGAGTGGCCCCAGAAATCAGAGACACGGCCACGCCTTGGGAACCGAGGCCGGGGAGCCCCAGGCGCCCGGCGGACGGACGGGAGGGGCAGTTACCTGGTACCCACCTACAGCCGGGCCTCCTGCAGCACGGCGCCCTTGGGAGCCGACGTCATCAGGGACTCAGAGTGGGCCTGCATGGCCTCCTTAGCGCCTGGGCCCTTTTTATTACCTCTCCAAAATAAATAGCACTTCTCCTAGAAGACAACCAAGCCCGTCAGGGTACTGGGCGGGCACGGGGTGCAGCAGGGGCCCCATTTCCAGAGCAGAAAGGACACAGCGGGGTACAGGTCCCATAGCCCCTCGGGCCGGAGCTGCTGAGATGGGGAGCCAGGCCAGGGGACAGGACCCTCGGGCCGGGGCCCAGCCTGAGATGGCCCTGTGGCCTCGCCAGGGCTGCTGTGAGGCAGGGCCGTGGGGACAGCGGTGGACAGTGTGGAGCTGGGGACAGAGCCAGGGCGCAGTCGTGCTGGGTTTGTGCTCTACCACTGAGACCCGGCCCGCAGCGGGATCGTAACTGGGCCTGGGTGCCCCCTTAAAATACTTCTGAGTTTCCTGAAGAACTTGGAATAAAAATATCTTTGAAAAGAAACTAGTGGGAGGGCGCCTCCCAGTGGCTGGAGGACCCTGAGGTCGGGATCTGGGGGAGGTGGTGCATCTTCCACGTGTCCCCAGCCAGCTTCTGACGAGGCTGGGGCAGGAAGGAAGGAGCCACAGGCCAAGGATTTGCTTCCACTCGAGCCAGCCCTGGCTGGGAGCCTGGCCTGTTCCCTTGGTTTTAGGTCTTTCTTTTCCCCTGAGACAGGGTCTCACCAAATCACTAGGTAGCCCAGGCTGGGCTTGAACTTGTGATCCTCCTGCCTCAGCCTCCCAGAGCGCTGGATTACAGGTGTGCACCGCCACGGCTCGCTTTTGTCCTGCGTGCCCATGCCAGTCGAGACAGCCCGGAGCTGGTGGAGGTGTCACACGCCTGAAATCTTAGTTCCAGGAGGCTGAGGTAGGGCAGGTTTGAGGTGGGCCCGGGCAACACAGCACGACCTTGTCTCCAAGTAGAATTTTTACCAGGCTGGGGGCGGAGCCGAGTCGTACAGGGCACCAAAGGAGACCCCGTGGGCGCGTCCCCTGCAGCCCATGGCTCCCTGCCCAGCAGCTAAAAGCATTAGGACCAGCGCATCCGTGTTCAGAGCCATCGGCAGCGAAGTGACCAGAGCTGGGGGCCCCGCGGCAGATGCAGAGAGGTTTGCCAGCCCGCAGCAGCGCGCACGCGCACAAGCGTGCTCAGAGGGAGAGTGGGGAAAGCAGGAGAGACGGGGTCCCCAGAGCAGCGGGCAGGGGCAGCCCGGCCCAGGAAGGCCTCGGCCCCTTCCGTGGGGCCCTGTGCAGTGGCTCCCAGCACACCCTTCCAGGGTGGCCTCTCCGGACTGCGCCCTGGCATGGCGCTCCTGCCTCCTCGTCCTGGGCCCTGTGAGCACTGCCCCCTGGTCACCCTGTGACCGCAGTGACCTGCGCCATGCAGGATCCTGGTCTCGACCCCACCGCCTGCTCGTTCTGGTACTGCAGACAAACGGCCCAGAGAAAGGCAGGTCTGTGGCCGCCCCTCTGGTCCCTGCTTCTACAGCCGGAAACCCAGGGCCTGCTCACTGCACTGCCTCCTGGTGTGAGCTGCCACCCCTGTCCCCAGACATCTCCCTTGCTCCCTAAAATCCCTGCCTCCACCTCTTCCAACCCGGGTCCCAAGTGCCACACAGCGATCTAGTGACTCCTCCCTTTAAGGCCTCCTGCAGCCTCTGGTCACTGTGGAAATCGGTCCCACACTGCTTACCTTGCCTCGTGGGGCTGCACGGCTTTGCCTCCTCAGCCACCCTGATCCTCACAGCCCCAGCCCCAGGGCCTTTGCATAGGCAGGTGCCTCTCTCCTAACAACCACAGCTAAGCTGGATTCACAGAGGCCTCCATAACTTGTTTGTACTTGTCCCCAAGGTCCCTGGACAGGTGCTGTCCAGTCTGGATGCCACAGGGCCACGAAGCCCCTGACACAGCGTGAGTCTGTGTGGGCCCCGGCTGGGAGGGTAACATGCACAATTTCAAAGGCCTGATTTGAAAGAAAAACACTGCAAAAATAGTATATATTTTATATTGATTACATGCTGCAATTATAATATTTTGGATATATTTGCATTAAATAAAGTTAGTCATTAAAATTAACTTCAGGAGAATTTTTTTTGGTACCAGGGATTGAACTCACGACCTAGCGCTTGCCAGGCAGGCGCTGTGCTGCTGAGCTAAATCCCCAGGGTCACCAGAAAACTGAAGGTTCCACACTGGGCGCGCACGCAGCGCTGGCTCCAGCCCACCGAGTTTCCTACCGGCTTTACTTTGGATGAAATCACCTCCTGCCTCCGGCCCTGGATTTCGTGGCCGCCTACGCGCTCCCGCCGGCAGGGTCCTCGCGTCTGCAGCTCTGCAGCGCTACCTGATGACCTCTGGCACCCAAACCCCCTGCACATCCCGGAGTGCCCCCCCCCCCAGACCTTCCGGGACAGGCAGCCGTAGAAACGCAGATGAGACAGGTGCGAAGCTGCAGGAGGAAAGTGCGAGCCCGAGCCCGCCCGTCCCGGGCGGCCACCTACCTGCCTGCAGACCAGGTGGACGACGGCGACGAGCAGCAGCGCGCAGCCCAGCGTCAGCAGCGCATACTGCACGTAGCACAGGATGTTGGGAACCAGCACCAACTGCTTGTAGAACTTGCTGAGTGGCTCGCCCCCCATGACTCCACTCTGGGGAGGCGGAACGACAAAGAGCTGGGACCTGTACACAGCTGCCACGCCCCTCCGTACCCATCTCATCCCCGGCTCCCTCGCAGGGACTACATTTCCCAGATCCCCTTACAGTTGTACGTGGTTCTAGCCAATGAGCGGTGGACCTGGGCCACCCAACCTCCCCACGTGACCCCCGTCCATTTTTCTCAATCAATGAATGGAAGCTGAGCCTTAACTTCCGGGGGCGGGGCCAAGGAACGGCAAGCGCATAGGGCCATGAAGGATTGAGTGCAGCAGGATTCCGCCTCCCGCGAACTCTCCGACCTGACCTTAGCAGATACTGGTTTGAATCTAGGTAGAGAGCCGGGAATAGAGCTCAGCGGCACAGACCACGAGTTCGATGCCCGGTAACAAGAAAAACAAAAGGGGGTGCTGGGGATTTAGCTCAACGGTATAAGCACCTGCCTCCCAAGCAGGTGGTCGTTGAGTTCGATCCCTGGTACCAATAAAAAAAAAAAATTAAAAAAATTAAAAAATAAAAACTAAAGAAAAACAACCACATGAATCTAGGTAGACTAGAAGCAACAACATAGTCAAAGAAAATACAAAAAAATAAAAAAGTAGGCCCTGACAGGCGTAGTGGTGCATGCCTGTAATCCCAGCACTCTGGGAGGCTGAGGCAGGAAGGTGACAAGTTCAAATCCCACCCGGACAATATAGCAAGATCCAGTCTCAAACAAACAAACAAACAAACAAAAAAAAAAAGCGAGGCCAGAAGGAAAACTTCTGCAGGGGGTGGATAGGCTGGAAGGAACAATGGACTCTTGAAAACCAGCTCCCCTGGACTTTCTCTGGAAACGAAACCATTTCTGAGGGCCCTGCCTCGGTGGCACCCGTACCCATCCCGGGCTCACCTGCGCAAACCACAATAGCGGCAGGACCACCGGCTGGATCTGCCCCGTTTGCCTGCAAGTAAGCCAGACACCCTCGGTGAGAGCTGGGCCGGCCGCAGTGCATGAGCCGTTGCTGGCTCCGGGCAGCCGCGGCTCTGAAGCCGCGAGGCTGTGGGGCCAGGGGCTGGGGCCCACGGGGGTGTGCACAGGGTCAGCTCACCAAATGCCAGCAGGGCATATGTAGGACAGGCAGGGGTAAACAATGTTTCCTTTCCTGTTGTTTTTGTTTCTGGAGACAGGGTCTCCTCCTATGTAGTCCAGGCTGGTCCTAAAATTGTGGCAGCCCTCCTGCATCAGCCTCCTACATGCTGGGATTACAGGTGTGTAGCACAATGTGTAGCACTCTTTTTCTTTTCTCCTTTTCAATTGCCTGGGATGCTGATGCAATATCTGGACCTCTGGCAGCCATTTAAGCCAGAAAAGACATTCAGCATAGCAATCTTGTTGCTAGGAAAACGGGTGGACTGGGGGAACCTGGATCATAAATATCCTATGGGAGGGGCTGTGCTCCCCTGGGCCTGTCTGCCCCTAACATCCTCTCAAAGATTCAAAACCCACTTCTACTAGTGACACTTGTGAGCTGGGGTTACTGCAGGGCCTCCAGAGGGGGTGGGGGCCCCAGCCCTGATCCCCAGGCATGAATGTGGTTCAGCGGCTGTCACTGCTAAGACAGGACTGGCTGACCCACAGTCACTCTCCTCACCACAGGCAGGGAAACGAGCACCCGTGTCCACCCCAGTATGAGAAAGGCCACAACAGCACAGGTCACCATCGGAAAAAAGCAGCGCTGAACCAAATCCATCCCCAGATAAGGTGTGGTGGGCCTCCACGGCAGAGTATCACACAGCCATGAAAAATGCCCATCCCTGCTGCAACTCAGATGGTTGAAGCCAGCCGGGACACAGTGATTGGCATCAGATATAAAAGGTCAGTAGTGTGCCAGGCATCTGTATGACGTGTCCAGAATGAGCACATACCTGAGAACAGCAGGTGGACCAGAGGTCGCCTGAGCCTTAGGGGCAGGAAGAGGCCTGCTGGGGCCCAGGGTTTCATTTAGGGTAAGGAAAATATTCCTAGCTGGCTTCCCCACTCTGATGAAAGAGTATAAATCACTGAACTGTACGTTTGAAAAAGGACGAATTTCATGGTCTACGGACCGAATCTCCAGAAAGCTGAATTTTTGATTTGTTACTGAGACAGGGAGGGTCTCACTTCGTAGTCGGATGGCCTGAGCATCACTGAGCTCACGATGCAGCCCAGGCTGGCCTCAGACTCCCAGCAATTCTCGTGTCTCAGCCTCCGGAGTGCTGGGATCCCAGGCACGCACCACCATGCCTGTTTTAACCCTGTCATTTTAGAAATTAAAAAGTAGAGCAAGAGAAAACCAGGTACTTAAAAAAAAATTGTTCTAGAAAGTGAACAATTGAATTTAAGAACACATGCTTGCCCCGTCAGGCCTTAGTTCTCCCGCAGGGCAGGGCAGGGCAGGGCAGGAGAGTTTGCCTAAGCCGGGGTGGGGAGGGGCGGGCGGCCATGGGAGAGCGCCCGGGGGGGTCCGGGCCGCGCCACTCACCCGATGCCCCGGATGGCTTTCATGTAGAGGCTGAGCTGCAGCTTCACGGAGCAGTTCATGGGGATCCCGGTGACCTGCGGCAGCGGGCGGTGAGCGGCGGGCCGGCGGGGTCTGCCCGGGCTGGGCGCCGGCTCCGCGCTCTGCGGCCGGCGGTGCTGCGCTCCTCCGAGGGCGGCGGGGCGGGGATCCCGCAGCCCAAGCGGAGCCTCCCCTGCGCCCCAGGCCAGGGGTCGCGGTTCTCAGGCGCCCCCTCCTGTCCGCCGCGCCAAGCCACGCCGCGCCTACTTAAAGGCCCGGCGGAGGGGCGCGGACCTTGAGACTGAACCAAGTTACATCTCCACCTCCTCCTTTTTTTTTTTTTTTTTTTTTTTTAATTTTATTTTGAGACTAAATCTAGGTTAACTGAGTTGACCAGGCTGGTCTCGAACTCACAACGATCCTCCTGCCTCAGCCTTCCGAGTGCTGGGATTACAGGCATGAGCCACCACGCCCGGGTTAGAAATATTTTTAAATGAGAGACTTTTTCTTACTAAGTACGTAACAGAAGAAATGACGTACGTATGTCATCAGGGTTGGAAAAGACAGTGAGCAGGAGTCCAGGATGGAGGCCGCAGCGCTAGCAGGTGCACCCTGTCGGAGGAGCCCCTCCTTATCTGTAAAGTGGGGTTCACTGTGCCCAGCTCACAGGATTTTTGCAGGGCAAATGAAGGTGGATGCACCGCCACCCTCAGGGCCACGACACCCTGGGAAGGGTGGCACAAGGCCTCAGCCTGTACCCAGGAGGCATGGATTGCAGACCAGGATGGATGCAGGTGAGATGGCCTCATATTCAGAGGTCACCACGGCCCGGATCTTGGGACAGTGCCCACCAGCCCTCACCAAGGAGCAGCCAAGCCGTCTGCACCAACCACACGTGTG
Organism: Cavia porcellus; assembly: GCF_034190915.1. Lineage (NCBI taxonomy): Eukaryota > Metazoa > Chordata > Mammalia > Rodentia > Caviidae > Cavia > Cavia porcellus. The sequence continues at coordinate 6,339,021 of NW_026947499.1, read as the reverse complement.
ACGCCAGCACCTGCCCTGCTCCTGGCACCTCCTGACGAAGTGTCCATGTCCCTCTCAGCTCAGCTCACTGTCCCTGCTGGGGACAGGCCACTTCCTAGGGGCAGAGTCCTTCCCGCTCTATAGCCACCATGTCCAAATCAGGGGTGCTGGCTCCTCACAGGGAAATGGCTAGGACTGGGCATCTCCAGCACTCAGCCCTAAACACCGGGGCGCGGTGAGCTCAGCCGAGCGATTTCACAGCAAAGGCATCAGGCTGAGACCGTGTCGCATGCCATGAACACAGGTGCTTTCTACTGTGCCATTCCAAAAACTATTGTTGTTTTTACAAAGGGAGGGCACGTGGGAGCCAGCACACAGTTGTCCTCCGGCATCTGGGGGAGGCTGAGGCAGCGGATTTCAAGTCTGGGCTTGGCCTGGGCAACCCTTAGCAAGAGACACCCTGTCTCGGAATAAAAATAAACAGGACTGGACGAAAGCTCGGCGTGAAGGCCCTGGGCCCGGCGGACCAGGAAACCTGAGAAGACCAGTGTCCTGGAGAACAGAAATAGGACCCCCTAGCACGCCCATGGCCCCAAGGCCTGCTGGGGGCGCCCCGAGGCGAGCAGGGGTGTGGATGGGGGCTGAGGCCCAGGAGCTGGTCCCCCGGGAGAGAGGACTTCCCACGGGACAAATTCCTCGAGCGCCTGACTCACGGCAAGGCTGCCTGCTGCCTACTCCCCGTCTTTATAGCGTCCCGCCGAGGCCCGAAGGTGCCTGGCTAATTAGCAGGAGCCTGACAATTCCTAATTAATTTACGGCCTTATGGCCCTTTTATAGATGCTCATAAAGGGTTTATGATAAAACCCCTGGACTATGGAGTTGGGGTAAAGTGACAACCTTGGCCCACTTGATATTCCAGCAGCTGTCACTGTCCAAAGCGCCAGCTGCCACCACCAGCCCCAGGCACCACTCGGTGTGAGCAGAGCAGAGGTGGCCATCACTGCCCACCCTCCCCGGCCTCAGTGCCATCGCAGGGCTCACCGGGTGGATGTCCAGGAAGAGGGCATGCTCCTCCGCATTGGGGTGCAGGCCGAGCACCCTTTCCGCCAGGACCGGGTCCGCATTGTAGAAATGCGGGTGGGAGAGGAAGAGGGGGGCACCTGCAAGGCAGAGGGACGGGGTGTTAGGGCCGGTGGGCGCCTCGGACACCGGAGGCTCTGTGTAGCCCAAGCAGGTGCCAGGGAGGCACAGACAGGGACATGGCACAGGGTGCAGTGACACACACACACAGCTAAGAGCACGCCTGTGATCCCAGCACACGGAGGCTGAGGCAGGAGGATCACAGCGAGTTCAAAGCCAGCCTGGGCAACACAGTGAATTCATGCAGAGCAGTCACCAGTAACCAGAAAAGCCCGTGGCTCATTTCATAAAGGTCTCGGACAAAGCAAACTCGAGCTCATTCTGGTGGGAGAGGGGACAGGAAGGAAGGGAGGCCTCTGACAGCCACCAGGCAGCAAGGCCAAGGGACAGTGCTGCAGGCAGAGGGGCAGCAGAGGCTGGCACAGGGTGAGGGACCTGCATCTCAGGTGGGGACAGAAGGGTGAGCTAGGCGGCTGGAAGCTCGGGCTGAGGGGGGGTGCCCTGAGTGCCGGCCACATGGCACGGACCTGGCCACGTCCCTGACATCTTAGGTCACGTCCACGACGTCACAGGATGGTGCTGTGCTGAGGCCGGACACCAAGCCTACAGGACAGCCAGCCAGCTCAGTGACACATCTGTGACAGAAGTGGCCCCATGGCTACCAGCAGCAGCCAGGATTCCACGGATCCTGGGCCTGCCAGCCTTCCACGGTGACCGCTGCCCTTTCCCAGCGACAAACACTGACTGATGAGCCCCTGAGCCCTGAGTCCTCCCTGCACTGGCACTTGAGGTGTTGGGAAGATGGACAGAGTGGCAGCCGGGTCTGGGGGGCTGAGGCAGGAGCATCACAAGTTTGAGCCCAGCCTGGGGAATTTAGTAACTTTAGCAAGACACTATCTCACAAGTTTAAAGGGCTGGGGATGTAGCTAGTGTGAAGGCCCTGGGTTCAATCCCCAGTGCCGCCCCCAGCCCCCCAACACACACAACGAGCAGCAGACGTCTTGTGGATCACTGCCTCCTTGCATGCTGGGGGCGTCACGTCAAGCACTCTCAGGGAAAAGTCCTGTGTTTTGCACAGCCTGTCTCCCACCCTCCTGTCAGAACCGGGAGCGGGGCCCCACAGCAGGCACAGAGACCCCTTTCCACTGTGTGACACCTCAGGAAAGGCCCTGGACTGGAGACCGAGTACACGGCCCAGCCCCGCTGGCAGCTGAGCTGGGATTTGAACAGTGCCCTGCATGTTGCAAACACCCCAAAGGAGGCCGCCCAGGCAATAAGGATAATTGGTTTACAGCTGCTTGGCACATCTGAGCAGACCTAATCACCAGGGCTGCAGGCTGCCAAGGAGCCCGCCAGACAAGTCAGCACTTGGGGAGCCAGAGACCGGTGTGGGGCTTGGGCCTGGCAGGGGACTCATGTGGAGTTTTTTGTTTTGTTCTGTTTTGCTTTTTGTCTTTTTGACAAAAAAAGAGTTTCACTGCAGTTCAGGCTGGCCTTGAGCTTGCAAAAATCCTCCTGCCTCAGCCTCCTGAGTGCTAGGATTGCAGACATGCGTCACCACACCCGACCAAAGCGTGTGGAGGTTTTTAACTGGGAGATAAAACACCCTGCCCACGCACACCAGGACACCAAACAGCATGTCAGGAATGTTCCAGAAGCACCCAGGAAGAGAGGGGTGAGGGGGCTGCGGTGTGTGCCTCGCCTAACACCCAGCCACCCTCCTGTCACAAGACCAGAACTGGGCAGAGCCAGTGTCCCAGATCTGTGCGGGGAGTCAGGGGCCAAGAGGCGTCAGACACCATCACCGGCTATGGGACCTGCGGCCTGGCTAAGTGGCAGATGTGGGTCCCCTGCACTGCTGTGTGCCTGGAGATTCCGCGTAAGATAAGAAGGCTCTGCAAGGAACAGGGATGGGGAAAGGAAGGAAGGGGAAAAAAAGACTAAAGGGAAAAATGCAACGAAGCTTTTGTAACTGAGGGGAAGGGGTGGGAGGAGAGGGGATGGGGAGATGTGTCATGTGTGGGTACAAACTCCCTATGCTGAGTGTGGTCATCATGTACCTCTAAAGTGCACCAGTAAAATTAAATTTACAAGAAAATAAAGAGCTTCTAGCCATGGTGCATGCCTGTCACCTGGGAGGCCGAGGCAGGAGGATCATATGTTCAAGCCCTTTAGCGAGACCCTGTCTCAAAATAAAACATAAAGACAGGACAGGGCGTGCCTGTGACCACTTGGGAGGCTGAGGCAGAATGACGGCCTCATGTCCGAGGCCAGCCTGGGCCTGGTGAGACCTTGTCTCAAACTAACAAGCCAACAAAAAGGGGCTGCCCTGTACCCCAGGACCTCAGCGAAGAAAACTTCTTTCCAATAAACACGTCTAAAAGTATCTAACCTCCCTTGCACTTTTGAGATTCCTTGCGGCAGGTGCGCTAAGAGAAAGCAGCATGCGCCCTCTGCAGAAGTTGGGGCGTCACTCCCGCTCCTCAGCTGTACCCCACTGACCCGCTCTCCCGGACTCTGCTTTGAGCGACGCGGGCTCCATCCACTGAGGCTGAGCATGTGGCTCAGCCTGGCCAATTAGCATAGCCTAGCTTGGGCTGCACACCATGATTGGTTCAGTGCTGAGGGCGGGCCGCCGGGCAACCAATCAGAGTGAACCCTGGGACTCGCCAGGTGCACCGGAGGCTGGACCTCCACCAGCTACCTGGGGTTGGCGCTGGCCTGCGGCTGTGCTGGCTGTGCCGGCGGCTGGGAAACCGAGCTGGAGCGTGCGCGGCAAGAGGCGGCTTCCAGACCACAACTCGCGCCGGGCAAGGACCCGCCCGGGAGTTTTAGTTCCACCACCCAAGCGGTGTCCTTTAGGCCTGGCATCTGCCATTTGCCCAGAAGCTGTTCTGGCGCTGTGACCCCGCGGCTTCCGCACTGAGAGCGGACACTTCTGCAGACCCCAGTGAGGTAGAGGGGACAATGCCAGGGCCCTGACAGGCTGACACCGAAACATTCACCCTGGAGGGCCCTGTGCCTCCTGCACCGGGGTACACCATCCTGGCCCTCGAGCATCTCCCTCACGGTCCTGATTCCCCAAGACTCCAGGAGGCACGAGTGCGCTCAAGGCTGCCTGCGGAGCCGCTGTGCACAGCACAGGCCGGAAGCTGAGGGGACACACGGGAGAACACGGGCCCGGTCCATGAAGCACAGTCTCCCGGAGGAGACCGGAGACCCGTGCGCAGTGGGAAGACAGAAAGGATAAAGTAATGGGCCGCGGGTGGTGGCTGTCATCCGGGCACTCTGGGAGGCTGAGTCAAGAGGACCGCAGGTTCAAATCCAGCCCAGGCAACTTAAGAACAGTGAAACCCTGTCTCAAAAGAAAAAGTTTAAAAAACAACAAGGGCTGGGGATGTAGCTCAGTGGAAAGGCCCTGGGTTCAATCCCCAGTACCAAAAAGGAAAAGAAAAAGTTTAAAGACGATTAAGTAACAGAGGGCAACTGGCGGGGGAGCTGGGAGCACCACCAGGATGGGGTGCCCGGGGTGTCTCCAAAGAGGGGACGCAGGGGCCACGCGGAAACATCTGGTCCCTGCCATCTCCAGGGTGAGGTCACTGCACATGCGTGGCTGTCAAGCATCTGAAAGGTGTCCAGTGAGGGGACCTGGGAGTTTATGTGGCTCAGGGAGGCCAAGGCTTCGGGTCAGTGTCGCCGATCCTGTGTTACCATGCAGGCCCCCCCGCCGTATGTTCCCAGGGGTCCCCCAAACAGCGGGGACGCAGCAGGAGAGGGATGTCCTTGGAGGGACACGGTGCGCTGGCACCAGGGACAGAGACAGAGCCAAGGCCCAGGTCACTACCGGCTGGAGGAATCTGCCGGCCCCAGCTCCAGGCTCACACGGCTGCGCCTGGACCTTAGCCCAGAGCAGCGGACTCCAGACTCCAAGATAGTGGCTGATGCTCCCGGGAAGTGGGGTGTGCATCACACAGCGGGGTGTCTCCCTTGCGCCTTACCTCTGTGCCACCCTCCTTATCTTCAGCCTAATGGGATTATCAAGAGGGCAGAGGCCACAGGCCCCCGCCCCGGGTGACACATACCGAACCTGCAGGTGCTGACGTTCTGGACGCCGGACTCCAGGCATGGGCAGAAGCCCTCGTTGGGAGGGTAGACAGAGCCGTTGGCAAACAGGGTGTTGGGGGCCACGAAGCGGTAGGTGGGGATGCCCTGGAACACGCCCTGCTTCTGGTAGACCAGCTTCATGGACCTGCGGAGGGAGGCAGACAGGTGAGGGGACCCAGATGTGCCCAGCTGCCCAGTTCTGCATGCGCTGGCGTTTCCGGCTCACTATTCCCCCGAACACCAGCGGTTTCCGGCACGTGCATGCGCCCTGGGTCTGTACTGCACGTCATCTAGAAAGGAATCAATGCAGGCAGAGGGACGCGCACAGGTTATGTGAAAACACCCCTCCGCTTGATAAAGGCAAGTCAAACATCTGGGAATTTGGGCACTCATGGGGTCCTCGAACCAAACCCATGGCCTGAAGGAGCAACTGCACAGGGTTCCCTTTGGGATGTGCTGTCCTAAGCATGCATGGCCTCATCCTTGTCCACCCTTCCCCATCTCCCTGAACCCACAAACCTGCTCATTGCTGCCCCAGGACCTTTGTATATGCTGCAGCCTGGCCAGGGCCAGTGGCAAGAACACTGTCCCTTCGCAGCCTCACAAAGTAGATTCAGCTCTTCCTCTCCACCGCACTGTCCCTGAACCTGCTTTCCGACCCCAAAACGGAGACCCAGGATGTGTGGGCCTGTAGTGTCCAGGGGAGCCACAGATCATAGGTGACACTCAGAGTGTCACAGCAGAGGTGGGTGGCTAGTGTCTGACACACCTGGGTCTCTCAGAAACCGAAAACCTCTCCATAATGTTTGAAATAAGAATACTGTCACTACAGTGCATCAAATCAAATATGTCGTTTTACCACTGATACTGGAACGCTGTACAGAGCCAGGTGCAGCTGGCACACCTGCAGTCCTAGCCACTTGGGGAGGCTGAGGCAGGGGGAACTCCTGAGAAAAGCTTGGGCAACCTGGCAAGAGCCATCTTAAAAACAAAAACATACACGTGCCCTGCAATGCACTCGTGTTGACAGCAGCGAGACAGTGGTGCCGTGTCACTGTGAAACGCCCTCATTTTAACCCGTGATTGTGTAAGACAGCGCCTTCGTTCTTACACAGCACCCACAGCGGAGGGCTGGGGATGCAGCTCTGAGGTGGAGCGCCTGCTCCTATGTGCAAGGCTCTGAGTTCAATCCCCGGCGCCACACACTCGACAAAACCCGACAGCCACCCACGGAAGTAGGTAGGCATAAAGGGCGCCCTCTCTCGCAGTGGCTCTCACGGGGCCAGGAAGGTACTCCGAGGCACGCGTGGGCAGAAGGGAAGCCAGGCGACACGCTGATGCTCGGACAAGGCGTGGGTAGCGCTGGGGGTGAGTGGGTGCGGACCCTTTAAGAGGCGGGCCCGGAGGTCATAGGTCATGGGGCGTGCCCATGGGCGGGGTCTGTTGGATGGGGCACTCTGGGCTCGGAGCCCAGGAAGAGGAACCCCCACTTCTCCAGAGTGGCCCGTGCAGAGCCCGCAGGCTCCCTCTGACTCCCCTGAGCGCTGGGGGACTTTGCTCATCGCTCATCGCTGCGCCTGGCCCAGCGCAGGGCTCCCTGGGCGTGCAGGGAGGCCGAGGGTCAAGGATCACGCCGGGAGTCCCCCACAAAGGATGCTCCGAGTGGCCAGGGGGCTCCAGGAGACCCCCCTCCCGCGCCGGTGGCCAGGGCCGCCTCTGTGCCCCTCAGCACCCCACGGTGCCCCGCGGCTCGCGGTGCCCCACGGCGTAGCCAGAGCGAATCCGACGTGGCACTGACTGGCTGGGAGGCCGAGTCAGGGCGGTTACCTGCAGGCGTCCGGGCTGTAGAACTCCAGCGAGGTCTCGGGGGTCATGAAGGGCGGCCACATCTGCCCGGAGGTGCCGTTGATCATGTTGCACTGGTCAGACTGCCAGTACTTGACCTGCGGAAGGAAGCGCTGGGACTTGGAGCCGCGTGGCCCAGTCCTGGTGGGGCGGGGCGGGCCGCGGAGACACAATGCCCAGGGCAGCCCCCGCAGGAGCCCCAAGCGTGTAACTGTGACCTCGATTGTTCAGAGGGGCTGTGTCCACCCCCCGCCGCCCCCCCCCCCCATCGCCTGGCCTCTGAGGAAGTCAAGAGCCGCTGCCAAAAACCAGATACAACAGGAACTGGCAGATGGACAGGGCGCCACACGAGGAGCGCCTGCCAGGAAACCTCGGAACAGCAGGCCTGGGCTGTCCCCTGGCAGGGTGAGACCCGGATCCAGAGCACGTTTCCCTCTTCTGTATTCTGAGACAGGGTCTCACTATGGAGCCCAGGCTGGCATCCAACTTGTGGCGATCCTCCTGCCTCAGCCTCCCGAGTGCTGGAATCACAGGCAGGTGCCGCCACACGGGCTACCGAGGCTCCTTTTCTAGCTAAAGTGCACGGAGAGCTTTCTAAGCACAGGGATGCTGGCAGCTTCCCTGGAGGTGACTGTGGCTGTGGGCGGTGGCCTTGCCTGGGGGGGGACAGCACTGCGCAGTGGTGGCCACGGGTCTTGGGGACAGGCCACTGGCTGAATGGCGCATGAAATGCGATGCCCTGACACCTGGCGAAGTCCGGGTCGTCTGGGGTGTGCAGGGGAGGGACATGCCTGGGCCCGGCCCCACTTGTCCTCTAAGACCAGAGCAGGGTGGCCGGCAGGGTCAGCACACCAAGTGCCCAGATCCTGGCCCCACTGTTACTCCCATCATGGAGGACTCGGAGGAGGAAAGGGCTGTGCCCCAGGGGACAGCGGGTGAGGTCCCCAGCCGGACACCCCCTCCTCACCTGGCTCATCCCGTTCCACTTGTCCACCATGTGGATGCGGCTGAGGTTCTTCACCCCTGTGAACACCGTGAAGAGCCCGGAGTCCGAGTTGTTCAACTGGGGACGGCGGGGGATATTGGGTCTGAGTTCAGGGGCAGGAGCAGGGGACATGGATCATCTGCCCAGGGTGCCGTCACAGCGCTGCCCATCCCTGGGCACCAGGGGGCTCAGGACTACTGCCTCACTCGAGGCCTGTCCCTTCCCAACTCAAGAGAGGTGGCTGACCCCACACCCACACTTAAACCCAGCATGCTGTCAGCCCAGCTCTCCGGGAGGCTGGGGCAGGAGGTTCCAGAACACTAACAGCGAGAGCACAGCGCCCCAAAGGCCAATCTGCTGTCACACGGGGATGTGAATGACCAGAGCACAGACAGCACGCTGAACCGCGGGAGACCCTGTCCACCTCAGTGGCTGTGTCCCAGCCTCCCCTGCAGCTGGGGCAACACATGAAATCCTGCATTAGGGAGCCGAGGTTGGGGTCAGAGGTCAGGGGTCCAACCACAGGCAGACCAGATCTCGGCCTAGGCACCCATCAGGACCCTCCCAGTTACAGGTGCCAGCCTCAGCACCCCTGGGGGTGGTTTTGTGATCGGCAGCCTCCCTCTGCCCAGCCCCTTCTGAGGGGCCTGGGTCAGCTGCCCTCGCCGGTCCAGTTCTGCTGACCCAGAACTCCCATGGCCAGCTCTGATCTACAGGACCTCGGACTGAGCCAGGGCCGCGCGTGTGCCAGGCTCTAGCTCCAGCCCTGTCCGTTTTGTTTTCCTTCAGGCTCTCACTATGTCACTGTGGCCCCAAACGTGGCGATCCTCCAGCCTCAGCCTCCAGAGGAGCTGGGATTACAAGCGGGCAGCCCACGCCTGGCTTCTGATACTCTGTTTTGCTCTCAGGGCCCGGCCCACCCCCCACCAGTTCCCACGCTACTCCAACGCCAAGGAGGCGCCCCGGGGCTACTCACCTGCGAGAACAGCCCGAACTTGCCCTTGAAGGGCAACGCGCCAGGGAAGTACTTGTCCATGAGGTCCAGCAGTGGGTCATCATAACCCCACAGGACTTCGCCCACGGTGCGGTTCATGAAGGCGCGCTGACCCATGGTGGTGAACATCAAGGTCATGAGCAGCTTCAGGCTCATGGGCCGGTGCTCCATCATGGCAGAGGCAGCCTGCGGGGTGGACAGTGTCAGGGACCACTGCCCCTCCCTGACCCCGGGACCACCCTCCCACACTTGCCTGAGCAGGTGCAGGCAAGTTAGCTCTGTAACCAGAGGCAGACTTGAGGCTCTGCCCTGGCTCAGCAAAACCTGCCTCCTCGGGCCTTGGGACTGGCTGGATGTGAGCCACGGGGCCACCCAGAGACATTCTGCAGGGGCCATATGCTCTGCAGCCTGGATCAAGCCACACCTGAAGCCGACCAACCCTAGCCTGCTCAGTTACATGAACCCACAAGGTCTCTGTTCCCTGGAGGAAATTTGGGGTGCAGTGAGAGAAGAGAATTTTTTTTCTTTCAAACTCATGACCTTGTGCTTACCAGGCAAGCGCTTAAGCCACTGAGCTAAATCCCCAGCCCGACAAGAGAGTCTTAAGGGGGTCCACTTCTGTATTCTCTCTGTCCTGTCTAAACGCCGGGCTCCCCGGGTGCCTGAGATGCAGATGGGTTTACTGGGGCACCCACCTCTGGAGACACTGTCTTGACTGTTGGTTGATTTTTTTTAAGCATCCCCACAACAAAAATTTGCCACTGCCCTGTCTCCCTTATCTTCCGATACTCTTTTAAGACACTGAGTACACAGCAGGGCTGTTTTGTTTGTTTTCAGGACTACAGGTTGGGCCCAGGGACTCTGCACTGAGCTGCACCCCCAACCCTCTCTAGATTTTTTTCTGAGACAGGGTCTTGGTAAATTGCCCAGGCTGGGCTGGAACTTGTGATCCTCCTGTCTCAGCCTCCCAAGTGCTGGGATTTCAGGAGTGAGCAACCAGGCTCACCAACACAGTTTTAAGAAACCATAAAAGGACCTAAAATAAAATGTATGTCCCTCCCTATGCTGGGAGGCCAGCGGGGCAGGCTGTGGCCAGCGACACTGCTGTTTTTGCTCTGACTGAGGACAGGTTTTTGTTTTGTTGCATTTTTAAACCATCAGCCCGAGACTCTCCCGAGACACAAGGCGCCCAGCCCTAACCCCAGCCCTGCACGGGTTTATGGTGACTCAGCCATGCTGGTCACTGTGTCTGCCCTGGTGGCTCCTGGTAGGCCTAAGACAGAGGGCAGCGTGGGCAGATGTGGCCCACGACCTGGAGACGTGGACACCAGCGGGTGTGGCCGTTCCCTTCAGGGGGACACATGGCAGTGCCACCACCCGGTCCCCTCCTCTGGGCTCTTGGCACCTGTGCCCACCCCAGGGGAGCCCTGAGCACTGCTCACAGGCCTGACAGTGGCACGGCTCTGCTGGTGGACGAGGACCCTGCAGGGCCACTGGGCCTCGCTGATCTGTGCTCTCCCAGGATCCATCCTGCTGTGGGTACCACTGCCCGCACGCGGCAGCCCCACAGCGCCCGGCTGGGAGACCCCAAAGCTGTCACTGGAGACAGGGACTTTGGAGGCTGGGACCGGCCCTGGGCGGGGGACACCGGGCACCCAGGTCTGACTGCCGCTGGGGACCAGGCGGGGTCGCCTCACCATGACCAAGATGTTGGGCAGCATGACGTAGTCGCCCTCGGAGCCTTGGGACTTCTCAGGCTGGAACTGGAGGACGCACCTCTCTCGGAAGGACACCGTGTCATTGTTGTGGAAGGAGATGTTTGTCTTGACCCTGAACTGCCTGGGACGGGGGGCGACGGTCAGTGGCCGAGGACACGCAGGGCCCCCTGGCCAGCAGCCAGGCTAGTGGGTCCCAACGCCACCTGTCTTTCCGCCGCCCCCAGGCCCCTCCGCCGGCCTCCTGTCCAGCAGGGTGGTCGGGGACAGGCCAGGCCTCAGTGCCCCCAGCTGGCTCACCTGTACACGTAGGGCCCACGCTCGCGCACCTCGGGCATCCTGCCCTGCAGGACCTCGTCAGGATTGAGGACATCAAAGAAGTAGACAGACATGTAGAAGGGCACCGGGATCTCCCGCCACATGCTGAAGGACAGGCTGCTGGGGTCGATGCGCACGTTCTGCAGGGGCAGGTAAGGGTTAGGGACTGGCGCTGGGGTGGGGGATTGCGGGCACCTCTGCAACAGCGCCCCGGGAAACCAAGAAGGAAGGGGGCTGGGTGTGCGAGGCTCCAACTCTTCCTATGGAAAAACCCAAACGCAAACCCAAATAAACACACCAAGGCGAGTAATACAGTAAGGGAGTGATCCGGGAACACCTGGCCAGTGCAAAGGCCCTGTGGCAGTAGCTGCTCCAGGAGGCTGTGGGCAGGCAGTGAGAACAGTATCTTCCCCACTGTCCCCACTGTATTGCAAGGCTGGGTGACCAGGGCAGCTGGCATGACCTTCTGCTGTCACTGAACACAGCCTTCCAGGACAATGAGGTCACCCCACTGTCCCCAACCAACCAGGAGCCACAGGCTCAGGCCCCAGCGGAGATGGGAGGCTGGGGCTATGTGCCTCAGCCCCCGGCAGGCGGGGCTGGTGACGCTGCTCCACACATGAGCTGCACAACAATGTGCCGGAAGTCGGGCTCGGTGCCCCAGTGCCCCCAGCTGTCTGGTGCCAGGTCCCCTCCTGGCCCATACCTCGGCCTCCAGGGAGTGGATGGGGAAACTGAAGCATGGTGGAGACTGCTGAGAGGCGCTGAGACATCTGAGGGTGGTGAGGGGATCCAGGGCTTCCCGGAGGAGGCGCGTGAGCTGGAGCCCGACTGTCCCCCAAACCACTCCCCACCCCTGCCAACCCCAGCCACACGGAGGCTCTCCCGGGTCCCTGGACACAGCTGGCCCTTCCTGTCCCCGACGCCATGTGGAAAAACCTCCCGGCTGCCCTGCCTGAGACACCCGCCCTTCCTGACATGGTCCCTCTGCAGTGACAGCTTCCTCAGACACAAGCCAGGCCCTGAGCTGCGGACAGAACCCGGCCAGGGCTCGAGCGCTGCTGCCCTGGTGCCTGGAACAGCACGGGGCTGGGCTGTAGACAAGTGGGGTGGGGTGGGGCGGGTGGTGGCCGTGTGAACCGGTGGATATAGCTGGAGGACAGAGCTCCCCAGGGATGACCAGGAGGACAAGGGACAGGACTGATACACTGCACCCGCCCAACTCGAGCCTCCTAGGGGAGCCCACCAGCGTTTTCTGCCTCCAGGGTAGATGTGGCATCCAGCCTGGCCTCTTGCTGGCCACAAGGGTCCAGAACCAGGGCAGGCGCAAAGCCCACATAGTCTTCCCGGAGTCTCAGAGACGCTCATTGACAGGAGGCCCCAAGGTCCTGGCCTTCTGCAGACGGCCATGAGAGCGCATGAGAGATAAGCAACAGGGCTCCCCACTTGCTCTGTGGGGTCCGGCTGCATGGAAACCGCCTCTCCACACAGAGGGGGAACGCCAGGCTGGACTCTGAGCCCCAAGGCCCAGGATCGAATGCACCTATAACCGGTGTCCTCCTCACGGCCAGGGCTGACCCTCCCAGCTCAGCTGCCACAGCCGGAAGTTGAGGGCAGAGCCCGGCTGCAGGGAGGTGCACCTCTCGGGGAGGTGTGCAAGCGACACCTCACTAAAGCTGTTAAAATTCAGACAAGGGGCTGGGGATTTAGCTCAGCAGCATAAGCACCTGCCTTGCAAGCAGGCGGTCATGAGTTCGATCCCTGGTACCGATAAAAATGAAAAAGACCAAAAAAAAAAAACACAGACAAGCCAGGCGCCCATCACCCCAACTACTCTGGAGGCTGAGGCAGGAAGATCCCAAGTCCGAGCCCACCCTGGGCCCCCTAGCAAGCCTCCTGTCACACACAGGAGGCTGGGCCCCGAGACACCGTCGACCCCTGCCCTGCGCCCGCTCACCCTGGCTCTGGGGGCAAATGGGGTCAACACAGTGGGTGACAGGGAGGGGACAGGCCAGGCACCAGCCCTGCTCCATCAGAGGCCACAGCCGAGCTCAGGCAAGGACAGCAGCCCCTGCACAGGGAGGTGACCCGTGGTGGCCACCTGGCAGGAGGTGAGCCTGCCCCACCCCCAGCCGGCAGGGCAGACTCTGCCTGTCCTTGACCCAGGGGTCACCGCTGACCAGGGGCAGTGATTAGATAACAGTACCATAGGGCAGTGCGGCCTTCAGCCGCTGGAGCTGAGGCTGTGGCTGTCCCCCTCCAAGGACAGAGAGCACAGCCCGGGGATGCAGGGTGGGAGCGGGTGCTGGGCTCAGCTCTGCCAGGCAGGAGGGCAACGGCGGGCACATGGCATCCTCGGAGCCCCTCTGGCACCCCAGGCCACAAATGCACAGGTCCCCCTCATGGGACAGGGCACCTTGGGGCCTGAGGCAGCCTACACCCCCCTGGGACACCGGAGCTTTCCTCCCCAGCCCCTGCAGCCCGGGGACCTCAGCAGCAGATCAGGGTGACATCCGCCGCGGGGCACCCCCTTTCTCCCAGCAGAGGGTCCTGCAGGGCACAGATGGCCCCTGCCACCCCAGGAGGCCATGCCCAGGATGCAGCCCCACCTCTCAAATCCTGTTGTTTAGACTCAAGAAGAAACAGGACAGACCTGCAGGGAGGTGGACCCTTTGTTCCCAGCCAGTTCCTTCCTCCACCACCGCTGCCCCCTCTGACCTCCGACATGGTCCCTCCAGGCCGCATCAGGCCAGAGCAGCTCAGGCGTACAGGCCCCAAGGACAGGGCTGGGGAGCGGGGCCGCTGGCCCGGGGGACCCCTGCTTCCCAGGAAGTGCTGGTGGAGTCAGACTAGGCCACGGACACCACTGTGCCACACTCCAGCCAAGCCTGGAGCTCAGCGCCCTCACGGCTCCGTCCCCCTCTGTGTCAGACACTGGCCTGGCCACCTGATGCTGCCCTGTTCACGAGTGTGGGAAACCCTTCGGAATAAATCCCTAAAAGTCAGGCCTGGTGGTGTACGCCTGTCGTCCCAGCACGGGGAGGCTGAGGCAGGTGGATTGCCATGTGTTCGAGGCCAGTGCGGGCACCTAACAAGACCATGTCTCAAATAAAAACACTTTAAATCCCCAATGTCTCCTCCACCAGAAGGTAACCATCAGACTGGGCTTTCCCCTTTCTTCAGGTGGACGGCAGACTCCGCCACGGGCCAAGGTGGCCCCCCGATATTGACTTTGCTGACCGAGCAGTCCACCCAGCAGACAGTTCGACATCTCGTACAGGGCCGAGGGCGGCGTGCCCTCCTCCCCTCCTCTCCTTCATTCCTGTGTTCCCAGCTGCTGCTCACTGGCTCAAGTGCCAGAGAAAATCCCACGGCGGGCATAGGCTAAGCAGCCCTCACGGCCCCCAGCGTCACTGCCCACACAGGGCCATCGCTGCCCCTACTCCCACCAAGACAGCACAACTTGGTTATGAATCGGATCGGGCAGAAAGCCCTGCATTCTTCAGCGGCTTAGGATCGCGCAGGCCTTGGACCCCTGCCTGCCAATGGGAAGGAAGGCAGGTCTGCCAGCCACATCTGCGGGCGGAAAGGTCCTCTTCCAGTAAAAATGTCTCCTCGGAGCCCTCACTGCGATTCCCCTCCCTTCTGACTTTGAATGATGTTGTATGAGGGTGCGAGGATGGGAGGTGCTGTGGCAACCACCATGAGACCATGAGGAGGAGGCCAGCAGTCCCACAGAGCCAGGCCCAGTGCCCTACAAATCCAGAAGCAAACACTTCCCAGGTCATGATTAGCGCTCGGCAGGAGGCACCTGTGGGTCTTTTGTTTCCCTTGTCATTTTGTTTGTGATACTGGGCACTGAGCTCCATCCCCTAAGGCAATAAACTTCCTCCTGCCTCAGCCTCCCACAGTGATGGGGTGACAGATGTGGGACACCATGCCTGGCATAACACCTGCCTCCATGAGCTGCCTGGGAGCCGGCAGCAACAGCTCCCCACGGGGGACTGTGAAGCTGCTCCGCGGCTGAGCCCTGAGCCGCACCCCACTCCTCAGGAGGCTGCGGTGGGAGATTCGAGTTTGAGCCAAGCCTGAAGCTCAAACCTGGGTCTCACCCTAAAGCCCCGACTCTGCTCTCTGCCTGGCAGACAGGCAGCTCCCACAGCTTTGTTTTTGTTATTTATTTTCTTAGGCAAGGTCTCACGTCAGAGTTCAGCCTGGCCTCAAACTCAGCAATCCTCCTGCCTCGGCCTCCTGAGGCCTTACATCATCAAACGGTTACACTGGACACTGGGCATTTGCTGTGTCCCTTCAGGCAGTGCCAAGCTCAGGGCCTAGGGAGGGCTGTGCCTGGCCGGGCCAGCCCCCACCTGCAGCAGGGCCTTGGCCACGGGCAGGAAGCAGCGATCCCTGACCCTGGGCTGCCCTCTGGCCCATCCCTGCCACAAGGACCCTGAGACCTCCCCGTCCCCAGGCACCCCCCGAGCGCTGGGATGGTGGCAGCTGTCCCTCACCTGGCTCCTTCCCCATTTTCATGGTGGTAAAACCCCACAAACTCCCCACTCGAGGCAGCCAGGGCTTTGCAATGTCGTGCTGCCGCCGCCCCAGCCCTGCGCCCACCCTCAGGGGCTCGGGCAAGAGCATGAACAGAACTGGCGTGAGTCCCTGAGTGACAGCTGCGTCCCTCAGCGCTGGCTGGGTCCCCAGGCCTGCTTGGCAGCTGGTCTGGTTTACAGCTCACCCCTCGGGTCCGGACGCCCCAGGGCTGTGACGGCGGCCACCAGCCAGCGTGCGGTGTGCAGCGGGCCCTCTGCTTGTCCCGCCTCTGACGGTGACAGGAGTGTCCTCCGCCTGCCTGCTGCCCCACCCGCGGCTGTCCGGCCCCTCACACCGCGCCATGCCATGCCTGCGGGTCACTTCCTGCCCGCCATCCACTGCCGTGTCCGTCCCTGAACAGGACACTCTGTGCCCAGAGGGCGAGGGCAGAAGGGCCCTCAGAACAAGGCCTCCGGTCACCTGCCTGCCTGGCTGCTTCTCCTCCAGCGCCCCTGCCCTTCCATCCACCCGCTGTGAAGTGGGGGTCCCTGCCCCTGCAGGGGTGACCCGGTCATGGCTGCACACAACACGAAGCACCAGTATCACTGTGGCCTGCGGTGACAGGCCCCTCGCCCCCACGTCCATCAGTCCTGTCCAGGTGACACAGGCACCTGCAGCCTCCAAAGCTGAGCCAGACCTGTGCCACCCCATGGCCCTGACCACGGGCAGCACAGCACTGACCTGCACACACCGGACACGTGGCGTGAGCCCTGGCAAGGGGTCATACACCAGTCCCATGCCACGCAGGACCGGTGGCCATGAAGAGTCTGAAGGCCGAGCCTGTCTCAGCACTGGGCGGCTGAGGCAGGAGGACTGCCTCAACTTCAGACCAGCCTGAGCCACACAGGGGAGACTCTGTCTCCCCACCACAAAAAAGTCCCAAAGTTGACATCATGGAGGCCTGGGCTGCGGCAGAGACCCCAAGACCCCTGGGACACAACCCCGGCGCCCCAGGGCACCGGACATGGCACCTGGGTCATGAGCAGACGGGCAGGAAGTGGGTTCTGCTGTCCCTCTGTGGTCACAAACATGTTTGCCACAGGAAGGAACAGGCGCCATGAACCAGAGTCACCTTTGCCCGGGACGTTGGGGAGGGTGTCAGCCACCTTCGCCCTCCAGCCCAGTGCCCCGTGGAAGTGGACTTCCGGGAAAACCCAGCTCCCCCTGGGGAACTGGACTTGAGTGAACCCCAAGTTCTGCAGGGCCTGGTTCACAGTGTCCCCTGACTTCACAGCCATGGGGAGCTCAGTATGTGGCCTTGTTGGACAGCAGGGTCCCCATGAACGTGGCCACGGGAGGGGTCCTCAGACACCATCTGTCCGGATTCAGGGAGCCCCAAGCCCAGCGATGCACAGGGAGTAGTGGCCGTAAGCCAGGGACCCCAGCCACCCCAGAAGCAGGACAGAGGCCTGGACCGAGGCTCCCCGCGGCCACGGGCATCCCTGAATCTGGGGCTCTGCAGACCAGCCACGCGGGGCACAGTTGAAGCACGGAGGGGAGAACAGGGCAGTACCTGGTGCCAGCTGCCCCTTGGGGACCGGGCCAGGGGACCCCTCAGCTGGCCGCTGTGTACGGAGAGGACTGTGCTTGGCTGCCATCATGGCTATGAAGTCCACATCCTCGCCCCCAGGAGACGGTGACCACCAGGGCCTGAGGGACCCCAGCTTGCTGAGTGACCACTGAGTCCCCAGCCCCGCAGACCTGCACTGGCCACATCTGCTCCCCCCACAGCCCAGAGGGTCTGGACTCTCCGGCCTGGGGTCCCGCAGGGATGAACTAGCGCCCCGATACTCGAGAATGAACAAAATGGGCTGAGCATTGAAGAGCAGGCTGGGGGAGGAGCACATGCCTAGAACCCAGCACTCCCGAGGCTGAGGCAGGAGGGTCTCCAGGACTTCCAGACCAGGCTGAGTTACACAGCGACAGGCCGGCAGGGAGGACCCACATCCACGCAGCTGGTTCCCCGACACAAAGAGCAGCTATGGGCATACAGAGGGGCCCCAAGTGGGCACCGTAAAGGCAGCTGCCTGAGATGCCAGCCTGTTCCTGGGCTTCTGCCTGTGGCCTGCAGCCCCCCCACTGACCTGGGGCCCAGCCAGGCCTGGAGGCTTGGGCAACTTCCCAGGTCACACAGCTCGGGGAAGCAGGGCCGGCCCTGGCCTAAATGCTGTGCTGGGGCCAAGCGTCGGTGTCACCTCGAGCTCTGCAGGTGACAGACCTTACAGGAGCATCTGGAAGGGCAGTGCAGGCGAGGGGCTGAGGAACGTAGCGGGGGCAGGTGTCCATCCACTCTCCACCCCGCTCAGGACAGAGGGGACACAGCTCAGACCCCTGCGGCAATGTGGCTGAGCCTAAGGACACCTGAGAGGGGAGCCAGGTCATCAGGGACACAGGTGGACGTGTGTGACCATCCTCACTGTCACAGAACAGTCCACCTGGGGCAACGTGGTCCACCTGTGGCGTGGCTGTCACCAGGATGAACCAGGAAATAAAGTATGAACCAACAGTGACAGCCAGGTGTCTTCCCGCTAGGAGTCTGTGCTGCCTGGCAAAGCCCCGGACCCGCCAGCCACAGCCAGCTCTCCGGCTGACTTCAGGGCAACAGGGGCCCAATCTCGAACTCAGAGCCCGGGGTGGAGGTGCACCGGGGAGGCTGAGGCAGGAGGGTCCCACCTCGGTCCCACGTGGGCAGCTGAGAGACTCAGGAGACCCCGTGTGGGGGTAAAATGTGGAAATGTGGTGGGGATGCAGCTCCGCAGGCACAGCGGGGCCCAGTCTCGGGACCACAGAGAGAAAAACCCCATCCCCTGTGGCTCTGCTCAAGTAAACTGCAACTCAGAGCCGCGGGCCAGCCCCAGGCGGATGCAGGCGCCATGGGGACAAAGCAAGCCCAGGGCCCAGCATTTCACGTTCCACAGTGCACAGAAATCCCGTCCCCTGCAGAGGCGGGAAGCCAGGGGAGCGGCCTGGAGGTGCAGCCCCCAGCCACCAGCAGAGCCGAAGCAGGGAGCACAGCCCCCAGGTCAGGCCCTGCCAGCCTGGAGCCGCAGGCAGTGGTGGGGGACATCGGCTCTCCAAGACGGAGCCTGCTGGACCCCTGCGGCCCAGGAGCCAGCTCCTCTGGGCAGCGGGAGGAGGGCGTGCAGCCCAGGCTGGCTCCCGGCCAGGGAGGAAACCAGCCAGGGGGCAGAGGCCGCAGGACAGCAGGACACTGCCCGGTCCCCTCCCACGTGGCCTCTGTGCCAGTCTGCAGGATGGCACGTGTGTAAAGGAGGCCACCAGGGAGACAGTGACAGAGAGAGACAGAGACAGAGACAGACAGAGACAGTCAGACAGAGACAGACAGAGACAGGGAGACAGAGAGAGAGAGAGGGAGACAGAGAGAGAGAGACAGAGACAGAGAGACAGAGGGAGAGACAGAGACACAGAGACAGAGAGACAGAGATAGAGACAGAGACAGAGACAGACACAGAAAGACAGATAGAGATAGAGAGACAGAGAGGGAGAAAAGCAGCCCAGAGCCAACACCTGGCCGCGCCCCCACCCCACACCTGCCTGCAGAGCGCCCGCAGCTCTGGCCGGGAGCCACCACCCACAACCTGCCCTGCTGACATCTCCGCATGCTGTGTCCCTTCCTGCTGGTCACTCTGGCCTCAGTGGGGGCCAGAAGAGGCTGGGACAAAGCCGCAGACTGGCAGAGAAGGGGGCAGCAGCCACCGGAGCACAAAGACGGCGCTGGAGCCAGGACCCACGCGTGGGCAGGCCAGGGACCGGCTGCACGGCGGAGTGAGGGGCTCGCTGCCCTCACATAACCCGGGAGCAGCCGCACTGGAACCGGGTCACCAGGGTCCTCTCCCTGCCTCCGCGCCAGGGTGGCCCCAGCCTGGTTTCTGCCCGGGACCAGACATGAGGCCTCAGGCAGGCGGACAGCATATTTCAGGGCCTGCAGGGCTCCTGCACAGACAGCTGGGAAGTGGTCAGGAAGGGCCGCCTCCCCGAAATTACAGGGAGGGCTGGGGTGCGGCTCCATGGTGAGCACTTGCCTAGCATGCTGGGCTCCGCAGCCAGCAACCACGAAATAAAAATAAATGCATCTACCCTGAAACCCATGAGGAAGCCATCCTCAGGGTCAGGGCAGTGGTGGAGAGGTGATCATGTATATGTAAGGGCCCTGGGGCAGCCCCAGGAGCCGCCAGGAGCCTGGAGAGGAAAGGCAGGAAGGTGTGAGGAGTCAATAGTGGAGGTGGACAGGCCAGGTCCAGGGTGACAACCTGACATGACCCCCAGGTACAGGGCGGAGTCTCCACAGGCAGGTGCAGCTTACCAGGCTCCCTCTGGCTACACACTGAGTAAAGCCCACTGAGACAGCCAGGAGCCCTGGGAGGGCAGATGGCCCAAAGGAGTTTTAAGGGTCAATCATCAAACCTCCCAGTAGGTTAAGTATGGGAGGCAGAGAGATCAGCAGAGGCTGAGTCGGAGGTAGGGACAGGGACATGGCAGAGCCCAGCTGGGCAGGGAACGGTCAGCCACAGCAAGTGTGAGCTGCTCACCTGGGGTGAGACTCACAGCTGGCTGGGTGACACGTGTGACAGGCCACAGTGGCAGGGCTGAGCAAGCACAGAGGTGACCAGCCTGAGCCCCAGAAACCCACAGGGAGAGGCTGGGGAGTGAGGGGTCCCTCACAGGGAACCAAGCAGCCAGCCAGGGATGGGAGGAAACAAACCAACAGCCAAGCGTGGCAGCACATGCTGTGATCCCAGCACGCCGGAGGCTGAGGCAGGAAGATCTCTGTGAGTTCAAGGCCAGCCTGAACTGCACAGTGAGATCCTGTCTCAAAAAACAAACAAAGGTAAATAAACAAAGTGGTTCAAAAGCCCTCCTAGAAGCTTTCCGGGAAGGCAGAAGGACCTCATTCAAAATGCCAGGAAGTGAACAAGGGTCATGCAGCCCTGCCCCTCCACCCCGGTAGGGAGGGATGGTGAGTGGGGCCAGGGGAAGAGGATTTGGGGAGCTCAGGACAGGGTGGGCCAAGGACAGAGGACAGAGACAGGCCACCAGGCTGTGGCAGCAGCCTGGACCCTGAGGTTGTTTAGGCCCGGCCAGCCTGGCCGCTGCTGGGGTCAGGGGAGGCCACGCTGCAGCTGATCGGATGGAGGAGGAGACACGGAGTACATTCCTTCTTCTAAACACAGCAGGGCCTGCCCTTGTCCTCGGGCTAAGCCGGTGCCGACCCTGGCCTCTCCCCTGCCGCCACGCACACGAGAGCGCCCTGGATGCCTGGTGTCATCAGAGCAGGCGCCACCCATGCCACCCACATGGGCACCCAGATGCACCCAGGAGAGGATGGAAGGCCCCGATCCTGAGCCACTTCTGCCCCACGGGCTCGAGTCCAAGGTGGGCCGGGGGTTCCAGGTAGCTGAGCCCAGATTCTCAGCAGGGGAGCAGGGACGCAAAGCACCGCCCCCACCAGGAAGCAGGGGCCAGGCTTCCTGGAACCTGAAGATCCACGCAGGTGGCGCACAGCTCCGGCCAAGCGGCTTCAGAAGGGACGCGCACACCTGGGTCCTAACAAGCCCAGCCTGCATCAACACACACGGGACTCCTGGCATGTGCAGGCAGGCACACGCACCAACATGCATGCCCTCAGAAACTGTGTGTGCACAACCCACTGTGGAGCCCAGGCTGGCCACGGCACGTGTACACGCCCCTCTGCACACCCACGCGTGTACACACATACACACAAGCAAATCCACAGAAGCCAAGCAGGAAACCAGAAGAAACCACTCAGGGAAACTAAAAATAACCGCAGCCTGCGGAGGCCACCCAGGAGGAACAGGAAGCTGCCAGCAGGAGACGGGGGACAAGGAACAATCGGGGTACACCTGCGCCCCAGTGCCCCTGCTATGGGAAGCAGCCTGATGTTCCAACATGGTGACAAGAGGGACAGAGGTGACCCTGCCGGACACAGGGGGCTCAGGCCCCAGGTTCACGGAGTCCCCAAGCCCACAAGAGGCCGCCTCACTGAGTGTCTGGCTGCTCCCCGAGTCTGCAGCTGTGACACAGTGGAGGAGGTGGCACCTGGGCCCTGGGGCAATCACAGGAGAGGCCTGATGCAGTCACCGCCCGCTGGCCCTGGCCACAGAGACAGCTGTGTCCCTGTCCCCCCTACTCCCGATGATGACACTGAGGCCAGAGACAAGGTGGCGGGGACACGGGTGGCCGGAGCCAGCCTCGGAGTCTGCTGCCTGCAGGGGACCCTGTCCTGTCAGAGCCTTGAGGGTGCAATGTGTACTTCATGCTCGCTTCCCTCAGAGGCCGCAGTAGCTATTTAGGGTCCACATAAAATGCATAAAACCACACAAAGCACACCCTGCCATCTGTGACAGCCACAGAACACATGCGCCTGGGGGCCGTTATCCGCCAACATCCCTGGGGACTGGCCCAGGTCACAGAGCATAACTGTGCCAGGCTCCCCAGGGTCCGGCACGGCCCCCGCCCAGCCAGGAGAGGATGAAACAGAACCTGAGGTCCCAGTGCCGGGCAGAGGCAGGGAGGGACAACCTGCCCCAGTCCCTCAGCCACTGAGGCATTCGGGGGCCACTGTGAGCCCAGCCACTGGGGACACCCAGATGAACCTCCCCCAGCAGACCTGCGTTCAGAGGGAGAAGGAGAACATGGCGTTTAGGGGAGGGGGACAGCGTGGGACCAGCTTCCCAGCAGGGGGGGAAGGACTGAAGAGACGGCATGGCCAAGTGAGCAGGGGACAGTGACGGGCTGAGGGGACAGGGAGGCCTTGAAGCTTCCGATTCCAACCCTGAGTCCCACCCAGGGGAAAGCAGAGGGGGCTCGGCCTCCGAGGTGTGTGGTGGCGCACACCCGTAATCCTAGCACTCGGGAGGCTGAGGCAGGAGGATCGCCAAAACTTCAAGGCCAGTCTGGACTGCATAGCAAGACTGTTCCAAAACAAGACAGAAAAACAGCCACGCATGGGGCACACCTGTGATCCCAGCACTCGGAGGCTGAGGCAGGAGGATGGCTGTGAGTTAAAGCCCAGCCTGGCTACGAAGCGAGTTCAAGGCCAGCTGAATTAGAGTGAGACTCTGTCTCAAAAAGAACTTTAAAAAAGACAGAAAAGTAGATAAGCGAAATAAAAAGCCACAGCACAGTGGACAAGGCGTTAGCTTTGTTTTTTTTGCCAACCTCTGGTCTAGTTTCTTTCCTGTGCCTTTTGTCGTCTGGTGCACATCCCCACAGAGCTTTGTCTGAATTTTTATGTCCACGACTACGAACCTGTTGAACTAGCGTCTGATAGTTTTTGTTTTATTCAGTTCTCGATGTGCTTCTACAACCCGGCCACGCATCTCTAGCTCCTTCTTGCTGACTAACATTCGCCTAGAAATCCACTGGACAAGGAGCTCCCCCACCTTCTCCCTCGTGGAAGGGCAGGCAGGGCCTTCAGCATTCCTGATCCCTGTCTGCCCCAGCTGTGACCGTGGCCTCCAGCCGCCGACCTTGCCCCAGCCTGGATCCTTCCTCCTTAGGAAGCAGGGATTCCACCGCCGGTGTGGGAACGGATGAGACACAAACTACACGCAGGGCATTTTCACACCCTTGTAATCGCCTTTGTCTGTTTAATCCCGCTGGGAGGCCAACCGGGCCTGACCCACAGGACAGCCAAGGAGGCCTGGCTTGGAGGCTGAGGCCCCAGCCCCTCTGGTAGAGGAAGCCCGCCCCAGGGCCTTGAGGCAGGTTTCAGGGTGCATCAGGCCCCGTTCCTCTTCAATGCAACCTGAGAAACACAAATCACAGCCAGGCGAGGGACGGAAGGAGTGGGGTGCTGGTGCCAGGGAAAGTGCCAGGGGGCTCTGGGCACCCAGGTCTGGAGGATATGGTCAGTCAACAGTGACAGGGAAAGGAGAGCTCTCTCATCCCACATGCCTCAGGGCACAGAGGCAGCCGCTTAACACACTGGCAAGCCCCAAGCTGTGGTACCGGGAGACACACACACAAACACACACACACACAGATAAAAAATATACAGCCACGTTGGGGCTGGGTGCAGAGTGCTCGCCTGGCAGCATTGGGCCCTGGGCCTTGTGAGTGAGCCCCAACAACACCTGTAAGACAAACATGTGTGGGCAAGCTGTGGGCATGGTGGTTCACACCTGCCATCCCAGTACTCTGGGAGGCCGAGGCAGGAGGACTTCAAGTTTGAGCGCATCTCTACAAAGGCCGGAATGGCAAGGCATATCTAAAGAGGGAATAAAACACAAGCAACTTTCTCCTTTTCCCTCTGTTTGAATTTGTTACAAGCCAATATTCATGGCTTTTATGACCTTCTTTAAGCCAAAAGAAGCATATAAAATAAAAATCAAAGCACAAGGCCTCCATTCAGCAGCCCCCAGTACCAGCAGCCAAGGCGGGCACCAGCGGGCACCACATCCCACGCGCTCCACCCCCAGGGCGCCTCCTTGGCTTGGAAGGCGCCAGGCTAAGCATGGCTGGGTGTGACTTCCTATCTCTCACGCTCGCCCCATGCAGTCCTACAGCAACCCCCCATCTCCTGCAAAGGGTGTCACTCGGTGGAAGCCCTGAGCTCAGAGGCTCCCAGAGCCATGAGGAACTGGGTGAGGGGTGGCTGTGCGCTCCAGCCTCCGCACACCCACAGGTAACATCGCAGCTAGACAACAGCCAGGGGGAGAGGACAGCCCGTGAAAAGCCCAGGAGTGGGCGGGCCAGGTTGGCACCTCGGTGGAGCCCAGCAGACTGAGCGCTCCCTGCATGGTCATGTGCTATCCCGCGCTAGGCGGGCCTTCTGGGGAGAGGCACCCCGCGCCCGCTGGGTGCGCACTGTGTACACACGGGGTGGGGGGAGGTCAGGAGGCCCTGGAGCAGAGATAAAACTCGCACCGCTACTTGGAGAAGGATCACAGCAACCCCGGCAGCCCTGCAGGAGGAAGGGGCAGCTTGGTCCCCTCCCCTGGGCTCCTCTAGGCTGCCTCGGAGGATTTACTGGGACAAGCCTTAGACCTTCAAGACACAGAAAGGGAACAGTGGCTTTCCTGGGGACCTGCATAGGGGAAGAGGGTAAACGCGACAGAGCCAGATGGAAACCACCAGACCCTCCATTCACCACCTCTGGGTCCAGGGCAGAGGGGCAAAGGGAGGAAAAGTCCCCAATCTTAAGAAGCTCAGCTGAGGAAGAGCCATCAACTCATGACAACAGCCACATCTACACCCCAGCTCTGACCTTAGCTGGAATTTCGCCAAGGCCGACCTCAGTTTCCCTCCCGTCAGGTCCTTCCCGCGTGGTGCTCTGCGGAGCCCCAGGCTTGGAGAACCCAGGCCGGCCGCCCAGCTGCCCAGGCCACTGAGGGCAGAGTCTGGTGGCCCGAAGGCCCCGGTGCGGCTCCCCGGCTAACAGGGCGAGGGTGAGCAAGGCCAGCATGGGGACGGGGAGCAGCGCCCGCGTCTCTGGGCCAGACCGCGCCGCGAGAAAAGCGGCTTAGCCTCTCCGCCCACGCGCAGGAGGCAGAGCGGGGGTGCACGGCTGGCTGCTGCCGCCTCGGAGCAGGGCTCCCGGGCAGACCCTGGCTCGGAGGGTCCCTGCTGAGCCCCCGTTTGGGGAGGCCCCGGAGGACCCCCAGGACCCCCAGAAGCACGCTCCCAGCCTCACTGGCGCGCGGGACACGAGTCGAACACGCAGCCCTCCCGGGGCCTGCGCCGCCCCCCGCCCCAGCCTGGCACCCAGGGGTCGGCGACGGCCCGGCGTCCCCAGCCCGGCCAGACCCACCTTGGCGACCTGCTGCCGGATGAGCGAGGGCACCAGGATGATCATCACGACGCCCAGCGCCGCGCACAGCAGCCCTGCGACGCCCAGCGCCGCGGCCGCCCTGCGCCCTCGGGATCGGCCGCCCATGTCTGCGCGCCCTGGCGCACGGGGGGCTCGGCACGGCGAGCCCGGGTCGGTGGAGCGCGGAGCAGCAGCCCTGCCCGCGGCCCGCGGCTTTATGCGCCATGGCCTGCGCCGCGCGCCGCCCCCCGACAGCCGGGGCGCGGGGGCCGGAGGGCAGGGAGCGGGGATGGGGCGGGGACTGGGCGGGGCGAGGCCGGGATGGGCGGGACGAGGAGCGCGATACGGAGTGGTGATTGGTGATAGGGTATGGGGGACGGGCCAGATCATTCCCGCCCACTTCCCTCCCTAGCCCCGCCCCGGCCCGGGTTTGGGCGGGAGCCGGGTGTACAGAGCTCTCAGTGTGGCCCGCGAGCCTGCTCCCCCGGCCATCGGCAGCAACTCACCTCCTGACTCTGGAGGCGTTGGTCAGCTCCCCCCGGCCCCCAGAGCCTGGTCAGTGGCCACTACTCAGACCCCCACCTCCTTGCTTGGTGCCCACGTCCTCCACACGGGCCTACCGGACCACGGGAGCACACTCCTGCCACTCGCTCAGCCCTGGGTCCCTTATCAGAGAGGCCACCCCGGCCTCAGCCTTAACACCCAACACCACCTCGCATGTTACCTCCTTGACCCTGGGCCTTTGCACTGAGCTGCATCTCTAGGGTTGGTTTTATTTTTCTTTTTAAAACAGGGTCTCCCGGAGTTGCCATGGTGCCCAGCCTGGGCTCAACATTGCAGTTTAGCTCCGAGGCCTGGCCAACCCAGGGCCTCCACATGGCTGGGCCCTGGCGTCAGCAGGGTCAGCACAGGGAATCAAAAACCCCCCACACATACCCCAGAGCAGGACTGCCTGGAGACTCCAGGCTTAGTGGGGATTAGAAGGCTGTTTCCCGTGGCTGTGGTGAGGACTGATGTGCTGGGGACACGTGGCCAGCTCGGTACAGTGCCCGGAATGTGTTGTGCCCTGACCCTTCTCCTGGTTCACAGCAGTGCCCCCACCTTCTCCCTGCTCCTGAGACAGTTCTCACCCCACGGCCTTTGCACTTGCTGTTCTCACTTCTAAAATGCTCTCTCCCTAGGTCGTGGGTGGCTGACTCCTCTCCCAGGGGACCTCCCACCTGCTGCAAGTCACTGCCTCTGTTTATGTGCTTTCTGGAGGAAGGCACCCACTCTGTCCCTATGCTTCCATATGTAATGCTCGGCATATGCAGGGCGCATCAGTTAGTCCTGCAGGAATCCTGTGACAAAGCACTGATTAATACACCTTTACTGAATTCCCGGAGTTTTCATCAGCCTTGTGCTGGGAGGTTCCTGGAAAGGAGCCACTTAGCTGCCACCCAGCCCCTCCCTCAGTCCCTGCCCGCCCTGAGCATCTCACCCGCCGGCCTCCACCAGTGGCTCCTGAGCCACTTGGTCCTCAAGGTCCAGATGTGCGTGGTGCTGACCTAAAAGAGCTCAAGGGCAGGCCCGGCCGTGGTGCCAATGCCATGCGGTTGCCTGACGAGAGCCGTGGGCAGAGATGAAAGAAGGCTGACACACGGAACCAGCCTTGTGACCTTGAATTTGGTGCCAGGGATGGCAGCAGAGAAAGAGAGATAAAGGGTGCTGACCCCTGGGGAGAGGTGGGCGCAGGAGAAAGGACAGAGTGACCAGGCTGGGTGCCGAGGGTCCTGTGAAAACCACCGTGACAGGGGCTGGGGATTTAGCTCAGCAGCATAAGCGCCTGCCTTGCAAGCAGGCAGTCATGAGTTCGATCCCTGGTACCGATAAAAAGAAAAAAAAAAAAAAAAAAAAAAACCACCGTGACCGGTAGCTACCCAAGAGGCTGAGGCAGGAGAATTGCAAGTTGGAGGCCAGCCTGGGGAATTTAGCGAGATCTTGTCTCAAAATAAAATTTTTGAAAAAATATTGGGAGCCAGGTATGGTGGAGCACACCTGTAATCTCGGCACTCAGGAGGCTGAGGCAGGAGGATCGTTGCAAATTTGAGAGGCTGCCTGCATCAGAGTCCCTATCCCTTGGGGCTGGCAGTCGAAGCTGATCTTTGTCCCGGCCCAGGACCCGTGCTATCACCACTGGGCGCGGCCAGGACAAAGGTCCTGGCCCTGGCAAGGCCCTGGGCAGCCTCAGAGCTGCGCCTGCCTCCCCAGACGTGTCGAAGTGTCACGGGGGAGGATGGTGAGGGAGGAGCGCAGCCCCGATGTCAGCGGCCTCCTGGGGAAGCACTGCCACCACCTGCCCACCCCCTCATCCGTCCCCGGGCAAGCATCTCCTGGGCGCCTCCTGCACGCCAGGCCCACCGTGTGAGGGCGCTGCGGGGAGAGCTTGAGGGGCTCAGCAGGTCCCCTGTCCTGGCTGCCTGTGAGTGGGAAGAAATGACCCTAAGACCAAGACCAAGGCTCGCCCAGCACGGCCGAGGCCCTGGGTCCTGTCCCAGCACCGCAGGAGCAGCAGACCAGGCTTCCAGGCTGCGTCGGCACACTCGGGAGGCTGAGGCAGGAGGGTGGAAGGTTTGAGGCTGGCCTGGGAATCTCCAAAGGACACCCAGGAAGGGCAGGGCTGGGGTGTGGCTCGTGTAGAGCACCCTGGCTTCAATCCCCTGGGACACAAGAGGAGCAGGATGACAGGACTTTCCCTGCGGCTGAATTTCCTGTCTTTTCGGTGCTGGTGGTTGAACCCTTTTTATTTTGAGAGTGGGTCTCACTAAATTGCTTGCACTGGCCTGGGACATGCGGTCCTCCCAGAGAGCTGGGACACATCCCGGCCGCAGACCCCTAGCAGCCCTTCTCCCAGGATGCTCCTGCCCGGCAGCAGACACCCCAGACTGCACCCTCTGGAAATTGTGAGCCCAAACAAACCTTCGGCCTTCCAGTTAACTGTCTGGGACACCGTGTCCCATTGGTGGGCAGCGGACCACCCTGGGTCACACCGGGAAAGGCTCACTCACTGGACAAGATTCCCGGGGCACACACCATGTGCTGGGCAGGGCACGGGACAGTGCAGGCCCCACAGTGGTGAAGCAGCTAGATCTCGGCAGCCCTGGAGCTCTTGGTTCTGAAAGCCGGACCGGCCAGGAAGTCTCGGAGGTCATGGTGACGAGGGAGAAGGAGCCCAGAAGGCAGCCAGGAGGCTGAGCGTCAATCACCACCTCTGCCTTGCACCGCAGATGGCGGGTGCCACACGCCTTGGGGCCCTGCCGCTGAGCACTTGCTGCCTCTGCACTGACTGATTCTGCCAAGCACTGCGGTGGAAATAAGCCAGGCGTGGCAGCACACACCTGACACCATAGCCACTCTGGAGGCTGAGGCAGGAGGATTACAAGGCACAAGCCAAACTTAGTCTGCAAACTTAGGACCCTGTCTCGAAATAAAATAAAATAAAATAAACAAGGGGTGCAGCGCCCTGGACTCAATCCCCAGGATGGGGAGGAGGAGGAGGAAGAGACAGAGGCAGGGACGGAGCCACCGCCTGACCCTCGGTGACAGAGCCTGGGGTGCAAAGAGAAGGGGCACAGCCCTTGCCCGCCTCAGCGTGGTCACAGGAGACACAGTTCCCGGGTACCGAAGGACGGGGTCCCCAAGACAATGTTCCCCTACCTCCTCCTGCCGGGGCCCACTCATACCTGCTGTGTCCCTGCACCTGTGACAACCACCCTCTCACCTCTGGCTCCACGCCACTCCTGGGGAGCCAGCGTGTGTGGAGGGGACCTAGGAAGGGCAGCCCGCGGGAAGGGCAGCAGCGGAAATAGGGCTGACAGTGTGGCTCGGAGAGCTGGCAGTGGGCATTTACAGTGTCATCCCAGCACTCGGGAGGCTGAGGCAGGAGAATCTCTGCAGGCTCAAGGCCAGCCTGAATACCTAACTCCAAAAAAATTAAAAATAAAACAAAAATTAAAGAAAAGAAGGCAGAGGGCAGGGCGGAATGCTACCGGACTAGGTGAGGAGGAGGTGGAAGGAGGCTGGGCCCAGGGGACTGAAAGCCCACAGGGTTGGCGCTCTGGGGCAGAAGAGGCCCCTGGCCCGCCCACCAGCTGGGCTGCTGAGCACTCCCCATGAGCCCAGTGCCACGGCAAGGTGTCGGCTTCCCTGCTCCCGGGTCACGGCTGGGAAAGGGACGCCCAAGACAGCAGTCCTGAGCCCCGTCCTCGGCCTGCCTGGCCAGCGCGTGGAGAGGGGCTCGACCTCGTCTGCAGGGAAGCACAAAGCAGAGCTTTCCATGCCCTAGGACAACTGCTGAGGAACCGGAAGGGACAGGAATTTGGGAGGACGGGGAAATGTGAGCTCAGGGGAAACTTTGCTGATGAGACACCGGGCAGTGTGTGTGCCGGGGCAGCTCAGTGGCAGCTTTTCACAACCTTACTGGAATAAGCATGACACACAGAACCCCTTTCTGAGTGTGGACTGCCAAGGATCAAGAGGAGATCAGAAACAGGTATTTGTGTCCCTGATTAGTGAGGGCCCAAGGCAGAGGCAGCTCAGCGTTTCTGGACAGAGGAATATTGTACAGCCCAGAAGAGGAAGGAAGTTCTCACACCTGCTACAACATAGATGAATCCAGAGAACATTTGCGCAGGGAGATACTGAGTCACTGAAGGACAAACACTGAAAGACTCCATTTATGTGAGGTCACTGGAGTCAGATTCTTGGGGACAGGGTGGGGGGAAGCCAGGGATGGGAAACTGGGGTCTAAGGGGGTCTGTGGTTCATCTTTTGCAAGGTGAGGAGTTCTGGGATGGACAATGGTCCTGGATACACAAGACCACACTTTCTGCCCCTGAACTGTGCACTTCAAAATGGTAGATGTAAAACCCAACAACAGGACAGAGGATCCCTCTGTGGCCACAACTTCGGGAGAGGAAGCCTGGGGAAGCAGAAGCAGCTGGGTCTCTCTCAAGGACAAGAATGGACAGGCAGGAGATTTAGCAGTGGAGCTAAGGACTGAGCATCCCTAGACTGTCCCAGGCCCAAGAGAAGAACTGGCCAGAGTGACAGAGGAGCCACACGACTCAGGTTAAGAGTCTTGGTCTCCGCTGCACGGGGACCACAGAGCACACTGGCTTCCTATGTCATCAGAAATGGGGCCTAGCTTCTGCACGAGTGCTTAATTCCTTAAGGCCCTGGGCTCCGCTCCCCCAAGTCCTGGGTGTCCCTGCAGAGCCATGGAGCTCCCAGGTGGGTGCAGAGGCAGCCCCCATGGTGTGACAAGTGGGTAACTCAATGCTAAGCCCCACTTGCCATCAGTGACTCTGTGGACCTCCAGGAATCAGTGATGCCCCAAACAATATCTCTACCAGTCTAAGATCTAAAGCCAGAGTCAGCAAAACACACCCGAAGTGCTAACTGGCGCCTGGCCTGTTGTTTAAATAAAGTTTTATTGGGTTTGGTGTGATGCTGGCCACCCCTCACCTAGCATTCTAGGAAGCCCAAGCAGGAGGGTGTCTAATTCCAGGCCAGCCTGGGCTGTACAGCCAATTTCCCTGGCACACGGCCTTTAGATAGCAGAGCTGAGTGTCTGCTACAGAGACCTCACCGCCCCAAATCTTGGCACGGCAAGGAGAAAACTGTAGATACTGCCGAGTTCTGGGGATCACTTTGGCTTCACGGCACTGGATCTTGCTAACTTGCGATAAATACAACCTTTTACATGGGTGCAGCTGGGGACTGCACACGTGTGCATGTGAAAGCCTTTTTTACTGAACTTAATTAAATATCGTTGGTTTATTTCTTTTTTTTGAGACAGGGTCTTCCTGTACATAGTTCAGATTGGACTTGAACTCAAAGCAATCTCGAGCCCCAGTCTAAGTGCTGGGATTACAGGCATGAGCCACCACACCCAGCTACAAATACTTTTAAAACAGAAATGTGTTCCTCTTTTTGTTTAAATACTAGACAGGAGCTGGGGATATAGTTCAGTGGCACAGCGCCTGCCTGGAAAGCACGAGGTCTTGAGCTTGACTCTCGGTACCGAAGAAAACTCCAAACAGATCGAACTGAGCAAATAGTGATTACAAATTATCACAATTATTTTATTGCTATAAATTGTTATCTTGAAGGAGTGTTAAAAATTATCCTTGCAGGAACTAAATACTGGATTTTTGCTGATGAAAACAATGCCTTAGGGGTTTTCTCAGGAACTAATTTGGGGGGGACTGGGGATTAAACTCATCACCTCGTGCTTGCCAGGCACGCCCTTGTGCCGCTGAGCTAAATCCCCGGCCCAGAATTTTTTTTTTAAAACGTGGGGCTGCGTAATGATGGCACACAACTCTGATCCCCAATACTTGGAAGCTGACGGGGATCACTGTGAATCTGTGACCAACCTGGGCTACACAGTGAGTTCAAGGCCAGTGAGAGGCTGTCTCAAAAAAATGTTTAAGTTAAAACAAAAGGTAAATGATAAACACCATCTGCTACTTTCCCAAAATTCTTTCTTTTCTCTACATTCTTAAGAGCCAAGGACCCACCTTCCCCCAGCAGGCAGAGGCTCAAAACAGGAACGTGCAACCCAGCTTAAGGAAATTCTAGCCAGGGGTGGGGGGTGGGGGGTGGGGTGTGGGTCAGGAACACAGCACGCTGAGGGCCGAGACTGCGAAGCTTAGCTCGGCCTGTGAAGACCCAGGGCTCTGTCCCTAACAGAGACAGACAGACAGACGGACGGACACAGAGAGAGACACGAGAGACAGACAGACAGAAACACAGACAGAGACAGAGAAAGACAGAGAGGGGAGAACAAGACAGAAAAAAACGAAAGAAAAGAAGAGTCACTCCTGCCTGACCTAACCCAGTCTTGGGAACATGTTCCTCTCACCGTGATTGGCTGATGGTTGGACATGTGACTAAATTCTGACCAATTAGACATGCGAGTACTTGCAGGGGGAATTCTGGGAGAGCTTTCTGGTAATAAGATGCAGCAGGAGGCCGAGGTGCCCTGTGTTCCGGGCTGCCAGGCTCCTGCACAGGGTGTCCGTTGGAGGGCCACCGTGTGCCCAGGGGAGGCGGGAAGTGCCTGGGCCCTGAGCCATCCTGTGCCTGGAGGAGGCGGGAAGTGCCTGAGGCCTGGACCTGAGGCCCTGGAGCTGCCCCGTCAGGGGACTCCCTGGGACTTGGGATTTATAATCCTCTTCCGTGTCCGGCCCCGGGCAAGAGCATCTGAAAACAGACCCAAATCCACGTCCCCACCAGCAGCTTTACTGAGCTGTCCCAGTCCCCAGGACAGAATCCTAGGCTCTGGAGGGAGGGAGGGAGGGATCCCAGGGCTGACAGACGCAGAATGAAGCTTCCAGCCAGCTAACGCAGGATATATATATATATATATATATATATATATATTTTTTTTTTTTTTTTTTTTTTTTTTTTTTGTACCGGGAATTGAACACAACTCATGCCCTAGCACTTGGCAGGCAGGCCTTACACCCCTGAGCTAAATCCCCGGCCCAGTATGTATATATTTTTTGTTTATTTGGTGCCAGGAATTGAAACCAGGGCCCAGCACGTGCTGAACACGTGAGCCACCACGGGCCAAGACCCGCCCGCAGCAGACTGATTCCAGACACGTGGAAAGCCACAGCCCATTTGCCTCCGATCAAGGCCACTCTCCCTTCAAACCCTTTCTAGGTGACTTGCGACACAAATTCTAAGCAAGTAATTCTTCCACCCCGAAGTTTAGAGAATCAGGACAAGAAAAAAGCCTGCACATGCTCAGTACAAATGTCACTTTTTAAAAAAGAAGTGTATTTCAGCTACCATTGTGAAATCTGCAGACACAGAGCCAAAAGTAAGGCAGAACCCTGAAAAACAAACAGAGTGAGAGTGATCGAAAAGGGGGGAAGGGTGGGGCTCCCCTGGGCCCGTGACATCTGAGGACGTCTGAGAGCTGATGGACAAGGAGCTGGCCCCGGGGGACAGAGGGATCTGCAGCAGCAGGCCTGGCCTGTGCAAAGGCCCTACAGGACTTGAGCTTGCCGCAATGGAGAGGCTGCACCGCGGGTGTGACAGAGGTCTGACAGGCAGCAGCCTGGAGGGAGAGTGGACTCGCCGACGCCCTGCCCCTTTGGGCTTCTGTGTCCAGGCCGGGCTTTCTGAGCTCCGTTGCAGATGCTGACTCCACTTCCCCTCCCCACGCACACGCGATGTCTTCTCAGGCGCAAGCCACGGTCGGTGCCCCCCCTTCCCCCCAAGCTGCTGTCTGCTGGGCTGCACTTCCTCCCGCAGCGACGCCGTCCTCATGTCCCGGGCGCCCACCGTGTTACCTACGCCCTCCTGCTCTGCTGGGGACCGGGGCCAGGGACCCTGCGGGCTCAGTGCCGGATCGCCGTGCGGGGGACCCTGTGGGGGAAGGGGGAGACCTCGCGCTTTGATACACGTGACACTGGCACGGAGCCCCACTGCCCACGCCTTTCCTGTGGGGGACCCCGTGCTGGCATCCTGGCCACGTGAGCACTTCGGGGATGGGAGGAGCCTGAGTTATTCCAAAGATATTTGCTTTGATTTGATTTGATTTGGTTTGGTTTGATTTGGGGACAGGCTCTCGCTGTGTAGCCCAGGCTGGCCTTGATCTCACAGGGATCTTCCTGCCTCAGCCTCCCGAAGTGCTGGGATGACAGGTGTGTGCTACTACCATCAAAGGCAGCGGATGGTGGCCGCTTCCGAGGGGCTGTCAGGGGCCTGGCACGGTGCACACTAGCCCTGGCTCAAGATATTACTGTTACCCCAAGGTCAGGTAACCACACCTGAGGAGGACGTCCGGGGAGGGGTCACCTGGAGGCCACTGTGCTGCGTGGACCTCAGTCAGAGCCAACCGGATGAGGATCGCTTTGCCTCCGCTCCCCCCCCCCACCTTCCCCACACCTTTCCTGGCGCCCCTCCCCCTCCCAGGTCCCTGAAGCCCTGGGAGCTGAGGAACAGGGGTCTGGGGACAGAAGGATGGAGGGAGAGAGGATGCTCGCTATTTATGGCCCATCAGTGTCTCTGGTCACACAGCAGCAACGGATGCCCCCTCCTCGAGGGCACTGAGCCCCTAAAAGGAACAAGGAAGGTTTTGTTTCTTGTTTTTGAGAAATCAACATTCTGAGGTAACCCCTGAGGATACTTGTAATTCCAGCACTCAGGAAGCTGAGGCAGGAGGATCTCTGTGAGTTTGAAGCCTGCTCAGGATTCATAGTAAGACTCTGGAGAGACAGAGAAAGAGAGACAGAGAGAGAGACTATCTCAACTCATCCTCTCTGAGAAAAGAGCAAATTTCAAAACTGAAAATACTGCACAATTTCTATTGAATGTGCGTTACTTTTATAGCACCACAAAGTAGAAAATTTCAGGTCAAACCTTTGATAAAATGGATTTATTTGCTGGTATTGAAGGCAGAACCCAGGCCCTTCGCACTGAGCTGCCTCCCCTACATTTCTTAGGAAGTTTAGCTGCTAAGCATTTTATTATTCTGGTTGCTTGGAAACGGGATCTTCCCCTCCGGAGGCTAAGCAAAGTCACATGCGTACAGCTGGGACCAAAGGCTGAGGCACAGACCTGGGCTGAGCCCCTGGGGTCCTCGGCCCCCACCACCTGCAGGAACTGGGCTAGAGCTGTAAGCAGCAAGACCCCATTCCTGTTCCCAAGGAACCCTGCATCAGTAAAAACCACTGTCCAAAAGGCAAGAGATGCCGGGCCTCCCTCAGGCCTTGGGGTCCCTGGTACCCACCCTGGTGGGCAGCAGCATGGCCCTTCCTGCCACCTCCTTCCACCGCCTGTGGCATCTGTGAAAATCAAGGACTGAAAAGACAGCTTTGCCCTGCAGGGAGCTGGCAGATGAACTGGGTTCTCACTGAACTGAAACCAAGGGAGACTCTCCTGCCCCCAGGAGCAGCCCCCTGAGGCGCTCAGTGTGCTCCCTTGGGAAAGATCTTTCCTCCCGGGTGGCACAGCGTGGAGCCCGTGCTCAGCATGGGGACAGGGTGCCATCACTCCACCCACAGTGCCAAAAATAGCCATCATCTTTAAAGAGTGGTGCACACCTGCGACCCCAGCACACTGGGAGGCTGAGGCAGGAAGGTCCCAAGTTCGAGCCCACTCCAGGGAACTTGGTGACTTGGGGAGAACCTGTCTCAAAATAAAAACCAGAGAGGGCTTGAGGTACAGCTCAGTGCAAAGGCCCCGCCTGGGTTCAGTCCCCAGTATGAAAGAACAAAAAAGCAAAATAATCTTTCAGGTGCAGACGACAGACCCAAGATTGTGCAGGGAAATTCAGAATGGGGTCCGGAGAGCCTGCACTCCAAGTGCCTTGGGGGCTCCTGAGGCCCCAAGGGCCAGGCAGAGCTAAGTTTCACTTGCCAGTTCATTTTGCACAAAACAAACTGGGCGCAGTTTCTAGGCAGAGTTAAAGCCCGAGGCAGCAGGAGATGACAGTGGGAGAGGCTGCTGCACCCCGGTGGGCAAGGGTTCTGTTTCAAAAGCCTTTCATCCTCCTTCAAACCCCTGGGTTCCTCTCCGTGAGAAGGCAGAGCCTGTGCAGAAGGAGGGCCCTCGGGGCAGGAGGAAGGGGACATCATGGCCTCCCTGGGGAGGGTTAACACCCAGTGTACAAAAAGAACTCCTACAAGGAGAGAAGGGCAGCCACAAGGGGCAGGAATGTGAACCCCCAAAATGTGAAACCAGGATAGGCGGAAGCCAGGGTGCTGGCCCGGGGATGATCAGAGCTTGTTTTGTGTATAAAGGAATCTGCCAGACTGAGACCCCATTAACCTGTGTATTTACTAATTTTAAAATGGGAAGGGGACAAAATAAATGTGAAAAGAAAGCACTTCTGTCACTCAACAAAAACAAGTAACTTAGTTTTTAAAATGAGCAAAGTGCCCGCCCAGCTTGCAGGAGGCCCTGAGTTCAATCTCAGCATGGCAAACAAATAAAAATGTAAAATGGGAAGGTTTGAATACACAGTCCTTCCAGGGTGACACACAAATGCCCAAGGCAAATGAGAAGGAGCTCTGCACCCGCAACAACAACAGCAAAAAAAAACCACAAATCAAAACCGCAGGGGTGGCCACGTTAGAAAAAAAAAAAGCCAGGCAGGGGGGGCACATCCCTAATCCAGTCACCCAAAGAGGCTGAGGCAGGAGGATTGCCTGGAGCCCAAGGCCAGTCTGGGCTACACAGTGAGATCCTGTCTACCCCAAAAATAAACCAAAATGAAAAGAGGAAGCATTTGCAAAGATGGGTTCACATGATCTCATTCTTATCCCCCCTCTGGATGACTTGGGACATCTAATACAGTTTTACTGCCATCCAAATAGCTGTTGCTGCAGTGTGGTGTTTGGGGATAAGGTAAGAAAAATTCTGTAATTTTTTTTAAAAATATTTTTTGATCCAAGGACAGGGAGGGCCAGCTATGTGTCCAAAAGAACATAAAATGAAATCTCAAAATTATCCATTGGGGGCTGGAAATTTAGCTCAGTGGTGTAAGCGTCTGCCTGGCAAGCTCGAGGCTGCAAGTTTGATCCTGGTACCAAAAAAGAAAAGAAATTATCTATGCACTGATGTTCATAGCCCTGTTATTCACAAAGCCACAACTTAGAGCAGTGATGGTGAACCTCTCATGCTTCCAGCGACACAAACAGCCTGCGGCAGCCCACATGCCACAGGTTCATCACTGCTGATAGACACAGCTCAAGCATCTGCCAATGGGCAACAGATTAAGTAAGATACAGTCTTTTTGCATCATGGAAAATTATTCAGTTTTGAAAAGGAGGGAAACCCTGTGTTCAGGTAGTCCCTGAGCACAGTGGCTCTCAGGCCTCATGCGTTTGCATTGTGCATTTGTGATTGGTTTATTGTCTAGCGCTGGGACTGATGGTGTCAGTGCTACACCCACCTAGGGGTGGAGCCAGCATACAATGTAATGGGTGGAAAAAGGTCTCTCTCTCTCTCTCTCTCTCTCTCTCTCTCTCTCTTTCTCTCTCTTGCTGGTTTTCACCTTGCTGTTTGCAGCCGCCATGAACTGCGGCCCCGCCATGCCACCCTGCTGTGGAGCCAACCAAAACCCCCAAAATCTGTAAGAAATAAAACTTTCCTCTAGGGTCTGGGGATTTAGCTCAGCAGCATAAGTCCCTGCCTTGCAAGCAGGCAGTCATGAGTTCGATCCCTGGTACCGATAAAAAGGAAAAAGACCAAAAAAAAATAATAAAAAAAAAAACTTTCCTTTCTTAGCTTTGGTTATCAGGTATTTTCTCTCAGCGACGAATAAAAAGTAACTAAGACAGAATTTAGTACCAGGAGTGGGGTCGTCACTGTGACGATACCTGACCATGTTTTCGAGAAGCTTTAGAAATGGCTTATGGGCAGAGTTTGGAAAGGTTTGGACATGTCACCTGGATGCATAGAGCTGGAGCAGCTTCAGCTGTTCTGCAGAGGAGATTCTGGTCAGAGCTCAGGAGACCAGAAGGCTGATAGAAAGCTCGATGGTAAAGACCAGGCTTGGGAGGTTTCTGCTGGGAAGAAGGACTGCATTGGTTGTTGGACCTCCCATAATGTGTTATGGCTTAGCAAAAAGTTAGTCTGCATTTTTCTCATGCCCAGAAACTTTGCCTGAGACTGAGACAAAGGGCAATGGACTGATTAATCTGGCAAAGGAAATTTCAAGGCAGTCAAATGTTGAGGCTGTGGCATGGCTATTATCGGGGCTTTTAGCCAGCTTTATGTTACAAACCAAGAGCAAAGAGCCCAGCAGGATAATTTAAAATGCTAGCAGTTTGGCCAGAAGGAAAACTCCAGTAGAGCTGTGGATTGTAAAGACAGAGCTGAGACTTCGATTATTGAAAAGGAACAAAGAGACAAGAAAGAGGGAAGCAGCGAGTCTCCACCCTTTGCAGCCTCAAGGCTGCAAAAGTGAAAGGATTTGCTCAGAGGAGAAAGCTGCAGAGTGCCATGCTCCAGAATGGCAGCAGCCACAGGAAGATTTTCCTCAGGTAAGCAGAGCCCAGTGATCCACAGGCACTGGATCCCTACAGCCAAGAGAGAGAAAAGCCTGGCTACTGCTCCAGCTGGCAACAAACCTTGGTGGCATCCATATGGTGCTGATTTTAGGTGCAAGGAAATGCACAAATTTTGAGGGTAAGATGGCTTCCACCTCAACTGCAAACAGCCTGGCTGGCCAAGCAGTGTGCCCCAGGGAGGGCATTTTGTAAAGATGTAAGGGTGAAGCCAAAGGTGCAGTGGAGAACCCAGAAGTTTGAAAAAGCCAAGAACGTGGATCATCCAAGGAAAGCTGCCAAAAGTGAGCAGACAGGGTTTAAGAGAGAAGCTGTGGGAGCTGAAATCCCTGGAAGTGCCATGGGGGTGGAACCATCCAAGCCTTTTGGAGTTTGCAACCAGATTGCTTCAGATGCTGAGCATGGAACTCTAGGACTTAATGTTCATCCTGCTGGATGTTGGACTTGCTTTGTTTCCAATGCTTTATATTCCCCTGTTTGTAACTTTTGGAATGGCAAAGTGTATCTTGTGCCTTTGCATTTCAGAAATATTTAACCTTGTTTCATTTGTACAGGGGGTTACAGTTCAGAGTTGGCCATAGATATCGGAGGAGACTTAGGACTTCGACTTCTCAGCAATGCTGAAAATGTTAAGATTTTGCTAATTCTTGGAGGTGGACTAAATGTCTTTTGTATAAAGGATGTGCATAAGTCTTTGGGGGCCAGGGGTGGAATGTCATGGTTTATGTCGGTGGCCCCCAGGCCTCATGCATTTGCATTGTGCACTTGTGATTGGTTCATTGTCTAGAGCTTGGATTGGTGGTGTCAGGGCTACACCTGCCTAGGGGTGGAGCCAGCATACGGTGTAATGGCAGGAAGATGTGTCTCTCTCTCTTGCTGGTTTCCTCCTTGCTGTTTGCTGCTGCCATGAACTGTGGCCCTGCCATGCCACCCTGCCTTGGAGCCAACTAGTATGGATTGAAATCTCCAAAATCTGTAAGAAATAAACCTTTCCTTTCCTAGCTTTGAGCATCAGGTATTTTGTCTCAGTGACGAGTAAAAAGTAACTAAGACAGGTATCATATGAA
Source organism: Cavia porcellus (assembly GCF_034190915.1). Taxonomy (NCBI): domain Eukaryota; kingdom Metazoa; phylum Chordata; class Mammalia; order Rodentia; family Caviidae; genus Cavia; species Cavia porcellus. The sequence goes on along the minus strand of NW_026947499.1, from coordinate 6,299,415 downwards.
TAAATCTCTGACAGTATGCTATGCAAAAATAGCCAGTATAAAAGGACAAATATGGTAGGTGTAGGTAAGGTATCTGGGGCGCTTAAATTATAGAGAGTAGAAAAGTCCTCCTTACCCCCCCGGGGGGAATTAAGATATGGACATCTTTTGGGATGAGCTGTAATCCAGCCTGCCTTAGAGGGCCTCTCTGAGTAGAATCTGAGCCCACACTAAAGAACTCAATGAAGCAGGCCATGAAAGTGGAGCATTCTGGGTAGGGAAGCAGAGCATTCTGGGTAGGAAAACAGCATTCTGGGTAGGGAAGTGGCAGGTGCAAAGTAGCTTCAGTGAGGGAGCTGAACTCTATCTGAACATCAATCAGTGAGAGCCAGGAATCAAGGGATTGCTTTATTTTTTGTTGGGTTTTAGCTTTGGTTTGGGGACAAGGTCTTGCTCTGCAGACCATGCTGGCCTTGAATGCCCTGTGTGGATCCTGAACTCATAGCAATCCTCTTGGCTCAGCTTCCAAGTGCCAGGATCACAGGCGTGCAACACTACGCCCAGCTACAGCATTTTAGTACAAAATAAAGTGTCCCCGCCCCATCACAGTGAACGGGATCATGAAAGAAGGGCTGCTTAGGCATCTAAGGGAGGTTATGCACACTGCGCTACCCTGGGCAACATAGCAGGTTCCAGCTGGGTGGGGGAGGTAGTGCACACCTGTGACCCCAGCAGCCACTCAGGAGGCTGAGGCAGGAGGAGCACTGAGGAGAGTCTGAGGCCAGCCTGGGCTACATAGATGGTCTCCAAAAAAACACCAAAACCAAACACTAAGTAACTAGAAAAGAAGAACAAAGCTGCAGGGACAGGTCTTCCTGCTTCTTTCTGGGAAGGCTGGGTGGAGCCAGCCTGCTGCACCTGCTGGCGGCTGTCCCTGGAGAGACATGAGGATGGAGATACCCCAAAGCCTGGCAGTGGCCTGAGCTTCACCGGCCAGGAGGTCCTGCAGGTCACGTCCCTTGATGACTGACTCATTCCGCTCCGTTACAGTGTCCACGAGGCCCACTCATATTGCAAACATTCGGGAGGCTGAGGCAGGACGATGCCAGGGAGCTCCAGGCCAGCCTGGACACACAGGGAAACTGTCTCCAAAAGCTGAAAGAGGAGGAGGACGGAGGGGCAGGCGAAGAAGAGCCCTGTCCCTCCTGTTCCGGAACACACCACCCCAGCGAAGCTGCAGGACGTTTCCAAAGTGGCAGCTGGGGCCCTGGCAGGGCGTCACAGCGCTGGGCCATCCTCAGGCCCCTGTGGCACCTCTGCGGCCACTGCAGCCAATGACTGGTGACAGGAGTCCAGCTGGTGCGGGAGTCCCCATCGAGACCCACACCGAGGGACACGCTGTTCCCACCCCAGAGTAACCATGCTGGGAGGAACAGTCAGGAGGAGGGCATGCATGGGAGGGCACTTTAGGTCAGTTTTCACAGGACGCTGTCACGAGGGCCCACTTCCCCCTCCAGGGTAGCGAAGCCCAGAGTCCCTGGAGCCCTCAGGCTGGCGGGGATGGGACACTTTGGGGGAGAATTTCACAGTCTGTCTATATTTAAAACATACATGGCCTTCAATCCAGCCAGTTCACTGCAAAAAGTTTATCTTGCTGGGTACAGAGGTATACACCTGAGATCCCAGCACATGAGAGGCTGAGACAGGAAGATCTGAGGTTCAAGACCAGTCTGGGCTACTTATCAAAGCGCTGACTCAAGATAAAATTTACCAGGTCCTGAGAATGTGGCCTGATGTAGATATTGGTCTGTTTTGGGTTTTTTTTTTGGGGGGGGTTGGATTTTTGAGACAGAGTCTCACTGTATAAATACAGGCTGTCCTGAATTCACCGTGTAGCCCAGGCTGGTTTTGAACTCCCAGTGATCCTCCTGCCTCAGCCTCCTGAGTGCTGGAATCACAGGCGAGCACCACCACACCCATTTTCTAATTCTAATTTAAATTATAATGATATGCTGGTGAATAAGGGTCAGACAGTACAGACCTCCACATGGAATATTACAAGACAGATCTACAGGGAAGTGCAAATTATTCTCAAAACGGATTCTTTTTACTTTTTCTTTGCAGTGCTGGGGAGGGATCCCAAGGCTCGTGCTCACTAAGCAGCTGTCTGCTGTGGAGCCCCTGCCAGGCTTCCAACTCTACTCAGGCGGAGAAGGGGGCAGGAAGAATGGGCCTCCTGGGCTTCTGTTCAGGCCGGGAGAGGGACCCTGTGCACCCAACACTCAGGCCACCTAGAAGGGCACAGAGATGCTGCACATCTCCCTCTCTGGTGTGTTTCAGTTTTCACCTGTACCTGCTTTACTCTAAATGAGCTTGGTTAGCTGGGTGCGATGGAGCACCCTGGAGGCTGAGTCAGACGGATCCCCTCAAGCAGGAGCCTGTCTCAAAACAGCAGCAAGACGTACACACACGTATGGACGCGCAGATTAACTTGTCGGATACTGGGGTCTCCCATGGCATCATCATACACTCACCTCGCCCTCCTCTGGTCTAAGGGTCTCCAAGCTGGGTCTCTTACATTCTAACACGGCGGAGCTATGCATTCAGCTCCCCACATGGGACTGCATTAGAAGCCCCGGACTCACTTCCCACCCACAGCCCCAAACCAGGCGTCGGGTCCACCGTGAGCCCCTTGAGCTGGCAGTGTGAAGGCCGTGTGGTCCTGGTGTCCTGACCCTCACCAGGGGTCAGGTGAAACGGCGGGGGGCCTTGAGGGTCTCAAATTTTAACCCAAGGGTGGCGCACCCTTGTAGTCCCAGCACTCAGGAGGCTGAGGCAGGAGGACTGCCATGAGTTTGAGGCCAGCTTGCACTGCATAGACTCAAAAAAAAAAAAAAAAAAAAAAAAAAAAAAAAAAAAAAAATATATATATATATATATATATATATATATATATATATATATAAAATGTTTTAGCCCAGCATGGGCAACTCCGTGACTTAGTAAAACCTTCTCTCCAAATAAAAACTGCCAGGGATGTCACTCAGGGGGTAGGCCCTGGGTTTAATCCCCACTATTGAAAAAAATAAAAAAAGAACCCTCATGAAATAAGAGCTCCCAGGCAGCCAGGTGTGGTGGCCAACGGCTGTAATTAGAGCATTCAGGAAGCTAAAGCCAGAGGACCAAGTGTGAGGCCAGCCTGGGCTATATAAATAGACTTTGACTAAAAAAAGAAAGAAAAAAAATATATATATATATATATATATTCGGAGTTGATGTGGTTACCAATTTGTATGCTCTTTTGTTGATATTAAAATATTTAAATTCAATTCTGTAACTTTTCCATGTTGATCTGATCTCGAGTTATTCCGACAGCCTTTGAAATCACTGTGCTACACAATCCGAGATGTAAGAAGGAAGAAACATGAATCCTGCAGGGCACCGTGGTGAACACCTATTACCCCACCTACTGCTACTCGGGAGGCTGAGGCAGGAAGATCACAAGTTCAAGCCCAGCCTCTGTAACTTGGTAAAACCGTGTTTTTAAACTGAAAAAGTAATACATGCACGGGGATTGGGTACTATAAACATTAATTCACCAACAGAGCCCCGAGGTTTAGTCGCCAATGCCAAGAAACTAAATCCGATCGTGGCCAGAGGAGAAGATGAATCAGAAACACTTTTACTTTGTTTTTTAAATATTGCATTACATAAACTAAATCTGTATTGGGTATGGAACAAGGCTTTTTTAAACACGAGCACAGTTGGTGGAAGTCCGTGATGACTCTGAAAGAAACTGCTAGAAGCCAGACGATAGGCAACTGACCTCCCTGGTTTGGAACAAGGTCAAATAATAGTTGATGGCCGGCCATGGTGGCACACGCCTGTCATCCCAGCACTCTGGGAGGCTGAGGCAGGAGGATCACTGCGAGTTCGAGACCAGCCTGGGCTACAAAGTGAGCCCAAGGCCAGCCTGAACTGCATAGGGAGACAGAAAAGACACAAAAAAGAAGAACGAACGAAGGACAGCGGGGAGTAAATGGGGTAAGAGGAAAACCGGCTCTGCAGACTAAAGCTGGACCCAAAGAGGAAAGTTACGCCCTGCCACTGGGGTGCCAGGCTGGCGGGCACCCGGAGCGCCTGTCTTTTATGCCGCCCCTGTCTCGTGGGAGCCCGCGAGAAGTTCCACATCCGGGGCCCTGGGAGTTATTTGGCGCTGCTCCGGGTTCCCATGATTGACAGCCCAGCCAGCTTTACCAGGCCCTGCGCTGCTACCTCACTTCTCCCGGCGCTACCCCAGTCCTGTGCAACTTCGTGGGCAGCCGGGCGCGGAGGGCTCTGTCTTCCCTGGCTCCTTCGAGCTGGAAGGCGCTGCAGAGGCCTCCTCCCAACTGCCTGGGGCTGCTGTGGCTCCTGCCTGGTGGAAGGAATCAGAAATTCATGGCAAAAAGAAGGGGCAGGTCCAGCTTCCAGGCTTCCTGGAGACAGCCCGGTGGGTCGGTGGGTCGGATGAGCTGTCAAAACCCTGGGGCCTTGGCCTGCGCCAGGCCTGGCTTTCTTATCTGTAGCAGCCTGGAGCTTTGCAGTTTAAAGAGAAATTTCAGTCTTCGGAGGAGGCTCACGGAGTAGCCTTTTCCTTTGGATGGTTACCTTCCTCAGACAGCTCAGGTGGGGCTGGCAAGGGTCACGGAGAAGGGCCCTTTCCATTTCGGCTCTGACTGGTCAGCAGGTGTCCCCGCTCTCCAGGTTTTCAGGTTTTCACTGGGTGGACGCTAGGCAGTGGCCCTGGGCCAGGAACCTACAGGACTCTGTTGCCGTCCATTCGGATGAGGGTTGCCCTGGCCCCATATTGATGAGGTGTTGTAAGAGCCTTGTGGTCTTGGGTCTGTCATGGTATCGGAGGACACAAATGGCCTTCCATGTAATGAGCTCCAACTTGGCCAGGTTCGGGAGGTTACAAATCCTCCTTCATGCCATCAGTGGTACTCAGAACCAGGACTCAGGCATTTCTTGGCAGTTTTGCCAAAGCTCACTGAGGGCCTGGTACTTCGCAGAACACTGAGGCCGCCAGGGAGAATGAGAGTAGTACCTTATCCCCAAAGCCTTTGCCCGGGCTGCAAACTTGCAAACTCTCAAACTTAAACGATCCTCCTGCCTCAGCCTCCCAAGTCCTGGGATTACAGGGTTGTGCCTTCACGCCAGAGAACTCCCTGAATTATTTGAGAGGTAAATAAGGTCACTCTGGACAGAGGGAATGGTCCGCTCTGAGGTTGATTTCTTTTTTTTTTTTTTTTTTTTTTTTAACTAATAAAAAAAATTGTATTTACTTAGAAGCATTCAGAATGTCAACAAAACAGCTGCAACTTTTTTTTGCAATTACAGAGTGGTATTCGGTTAACAGAACAACAATTATTTCGTATAAGCTGCATCAGAGACAACTGAAGATGAAAAACTACCGTCCCCATATATAACTAATTTGTGCTGTGCACCAACAAGAACCTGCTTTAAATTTCCATGCCAATTTACAACCCCCATACTGTACCAGGCAAGGTTAGTGGCTATTGAAAATACCACCAGGACAGGGCTATCTAAAGACACATTCGGTAGTGTGTTAACTATACAAAAAAAAAGACACTGTACAGTTTAAAAACAAATCTTACACAGCCTTACATTTCAATTTTTTTTCTTCAAAAGGAGTGAGTTGTGTACAGGGGGGTTAAATGCTTTATAGACAAAGGAAAAAAAAACTGCGCTAGAACCAACTTATTCATCATCATCATCTTCTTCATCTTCATCCTCTTCATCTTCCTCCTCCTCCTCATCTTCGTCTTCCTCATCTTCCTCCTCTTCCTTCTTTTTCTTGCTTTTTTCAGCCTTGACAACTCCCTTTTTCGCTGCATCAGGCTTTCCTTTAGCTCGGTAGGCAGCGATGTCCTTTTCGTACTTCTCCTTCAGCTTAGCAGCCTTCTTCTCATAAGGCTGCTTGTCATCTGCCGCAGTGTTATTCCACATTTCTCCCAGTTTCTTTGCGACATCACCAATAGAAAGGCCAGGATGTTCTCCTTTGATTTTTGGACGATACTCAGAACAGAACAAGAAGAAGGCCGAAGGAGGCCTCTTGGGTGCATTGGGATCCTTGAACTTCTTTTTTGTTTCTCCCTTAGGAGGAATATAAGTTTTCATTTCTCTTTCATAACGAGCCTTGTCCGCCTTTGCCATGTCTTCAAATTTTCCTTTCTCTTTAGCAGACATGGTCTTCCACCTCTCTGAGCACTTCTTAGAAAACTCTGAGAAGTTAACGGAAGCATCTGGGTGCTTCTTCTTATGCTCCTCTCGGCAAGTTTGCACAAAGAATGCATATGATGACATTTTGCCTCTTGGCTTCTTAGGATCTCCTTTGCCCATGTTTACTTGTTTTCCTCAGCGAGGCACAGAGTCGCCCAGTGCCCGTCCGGCTCTCACTTGCCCCTGCGCTGTCTCTATGGGGGTTGATTTCTTTAAGCAGCACCCCAACTACCCCAGCAGCCTTTCTGAAACACGTAGGAGAGCTTCAGTCCTGCTGTAAAGGTGGCCACCAGAACCCACATCTGTTTAAGCCCCGAGTGGTGCATATGGGTAGCGTCTAACTGCCCCCCCCCCGTCTGTCCCTGTCCTCCGTACAGGTACAGGTCCTTGGAGAGGAGGAGGTTCCACAGCCTTGCACTGCGTCCCCTGGGGAAGGACCCATTTGTTTCCTAAGTGGCACCAGGGTCTCTTCAATTCCTCCTTGTGCTAAGGCCCACTTATCTTCTTGGAGGGTACAGACTGATTCTGATGGTCCCTCAGGAACTGGGGATAAAGCTAGGGGCCCTGGGGGGTTGGGCTGCCCTTCTGGTGTCCCTGTCAGCCAATTTCCCAAGGAGACTTGGGACAGGTCCCTCTGATGTCCCCTACAGTGCATGACTGCGACCTGCCTAGGAAGGCGGCCTACCTCCCGCAGATGTGGAAGAGCCTGCGGGGGTGGGGGTGGGAGTGGTTTACAGAGATTACTCAGCAGCAAGGCCCTTTCCTTCCAGGGGAAGGTGGACCTGGAGTCCGTGTGGATGTTTAAAGCTCTGTCCTTTCCTAATACTGAGGCCCAGGATGAGCAGAGGTGCCTGGGGGCAGAGGCGCAGCTTCAGCGGCCTGCTGTGAGCCCAGCTGCCTTCCCACATGCTGGAGGGAGCTCCTGCCCCGTGCACCAAGCCGCCTCGGGACCCGCAGCCCCAGGTCACCAGTGTCCCATTTGCTCACCAGGTCCAGGACAACGCTGGTTTACAGGCGTGGCCAATGCCTGGGCAGAGGAGAGGATCTCTGACCAGAGGATCCTTTGGCGCTAACTGTGGCTATGGACGCAGAGGCAAGGTTCCAGGAAGGAAGTGGAGTCTGAATTGGCCCACCCCGGACCTTCGGGGTAACCAGGCTCCTCTGATTAGACAGCAATGTCTGTGGACAGGGCCCTGCCGCTTCCCCCGGCCTCTTTAGCTCATGAAGGTCCTGGTCGGCCTCACGGCGCTCTGGGAACAGGGACAGCCAACCCTCCAGGGCTGCAAGGTGGGTGCATCAGCGGCCTCCTGTGCAGAGCACGGCCCGGTGGAAGCCCCGTCTATCTTGCACTTGGGGTCCAGTCCTCTCTCACCTGGGACAGGAGCTCATTTCCCAACTGTCCCTGGCTTTCTCTTTAAGGGACCCGGGTGAGTTTAGAGCATCACCGATTACAGCAGCTGTCTCTTCCTGTCTCCCCTCTGGGCCCCCGGTGTTGGGCACAGCAGTGGGCCACAGGTGTCTGCGAGGTTTGTGCAGCCCATGCCAAATACCTGGGACCGGAACCTAGTCAGGGACAGACTGGAAAACACAGGCTGCCCATCTTTAGAAAGCTACAAAGCTAACAAAGCTTAACATTCCAAATGCCAAATGTACAGAGGGTAAATTCTGCCTAGCAACAGATGACGAGCAAGGTGTAGCCAACCGTAACATGCCGTGTTATCGCCTTCTATGCTGCCTTTTGAAAATCTGTATCAGTAACTTCCTTATCCCAAGGCAGGGCTGGTGAGTGGGAATGAGAGTCCCCCGGTGCTCTGGTGCAATCAGCCTGAACACCTTGCAGAGCTCCTCTGGGGCTGTGTCTTCTGTCTGGTCTGCATCTGAATTCCAAAGCATTTAATTGGGGGCCTGCCTGGGGACACTGTGCTAACCGTTTTGGTCATTGTTGGAGGCCTGCACCCACTGACCTCTGAATCACAGATGAGAAGGCACATCCTCCAGCTCTTTTCTCAGAATCAACTCAGAGGTTGGTCAAGGAGCGAGAGCCCACGTGGCAGCAGTGACCGAATAGGACCCTAAGAGGAATGCAGTGAAGCCGGCCGGCCAACAGACAAGGTGGGGCTGCCGCGGGGACATCCCCCAGCTGGCCACGCATCCCCACGGGCTGGGGACAGAATGCATCTAACCTCTGAGCACCTGTGGGTAAGTGCAGAGATTGAGAGTGGGGAGCATCCGAGTAGGCAGTCCCATCCCTGAGCCCCGGGGAGGCCCCCCTGGGGAGACCTATGGAGCTCCATGGGGTCAGATCTCTGCGGTTCTGTACCTCGTATGTGGTAGGCTGAATGGGGGTTTGACTCTGTGCCACCATGCACAGGGAACTGACCTGGCACAGGAGAGCATGTGTGCCACTACTGCCTGGACAGACCAGTGTCCCTGAGAGGGGAACGGCCACAGCCAACAAGCATGTGACTTCTCGCTCTGAGAAAGTCACCCCAGCTTTTTTGTTTGTTTTTTGGTATCAGGAATCGAACCCAGGACCTTGCACTTGCCAGGCAGGCATGTGTGCTACTGAGCTGTCACCCAGGCCAGGCACCCCATCTTTCGTCTGCTGTGACTCCATGCAAGGGCACCCTACACACTATAAAGAGATGGCCAGTGTGGGTGCTAGCCAGAGCAAGCTGACCTCTGGCGTGCGTAAGGAAAACGTTCAAGAAAGGCTTTGTAGAAGACGGGGAGCCAGAAGGCCCTGCATGGTTTGCAACACTGAACGGCCACGTCTTTGTCCCGCTTGGCCGCCAGGGGGCACTCTGTAAACATCGTTAGCCGAGTTTGGAACCAGACCTGGGAAAACAGCCCCGACCAGTTCCCCTATGTTGATTGCTGGCTGAACTGTCAGAATCCACCGCTGTGGCTTCCAGCTTGTGCTGGCCAGGAGAGGGGAGCCCTTGTGGTAGTAAAAGCAGAGCACAAATCCCTTACACAGAGACCCGAAGACTGAAAGACTTATCCTGTCCTGCCTGAAAGTCCTGATGAGGACTTTTCGTCACCGTCTATGGGGACTACCGCACTCTGCCAAATCCCTGCCACGTCCTGAAGCGGCCCCCAGCAGCCACGCAGGCTCTGGGGCAGGCACCAAAGAGCCACCCCCGGCCACTCCTCCAGACTGTACAGCTCTGTCCCCGTCACCAGCACTTCTGGGGCCACACCCGCCCTGTCCCCGCTGCTGGCACCCTCTGCACAGCCGTCAGCTCCGCCTCAGCCATCTCCGCCTCCCACATCGCAGCCTCTGTGTCCCTGTCATCTCCACCCCACTCCATCTCTACAGCCTGCACCGCCCCCAGCTCAGCCCAGCCCCCCAGAGTCCCCTGAACTAAGCCTCTGCTCTGCTCAGCACATCTCAGACGCCCCTTTGAGGATGTCCCAGTGGCCAGAGGGGACTGAACCAGCAGCCTGCATCATACCACCAGCTCCACTGATCTCAGCTGCAAACATCACATCCCCTTCCTCAGAAAAGCCCAGGCCAGTGGTCCCGACTTCCACCCCTAGGACACACCAGCCCCCCTGGGGAGTCTGCCAGCGAACTCTCTCAGCACTGAAGAGTGCTCTTTTCATGAGGGGGCTGGACTCGGACAGAGACTAGGACCCCAGCCTCTGCTCCCAGTGAATCAGGACGGTGATTATCAGCTAGTGCAGAATGCCTGGCTCGTCATCGCGACCGCGAACCCACACGCTCCCCGGGACTGCTCCCCCGGCGCTGCCTGGCTCACCCTCCTGGCCTGGGGAGACGCTTCCATCTGTGCGTGGCCCCCACTGGCGAGCCTCTGTCTGCCTCTGCATGGGAGGACCCTCCCCGGGGCGAAGGGGACGGTACGTGGACTCGTTTACACAGGGCTTTACGAGTTCTCCCACGCTGTGTGGGGAAGGCAGGTTCCCCGTGGGAAACCTAACTGTGTGGTCCTGCGGGACGCAGACCAGGGTCTAAGTGCAGAACTGCTGGGTGGGAACTAAGGGTCTCCTCCGCCCCCTGCTGGCCGCCAGCTGTAAGGGTTCCTGGGGAAGGCTCCTGTGTAAACAGCCGGGCAGCGTGGTTTGACTCTGGAGCCGGGTCAGGAGGCTCCAGAGGAAAGGAGTTTCTTGCTCCATCCCGTTGCCTGATTGCAGAAGGGAACTTAAAGAACACCTTGGAGCAGGCGAGTTTGCAGGATAAGGATACCGGGATTTGCTGAAAAGACAAGGTCACTCTACAACACGCTAAAGTCACCCTCTGCAGCCAGGGCAGTAATGAAGTGGACTTCGGAAGAAACCGAAGCCTCCAAGCAGGTAGGAAGGGCTGTGGCCTCGGCCGGCCTTGGGAATCCCCGGTGACTCGTCCTCGCAGCCTGTTTACGGGAAAAGCATCGGATTGCTTCAGGAGCCCCAACACTGGTGGTGGGCCCTGGGAAGGCGACACTTACCTGATCCAGACCCCAGACTCGGGGTGAAAAGGACGGCCTCCTTGTTTGTGGGTGCTGGCTGCTGCCCCCTTCTTGGTCAGCTGACTTTTGGACAGAACCCGATGTTCTTGAGCTCAACAGGAGAGGATGCTGGTGGCTGTCAAACAGCTGCGACGCCCAGCATCAGGGACTGCTCACCAGAAACCCCTGGCTCACTTTCCAGTGAGCGCTCTGAACCCAGCCGCCCCAGAGCTCGGCCGGCCAGGCCTGGACTGCCTTACAATGACCCATGGGCTGGCCTGCTGTGCAAGCCGAACTCTGGGCACTCATACGAGCCCTCGATGGGGCAAGAGACAGAAAGGCCACGATCCCAGGTACGCATTCGCCACAATTCATGTTCACTGGACGCTGCACTGGGAGCACAGCCTTCTGACAGCTGAACAAAAGCAAATGAAGAACAGGGATCACTCTTGCAGCTTCTGGCTGTTACACGGAAACCCAAAGAGGAGGCTGTCATGCACCACAGGGGACCTCAAAAGGTAAAAGACACCATCGTCCTTGGAGACCAAAAGGCAGAGGAGACTGCCAAGCTGGCCACTGAAGGCCCAACACAGGGAGACAATGATTCGGTTCAAAACTTAGAGGCGCAATGTCAGATACCCCAAAACCATTCTCAGCCTGCACCAAAGCCGCCTCAATTACACTTTTTAGTTTAGAAATAAAATGGGCACAATAGGAAAACTGTAGATCCACATGGAGTCTGGGCTCTGCGAGGGGACTAAATGACCATAGCGAAGGAGTCAGCCTTCTGCTGGGTAAAACGACATCTTGACGTCACCCAGGGCCGAGCCTGCCGGGCCCAGCCTCGTTACAGCCCAAGACTGAGGTCCATCTGTGCAGCTGTCAGCCAAAGCTGCCAAACCTGTGCAGAGCCTGAGGCCTCCACGCACAGGACTGTCCTCTGAGCACCCGCAGGGAGACTTTGCCACACTGAGCCACACCAGGGAGACCAGTGCTTAGGGGTCTCGCCTGTACTTATGCCAGGGCCGGAAGCTCCTGATCTGCAGGGTGTTACTGAGGGCAGTTATCCCGAGATATGGGCTCCTCCGACTACCGGCAGTGACAGTGGGCCACCATTTGTAGCAGAGGTGACCCAGATGCTGGCAAAAGAACCGAAATCCAGTGGAACCTTCATATTGGCTACAGGCCGCAGAGCTCTGGCGGGGCAGAGTGAATGAGCCAAACCACTAAGACGGTACTGACTGTCATCAAGAGACTGGATTTGCCACCCCTGGGTCTCCAGAGTCAGCCAGCATCTGGGCCCCTTCTGAAGTCCTGCTTGGAAGGTGCCAGCCTTGATAAAGGGTCTGTGTGGAGACCTGCGTCAGCTGGGGAATACCGCCCCCTGGGAACAGCTTGTTCAGTGGGGGAGGCACAGAAAGGAAACAGGAAGAGCTCCTCTTCCCACTGACCACCCGCTCACACCCATAACTCAGGGGACAGGATGTGGCTAAAGACTAGACAAAGGGCCCGTTATCTCCTAGGTAGGGGCCCACAAGCCCATTATGTGACTGTCCCAAGCAGTAGAAATGGCAGAGACGGGTGCATCACTCAGGGATCAAGAAGACCCATCTTTTTGTTTTTTGTCTTTTTGAGACAGGGTTTTGCTATGTGGTTCAAGCATGGCAAAGTGGCTTTGGGCTCACTTTGTGGCCCAGACTGGGATTGAACTTGCAATGATCCTCCTGCCTCAGCCTCCCGAGTTCTAGGATTACAGGAATGTGCCACCTCGCTGGGCTCAAGAAGGCCCATTCTGATGATTGTTGGAAGGCCTAGCCCACAAGTCCACCCTCTTGGGTTTGTTGTTTCTTCCTTTTTGGTACCTGGGACTGAACTCACAACCTCGTGCTTACCAGGCAGGTGCTTATGCTGCAGCGCTAAGTCCCCAGCCCCGAGTCAGCCCTCTGGAAGAGCGAACACACCCAAAGCCCTCCCAAAGCACTCCCAGCACCCCGGGAGGCTGACATCAGTGCACAGCTGACCCCTGAGCAGACCCTGCGCCCTGAACACCTGCGCCCTGATGCTCGGCTTTGCTGTTGAGTTCTTGGTCTTTTTCCTCCAGCCAGTCTTGATGTTTGCTCCTGCAGCCTGGACCGCGTCCCAGAGGACTGGCGAGTGCCGGGAAAGGCTGCTTGTGTTCTTTTCTATCTTGCTGTAGGCACTGGTCTCAGTAACCTCGGTTGTTTAAAATGACTCTCCTTGTGAGTTCGAGACCAGCCTGGGTTACAAAGTGAGCTCAAAGCCAGCCTGAGCTGCATGGCAAGACGTTGTCCCCAAAAAGACAAAAAAAACTACATATTAAAAATCGTTCGCCTGTGGCTACGTGCCTAAACAACTAGGAATTACAACTGTAACTCAGGACAGTGCGAATTTTGGACTCCAATTTCTGTTTTAGGTTCCACCATAAACCTTTCCAGCCCAAAGCACACACCGTTGTTTGATGCACGCCCAGTGCAGCCTCACCCCCAAATTGGGGAACCATCACTACCCCTCGGGACAGGGAGGATTAAATTGGAAACCAGAATATCGCTCTAATAATGTCTGTCCAGATGGCAGCAAACCAAAAAGTCCCGTAAACCCCCTTTTCTGTGTTCTGTCCAAGATGGGACTGTGGCATGGGGGGCGGGGCACTGAAAACGGTCTCATGGGGGGCTGAGGATTTAGCTCAGCGGCATAAGCGCTTGCCTTGCCAGTGTGTAGTCGAGAATTTGATCCCTGGTACCGATAAAAAAGAAAAAGACAAAAACAAAACAAAACAAAGACAGTCTTGTGGCTCAGCTCCCCTCTAGTCTGACCTGTCTACGGGGAACCCATAACCCCTTATGTACTCTACTCCAGATCCTCCCCATCGAGCCTGGTCGTCAGGTCCCCAGATGGTGGGCCAGGACAAACCCACAGCTGTTTTAAAAATCTCAAGGCCTGGGCGCCCCCATCGCCCCACCCTGCATGGTTCCTTCCCCAAGACCTCTGCTGTCCCACAGGCCTGCGCCCGCCCGTGACCCATCAGCCTGGGCCTCCGGCTCCTGCCCTCCTATGCCTGGTCAGAGGTCCCTTCAGGTCCTCCCAGCTGTAAACCCACAGCGGGGTAATGACTGCTGGCTCCTATTCAGTCCTCCCCTACCGAGCCCTAGGCCTAGGCCTAACCCGGAAGGTTACTCCACGGGTGCCTGATCACCTCCTCCGCCCTCCCCAGGGCAGCAGGGGAAACACCTCCTGCTTCTCAGGCTCCTCCAAAGGCCCAAATGTCTCTGCGGGCTGTCACTTCAGGTTCCCTAGTGGCTCCCCAGGGAAGTTTGTTTGCTCCGATGGGGTTCGCCAGTGTGTAACAGGGCTACCCCAGCCTCTGAGCACTTTTCTGGCCCCTGACCTCTCCGTTCACTCAGGCCAGCGAAGCCCTACACACACCCACCAGTCACCCCAAAGTGTGACCCTGTTATTTGCTCATTCCAGTGGGCACAGCAGTGGCAGGGAGCTGAAGCCTCAGGATGCAGCGTGGGTGCAGGCCACCAGCAGTATTCACAGTGGGCAGCGGGAGACGCTGCCAGCATACAAGCCTCTACACGACCAGGCAGACGGTTGGCTGCAGCTGCCCTCTGAAACAGAAGGGCCCTAGACCCCCTGACAGCCCCGAAGGGAGGACCTGCCTTTTCCCGGCAGGCAGAATGATGCTGTTACCATGCCAACAAGTCAGGATAGAGAGAGGACACTCCCCTCAGCACCAGAAGCCTCTGGAGCGGCTCTCTGCGGGCGGGATAGGATGCTCTGCCTTCCTGGGCAGCAGCTTTATTTAAGCCGACAGGGTCAGGTCTTCTTTTAGGCCTCTGTGTAAATCAGTTTCTGACCCAATTTCTGTCTGAACTATTTAAAGCCACACATCAGCAGTTTCTCTTACAGGCTGCTTCCCCCATCAGCTTCGTGAAACGGGGGAAAATGAATTTTCCCTGTGAGAAACAAACAAACAAAAAAAAAAGGTGGACGGGAATGTAGAGACAATTTGAAATGGAAAGGAAATTTTAAACCTTGTATTTCTAATGCTGACATATTTCTAACACTAGTCAAGGACAGGCTGGAAAACATAGCCTGGTCCCATCTTTAGAAAGCTACAAAGTTTAAGAAAGCTTAACATTCCAAACGCCAGCTGCAGGGTATGTGGATGTCAGGCAGACAGTGCGGTTTATTCTGTTTTGCTCACTTTCAGGTTTCCAGAGGCATCACTTTCAGGATAGCTCGGCCCCGCCTCAGACAGTGACTGTTACACATGGGACGGGAGCCCCAGTTAGCTTCCAGACAGTAAATTCTGCCTAGCAACAGATGACGAGCCAGGTGTAGCCAACGTAACATGCCGTGTCATCGCCTTCTATGCTGCCTTTTGAAAACCTGCATCAATAACTGCCTTACCCCAAGGCAGGGCTGGTGAGTGGGAAAGAGAGTCCCCCCGTGCCCTGGTGCAAATGGACAGACCTGCGGAGTGAATGCAAAAAGCAGCTAGAATAAAAAACAAAAGTCTGCATTGCCTTCTGCCATTCCCCACAGCTAGAAAAGCAGCAGACAGCTCCCTGCACACTTTCCAAGACCCCTGCATTCCCTGCCTGGGGAGTGAAGGACAGGAGAGAGAAAGCCTTGTGACACTCCGGAGAGAAACACAAAGCACACCCACTCGGCCTTTCCTTGCCTCCTCAGTACCCGAGCTTTATTCTCTGGGCTGGCTACTCCAAAAATGTTACTGGGTAAATCCTTTAGAAATAGCTCACCAATTAAAAGTACTCCAGGTCCTTCTTGCCTCCAATAAAGAATTGGATGCGATGGGCCAAAACCAGGCCGAAAGTGTATTTGAAAAGTTAGGGGTAGAAGACGGGAAGGTGGTGGAACAGTAGGCAGCAGAGAACAAGCCTGTCTGAGGCACTGACCAGAGGCTGGTACAGAGCGGCATGAGGAAGACAAGAGGAGGGAAGTGGGTTCCCAGACCCAGGGAGGATCTGAAGTGCAAACTGGAGCCCACAGAGTGTGAAAAGAAACCCTCAACAAAGAAGGCGGCTCCCCCTGAGCCGGGCGCACTGCATGACAGGAGCAATTTGAACCTGGGCACTCACAGTCACGGTCACAGTGATGGCCGGCGACCCCCGAGGCCTCTGCAGAGACACACAGCAGTGAAGGAGAGGAGCGGTGGACTCCAGCACTGGCTGGCGAAGTGCAGAGGACTCAGTCCTCCTAGGAGAGAGAGCAACTGGCCAGAGCCAGTTTGGAGATGGGCCGGATCAGCCCGGAACCAGAGCTGCTGCCGGCTTCCTCTTGCGGCCCCTGGCTGGGCGCAGAGCTGTGGAAACTGCTTGGACTGCAGCGCGCTCGATGAGCCTGGTCTCTGGCAGCCCGCTGGGATTACCCAGCACTCCACCACGCAGCGACCGCTGGCCTGCTGGGATCCGTCGGCAGGATCTGGGACTCCGCCTCTGTCGGTCTACTAGAAATGAGACAATCCTGGAAGTGGACCATTTGCTTTTCATTGTTGATTGTTTTTCATTTCTTTTTTCTCTTTCTGTCTATATGAGTGTGAAAGTGGCTCCCCGCACGGTGTGGTTCTGCTCTGTCCCCCCTTTATCTCTTCCCTTCAGCCGTCTGCACCAGTTTCCCCAAGTCGGTGGGACCCATCTTTGTCCCCAGCCTTACTTATAATACCTTTCTTTTTCCCACTTCTCTATTTTCTCCTTAATCCATTTTAAATTTTAACCCCAAGGACAAAATTGACACATTATGGACTTAGATATTGCTTATAATTATCTGGTTTATCTTATGTCTTGCTATACAATCACAAATCTATTTCACAGGGTTAAAAGTTACAAATTAAGGGTTAGCTCAGCTTGTTTATTTATTTATTTATTTTGGCAGTACCAGGGATTGAACTCACAGCTTTGTGCTTGCCAGGCAGGCGCTTACGCCACTGAGCTAAATCCCCAGCCCCTCAAAGGCCAGCTTGTTATTTTATAAGCTCTGTTGGTACCACTGTAGCCAAAACTGACATAACTGTTCTAAACAGCTGTTGGTCCTGATACTCCATGAGTGAGATTGACTAAGGGTCACAGAAAATACTGTGGCACAGCCAAAGAACCAGGGACTGGGCCAAACGAGCAACAACAACTCATCTCCAACAAACTGAAGAGGTCGGATCCTCCAACAGACTCAAAACTCCAAAACCAGCTACACCTGGAAGACACCTAGGAGAAATCGTCATCACCTAAGAGCATTACATTCTACCAATAAAGCAGCCCACCCCAGGCACTTACAAACATCGCCCCAGCAATTAAACTAAAAAGAGAAAATACAATAAGAAGACACAAGCAAAATGCAGGCCCAGACATCCAGGTCACCAAAGGCAAACCCAGGGGCAGTGAGGGGACGGTCTGAAAGCCCCCGCCGGGTCTCTCTGAAGTGCAGACAACAAAGCAATTGAAGAAGGCTCTGGAAAGATGAAATCAGAAACAATCTCTCAGATAACTACAGAGATTACCAAAATATACGCCATGCTGGGCAACGTTAGACATAAAAAAGAAAATAGACGAGCTTAAGCAGTTCATGAAAGTGCATCACAGAAAAGAAAAGGAGCCCATGCAGCAGAGTCACGCAGCTATCCAGGGGAACAAGGACTCCCTGCAAATCTTCAAAGCAGATCAGGCCAGTGTGAGGGCAGGACCTCAGATAGTGAAGACAGGCTTGCAGTTAGCAACCCGGAAAAGAAAGATTTCTCAAAACTAGCAAGGGACAGGGCCAGGGATTTGGCTCAGTGGTATAAGCACCTGCCTGACAAGTGCAACATTGTGAGTTTGATCTCCAGGACCAAAAAAAATTTAAAAATAGCAAGGGCCATAAGAAATCAATCCAGCAGCTGCTAGATGAGACAAAGAATAACTTAAGATTAATTGGAGTCAATGAACAAGCAGGAAATACCAAAAATGACATTAAAAAAAAAGTTTACAGACCTCATGTCAGACAACTTTCCTGGTAGAAAAAAAAAAAGAATTTGACATACAAAAAAAAAAAAAAAAAAGAATTTGACATACAGATAAACAAGGCATAAACATTCCATTAGCAATGATCAAAAAATCTACAGCCAGGCATATCACAGTCATGATTCTGAAAATTCAACACAATAGAATCCTGAAAGCTATTAGAGAAAAAAAATCAAATCACCTATAAAGGAAAGCCCATTAGAATTACAGCTGACTTCTCAGCAAAAAAATTTCAAGTCAAAGAGAGCTTGGAGTCAAGTCCTCCAAGCTCCAAACCCAGGTTGACGTACCCCGCAAAACTATCTGATGGAGAAATAAGGTGTTTCCATGACACAGAACGTCTGAGGGAATTTATAACCACCCATTCTAGAAAGAGATGCTAAGGACTACAACTCCACAAACCTCAGCCAAAGGAATCCACCAGGGAAGGCAAACAATTAGAAAGGGGGGAGGCAGAGCCAACAGTACATATGGGTTATAACCATCAGTGTTAATGGTCTCAGTGCACCAGTCAAGAGACAGAGCACGGACTGGCAGAGTGGATCAAGAAGCATAACCCAACAATATTCTGCATTCAACAAACACATTTAACTCAAAAAGAAATTCATAGATGAAAAATCAAAGGATGAAAAACAATACTCCATGCAACAGGAACCCAGAGAAAAGCAGGGGTAGCTATTCTGTTTGCAGACTAAGAGAGAAAAAGAAGGTCATTACATCCTCATAAAAGGAACAATGCAAGAGGAAGACATAACAATCATAAATATATACGCAACAAATACCAGTACACCCAACTATAAAAGACAAATACTAATAGACATGAAAAATCAAATAAGCCCTAATACAATTGTATTGGGAGATCTCAATACCCAACTGTCCCAGAAAGACAGATCAACCAGACAAAAAATCAAAAATGAAATATTAGAACTGAACCAAACTTTGGAACAAATGCACTCAGTAGATGTCTGTAGAATGTTCCAGGCTACAACATCAGAATACACACTCTTCTCAGCTGCCCCTGGGCCTTCTCCAGAACAGACCCTGTACAGCCCACAGAACACACTTCAGTAAAAGCAAAGGGACTGAAATCATCCCATGCACACCATCAAACCACAGGGCAATGAAACTGGAAATCCATGACAAAAAAGCCACAAGAACGTCATAAACACGTGGGAATTAAATAGCACCCTGCTGAACACCAGCGGGTCACAGATGAAATTAAAGAGGAAATGAGACAGTTTTTACAGCTGAATGATAACTGCAGTACAACACACCAGAACTTAGGGGACACAGTGAGAGCAGTCTTGAGAGGGAAATTTATAGCGGTAAGCACCCACATCAGGAAAACAGCAAGAGCATACGAACCACTTAATGGTGAACCTCAAACTTGTAGAAAAAGAAGAGCAGGCTAAGCCAAAAGCTCACACTAGGGAGGAAACGATAAAGATTGGAGCAGAAATTAACACACTGGAGACTAAAAGCAATACAAAGAATCAGTTTATCAAAGAGTTGGTTCTTTGAAAGACTAAGTAAAATTGACAGGGCTGGGGATTCAGCTCAGTGGCATAAGCACCTGCCCGGCAAGCACGAGGCTGTGAGTTCGATCCCCCGTACTCAGTAAATAAATAAATAACAACAAACCCTCAGCAAACCTTATTGAAAAAGGGAAAGACTCAAATCCTCGCAATTAGGAATAAAAAAGGCAAAATCACAACAGACTCTACAGAACTCCAGAAAATTATCTCTACCTACTTTGAAAACTTGTATGGTAAAAAGGTGAAAAATTTTGATCCCTAGTACCGATAAAAAGGAAAAAAGACCAAAAAAAAAAAAAAAAAAAAAAAAAAAAGAAAGAAATCAGAATAGAGGGTCTTTACCTCAATGTGATAAAGGCCATCTACGACAACAGCCAACGTCATACTAAATGCACAAAAACTGACAGGTCTCACTCTAAAATGAGGAACAAGACAAGGATGTCCACTGTCTCCGCTCTTTTTCAACATAGTCCTGGAAAGTTAGCCCGAGCAATTAGACAAGAGAAAGAAATAAAAGGAATGAAGATAAGAAAGGAAGAAGCTAAATTGTCACTATTTTCAGATGACAAGATATTCTACTAAGAAGACCCCAAAAACCCCATCAAAAGACTTCTAGATTTAATAAGCAAATTCAGTAATGTACCTGGTTACAAAATCAATACTAAAAAATCAACAGGCTTCCTGTATAAATAACAAACTCACTGAGAGAAACATCTGGGAAGTGGTACCTTTTACAATAGCATCCAAAAAAGAAATGAAATACCTAGCAATCAGTCTAACAAACAATGTAAAAGACCTCTGCAGTGAAAACTACAGTACTCTGGAAAATGAGATTGAAGAGGATATTAGGAAATGGAGAGCTGTCCCGCGCTCTTCAGGAGGAAGAACCAATCGAGTGAAAATGGCCAACTTCCAAACTGTTACACAGACTCAGTGCCATCCCACTCAGAACTCCGATAGCTCATCTCACAGAATTAGAGAAAAGAAACCTAAAATTCATCTGGAACCAGAAGAGACCTGGAACAGCAGAGGCGATCCTGGGCCAAAAGGCAAGACGGGGCATCACAATTCCTGACCAGAAAATATGCTAGAAAGCTACTGTGACTTAAAAAAAAAACAGTGTGGCACTGGCAAAAAACAAACAGACCTAAAGATCAATGAAATAGATTAGAAGATGCAGAGACAACTTCAGACACACGCAGCCGCCTTATCTTTGACAAAGGTGCCAAACACATTCACTGGCAAATAGACAGCCTCTTTAATAAATGGTGCTGGAAAAACTGGCTCTACACATGCCCAAGATTAAAACATGTCTTTCAACATGTACCAAGCTAAAATCAGAATGGATCAAAGATCTTAGTATTAAAACAGAAACGTTAAATCTGCTGGAAGATACAGTAGGTAGAACTCTTGAAGACACTGGTGTAGGCAAAGACTTTATGAATAAAACCCAATTGCACAGAACTCTCACAAAAATCAACCACTGGGATCTCACCCTACTGAAAAGCTTTTGCACAGCAAAGAAAACCACCAACAGAGTGAAGAGACAACCCACAATGTGGGAGAAAGTGTTTGCCAGCTGTTCCTCAGCCAAAGGATTACTATCGAGAACATATAAAGAACTCAAAAAAATCAGTCCCCCAGATTTAAAGACCCAATCCAAAAATGGGCATCTGAGATAAATACTCACTTCTCAGATGAAGACACACAAACAGCAAATAAACATGAAAAATGTTCAGCAGCACTGGTCATTTTAGAGATGCCAATTAAAACAGCATTGAGATTCTACCTCACCCCAGAAAGAATGGCTACCATCAAAAATTCAAGCAGTAACACTCTGGAGGGGCTGTGGGGGAAAGGAGCCCTTCTGCACTGTTGGTGGGAGTGTAGACTGGTGCAGGCACTGTGGAAATCAGCGTGGCAATTTCTCAAAAAACTAGGACTAGAGGTCCCAGTGATGTATGTGCACCATGTTTACCCAGCACAACTTGCAACAGCCAGATCTTGGAAACAACCTAGATGCCCAACTGAGGAATGGATAAAAACATGTGGTATTTTTATCCTACTCAGTATAAAGTTCTACTCAGCGTAAAGGAGGATACACTGGAGACTTTTATAGGTAAATGGGTACATCTGAAGAACATACTTGGGCCAGGGATTTAGCACAGTGGCATAAGCACCTGCCTGGCAAGCGCGAGGTCCTGAGTTCGACCCCAGTCCCCCCCCGCAAAAAAAGAGCATAGTGAGATAAATAAGACACACATGTGTAAACATCATATCATCATACTAATGCTAGAAACGGAAAGAAACAACATGTGTATGTATATATGTAAGAATAGTGAAGGTAGTTATATCACTGATCTCTCCGAGTTCCGAAGAGAAAGATTTGTGCTGGTATTGTTCGGACAAAATGAAGGCAGCTGTCTTGTGCTCTGGGTGAAGGATTTGAAGGTGACAATGCACAACATATGTACCATTTTTGTCCCAATTGATATGTTTTGAAACTTTGTTCCATTTTAAAAAAATTTTTTATCTTTGAAAATGGATTTTGGAAAAAAGGAGGGTAGCCAAGCATGGTGGTGCATGCCAATAATCCCAGAACTTGGGAGGCTGAGGCAGGAGGATCACGGTGAGTTTGCGACCAGGCTGGGCTACACAGTTCAAGGCTGGCCTGAACTATAGCCTAGCCTGTCTTGAAAAGAAAGAAAAGAAAAAGCAAGGGGTAAAGGAGATACTGGCTCTGCAGAGCAAAGCTGAGCCAAAGAAAAGAGAGGGAAGGATAAAAGCAAAAAGTACGCCTGGTCTAGAAGACACGGAGCAGGATACCATGAAGAGTCACAGCGGCGGGCTCCTTGTGGCCTCCCATCCCCTTTATGCTGTCTACATCTTGGTGAACCTGCGAGGAGTTCCATATATGGGGCCGTGAGAATTACCTGGTGCTGTCTGGGTCTTCTTGTTTGCGTTTTGAGACAGGGTCTTACTATGTAGCTCAGGCTGGTCTCTAACTTGCAGAGATTCTCCTGCTTCAGCCTCCTGAGTACTGGAAGTACAGGTATGCACCACCATGCCTGGCCAACGGCTGTTAAATTCACCTTTTGGGGAAAAACAATTCTTATTCTGAGAAGAAAAAAAAATGTTGCAAAGGGTTTCTTCCCAAAGGAAAGGTAAAATTCCATCCTGAAGGCCTCTGGAAGAATGAAGGTAAAACCAGTGACACCGCTGCTGGCATTATTGTCACTGTGGGAGGAGTGGCATCCCAGGCGGCTCTGGGGTGCTGCGTGTTAGACCTGAGTCACCGTGGGCCCAGGAAGGCGCTGAGGAAGGGTGTCAGGCCAGAGCCAGGAGCAGCTCTCCCAGTGGAGTCCCACAGGGCGACAGGCAGCACGGCATGTCCCTGTGTCACAGTACTTGTCCCCTGCAAAATCTGGGTGTTAAGGAGGATGGCACGTGGGGTCTTCCCTGTCAAGAGGTCCTGAGCGGACTCCTGGGTCAGAGGCTGGCTGTGTGGCAAGTGTTACCATCTTCTGTGCAGTGCAGTAACGATGCTGATGCTCTGGCCTTCGAGCTTGGACAGATGAGGCCCCGAGCTGTCCACGCCCAGCAGACTCTGTGTCAGCTGTGCTCACTTCTCGATGCCTTGGTCTCCCCACGGCTTCAGGAGACACTGTCCCTGAACACCTGGCGGGAGCTAAGGTGGCTGGGAAGCAGGGGAGGGGACTGTGCCCCATCAGGCCCTTCCAAGAGGCAGCCACATGCAGCACAGAGCAGATGGCCACCCTTGGGGCTTTGCAGGGAAAGTCATGGAGACAAGGGGGGAGCCCTGTCACTCCACACCCCTGCCACCATCTGTCCCCACACTCCCCCTGCCCACTCAGCAGTGCCCGCCTGGGTCTCTGCACGACCACCTTGAGGCCAGTGTGCAACGTGTCCTCACCTTCATTTCCTGTAAGAATTTCTGTTCTACATACGAGGCTAAAAAACATAACAAACAAAACACTTAAAAAAGATTCCGGGGCCAGGGATTTGGCTCAGTGGAATAAGCGCATACCTGTCAAGCACGAGGTCATGAGTTCAATCCCTGGTACCAAACAAGTAAGTAAAAAAGGCAGATTCCGTAGTTTCAACCATAGGGAAAAGCACCGCCACGCATCCCTCCAGCCGGGAAGGCACGCCAGCCGGAGCACTGCCGCCGGGGAGTTTCCTGTTCCTAATCACAGAGAAGAGAGGTTGCTGCTTGGCATGGTGGTGCATGCCTGCAATCCCAGCCTCAGGAGGCTGAGGCAGGAGGATTGCTCAAGTTCGAGGCTAACCTGAGCTATACGGTGAGTTCCAGGCCAGCCAGGACTACAGCCAGACCCTGTCTCAGAGACAGACAAAAAAAAAGTCCCCAACAGGTCCTGTTCATGATGAAACTTTGTATTTCTTTACAAATAATCTACTCTCCCTCAAGCCAAGTATCTCCCCACTGGATGCCAGCAACTCTTTAAACCAGGGAGACAGTCTTACGGAATCTTTCCAGCTTTTTGGTACTGGGGATCAAACTCACCCCCTCAAACTTGCTGGGCAAGCAATAGCACCGCTGAGCTCCAGCCCCAGCCCACATTGTGGGGTCTTTAAACCAGGACATGCGTGTGGTCAGGATTCATTTGTTGGGGTGGGAGTAGTGGCATTTCAGAGTACCTGGTCAGCCAGCGGTAAAGGGAAGGAGGGTCTGCCGCTGGGGATTGCCCAAGCCAGGCAAGTGCTCTGCTGCTGACCTACAACGGAGCCCTTAAATTTCTGTAACCGGATCTCACTAAACTGCCAAGCCAGTCTGGAAGTTGTGATCCTCCTGCCCCAGCTTCCCCCAGTACTGAGCAGACAGGCATTTGTCCCCACACCCAGCTCCAGGGGAGCATTCTAAGGACTCTTCTGATGTGACTTAGTAGGACAGAGGATTTAGCGGTGATGGCCAAACTGAAAGCCAGAACCCACTGATCTATCGCAAAGCACCAACACTGCCACCAAGTCTGACCGTGTGTCAGGCAGCACACTGGCCGGCCACAGGAAAGCCTGGACCAGGTTTATGAATCTCAGCGTGGGAGGTCGTCATCTGGTGCCAGCAGCTACTCCCAGGACACCTGTGGCCCGCCTGTGTGGGCCACTCGGCTCACACCCCAACACAGGCCTGTGTCCCTGCCTGGCATATGCACCTAGCTTTGCCACACTGACCTAATGAGCCAAGGGCTGCTCAGGGTATCACGGAGCCTCACCCCAGCGGGGAAGGACAGCTGCAGGGCTACGAGCAGGTCACTGCAGACAGAGGAAAGGCACTCTTGAGACACTAGCACACCAATGAGCGACCAGAAGCTCTGAGTGGGTAAGAAGTCCAAGTTGCTTAGGCAGCAATGACCACTGGGGGACACTGCAGGTTTCCCTGCTAACCTGTGTCCACCTAGTACCTCCCTTTGCCGATGGAAGTGAGCACCGCACCCCAGAAGGCTGAGCTGAGAGCCTGCTAACCCTGGCAGTCTCCATGAGGATTCTGGACGCCTTCAGGAAAATAAAAAGGACGCTTTTATATAAACCACGCATTTCTCTCCCACGCAGCCACATCTACATAAGTGAACCCTTTAATGGTATCAAGCAGGAAGCTACTCTGGGGGTGTTGTGAGAACGATGACCCAGTGAGACCATCCAAGCCAAGGACCCTCAGTGGAACGCACCCTTGCTCAGCCGAGTTCTGGCTGGACATAGGGGCCCGTCTGCGGGCTGAACCACCCCACTGCCGGGGACGGAGAGAATGACCAGTCTGCCTTTGCACACAACCAGTGGTGTAGGGACTGCTACAGGCGGTTTTGACAAGACAGCTGCCCCACAGGGAGGGATACTGGCTTAATGGCAGAAAACAGCACTGATGTTTTAAAAACATACTCGGAACACAGACGTGTCATCCCCGAAACCATACTGAAATGTGAAGACCGGCATGGGTCAGGCATGTGTTGGGTGCACCAGGCCCAGGGTTTAATGCCTAGTACTGCAAAATGAGGGGCATCATCCCAAGTTACAAAGTACTACCACCAGGTATGGAAGTCACTGCAGGGGCGCCAGGGCCTATTTGTTATCTCAGGGACCACCGCCTTAAAAAAGCTATTTTCAGAGGAGATTGACCCGAAAGCCTGGTAATGTAGCTCAGGGGAGCCCTCAGTTCCATCCCTAGTACCGCAGACCTGGAGCGATTGTTTTGCAGCTGTGACCAGCACCTTCCCAATCCTCACCCCAGGATCCTCCACCTAGCTGCACAGGGCCTCCTGAGGCCAAAGTCCTGATGCCCCTACACAAGGACAGCAATCCAGCTTGTTTTCGATGTAACAGTGAAGTGTTCCCACCAAGAGCCCACAGAAACCCCTTTGTAACCCCTAACGCCCAGAGGCAACCTTGAGATAGCAGGTGGCACCTAACAGGGTGCACGCAACCTGTGCTGGTAGCAGCCTGTGGAGGTCTACAGCACCTTGGGGCAGGAGTCACCTTCAAGAGTCCGCACTGCACACACTGATGAAACCAGCGGACACCATGGGTAGGTCACAAGTCCCCAGAAATACCATGGCAACCTAATTTGTAAAACTAGGGTCAGGTTTTGTACTGGGGCTGGAACTCAACTCTGGCTTGCCAGGCAGCTGGGACCATTTTACTGTTCACTCAGCTTCGAATTAGGAAAAGCACAAACTTTGCACTCAAGATGTCATCTGAAAACAGTGCATGCAGCGTGGCAGGCGGCTTTTTGAGGAAACAATTTTGCTTCAATTTGCTTGTTTCAGACCAGCCAGCTAAGGGTCACCTTATGATCATTTAAGGTGAGACTCTCACACATCCACCTCATCCTGGTTTGACACCCAATCCCAACTCCTTACCATGACCAAGTTCTTGCTGGTCAAACATGAACTCACACACTCAACACAAGCTCATTTATCTTCCCATTTAACACAAACCCAACCATTGAGTGGTCCCCTTTTCAATCCCGAAGACATCCGTCAATAGCTTTATTTAGGCCTGTGTTCAAAGTTCTCCCACCACCTTACGATTCCAGAAACATACACCAAACACCTATTTCCGACTACATGTAAATAAATCCACTGGTTACTTCCCAACACCCTAGTACCCGTCTGCAGCCACCTACAACATGCGTCTAAAGACCTGTACAAGATATGCTAACCTCATCGACACCATAAACCACAGATACACCCAACTCTTGACACTTCACCCCCATTCTAAATCCCTTAGTACTATTACCACCACCAAAATAAAACACTCATTTTGGAATGCAAGAACTTTATTCAAAGTGCAATGGAACTTGTTGAAGGCTTAAAAGATAGGGGAAGCATAAACACCTCCCCTCAGGCGCAGGACCAGGTGCAGGGTGGACTCCTTCTGGATGTTGTAGTCGGAGAGGGTGCGCCCGTCTTCCAGCTGCTTGCCAGCGAAGATCAGCCTCTGCTGGTCAGGGGGGATGCCCTCCTTGTCTTGGATCTTGGCCTTGACATTCTCAATGGTGTCACTGGGCTCCACCTCGAGGGTGATGGTCTTGCCAGTGAGGGTCTTCACGAAGATCTGCATCCCACCTCTCAGGCGCAGCACCAGGTGCAGGGTGGACTCCTTCTGGATGTTGTAGTCAGAGAGGGTGCGCCCATCTTCCAGCTGCTTGCCAGCGAAGATCAGCCTCTGCTGGTCAGGGGGGATGCCCTCCTTGTCTTGGATCTTGGCCTTGACATTCTCAATGGTGTCACTGGGCTCCACCTCGAGGGTGATGGTCTTGCCAGTGAGGGTCTTCACGAAGATCTGCATGCCACCTCTCAGGCGCAGGACCAGGTGCAGGGTGGACTCCTTCTGGATGTTGTAGTCAGAGAGGGTGCGCCCGTCTTCCAGCTGCTTGCCAGCGAAGATCAGCCTCTGCTGGTCAGGGGGGATGCCCTCCTTGTCTTGGATCTTGGCCTTGACATTCTCAATGGTGTCACTGGGCTCTACCTCGAGGGTGATGGTCTTGCCAGTGAGGGTCTTCACGAAGATCTGCATGCCACCTCTCAGGCGCAGGACCAGGTGCAGGGTGGACTCCTTCTGGATGTTGTAGTCAGAGAGGGTGCGCCCGTCTTCCAGCTGCTTGCCAGCGAAGATCAGCCTCTGCTGGTCAGGGGGGATGCCCTCCTTGTCTTGGATCTTGGCCTTGACATTCTCAATGGTGTCACTGGGCTCTACCTCGAGGGTGATGGTCTTGCCAGTGAGGGTCTTTACGAAGATCTGCATTGTCTGTGTAACAAAAAAAAAAAAAAAAAAAAAGACTTAAAACGTTTAGTTAAATTACTAATACTAAAATTTTAAGCACTTATATTGACCCATACAATTAAACCTAAAAATCTCCCTCGAGAACAGGATACCAAAAAAAAAAAAAAAAAAAAAAAATTCAGGAAAACAAAACCCCTACTTTAGAAAAACCTGAGGCCTCACCAAGTCAAATAGAGAGCCTTGCTTTACCTTCTCCCCCTCCAGCAGTCAGGTTCTTGTCAACTGAGCCGAGTCCACCCCAGCCCCAAACCCTGTGTCCAGTAACTGAAAAGCCCAGCACTCCAAGAGGTCGGGGCCCCACCCTCCACTGTGCACTAACGGCAGGGATGACGTCACCAAAGGAGCCGTCACGTGGCCGGAAGCGCGCTCGCACCGCCCCCGCGGGAGTGGGCGCTGTAAGTGGCGTCCGCCACATTCCCAGAGGTTCCGCCAAGCTGCGGGGCTGCTGCCCGCCAACCCGCGAATGCTCGCCCCAGCCTCCGGAGCGCAGGTTTTACACGCCTGCGCCGGACGCTTTTCTGTTAATAAAAACCAAAGCGAACAAAACCCAGCGCTCGTAACAGCCAAGTTCCCCAACCCCACCGGTCTTCAGCAAACCCCTAAGCCCGCCTGAACAGCGCGGCCGCCCGTACTCCGCTAACGACCTCAGGAGCCTCGGCCCAGCGGCCCCTCATCCCCGTCCCTCCGGCTTCACCGCCCGCCCCACCACGGCCGCCATCTTGCGAGGCCTTCTTCCCCTCATGGCCGCCGCCCTTCACGGCCCCCGGGAGAGAAGCATCTCGCAGTCTCGGTGTCCCGCCACATCCGCCCCTCGCGGGTGGGCAGCCAGTGAACACCCTCGGCAGCCCAGCTACCTTCGCTCCTTACCAAGCGTCGACGGCGGCAGCACACGTACAAGAACCGAAAGTGGACAGCGACCTCGGCGGAACTAACCGCCGCCGGCCCAGCGCCACTTTATATAGTCGCCGCCGGGGCCGCGCCCCCGCAGATCCCTCCGCAGAAACGCCGAGAAGGGGACTACTTTTCTAGAATGTTCCGCCCCCCTAGATAAACGACAAGGGGCGGAGTCCCGCGACTTTCTCTGGAATGTTCTTCTGTGGTGATCCAGATGGCGGCAGGGGGAGGATGGCGGGGGGGGGGGCGGCGCAGTCCCGCCCCGCGTGGCCCGGCGGAGGGATCAGCGCGAGCGCTGCGCACGGTGACCAACCGCAGCCGCCAGGCGGGCGCGCGCGCTGGGGGAGGGGGCGGGAGCGAAAGCCCGGCGCGGATCGGCGGCCGGAGCGGAGTGGAGCTGGGCAGCCGGGGGTCCCCATGCCTCCCGCCCCGCCGAGGCCTGCGGGGTCTGCGCTGCAGGTCACGCGTAGGGCCGCGGCGGTGATCTGGCTGTGCCGAGTCCCCCTCCCGGTCCGACTTCCGCCGGCCCAGCCCCCGCCGTGCGGGCAGGGTGACAAGGAGGATGACTGCGCAAATCTCAGGCCGGGCGGGCGGGGCGGCCCCGGCGGTGCCGCCCGGTCCCGGAGCAGTGGCGCCCCCCGGGTGGGGAGGGAAGACCGTGCCGCCGCGGGGGCAGGGGCCGGCGTTCAGGGCGACCTTGGAAAAGAAAATCAAGCCGGCGTCGAAAAAGCACGGGAGCCAGGCGCGGCCTGCGGGGGATCTGCGCGGCCTTCCGGGGTGCCCAGGCCCGGCGCCCCGGGGTCACACGGGGTTGTCCCCCTCCTTGGCATTACTCAACTTGATCTTTAGCTCTGAAATCGAAGCCCTTGGAGCCTTGAGATTTGTTTTTAATTAAAAATTCGTCTCACTGATCTATGCCCAGGCCGGAAATTCAGTTTATTTTTATTTTTTTTTATTTTTTTTTTCAGTTTTTTTTTTTTTTCAGTTTATTTTTAACTGAGAAATAAAAACAGTGTCCGTGTTTGTAGGGAACCGGGAAGTGTGTACTGTGAGGCTTAAACCGTGTTAATCCTGGTTCCTCAAACAGCGTCTCTAGGGAGTGAGGTATTGGCAATCCTTTCAGAGTTTTGAATTAGAAGGGTTGAGATGTTTAAACTCGACCATCGAACCTCAGTCCTGCATATTTCTGGAAAAATGTATTTTTGGGTTTGTTTTTGTTTTTCTGAGCCGGCCTTACTCTGCCTAGGCGGGTTCCAACTCTCCTTGGCCCAGCTTCTCAGCCTCCTGAGTGCTGGGATTACAGGCTGTGCCGCCTGGTCTGCGGCCAAAACGCACTTAAAATTTACAGTGGGGAAAAAAATGTACAGTGTGGGCTCCTAATTCCCTGGTTACTTTTCCTTCTAGACTGTTCTAGAAATATCCTTAGTCTATGAGTGGGGCAGGGGTATTTGAATTTCTACCTTTAAAGCTTTCAAAGAAAAAAACTACTAAACTGAAAAATGTTCTGCCATTAGAAAGTGATTCTTCTAGCTACAAATCTTGATTAAACACTGAAAATGCCAGCCTTGGGGCTGGGGATTTAGCTCAGTGGCATAAGCACCTTCCTTGCAAGCAGGAGGTTGTGAGTTCGATCCCTGGTACCGATAAAAATGAAAAAGACAAAAAAAAAAAAAAAAAAAAAAAGTTTCCCATGAAAATGCCAGCCTTGTATGGTGTCGCCCACCTGTAATTCCAGCACTCAGGGAAGCTGAGGCAGGAAGGCAGCTGCCAGTTCAAAGCCAGTGCAGACTACATAGTGAGACCCTGTCTCAAAACAAAACCCAAACGTCATCAATTAATTCTAACTTCCATTCTCCTTTTTCAAGGAGAATGAAAGGGTTCATGTGGGCCTGGGAAATGAAAAGTCAAACTTAAATGTCTTTTTCCAGGGTGGAGAGGAGACCCCCACGATTTCTGAGACAGATCTCTGTGGTTGCCCAGAGACATTTGAAAGAAACAAGCTGGGATCTGTTTGAAGGGGTCAGCCTCAGCGGCTTGCAGGCTGCTGTGACTCCACCAGAGCCTCTCGAGTGGGGTGCCGGGCTGAGTCACAGCTCTGGGATCTGAGCTTCGGGAGTGGGGTGCCGGGCTGAGTCACAGCTCTGGGATCTGAGCTGTGGCGTCCACAAGTACTTGGAGGTGCGGCCAGGCACACACAAGCTAGCATTTCCCAAGGCCCCAAAGAAGGTGGCTGCTGCTAAGGGGAGGTGCCCCAACTTTGAGAGATTTACCCCGCCAGGGCCAGGTTTATTTTCACGTTTGGTTGGATTAAAGTTTTTGAGACGGTCTCAATCTATAGCCCAGGCTGGCTTTGTGATCCTCCTGCGTCAGCCTCCTAGTGCTGGGATTACAGCCCCCCACTGTTACTCAGGGCTCAAGGGGACTCAATTTATTTTTTATTTTTTATTTTTTATTTTTTAGGGGCTGGAGATTTAGCTCAGTGGCAAAAGTGCCTGCCTTGCAAGCAGGCAGTCTTGAGTTCAATCCCCAGTAACGATAAAAAGGAAAAAGACAAAAAAATTTATTTTTTGGTCTTTATGTCTCTTAAAGACAGCAGTTCCCTGTGCAGTTCAGGGTGGCCTTGAGCTGCTTGGTAGCCCACGCTGGCCCTGAATTTGCAGTGACCCTCCCTGATGCTGGGATGACAGGTGTGCGTCACCACATCTGGCGAAGGGGACCTTTTTATTTGTGGCTGCTGTGGGGCACAGGTGAGTAGTGGCACCAGTGACAGAGGTCTAGAGACTGAGGGTACTGCTGGATGTCCCCCAGTGCGCTGCCCCTCTCCACAAGGACTTCTGTGACCCCAGAGCTGAGGTCAGGAGCCCGCCCAGCCTTCAGGAGACTCTGATCTGTGTGACCCACTTGGCCCCAGAGACGGGGACATCAGGACTGCTCCTGAAACCTGACCCCTGACCTAGACCGTGGCTGAGGACAGCTGTATACCGTGTCACAGGCATCTGAGTCACCAGCTCCAGTGTCCTTCCTGGTGCCCAGGGCTTGCGCCTTTGCAGACGGCCCAGGTGACAGGCCGGGTTGGCTGGGGCAGTGTGTGAGGGGCCACACACACAAGAGGAGGGTGACCCTGTGCCCTGAAGTCCCCTGCCTGCTCCCTCTAAGGTCACCCTGCCTGTGGCCGGGTCCCCAAGACAAGAGGTGTGGGCAGAGAGCTGGGCCTTCCCTGTGGCTGGTTATGTGGCCATAAAAGTCACCAAGGGCATCACACAGGGAAGAGTGAAGCCCAAGAAGCTTCCTGCCCCTGTGTGTGCCGGCCCAGGCTCCCTGAGCACTGGGGGCCCCTTGCCTGGTGCTGCCAGCACCAGTTCGGGCCTGGGATTTGCCTTGTGCAGGAATTTACAATCTATCCAGGCTTCCTTTGTGTTTTTAAATTGTGTCAACTGTGACCTAACATTTTTTTGATGGTGCCAGGTTATTATTGCTGAGTAAACCAATGCTTTACCCCTGAGCTCCACCTTCAGCCCTTAGTTGTCACCGTACTTTTGTATTACTCACATTTTTCTTTGAGACAAGGAGTGTCTGTAGTTCAGGCTGGATGTGAACTCAACAGTCTTCCTGCCTCAGCCTCCCATGTGTTGGAATCACAGGCATGCGCCACCACACCTGGCTCTTTTTAAGTGTGCGTGTTAGTGGTGTTAAATTCATCTGTGTTTTTGTGCAGCAGCCACCAGCCCCACCTCCAAAACTGCATCTTGGGAAATGAAGCCGTCCCCACCTAACCTGGACCCTAACCCTGGCCCTGGCCCTAAGTCACCTGCTGGTTCTGTCTCGCTGAATTCTCCCCGCTACCTCTATAATGGACTGCTGGCCTTTGCTTTCTTTGTTGTTCTGGTTGTTTGTCTGTTGAGATTGGATCCTGCTATCCTGTCTGTGGTGCAAACTGGCTTTGGCCTCATTATGTAGCCCAGGCTGGCCTTGTGATCCTCTTGCCTCAGCCTCCATACTGCTGAGTCTACAGGCTCGGGCACCACGCCCCTTACCCACAGTGTTAAATAACAACAACAGTATTTTTTTAAAAGGACTTTTTAAAAGGATTCACAATGTTTCCAGGAAGCTGTCATCCCATCATAAGCCTTTAACCCCCAACAATGCCTCTGGTATTTTCCCGGGGCTCCCAGAGGCAGGCGTAAGGATGTGATTAAAGATATAACGCAAAACAGAAGCCAGGATCCGTTTCCCGTCGGGCTGGATTCCCTTAGCAGTGGCCCTCTGCTGTTTCCTGATCCCTGCGGTGACAGGCAGGGAGGGTCACCTTGCCTCCTCAGAAACAGGAGCTCCCCGCCTCACAAGCCAGTGAGTCAGTCAGGAGCTCAGTTTCCTGTTCTCAAAAACAAAAACTTTGCCAAGTCCCATGTCCCTGCAAGACTAGAAAAAGACCCATTTATCCTTAGAGGTGTGAGGTGGAATGACAGGGGAAGGTGGGTGAGGACAGGTGGCAAAGCTCTGGGTCCCCTCGAAGGAACAGGTGGGTAGCTGTGTGGATACAGTGTGTCCGGAGAGGGACGGGGTGTTGACGGGGACACAGTGTGTCTGGAGTGGGACCCGGTGGTGCCGGGGACACAGTGTGTCTCTGGAGAGGGACCGGGCGGTGAAGGGGACATGAGGTCCCCAGAGAGGGACCCGGTGGTGCCGGGGACACAGCGTGTCCGGAGAGGGACCGGGTTGTGCTGGGGACATGGTGTGTCTGGATTGGGACAGCTGGCGCTGGCTCTGGGAGGAGCTCCCAGCTGACAGCAGAGAATGCACCTGGAGAGTTTCAGCACCCAGCCACTGTCGAGTCCCAGGTGACCCTACTGCAATAGAAGTGTAGAGGGGGACTCCAGGTTTGGGTCTGCCTCAGTTTACCCCCCCACTCAGGTCATCGGAGTCCTCAATAGGAAGTCACAGGCCGGGGAAAACCCAGATCCCGCAGGAGGCCAAGGAGTTGCCCTGTGATGCTCACTATATCCCTAAGCCCCTCCTGCTCATAGTGACAGAGAAACAGGGACAGCAGTAAAAACTCGAGAGAAAAACCAAGTGGAGATGCCGGGGATCGAACCCGGGGCCTCATACATGCAAAGCATGCGCTCTACCACTGAGCTACATCCCCACAGTGACTGATGTATGGGCAGCCACAGGCTGCACTTGAATGCGAGTTTTCTTCCCGAATTACAAGTTTGTGGGTGTGCTTTTTAAAGGGGCCGCGGGCTCAGCAGGAGCGAAGTAAACGGATTCTCCCCCCACACCCTGTGGGCCCGGCCCTGGGAGCCCTGCGGCTGTGACCCCGGCTGGTGCAGGGACTGGGGACAGGAGGGGAATATTTCTTCGTAGTGAATAAGGCCCGATGGGGTCGCCACCCGGAAATCAGTCTCTGCCTTCAAACCGCGCCACCTGGGCGTGGGGGCGCAGGCCTGTCGGCCCAGCACTCCGGAGGCTGAGGCAGGAGGGTCCCAAATTCACGGGCAGCCAGGGCACATCAGCCATGTGGCAAGAGCCAAACTCAAAAATAAAAATAAAAGAGGGTGAGGGTGAAGTTCAGCGCGAAGGCGCTGGGCCGATCCTCCACACACGTGCACCCCAAAAAGAGAAAGGAAAGGAAACCGGCGTCCCCCCCTCAGTGTCAGGGTCCAAATGGAGACAGGAAACCACGTCATTTGCTTTCCTGGGGTCACCTCGCACAGGACACCCCGCCACCTGTCCTCATGGAGGGTCCCTGCCTCTGCAGAGGTGCGGGCCGCGACGATGGGGGGACGGCCC
This sequence comes from Cavia porcellus, assembly GCF_034190915.1. Classification (NCBI taxonomy): domain Eukaryota; kingdom Metazoa; phylum Chordata; class Mammalia; order Rodentia; family Caviidae; genus Cavia; species Cavia porcellus. The sequence goes on along the minus strand of NW_026947499.1, from coordinate 6,265,125 downwards.
TGTCCCCGTCCGAGCCGCGCCTCGGCCCAGGAGAAGCCGCAGGGGGTCCGGGTCCGGGTCCGGGGGAGGCGAGGCCACCGCTGGCCCTGCCCGCGTCGCCGTGACGACCCCGCTCGCGGGCACCTGTCCCCGCCCTGCGGAGCTGCCGACGGACGGGGCTTGGGAACCGCTGCGGACTTCCAGGAAGGGGTCCTCTCACCGGAGGTCCAGCGACAGTACTTAAAAAGTCCAGCGACAAAACCTGCAGCCTCCCCGTCGGGGAATCGAACCCCGGTCTCCCGCGTGACAGGCGGGGATACTCACCACTATACTAACGAGGACCGGCGCTGGAAGAAGACCTCCGGTGGCTCCTTTAAAGCAGGTGCGCCGTCCACGTGCGCCCGGGATCCGGCGCTTTGCTGCATTTTCTTATAAAACAGGGAGGGAGAGGACGGAGGAGGAGTCCAGGTGTGCCGTGCGCCTTCCCCAGCCCCGCAGGCGGAGGGACGCGATTACGGCGCCCCGCAGAGGTGCAGCGCTAAAAAATAAATTTTAAAAAATGTACAATCTTTAAAAAACAAGTGCAATTCTATGAATAACATCAGAGGCGCCCACTTCCTGCTCGGACCCTGACTCGACCGCGACAGTTCCGAAAGCAGTCGAACAGAAAGCAGAAATCACGAGCAGACATCAACAAATACGGCAGAGCCGAGTGTGGGTTTAAGAAGAGAATCTGGTAGCGATTTGGGCTTGTTGGCAAGTTGGCTTCCAAAGAAACACTAAAGTAACAAATTTAAAAATTAAAAAGCAGGCGCCTCCTCGACAGAAAGATCGGCTTCGCTCACTTCCGCCTCTGGGTGCGGACGGAAAAGAAGCTGCCGAAACCCGGGATCGAACCAGGGACCTTTAGATCTTCAGTCTAACGCTCTCCCAACTGAGCTATTTCGGCGGCCGACTCTGGGCCGACTGCTCTCGGTCCTGCCTGTCATTTCTGCGCTCGGGCCTCCGCCCCGACCCCCCCCTTCCGTGCGTTCCCCGCCCCTGCGCGCGGCCCGTCCTTTCTCGGCGTTCAAGGCCGCGCCTCCCGCCGGGTCTCGGCGCGACGGCTCACTAGGCACTTGGCGCTTCGTCCTACGCCCCTTGACTGTGTCCACCCAGCTACAACGACGGCGCAGGAGGGACGGAGACCAGCGCCTTGACGCCTAGAGCGGTGCCTGGTGCAGAGGAGGCGCTTCATTCATGTGTGTTGAATGAACAACAGAACGAAAGAATGAGTGCCTGACGCCCGCCTGGCTCGGCGCTCGCTTTCTAAGACCCCCTTCTCTGCCTGAAGGAAGGGGGTCGACCCCGTGTGCGAGGGGTCGGGATGCTTGATCCCGGCCGGCGCGGGGGAGCTTCCACCCAACTGGGCTGATGTGTGATTCACACCCGTCTCCACGCGTGGGCGCCACACCTGTGACCTGCGCAGCTTCGCAGAGAAGTCCCAGGTGCGCGCCCAGCTGGCACTGCGCGGCCCTCCCGTCGGCGGCGGTGGGTGGGCGGGTGGGGAGGGAAGTGAGGAGTGGGGCGGGGTCTTTCCTAGTGTGAGTTTAGGGTTCACCCACACACAACCGAGTGATGGCGTGGAGTAGCCAGTGTGGGGACGGACACCGGGACGGTGAGACTCGGGCGCCAGCCACGCTGGGACTGGGGCGACGCACGGGGCGGGGGCGTGAACTCCTTGTGCAGAGGAAGGTCCTGAGGCTGGAAGATCAGAAAGTCAGCGCGGAGGAGGCCGGGGCTGGGGTGGAACCCGGGCTTCTGCTCTGGGTTTAAGATGTGAGAGCGAGTCTCACTCAATCGCCCAGGATGGGCTGCAGCTCGTGGTCCTCCTGCCTCAGCCTCCCACAGCGCTGAGCGTCCAGGCCTGCGCCACTCCGCCAGGCTCTGGTGTACTTTTTCGTTTTTTGTATTAAGATGACACCCGGCCTCACCCGCGCGGACAGTTCCGTGGGCCTGAGTGGCTTCACAGTGCGCCGACCCCTGCACTACCAGTCCGCTTCCTGCCCCCGAAGGTTCGCCCGGGACCCCCGATCCTTGCCCTGGAGTCTGCCAACCCCAGATACTCCCTGCCGTAACACGCACGCATGCACACTCGCACACGCACACGCGCACGTGCACACGGGCGCCACACGCGGCTGCTGCCCCAGGCCGGCCGCTGCAGAAGCCCCCGCCTCCGCTGGGTGGCCGCCACCTGCCGGCCGCGATCTCCCGGCATTGTGGGGCTTCTCCGCGGGATCCGGTGACGCCCACAGCGCGGACCCCATGGAGGGCGGGGACGGAGCCCGCGGCGTCTCCCACCGGCCGGGGCCGGAGCGCGACGCGGCGGCGGGAGGGGCACAGGTGGCTTTTTCAAAACCAAGCGCAGGCGCCTTTCGGGAAAACCCAATGTGGGGGGGGGAGGGGAGGAGGGAGAAGGAGGGGGAACATAAGGGGCTCGGGAATAAAAGGGCAGCGTGCGTGCAAGACGCGGGCACGCGCACCGCGGTCCTGGCTCCTCGCGGGCGCCCCGAAACCCAACCACGGGTGCAAAAGGGCACACAGCCTCCCCGTCGGGGAATCGAACCCCGGTCTCCCGCGTGACAGGCGGGGATACTTACCACTATACTAACGAGGACGAGCTACATATTGCCTCCTGCCAACTCCAACCCTAAGCACTCGGCCGCTCTGTGCCCGGAGCCCCGAGTGTCCCCGGGCGTGCCGCACCGCCTGCCCGCTCCAGGCGCAGGGCTGAGGCGGCGCGCGGGAACCCCGGGCGGAGGAACCGGGGCTGGGAAAGCCATATCAGTTCTTCTGGAACTCTTTTGGAAGACCAGGGGATGTAGCTCAGTGGTAGAGCGCATGCTTTGCATGTATGAGGCCCCGGGTTCAATCCCCGGCATCTCCACTTTTTATTAACCCTTCTCACCCCGCATCGGTCCCCGCCACCCGTTGTGCGTGCAGTCCCGGGTGGGCGTGGCAGCCTGCGATTTCATTCCTGCGCATGCGTCCCAGCTCCGTCACCCGGCAGTTTTGGAAAAACTTGATTCAATAACCACCTCACGCGTGGGGTCGGGGAGCTTTCGCTGAAGGCTCGGCAGCGGGCCTTGCGTGGAGCTGAGGCCGGGGTGTGCGCCCACCGGGTGCCCGATTGCAGGCCGAGCACCCGCGACTCCCGTGCAGTCCCGGCCCTGAGACTGGCAGTGTGAAGCGGCGGAGCGCGCGGTCGTGCCAAGGCACCTCGAGCCGCTGTCCCACCCGAAGCAACGCCAGCCTCACCGAGCTTGTCACCGACCGCCCTGGAACCCGGGCCAGGTCCCCACGGATGCGCTCGAAGCCCGCACTATGGGACCCAGGGCTGTGGGTGCTTTGGTTTTAATTTTGCTGCTTTGGGAATTGAACCCAGGGCCTCCACACCGAGCTGTGTCCCAGCCTTTTTTTTTTTTTTTTTTGAGAAGCTCTCATATCACTAAGCCGCCCAGACCGGACTCTGGTGTGCGATTCTCCTCGGGTCACGCTAAACCACTTTCTGAACAGGCGCCCAAGGCCACTGTGTGGCCCCCACACACCGCTGCCCATCCCTACATCAGCCCTGGCAAGGGTCTGGAGGCCCGGGACTTTGCACTGAACCGCACCCCAGCTTCGTGCTGGGAGCGGGGTGACCGGGTGGGGGCGCTGCTGGGAAGCTCACAGGGGGCTGGAGTGTGGCCAAGCCCTTGCCTAGCACAAGAGGCCTTGGTTCCAGCTGTGTGCATGGACACTGGCACACACGTCTGTGCATCTGCCAGGTGTGGGGATGCACGTCTGTTCATTGCAGCACTCTGGGAGGCTGAGGCAGGAGGATTTTTGAATTGGGAGCCAGCCTGGGCAACTAAGAGTCTCAATTTAGACAGGGAGGCAGGATCAGTCATGTAGAGCAGTGGGAAGGGCCTGGGGTCCTCTTCACCTTCTTACAGCTGAGAATGAAGGCCTTCTGTCCACAGGAGACGCACACGCATGCTTGCACCAGTGCAAGGGGCCCTAGACGAATGGACCAGCAGAGTGGCCCACTTCTCCACTTGTGACAGGGTCCTACCATGGGGCCCAGGCTGATCAGCTCACAGCAATCCTCCTGCCTCGGCCTCCTGCCTGATCCATGACCAGCACAGTCAGGCCCCTTTCCATTTGCAGAGTGAGCATGTGGGGTGCACCCTGAGAACCGCAGGATGTGACAGCACAGGTTACAAATCACATGACTTTATCCAAAACGTCCAGAAGGGGCAAAGATAAACAGATGGCAGGTGGGCGGGGAGGGCTCCAGCCAGGAGCTGGGGAGACGGGGTGAGGCTGTGGGCACCAGGGAGAGAGGTGCCCTGCACCGGGTGGGAGTAACAGTAAACCAGGAAGTCCACAAGCCACAGCGTCTCGGAGGGCTCGGCACACAGCTCCGGCTCAGACCGCGAGTGAGGGCCGAGAGCTGCAGGCTGAGAGCCCGGCTGGCTCCCACGGCCACCCTGAACAGCAGCACCAGGCCCAGCTCCGCTCAGGGCGAGGGCTGAGGGGTTGCTGCTCAGGCCACAGAGCAGCTGCCCCAACCTGGGCCTCTCCAGGCTCGAGAGTAGCCGGGAGGCAACAGCATCAGTGTGGCGAGGTTGCCACCGGGGTCCAGAGCTGTGGGGCGACGCTGGAGGTGTCGGCTGAGCTCTGGGGGCCGTGTGGGGTTCCCGGTGCCCTCCAGAGTCCCGGCAGAAGTCTTTGTGTGAAGCTCTGCCTCCATGGCCACTGGAGACCAGCCCCAATCCTGACTGTACAGTTGGCCTCTCAGGACACAGAACACAGGACAGGGCCCTGGTCCCCATCTCCCTGGGGACTGTCCTCTGCGTCCTCTCCACATTGGCCCCCAGAACGAGGACGGGGGCCACCCCAACTCAGAGCACACCTGGGTCCTGCTGAGCTTCCACAGAAAGCCCAGGCAGAGAGGAGCCCTGAGGTGGGGCTTGGGGCCCCCCACTAAGGGAGGCCTGCAGACCCCCACCCTCAGGTTCCAGAGGCTGATGCGGCCCAAACCACACTGGCCCGGGCCACATACTCCGGGGCAGAGCTGTCTTTCGGGGGCTCAGCCAGGGCTGGTCAGGGCTGCGAGGTGGGGGGCCAGGCTTTCTGGACTTCGGGGTGCGTGGCTTGTGGGAGCCACTCCAAGTATTCAGCCAGCAAGTCTGTGGGGGAGGCCCCAAGTTAGCTGCCCGGCCCCACTCCCCCAACCCCACCCCCCACCAGGCTGCGGCCAGCCCATAGCACCTGCCCCGCCCTGGCCCTGGCCCTCGCCAGGTCCACTCACACTCTGGATTTTGCTTCCAAGCGGCCAGCAGGGCGTCTCGGCAGTCAGCCTTCTCAGCCACCAGGGCCTTCAGCAGCGTCTCCGTCCTGGGCTGCAGCCTAGAGGGAAACGGGGTGGCAGCCAGGCATGGGGAGCTGGGGAGCTCACGGAGGGTGAGGGGACAAACGCAGATGGAAGAAGGGCATGGGAGGACAGAAACAGGCACTTGGCAGCCACAGGGAGCCGAGAGGCACAGGGTCCCAGTGGGAGGCCGTACCTGGCCCAGGTCTTAAGCATCGTGCTGGGGCTGGACAGCAGGCAGTCCCGGAAGGCAGCCAGTTTGCGGAAGACCTGCAGAGGGACCATGAGGGTGAGCCCAGCCTGCTGCCCATGGAGCCCAGGACTGGCCTTGAGGCTGCCGGCCACCTACCTGCCCTTCCAGCAGGAAGCGGGCAAAGTGCTTATAGCGGTCGATGCCTTCGGGGAAATCCACCTGGATGGCGGGCAGCGGCCAGCCCACGCGGTCTGTGGGACAGAGCTGGTGAGCGAGGCACAGGAGGGACTCGGAGGACATCGGGCAGGACGGCACTCACAGAACACGCTGGCACGGTGGCACTGCACACGGCCACGCTCGGGGCAGTAGGTAGGCGCGGGCTCCTCCAGGGGCGCCTGGAACTGGCAGAAGGTGGGCAGCAGGGCCGGGATCCACTGCTCCTCCACCTCGGAGACGCCTGGCGGGCGGGAAGCGCCGTGAGCCGGTGCCGACGGGTGGGGGTGGTGGGGGTGCTGCCCCAGGGCCCCGCCGTCCGTACCTTTCATGTACAGCTTGGTGGTCTCCACAATCTCCTGGTAGACCACAAACTCGGGGAGCTCACGGAAGAGCACGGAGCTGGGGTGGATGAAGACAGGGTCGTCCAGCAGCGGGGTCTGTGGAGGGAGGGCCGGTGGCTCGAGGCAGGAAGACCCCAGGACCCCTGAAAGGATCTGATCCCATTCCACCTTCGGGGCTGAGGACCGCGTCCACCCTGACCCCAATTCCTTGGCCACTGAGAGAGACGGGGCAGTGACCCAGGCTGCAGAACGGCAGAGTGGGAGACAGGAAGCTGACGGGGCAGGAGGGGGAACGGGTTTTTCTCTGGTGGGGGACAACATCCTGACACGGTGGTGATGGCTTTGGGCTCTGAACACACTGAGCCCGTGGAGCATGCGCTTGCAGTGCTGGCTTCACAGTAGCCAGTTACACTGCACTGAAGCCGCTATAAAGTGCATGCCTGTAATCCCAGCACGAAGGAGGCTGAGGCAGGAGGATCCCAGCAAGTCCCAGGCCAGCCAGGGCTACACAGAGTCCAAGGCTGGCTTGAACACAGGCTGAGACTGTCTTAAAAAGGCGAGAGGCATCGATTCCACCAGCCAGGTTCACCCTGCTGGGGTCCCCAGGGCTGGGAGCCTGCACCCCACCTTGTAGGCGTTTCTCCATGAGTCATCCAGGAGCTCCTCGCTCTGCACCCTGCGGGCCAGGTGGTCACCCAGGCCGGCCGTGACGATCTGCCGCAGGAAGGTCACCTGGCTCTCGCTGGGCGGGTCCATCTTGGGATCCACGAAGACCCTGGCCTCGGGGCACACGGCGTTGACTGGGGGGAAGAGGGCGAGGGTAGGCTGCTGGGCCATGGTGGCATCTGCCTCCCCTGGGCAGCTGCTCACGTACCTGAGGTGGTGAGCTGGCCACGCAGACGTCGCACCTCCAGCATGGCCTTGAGGCGTAGCCCATTGGCCTCGCAGAACTCGCGGGAGCAGCCGGAGTAGTCACAAGCCCCCACTGCACCTGCAGGACAGCAGGGCCAGGCTCACACCCCACCCGGGACCCCAGGGCACCCCACAGGACCCCACCTCCTGCCGGCACCCACCCAGCAGCACCATGACGTCGCCCAGCTTCAGACAGGCCCCCTGGCCCGCCCAGGTCCTCTTCATCTGGGCCACCCGGGCGCGCCGGCCCCTCAATGCAGTGAGCTCCTCCTCGCTGGCGGCAGGTCTGTACACAGACAGACAGAGGTAACCTGACTGCAGCCTCGGGGCAGGTCAGGCTCAGGTACTCCTGCCCACCCGCGGCTGTTGGGGCTGAGGATGTGGGTGAGGTCAGCTGCGGACGCCCACACCTGCAGTCCCAGTTACTCCAGAGGCTGAGGCAGGAGGAACACCTTCAGCTGGAGGCCAGCCTGAACGACCCTGTCTCTACATAAATAGAGACAGAGGCGAAGCGAAGCGCAAGCTGTGGGCAGAGCTGCTCGCACCAGGCCGGAGGGTGAACCCCGCCAGTGGCTCCAGGTGGGGTGCGGGGGGCTCCTTGTGGGAATTAACCCACGCAGCGCTGTCCCGGCCGCACCCCACTGGAGACACGGAGGCTGAGTGGTACGGTCACCGCTGAGGCCATGCAGGGAGATGTGCCCCGGGCCCCAGGGCTGCACAGCCCCTGCATCTCCTTAGAGGCGCACACTGGACACTCTGGGGACTACAGGAGAAAACCACAGTTCCGGTCACTGCAGCCTCTGTGGGGCTCCAGCTGCACGGGCTCGCGGCTGCTGTGGGAACAGCCCGGGGGCTGCAGGGTGACCTTAGGGAGGACTCCCAGAGGAGTCCTGGTGAGTCCCCCGACTCAAGGGCTCGGCCAAGGGACTGCACGGGACCCAGGGGGTGCTGCACATAGGCCACCAACCACACCGCTGGGACAGGTGTGCTGCCGATCAGGCGGAGACCGAAGCTATGGATGCCTCAGAAGAAGGAGGGGGCGGTGTGTTCAGTCAGGAGTTTTTTTTTTTGTGCTGGGGATCAAACTCACAGCCTTGCATTTGCCAAACAGGCACTTATGCCACTGAGCTAAACCCCCGGGCCCAGGAGTGCTTTTTCTCCCATTTTGGAAATTTTTTTTTCAACTGTCTTTTTGTTGTTTTTTGAGACAGGGTCTTATACTCCAACAGATTTTGAAGAGACAATACTCCTGCCTCAGCCTTAACCCTAACCTGACCTGGTTTTTTGTGTGTGGAAGGGCTCCTGCAATCCATCTCAGGACCCTGCACTTGCCAGGAAAGTGCTGAGCTGCTGTGTTATATCCCCGGCCCCTGGGCTGGCTTTTACTTTTGCACAACAGGAATGGCACGCAGGTCCTTCACACTGAGCTAGGTCTTCAGCCCCTCTCTAAGGTTACTTTTTTTTTTTTTGTCTTTTTTTCATTTTTATTGGTACCAGGGATCGAACTCACGACCGCCTGCTTGCAAGGCAGGTGCTTATGCCGCTGAGCTAAATCCCCAGCCCCTCTCTAAGGTTACTTTTGAGACAGGTTCACACCGAATAGCCCAGCTGGGCTTGTACTCTGGATCCTCCTGCATCAGCCTTCCAGTGTGGGGATGGTAGGTGGGTGCCACGACACCCCGCTAGGTGGCCCCAAAGTGACCCTTTCCTGGAATCAGTGGCCCTGGACACCAGGGATGCCCTCACCCCAAGCCTCAGGACACCCCAAATCTTGCAGAGGACAGAGAACTGGGGTGGTCACTGTTGCTGTGAAGCTCGGGGGCCATGCGGGCCACGCACCTGTCCAGCTCCTCGAAGAGCTCGCGTACCGTCATGGCGGCCACGATGGCGATGGCGTAGGGCAGGCAGCCGTGCTGGCGGCTAAGCGCCAGCATCTTGGCACAGCGGGGTGCCACAGGGAAGGTGGCCATGGTCCTGCCCAGGGCCGTGATAGGGCAGCTCAGCCTCGACCTCTGCAGCTGCTTGACCCTGGGGACAGAGGCCACAATGGCTGGGCACCCAGGGATGGGGCAGTGCCCGGCCCTCCCGCTCTGCCCAAGCCCTCCTACCTCTGTGTTTTTGAAGGCTCCTGCAGGGCACCCAACGCGATCAGCAGCTCCTCTGCTGCCACCAAGGCCTCCATGGAGGGTGGCGTGGGGAAGGGGAAGTTGACTACCTGGGTCCCAGGAGCGGACGAGGCTGCATGAGCACCCGGCCACCCAGCCACCGTCCCCACCCAGGCATGGGGTCGGCACCCAGAAAACAGGTGCCAGCCCTGGGTGCGCAGCAAGCCCAGGGCTTCCGGCCTGCACCCCACTGCCCACACCTGGCACTCACTGCCTGGCTGAGCAGCACGGGGGACCTCGCCGCTGTGCTGGTTCGGCTAAGCCTCCCTGACACTGAGTCATGTGGCCCACGGCCCTTCCCTCCCCCGTGCACCGGGAGCCTGGCAGAGACCCCCCCAGGAGGGGGGCCACGGGGCACCCACCTTCTCAATGTTGAGCGCCTTCATCTGCAGGATCAGGTCCTCCACAGGCCGCCGCGTGATCTCAGGAGCAGGAAACTGCTCAAAGTCCCCGAAGACGGCAGATGAGTACAGCCTGGGCAGAGGCGAGCACCCTGAGCGGGAGCGGCCAGGGCTGTACAGTGCCCCCCGGCCTGCCTCGACCTCCCCAGCTGCCTCCTGTACTCTGCTGTGCGCTACTTAAATGGCATAGAAAGAATGGCAACGGGGCTGGGGATTCAGCTCAGCGGTGTGACTGCCTGCCTGCAAGTGCGGGTCGTAAGCTCGATCTAGGTGCCAAAAAAACAAATAGCAACGAAGCCGGCAAAGAGAAAGCCGGCCCCGGGCAGGAGCGGGGACTGTGGTGGCCGCTGAAGCGGCCCTGGCGCCCGGGCAACAAGCAGCAAGGAAAAGCATCCCTCACTCTCTGGGGGCTGGGGTGAAGCCCCACCTGGGCAAGTCAGGGGACTCAGCACGACCCTGACTCAAGAAACCGCAGCGCTGCGGAGGTCGGGAACCGGATCTCCAGCACCGCTGAGGGGAGCAGTGACCACGCTGCCCGGAACCACCCTGCGGCCTGGCACCCGCTCCTGGACCCACGCCTACACGGCTGCCTGCTCGATTATGCAGCAGTGCAGAGGGGCGCCGTGGGGAACCGGAACTCGGAGCCACCTGCTCTGGGGCGCTACGCAGCCAACTACGGAGCGTAGCACAGTATAAGCTGGGATATGATGGCCTGAAAATCTGCAGTGACAGCAGCTGAACACTCGAGGACATGTGTGTCCAGATGGACTGCCCCTGATGGGGTTTTGTGGGGTGGTGAGAAGTTCTGACGCTGGTTTTAGAGGACGCACCATGACTGCGCCGTCATGCACCCCTGCCATCCCAGGGCTCTGAGAGGATAAGGCGGGAGGACTGCAGGGATGACCTCAGCATGGGCAGTGCAGGAGGCCTCAAGAGGGCAAAGTTAAAAAAGGCTGGAGATAGAACTTGGCGCCAAGGTCTCAGGGTCAACCCCAGTACCACAAAACAATTAAAAAACTTTGAAAATGAGGAAGACAGGATTGTGAACGTGGAGATGGTGGGTTAGTTTTTTGGTCTTTTTTGAGACAGGGTCTCTCTACGCAGCTCAGGCTGGCCTTGAGCTCACTTTGTAGCCCAAGCTGGTCTCAAAGTCACAACGACCTTCCTGCCTCAGCCTCCCCAGGAGTGCTGGGAGGACAGGCGTGTGTGTCCATGCCCGGCTTAAGTTAGCTCTCAATGAAGCAGCATGGGAGCCCAGGGTCTGCCTCTGAGGTACGCCATGGGCATCCACACTGCCCGAGCACACAGGCACCCTGCACCCGGGACAGGGGAGCCAGGGACCCACCTGTAGCAGTGGCCCGGCTCTGTCCGGCCTGCCCGGCCCGCCCGCTGGTCAGCAGATGCCTGAGAGACCCAGGTGACGCGGAAGGAGGACACCCCGGTGACACGGTCGTAGTAACGCTTCTTGACTTTCCCGCAGTCCACCACGTACTTGATGCCAGGGATGGTGAGGGATGTCTCGGCCACGTTGGTGGCCACGACACACAGCCTGGTCCCCTCTGGCGGAGGCCTGAAGACCTGGGGTTGGGAGAGGAAGCGACACTGAGCCAAGAGCCCACTCAGGGCTGAGCAAGGGCAGGGGAGCCCCACGGGTTGGCGATGTGGGCAGGGTGGCTCGGCTGGCACCCCCCAGCGCAGTCCCGGGCGCACACATGGACACTCCTCTACTCTGCAGATCCCAGCCCCCACCCAAGCACCGGGTCCAGCGGCACCGTGAGCTGTACCTGCGCCTGCTTCTCCGGGGCCAGCAGAGAGTAGAGCGGCAGCACGTGCATGGGCAGGGAGGCGTCCGGCTGCTCTCCTGGGGGCAGAGGGCAGGCGCTGGCACTGGAGACACCCGGGCAGGAGCTACCTCGGGCTGCCAGGGTCAGGGCACCACCCTGCTGCAGGCACCTCACTGTGCCCGAGGCAGGTGCTGTGACCACGGCCCTGTCCAGGCCCACATGCCCACACCGCACGGCCAGCTGCAGTCCCGGCCACATCTGCACAGCAGAAGCCCTGGCTGCCACACGGCTCTGGGATGGACGCAAAGATCACAGGATTCCCTTCTGCTGCTGTTCCCCACAGGGCCTCGCTATGGTCCCCAAACTGGCCTCAAATTCCTGGGCTCAAGCGCTCTTCCTGCTTCAGCCTCCTGAGCACCGAGGCTCCAGGTGCCAGCACCAGCGTGCCGGCCTCAGGTGCTGGGATTGCCCACATACACAGGTCCCCCACACCAAACTGCCTTCCTGCACAGGCAGCCCCGTAACCCTCACACAGCACCTCTGGGGTCCCCACCAGGCAGTGAGAGGGGCGAGGGGAGCCCAGTGAGAAGACAGCCAGAGCCCCCTCTGCAGCAAGGAGCTGGGCCGGGCAGTGCCCATTCTCAGGCAGGCCCTGGGCCCTCCTGCTGTCTCCAGGTGGCAGGACAACAGCAGACGCCTGGGGAAGAAGGGCCCCAGGGGCACGTGGGGCACCAGGCTGCATCCGGGCCCACCTCCAGCCAACCCGCCCTCGTCGTCCCCTAGGTCAAGGTCCAGGTCCGAGCCCAGGGCGGCCTCCTCGTCATCCATCTCCGCCTCTCTGTCCTCGTCAGCCTCGCCCGCCGGCAGCACGGAGTAGCTGTCCAGGCTGATCTGTGGCAGCGTCTGGGGGTGACAGGACAGCAACACAGGGGTCCACTCAGGGGCTGGGGACCCAGCCTTCCAGAAGCTTCCTCCAAATGCGCCGTGGGCCACAGCCCTGTCCAGGGAAGGCGTGGGCCCTGGGGTGCCTCCTGCTGTCCCCCGCAGCCCTGGTGGCCTGTCCTGACTGAGGACCTGGTTCCCATCTCGTTTCTCCCAGACGCAACTGCCACCCAAGCCCCCACCACCACCGGTACCGTGGCTCGAGCCTTCTTTGCCCTGGAGCGAGGTTTCTTAAACCTCCGCATGTCCGGGGCCGAGTCCTGCTCCTCCTCCTCTCCTGCAAAGCGAGGGGTGAAAGAAGAGTCCCGTGGGCAGTGTGGGGACTGCACCCCGATCCACGCCAGAGCCAGGCCAGAGGTGCCAACTGTCCCGGGGGGGGGGCGTGGCCAGGGAACCTTTACCTGAAGGACGTGACCTGGAGGCCGGGAAGGCCCGCCGGAGCCTGCGGCACAGTGCATGCACCTCTGCCTGGCCCGTCAGGAACACCAGGATGCCTCCTGGAGAAAGAACCACCCGGCTGTGATCCAGCAGTCACTCAGCAAACACTTAGGCAAGAGCAACTGCCAGGAGACAGGATGGCGCAGACATGGGTGTGGCAGGAGGCTCCTCCTGGCACCACGAGGAGCAGGGGACAAAGCCTCAGTGCGCCTGGCTGTGCCACCCTCCCCAAAGTGCCAGCTGGCTGCAAGTCTGTTGTGCTTGGAGCCTGGAGGCCGAGCAGGGATGGGGAAGCAGGGCCGGGCCTCGGGCAGCGGGGGCAGCTCCGGCCTCACCTGCGGGCAGCATGCGGTGGATTTTGCACACCTTCCGGAAGCACTCGCCACTGTAGTCCTCCGGCGTGCGCTTGTTGAAGTGCACAGTGACTGGGAACTGCCGAGACTCCACCTGTGGGGTGCCCCCAGTGTGGCTCAGCCCGGCCTGGTGAGCCCTCCCGGGCCCCCGACCCTCCGCTCCCCAGCGCTGAGCTCCCCACCAGGCCTCACCCTGATGACGGGCGGCGGCGAGGCGAAGAGCCGCGGGTTCTGGGTGAAGTCCTCCACACGCAGCGTGGCCGACATCACCAGCAGCTTCAGCGGCCGCTGCCTCTGGGGGAGACAGCCACACAGCCTCAGGCCTGGCCATGGAGGGGACCATCCTGCCCCACCTGACTCGGGACGCCATGTGGGGCTCAGGGGCACCCCACGAACATGGCAGGAAACCCCAGGATCAGGGGGATGGAAGCCAGGCCAGGGTCCCGTGTTACTTCCCTGGAAGCCTCCCCAGCCTGCCCTGGCTCCTCACTGTCCCCCCACGGAAGAATGGGACGCAACCCCGGGAGGATGGTGCAGGCAGGGATGTGGGGATGGACAGGCACTGGCTGGGATGTGCCAAGAGGGAGGCCCAGGACCGCCAGGGGTGATGGGGGCTCTGACAGCGTCCAGGGCCCCAGCCACAGTGCACGGGGAACCCCGGGCTCCAGCCGGCTCCCCACCCCCACCTTGGCGCGCAGGGCCACGATGCGGGACAGCAGGCCGATGAGGATGTCGGTGTAGACACTGCGCTCGTGGGCCTCGTCCACGATGATCACCTTGTACCTTAGCAGCAGGAAGTCCTGCCGGAAGGGCGCACAAGGCCTGAGCACCTGGGGGCCGCTCGAACCACCCATCCCTCCCCGAGCCTCCCTGAGGGAGCTGCACGGTGGCCTCTGCAAGCCAGTTGCAGGGTCTGGGCGGCTGAGGCCTGCAGCTGCACCATGGGAGAGGGCGCTGTGGACCTCTGGGCCCCGAGGCTCAGGCGCCTCCCGCTACGCCGTGCGGCCGGACAGCCTCCAGCCAGGCCCTGCATGCTCTGGGGACACAGGTGTACCCCACATGACCGGCTGGCCCGGCCCCAAACCCTCAGGAGCTCTGGGAGGCAGGAAGGGGGCTGACAGGGGAGGCAGGGCTTGCAGGGCAGGGCAGGGCAGGGCAGGGGGCTGAGGCCAGGACCCGGGGCCTGTCGGTGCCCGGGCAACACAGGGTGTCAGGGCTTACCCGAGGGCCACGAGAACGGCACCCAGGCGCACACTGAAGGGGCCTGCTGTGTGCCAGCGGCTCACACGCAATGCATGACGCCCGCTCCAACACGAGGGGAGGCGGGGGCACCAGGGGACACAAGCTCCGGGAGCCCTCGCCTGCCCGGGGTCACGGCGGCACCCGCTCCCACCGTGCTCCCCACTGTGCTGGCGGGTGCCGGGCTGGCACCCACCTTCTGGATTTCCTTGAGCAGCACGCCGTCCGTCATGAACTTGATCCTGGTTTCCTCGCTCACGTTGCCTTCGTAGCGGATCTGGTAGGAGACGACCCTGTGGGGACAGACGCAGGCTCAGGGCTGGGACCCTGGGCAACTCCAGGGCCCAGGGAGGAGGCCAGGCCTGGAGGGCCCTGGGGACCGAGGCACAGCCCTTCCTCCAGAGCCACGCACAACCCAGGGCAGGGCCCGAGGGTCAGGCTAGTCACACGTGACAGCCAGGGGCCCAGGCTCGTCCGCTGCTCTTTCTACTTCCCCGGGGGGAGCCTAGGGGTTTTCATTCCTGGCACCTTGTGTGCACATGAGCGCGCGCACACACACACACACACACACACACACACACAGTGTGCACATGAGCGCGCACACACACACATGCAGGCAGGTCACCCACTGGGGCTGCCTGCACCGGGCCACCTGCTCAATCCTTGTTTTGCCACAGTGTGATGTGAGCTCCTGCCCGGGGGGCCAGAGGTGTGACACACAGGAAACCCCCGCACAGGGCGCTCCTGGGCCCCCAGCCAAGAGGACAACACCAGCCTGGGACCCAGGCACAGCCTGGCCCTGCCCCTCCCACAAGCCCCAGGGGAACGGAGCCACAGGGCGGCCCGTGACCCTCCCAGTCAGGGGCCTCACCGCTGTGACAGGTTCATCTCCTTGGCCACTCGCTGGGACATGGCCACAGCGGCCACACGGCGAGGCTCGGTGACACCGATGATGCTATTGTTACTGGGGAAGAAAAGGACGTGTCAACTGCGTGGCTGTGTCTCGTGTCCTGGGCCACCTGGAGGTTCAAGTGACAGACACAGTCCACACGGGGTCGAGACAGGAAGTGGACAGCGCAAGGCAGGGTGGTCATGATAGTGGGGGGGTCACATGGGGACGACAGGGCAGCAGGGTCCAGGGAAATCCCCAAGGACTGAAGGCTGCGAGTCCACGCTCACTCAGGGACATGCCCAGTCAAATTTAAAAACCTGTGTTTCTCCGGGCCTGGTGTACAAGCCTGTGACCTCAGCACTCCGGAGGCTGAGGCAGGAGGATCACAGAGCGTTCAAGGCCAGCCTGAACCGCATAGGGAGGAACGGTCTCAAAAACTAAACCAGTGAAGTTTGAAAGCCAGTGCTGAGTGTGCCGAGACCGCACACCCCTACCCTGCAGAGCAAGAAGTGGGGTTCAGAGGGTAACACCACCCTGCAGCCTTTGGGTGGACTGGCAGCGGCCTCCCCTGGATCTCCGGGGATGGGGACTGGGTGAGTGACAGGTGGGCTGAAGGACCCGACATGCAGAACAACACAGTCCACTGCAGACAAGAGGACCTGCTGGGCGGGTGGCCACCTCAGCCTACTGTCACCTCACCCACCCTCCCATGGCCAGCTGGGTACCTCAGCCTTCCATGCCAACTGGGAGGGGGTCCTGCTTCCCTGCAGGCATCAGCGGCCACGGTTCCCCACAGGCAGGGTGAGCCCCGAGCCCCCAAAACCACTGAGTGGGGAGGACGTGGTCAAAGCCATACTAGCAGCTGGCACTGGAGGCTGGGCCTGGCCGGGTGACTGCCCGTCCCCCTGCCACCCCAGCCTCTTCCTGCAGACCACACTGTACCCTTCCACCGTGGCCCTAGGGATGGCCTTGGGAACTGTACAGGGGACACACGGTGACATCAGTAAATGTCACCCCACAGACAGTGGCCAGCCAGGGGCCTCAGCGCTGCATGCATATCTGCCTGTTGCACCGAGGTGACACTCTGGCGTGACCAGCACCACGGCCACGACGTCAAGGCCCAGAGCAGCTCCCCTGGGCTCCCGGCACTAAGCGGCTCAGCCAGGCTGTGGGCAACCTCCCAGGACGGCCACCCCTCACCTGCTGTAGCCGGCCTCATAGAGGAACTGGGGCACCTGCGTGGTCTTCCCGCTGCCCGTCTCGCCGCACACGATGACAATGGGGTGCTCAGCCACCGCCTCCATGATCACCTGCTCCTCGGACAGGATCGGGAGCTGGAGACGCTCGGCCTGGTGGGAAGGACACGGGGCTCAGGACCTGGGCTGGCCGGGCACGTGTGCGTGAGTGCGTGCGTGTGCAGAGGGCAGGGGACAGGAGGGAACTCAGACACAAAACCGTGCGTGGCATGTGGAAGGTGGCAGCCGGCATGTGGGCGGTCACCAGGTGACCACAGCTGGGGGCCACCCTGCTGCCGTCCATGAGGAGGGACAGTCACTGGGAGCCCATGGGTGGGCGAGGGGTAGCCATCCATGTCCAGGGTGTGCGTTCCTCCTGACACACCTGTTTTCTGGTGCTGGGAGGGATGCAGGGCCGCATGCGTTTTGCAGAGACGGGGTCCTGCTAAGGTGCCCCGGGTGGCCTCAACCTTGAGGTCCTCCTGCCCCAGCCTCTGCAGCGGCTGGGCTCACAGGCTCACACTACCGCCTGCAGAGCTGAGGTATGCTCTTCTCCACCCCAGAGGGACACACCTGCATCTCAGGGGTTCGGTTCACGGGGACGAACACTGCAGGCCTGGCGGGGCGCCTGGGCGGGGCAGAGGCTGCAGCTTTCCCAGGAGCTGGGCTGGAGGCTGCAGGGGGCTTTGTGCCGGCTGCTGGGCTCGTGTCCACGGTGGACCCAGGAGGTCCTGCCAGAGGCTGCTCTGTGGTTGCCGTGGCACCAGCCCCAGCCTGGTCCACAGTGGGGGCCTCATCAGGCTCGGAATCTTCAGAGGACTCGGACTGAGACTCAGACTCCTCCTCTGTAGATGGCTGGCGATGGCGCTTGCGGTGGGCTCCGCTCAGGCTGTTGACCCTCTGCTGACCTGGGGCGGACAGCTTATTGGGCCTCCTGTCAGGAAAGCAAGGCCTTGGGACGCCTGCAGTGGCTCTGGGTTGTCCCACTGCAGAGGCCAGGACCTAAAGCCACGCCCCTTCCACCCCAGGGCCTTGACACTTCCTGCCCCAGCCTCCCCACAGCTCAGTTCCCTCAAATGTTCCTGCCACAGGACTATCCCTGACCTCACAGCATGAATCCCCCCTTTCTTCCCTGAACCTGCAGGTCCTAGGAATTCAAATACATGTGCCCGTAAGGGGATGGCACGCCAGTCCCTGAGCCCGAGCTTCTAAACAGAGGGCAGTGACCAGGGCCCCACTCTGTCCCAGAACCCCACACAGCCTGGGTGTCATCTGCCTCTGCTAACAGCTGCCACAGAGACCAAAGAGGTTTCTGCTCACGTGGAAAACTTGCATTTTGTTTGCACTGTGCTCGAACCCAGGCCTTGCACTAGGCAGACAAGCACTCTACTACAGAGCTACAGCCCCAGGCATTTTTGCTTTTATCTTATGGTCCTCCTAAGACACTAAGGAGCCTAGGCTGGGCTTGAACTCACAGCCCTCCTGCTCCACCTCCGAGATGGATGGGATCACAGCCGTGTGCCTCTACATCTTGCTGAAAACTGATTTTTTATTTTTTGAGACAGGGTCTCATTATGCAGTTCAGGTTGCTCTTGAACTCACAGTGATCCTCCTGCATCAGTCTCCCAAGTGCTTGGATTAAAGGTATGTGCCACCAGGCCATCTGAAATATCCTGATTCTTAAATGCTGTCTGGCCAGGCATGGTGGCACATGCCTGTCATCCCAGCATTCAGGAGGCTGAGGTAGGAGGAATGTTGCAAGTTTGAGACCAGCCTGAGCTACAAAGTGAGCTCAAGGCCAGCCTGAATTGCATGGGGAGCTCCTGTCTCAAAAAGACAAAAGTAATTAAACAAAACACTCTCTGTCCTGGGTTAAATGGTGTCCCCACAAATGCATGCGCACCCAGAACCCCAGAAGCTGACTGGACTTGCTAATGGCCCTTGCAGCTGGAGTTCAGATGAAGTTCAGAGGTGCCCACAGCCACCTAGACCACCAGATGTCTGATCCCAACGCGCACACCCTGGTCACTGGTGGGCACTCGGACAAGCGGCACTCACTCTTTGGCCTGGTACATGCGGGTCCCGGTGCCCAGCTTGGACGTCGTATAGAACAGCCGCATCTCGGCCTCGGTCACCTGGACCTCGCCCAGCTTCTGCAGCAGCTCCGCTCTCTGGGAGAGGAAGTGGGGACATGGGCATGTGGTGCTGCGACTCTCCCACGCAGGGGCGTCACACTCGGACCCCAGGAGCCCCCTAAACACACGATCCAGTGGCAACCCCGCCGCTGTGCGTCCTGAGGCCCATGGCCCTCACAGGGCTCTGCACACCCCATGCTGGAAGAGGCTGCAGGGTGGTCCAGGGCCCTGGATTCAGGCCTGCCTGTCCTGCTTTTTTTGTTTTAAGACAGGGTATCACTATGTAGTCTAGGCTGGCCTTGAACTCATGGTGATCCTCCTGGCTCAGCCTCCCCAGTGCTGGGATTATAGGCATGCACCACCGTGCCTGGGCACCAGCTGTCCTATGGAAGTAAACAGCTGCATGTGTGCCCATGTGACTGTCCCCAAGCTATCAATGAAGGATGTAGGCCATGAGCTGGGCCACTGTCTTCTTTTCCGGGGCTACGGGTTAAACCCAGGGCCTTTGCCCTGAGCTATATCACCAGCCCTTTCTTTTCTTTTTTTCAGTTTTGAGACAGGTGCTTGCTATTGGTTCAAGCTGGCCTTGAACTCACTATGTAGCCCAGGCTGGCTTTGACCCTGCGCTGATCTTCCTGCCTCAGCCTCCAGAGTGCTGGGCTTATAAAGGTGCACCACCCCACACTACCGTTCTCATTTGAGACTGGGTCTTGCTAAATTGCTCAGCTTGGGCACAAATTTGAGATCTTTCTCTCTCAGTCTCGCAGAGGCCTGGGATTACAGGTGAGCACCAACACCCCCAGCCCCAGCTCCACCCCTGCTCCCGCTCAGGGAGCTGCACGGCCCGACAGGGACGGCCTACCTGGCTCTTTTTCTCCTTCTGTTCCAAGATCTTCTGCAGCGCCTTCCTCTCCTTCTTGGTCAGCGGCTTCTTCTCCTTCTTGGATGGGGGCGGCGCCTTGCTCTTCTTTTTCTTCTTGCCAGGCAGGACAAGCGCGTTGCTGGCATCCACCCCTTTCAGCACGTCCTCACCTGCAAAGACGCACTGCCTAGCCCTGGATCCCAAAGCCGCAGGTGGGCAGCGGGAAGCTCTCGGCCCCGGGGCCCCTGGGCCCCTGGCTCTGACCCCCTCCTGGCTGCACTCCTAGCTTGGGACCAGGAGACAGAACTATCCTCAGGGCCATCTGTGACGACCGCTGTGCAGAGAGTGTCACAGCCGGGGAGGAGGGAGCTGAGTGTGCAGAGAGAACGGTGCTACGGATCCATAGCACGGGACTTTTAAACGCAGAGGTTGGAAGGCCGGCCACCAGGTTCTGCTTCGGCTCCTCAGACAGGGCTAGCGCTGCCTCAGAGCAGACACCCTGGCCTCCTCTGCAACATTCCCGTGTGAGTGCTGTCGCTTTCTGCAGTAACTGCTCAGCTGTGTGTCATTATTTATGTTACCCACAGCAGAAGGAGCTCGGACCCTAATTAAGTTCCATGCATTTGGGAGGCTGAGGCAGGAGGATCACTGCAAGTTTGAGCCCAGCCTGGGCTACACAGTGAGTGCAAGGCCAGCCTGAACTACTCAGCAAGGCTGTCTCCAAAAAAAGAACCTGTCCATTCTCTGACTCTCAAGTAGCAACCACCAAGTAGTGGTGTAAGACAACTTTCCCCACCTCTCTGGGTCCAAGAACCCTCGGTCCCTCTGCCCTGGCAGCCCCAGTTCGTCCTCAGGGCCCCTGTTCTGAGCCGGGCTGCTGTAACCAGGGCCACTGCCCCCAAGCAGCCCCCAATCTGCTCTGCGATTTCAAGGCATTCTTGTTGGTCAGACACAGCTCCCTCCTCCCCGGCTGTGACAGCAGGCTCCTGCCATGGGTCTCACTTCATAGACGGGCACCCTGAGGCATAAGGACGAGGCGATGCGCCACATTCTCAGCCTAGGCGTGCAGCTCTAAAGGAGGGCACTGACTTCCGAATTCCCGAGCCCGGACACAACAGGTGTTCGACAGACAAGGGTCGGACACGATTGGCGGGCAGACCGGCTCGAGCAGCCAGGCCAGGGCCGAAATTGCAGATGCAGGGGTCAGGCGATGGCAGGGTCTCATCTTCTTCTCCAGATTCCACGCCAGGGGCACCCGGTCGCTGCCCAGTGCTCGGTGTCAACACTAGGCTAACACGGCCCCTCTCCCGGGCTCACCCGAAACGGGGGCGGGGGGATCCGCTCCCGGAACCCGTCCCGCCCGCTGCCAGCCCCGGGCTGCGCCTCCCCGACACTCAGTCCCATCCCGGGCGCTTTACCCTCGAGCTCCAGCCGCACGGGGGGCGGCTCGGGGCCCCCCTTGGAGGGGCCGGGGCCCGCCTGCAGGCGCCCCTTGATGTTGTACCGCCGGCGCAGCTTTCCCATGGCACCTGCGTCCCGCGGTCCCAGGGGGCAGGGCCAGCAGCGCTGCCCGAAGTTCGGCCCACGTGGGTACCCGACCACCACAAGCCGCGAGACTTCCGGGTCGAGCTCTCGCGAGAGCTGGGAATCACCGTAAACCTGGAGGCGTGGCCTAACGCTACGTGGGGGCGGGGAGAACAAGCCTGGGGGCGGGGCCTATTTCATGAAGCGGAGTCCTGCAGTGCAATCAGTTCTAACGCTTATGAATTGAGTTTCCAAATCTGACTTTTGCTGGGCTGGACGCTTGGAATAGAGTGTTTCATTTGCTTTTAAAGCCTTGGGGCTGGGGATTTAGCTCAGCGGCGTAAGCGCCTGCCTTGCAAGCAGGCGGTCGTGAGTTCGATCCCTGGTACCGATAAAAAGGAAAAAGACAAAAAAAAGAAAGAAAGAAATCTTATAAAATAAAGCCTTGCCGGGCGTGGTGGGGTGAACTACATGGCGAGACCCTGTCTCAAAGAGACTAAGTAAATAAAATAAAACCCGTGGTGGTCCATGTGGTCCATGCCTGTCATCCCAGCACTCAGGAGGCTGCTGAGGCAGGAGGGTCACTGGGCATTCAAGACCATCTTGGACTACATAGTGAGTTCTAGGCCAGTCTGAGCTACGTGGAGAGACCCTATCTCCAAATAATAATAATAATATAATAAATAACCTATAAAAATATAAAATATATATGACCCCAATACAAACTTCCCCATCCTCATTCTGATTTTCTGGTATTGCTGCAAATACGTGTTTGCATAGATACAAATGTATTAGTTGTGTGTAAAGGCACCAGAAGGCAGCTACTAGGTTAAAACTCTCATTAAGGCATTATGTTGAGAATAGAAGGGTTACATTGTAGCACATTTTCCAGCAACTGCATTAGTTAGTTGAGGGCAAACTTTTTTGGGGAGGGGGGGAGATACAGTCTCACTGTATAGCTCAAGCTAGCTCTGAACTCATGGTTATCCTCCTGCCTCAGCCTCCCAAGTACCCATGAGCCACCATAAATAAAGATTTATTTTTAAATCTTTTCCATTTTTTATTTTCTATTAATACCTGTTGCAGTACATACTGATCACATTCGTGAAGGAATCAATACATGAACGCAACACGTCTTCATTCTGTTTTTATCTCCTCTCTGGGGGGGAGGGGTGACATGCTGGGCTCATGCCTGCAATCCCAGCATTCTGGAGACTGAGGCAGGTGGATTCTCATAAGTCTAAGACCATTTTGTACTATATAGTGAGACCATTTGAAAAAAAAAAAAAAGAAAGAAAAGAAAGATTTTTGTTTCACTTTCATTTTTTGAAATAAAGTCTCACTCTGTAGTTTCGTCTGACCTTGAAGGAGCAACCCTTTGTCTCTGCCTCCAGAGTACTAGGATTACAGGTGTCCACCACCACCACACTGCACGGAAGAGCTCAGTTTATTTACTTATTTATTCTTATCAGTACCGGGGAATCGAACTCACGGCCATGCGCTTTGCAAAGCAGGCGCTTATGCCTGCTGAGCTAAATCCCCAGCCCCTACTTATTTATTTTAAGTCAGAGTCTTGCTATGTAGTTCAGCCTTGGACTCACTGTGTAGCCCAAGCTGGGCACAAACTCACGGAGATCCTCCGGCATCATCCTCCTGAGTGCTGGGATTACAGGTGTACACCACCACGCGGGCAGCTGGCCCTCCCGTCCCCTCCGTGGCTCTCAGCTGGCGGCCCTTGACCCCTCCCCACCAGCTGTCCCACTCTCCCCAGCTGACCCGCCCCACTTGCACCCATGAGCCACAGGCCCTGCAGCCCAGAGAGCAGGTCCCGCGTGAGAACTCACCTCTGAGGAGCGAAAGTCCGTAATGGCTACATTTTTGATGACAGGGTGGCTGGTGCCAAGCCACTGTGCAACACACCCGCTTCACCAGTGCTGAGCTCTGGGAGAGAGAGGAGCCCTAGTACCAGACCCTGGAGTCAGGGGTACAGCTGGGCCTCGCACCCCCTGGTGGTGGTCCACAGGCCCTCCTTGCCCGGGTCCCGGGAGACAGGAACGCTGCTGGGTCCAGGACGCCAGGACAGGCTCTTTTCCTACTCCTGGGGACCCCAGAGCTCAGTACTGGACTCACTTGCCTTTGAATGGGGGGGGGGGCAGGAGGGGTCCCCGAGCTTGCCTCTGCCATCGGTATACTTGGAGCATCTTGCCTCATAGTTTAGAGGTGTCCCCACCATGGGCCTCAGGCAACACTTGAGAGACCAGAAGCCTGAGAAGGGAGGACTGTCACAGCCCGCAGATGACCCCCATCTCAGCTCCAGGGAGGGACTATCCGACCAAAGTGCTTTTACTTTGTCATGTGTGTGTTAAGACAGGGTCTCAGTACGCAGTTCAAGCTGGCCTTGAACTCACTTTGTAGATCAGGCTGGTCTCAAACTCTCAACGATCCTCCCGCCTCAGCCTCCCACTGCTGGGAGGACAGGTGTGCACCACCACGCCTGGCCCTAAGTACTGTTAAAACTCTCGGTTGTTTAGCAAAGAGGCGTTGTGGAGTGTCCCAAGGTAAGGCCTAGATTCCTCAACAAAGGTGACCTCGCTGGGGCTCTTTCTAACATGGGGACAGAGATACCTGTTATGGCTGTGTCTAGATGGCCCCTCAAAGCCTCAGGTGGTCATAGGTGGGGCTTTCCAGAGGTGACTAGACGTGAGTGTGTACGCTGGGATTAAGGTTGTGTGATCAAGGGTGTCAGGCAAGGGGCTTCGTTCCCCAGGAGAGCACAGCTTGGGGGTCTCCCACAGTCCTGTGAGGCTCCAGGGGCACTTGTGAAGGACTGGAGAAAGGCTCCCTAAACACCAGGCCACCCGTATGGAAACCCAGACAACTCTTCTCAGGCTTCCACAGCTCTGACCCTGGCCTCTCTCCTCCCAGCTCACCGGTGGGGAGCAGAACCCTGCAAGCCCACTGCTGCCTGTGAGGGACCGGCCATTGATGGGGACGGCCAGCAGGAAGTCCGGCATAGCAGCAATTTCATAAAGGGGGGCATGGGGAGGGCAGGGTATGCCACGACTGCCCTGCCCAGGTCACTGAAGTGAGGTTCCCCCTCCCCGACTTCCCCCCAAAACATAGACTGGGTGGCCCTAGCCCAGGCTGCCGACCTGCCGGGGATAAGAAGGTCCACAGAGGAAAGAGAAACCCTCCCCCCAGCCTCGGGCTTCTCCATCACCGCTCACCGTGGGCATGCTGGCCACACGTTCCAGTGTGACCTCTCCCCTCTGGGTCTTGTCTTTTCAGGTGGGTCCCCTTGGGCAGCTCCAGGATCATGCTCAGGGAGATGATGGTCACCTCCGTGGCTGCCCTGTGGGATTCCCTGAACCCCAGCCTGGCCAGGGACTGCTGGCCATGGCTTCCCCCACTTTCCACCCCAGCTCGACTCTGAATTATTATTTTTTTTTATTGGTACCGGGGATCGAACTCACGACTGCCTGCTTGCAAGGCAGGTGCTTATACCCTGAGCTAAATCCCCAGCCCCCCAGCTCAACTTTGAACCACTGATAGGTGCCCTCCCACTGCACACGTCAAGGCTACCATCCTTGTCAATGTCCCTGACAGCTGCTGTGATCCTCCTGTCCCTGAAAAGGCCAGAACATCTGATCAGGGAGGGTTTCTTCCCTCCCAGGATCCCATCCCAGTGACACTCTGGGGTTTCTTCTGAAAGGGTTTTGGCCCAGGCCAGACACTGCAGCCGGTAAAGCCAGGGAGCTCCTATCTCCCCTCCCTTAGGAATGTACCTCTGGCGCCAAACTAAGACCAATGGGTTACCTGTGCATCCCTAATGCCCCCTTGGGTTTCACCCCAGGCCGAGGCTACTTATGTGCCTCACTCCATGTGTTCCACGGAGAGATCGCCAACCCTGGGGTGGAGATGCCACACCCCATGGGGTCGGGGTGTCTCTCCCCGCATTCTCAAAATAAAGGTCATTTATATTTCATACTTCTTATCTTTTCAGCCGCCGCCGGTCCCCCACAGTTCTATCATCTTCCACAAAGCCCCCCACTTGAAGTTCCTGGTCCTCCCAGGGTAAAGAGGACTCAAGGTGGGGCTGGCAGCTGGGGACTTAGCTCAGTGCCAAAAGCACC
Organism: Cavia porcellus; assembly: GCF_034190915.1. NCBI lineage: Eukaryota > Metazoa > Chordata > Mammalia > Rodentia > Caviidae > Cavia > Cavia porcellus. Next base: position 6,239,986 of record NW_026947499.1, on the reverse strand, counting down.
TGCCTGGCATGTACAAGGTTATGAGCTCCATCCCTGGTACAAAAAAATTAAAGGATAACAAGACAGGGTTGGAGTTAAGATTTGGGGACATCACAATTCCCTCTGCGAACACAGCCTCAGAATATCACCTCCAGCCAGGCAGGGTCCGGGGAGGCCGGGCCTCACCCTGCAGAGTGCTGTGGTTCCTGCCTCTGCACCCACAGCGGGGACAGTGGCCTCCAGGTGAGTTTCCGGGTCCTCAGGTGGATCACGCTCAGCTCCCCACCGGCAACTGTGTGCTGGTGCCTGGTGATGGAAACTGGAAAAGTGTTGGTGGGAACGAGAGCTCCGGAGCCTTGCACACTTGTTCTGGGCCCCTTCAGCCTCTGCGGGCAGCTGCACCGCCAGGGACTCCATCCGGCCTGGAGAATGAAACCAGTCAGCTCACCGTTTAACCCGTGGAGAATGATCTCCGCATGGAGCCTGGAGACTTTCTTCCTGCGTGGCACTGATTCCCCCTTGCCCAGCAAACCGGGCAGGAACCTGCACTCTCCTTGATCTGGCCCTGGAGATCAACCTAGCACCAAGTACCCGACTCCCTCTGGTTCCTTTAGCCACTGAGACAAGGAGCCAGCAAGCCACAGAGCTCAGTCCTCTCCTGTGGGTCTCAAGGCGCCCGAAGGGGAGGCTCACCGCTCCCTCCCCTCGGTGGCAGCAGCCTCTGAGGACCTGACAAAAGCCGGGGTGCAGGGCCCTGGGCCTCCAGACTTGCACATTTGCTGGCACGGTGGCCCTAGGAATCCCCAGGGGACTGGGACTCCAGACGCTGAAATCGGGGGCTGAGAAGAACTTGGGTTCCATGCGGAGCAGCCAGGGATGGTGAGGAGCGGGCCTGCGGGGGCTGGGTCGCCTGCTGCTCGAGCTTGGAATGGGCACCTTGGTCACGGCCCTCATGAGAGCCCCTCATAGCCTACGAGGACCACACCCTACCAAGTTAGCTTCTTCTTGTTAACGGCCATCAAACTGTAGCTGAGGATGACCCAGGCGCCCAAACCGTCTGCATCCCTGGAGCGCACCACGGAGGCCTCCCAGCAGACCAGGAGGACCAGGGCTCCGGGGTCCCCACCCCGACTCAGCAGGCAGCGGCTGGAGAAGAGGACAGGGAGGGGGCCCCTCAGCACCCCGGGGGAGTGATACAGACAGTGGAACTGAGGCTCCTGCCCCCTCCTCTCCATTCACCTGGACCTGGGCGGCGGCCCACAACCAACTCTTACCCGCAGGTTTGGTACGCAGGGGCAGAGCTAAGAAAAGCCCGCCCTGGAAAATTCCCAAACGCCAGCCCAGGACGCATGCGTGCTGGCCCTGGCGGCGTGCCCTACAGTGACCTCTCCTCACCGGAGTCGCTGAAGGTCAGGCACCCCTGCCGTCAGGGGCTTCGCGGGAAGGGACTTGGGGAGAGGAGCAGGTGGAGGAGTCCTCGGCCTTGGATCACACTGTCAATCACGCTCTAAAGCCCCGCCCCCAGGTTCCTGGAACCCGAGCCTACAGTTTAAGCCACGTAGCTTTTGCAGCTGCGAGCTGGCTCTCTCCGGCTGGCTGTCTATCGCCTTGGTAACCTTTGCTGGTTTTACCGACCTTCGTGTGCGCTGCCGCTCTCCGTTGATTGTGCACGAGAATCTAGGACCCTGTCGCCAATCCCATGATCCACGTCAAGGCCGAGCACACCTTGGTCCTAATTTAACTGTTTTTCAGTAGCAGGGATTGGTCCCAGGACCTTCACACTGAGCCTCATCTCCAGCCCTTTTTAGTTTATTTAGTTTTTTGAGACTGTGTCTGGCTAAGTCACTAAGTTATCTGGGTTGGGCTTGAACTTGGAATCCTCTTGCCTCAGCTTCCCAGTGTGTCCATGTTATGGTGCATGCCACCACGGACACGTCTGAACTTAACTTTTTTTGAGACAGGGCCTTGCTGTGCAGTGCAGGCTGGTTTAAACTCACTCTGTATCCCGGGCTGGGCTCTAATTTCAGCGATCTTCTGGCTCAGCCTCCTAAGTGCTGGGTTTCCAGGCCTGTGCCACCACACCTGGCTTGATCCTAATATTTTAAAAATGAAAACCTTGTTTTAGAGGACAGGCATGATGGCATGTGGCTGTAATTCCAACACTCCTGGAGGCTGAGGCAGGAAGATTGCAAATTCAAGTCCCACCTACACCACTTATTGAGACTTTCTCTCAGAATAAAAAATATAAAGCTGGGTATGTGGCTGAGTGTTCCCTGGGTTCCCTCCCCACGACCACACACACACACACACACACGTGCGTGTGCGCGCACACACTCATTGAAATTAATGTGTAAGTTTTTAAAACCTTCATATGTCTCCTGCTTGCATCCTGACCTGTACCATGTGCAAGTCTGTGTTTTGTGTTTGCTCCTTGGGTTTTTCTGCAGAGGAGAAAGGAGCTGATCTGAATTCATTCTCAGTCTCCCTTGGTTCATCCATTCATTATTCTAGGTTCTGCATACACTTTTTTTTTTTTTAGAGAATTGTAATGTTTTTAGGAAATTATTTATTTGAGACAGGACCTCGATGTGTAGTCCAGGCGGCCTCAACCTGATGCAATCCTCCTGCTTCAGCCTGTCGATGGCTGGGATTGCAGGCCAGCTTGGACTACACAGGAAGGCCTATCTAGCCGGGTCCCTGTCCCCAGATAATCTTTTCCATTGTTTGGAGTAGCAAAATCTAGGCTTTGTTTTGTTTGTCTGCCTTACTTGGTTTGCTTCCCGGTGTGTAGGGGAGACAAACATTTCTGGTTCCCATCCGAAGTTTCTGTCATCCGGTCTGTGGCATAAACTGACCGTGGACAGAAAGGTGTGTAATTCCTGCCTGAGCAAAGGCGTCCCACAGCGAGGGCGGGATCGCAGAGTGAAAGGTCGCCTTAGCTGTCCAGGAGGAAGGGAAGCCCGTGGCCAGGCCCAGCAGGACTGCAGAGGCCCCCCAGATAAGGAGCTTGCCCAAAGCCCTTCCCTGTCCCCCGCCCCCGTAGCGGTAATCAGCCAACCAAAGTAGCAAATTTTGGGGCGCTATTTCTGGGAGTTTCTCTGATGCAAACAAGGAACTCGCATGGGCTGCGGCCACGGGGATCTGAGGTCCCCAAAGCCGATCGCCTCCTCTTGCTCCGCCTGTGCACCGCCGGCAGGGTGCAAGCTTCCTGGGTTCGCGTTTTCCCTCCACCCCCACACGGAGTGCAAACTTGGGGCCCGCGCGGCACCAGGTGACGCTGGTCCTTCCCGACCCGGCTCCCGCCTGCTCTTCGGACTCCCCGGATCCCCCACAGGGAATGACTTTCCAACTCTCTCAGCCCCTGCCGAGTATTAGCTGAAGTTCTGTCCATTCCGTGGCTCCGAGGTGCCGTGAGCTTGAAGGGGGGCAGGAGGATGGGATGGCCGAGCTCGGGGTACCCTACTAAGTTTCGGGTATCCTACTAAGAACCCGGCAGAGTAGGCCCCCTGTGTTTCACGTCGCCCCATAAATTGCGGTTATTGACCTTGCCAAGGCTGTTGCAAGTTTTACAGGCAAGGGTTGTTTTTTGCGGTAAGGTTAAAAATAAACCTATTTTGCGAAAAACGAGGGGAGAAAGCTCCTGCGAGCCGGGGACAGCTTCCGGGGGGCGGAACGCAAGGGGCGTGCCGTGGGCGGGGCATAGACGCGCCAGGCGTGGGGCGGGAGTGGGCGGTGCGCGCCGCGAGGGGGCGGGGAAGGGGCGGGGACTACCCGAGGTACGGGGTGGAGCTCGTCCCTGCGGGGCGGTCCGGGGGCGGGGACAGGGCTGCGCGGGGCGGGGCCGGGCGCGGCGGCGGCGGCGGCGGCGAGGACAGAGGCGGGCACATCTCCGCGAGCGGTTGCAACGCGCCAACCTGGTCCCGGCCCGAGCCCTCGGCGTCCTCACCCCGCGCGGCGATCGCACCTCTGGCGAGCATGGGCGCGTGCACCTCGGGCGGGCCGGAGACCCGGGCCAGGCTCCTGCTGCTGCTCCTGCTGCTGGGGCTGCTGGCTCCGGGCGCGCGGAGCGCGCGGGGCCGCGGCGGCACGGAGAAGAACAGCTACCGCCGCGCGGCCAACACCTTCTCGCAGAGCGTCAGCAGCCTCTTCGGCGAGGACAACGTGCGCGCCGCCCAGAAGGTGGGCGCCGGGCCGCGCTCGCCCGCTGGCCCTCCTGCGGTCACCTTGCCCGGCCGCCCGCACCTGCGCCTGGGCCGGCTGGGCCGTGCGCGGCCTCGGGGCGGCGGGGACGAGCGGGGCCGATCGGGGACGGGTCCGGGCTGGGGGACGGCGGGGGGCCGCGGTGGGGGAGTCCGGGGTCCGCGGGGACTGGGGTACAGGGCCGGGTACCCGCGCGCGCGCGCGCGCTCATTCATTCTCGCGCCTGAATGGCCCACTGTGCGCCAGGCGCCCTAGGCCGCAGCGCCTGCCGGGGACGCGGGCTGCTCCGGCTGGGCTCAGGGGAGGAAAGGAGGGCCTCTCCTCCTGCGCGGTGGCCATGGACCCCGGCGCTTGCTGTGTGCGTGTCCTCGAAGCCGCAGCCAGCGGTGTACTCGGCGTGGAACTGCCGGTGGAGCGCGGAAGCCCCTGCCACCCCCACCCCCACCCTGGAGCGAAACGGGTAGGTGCGCCACTCCGGGCCAAAGCTCACGTCCAGGTCCCGATAAAGGGGAAGTAGATGGGCACAGGCAGGTTGCCAGCGGTAATTCATGCCCACGCCGTTCCAGCCCCTGTTGATTCCTTTGCTCTGCTCGCCTTGGGGTTCTGGAGTGGAGAAGTTGGGGGTCAGGTCGGGGTTCTCCCGTTGAAGCAGGGTGGCACGTGGTTTCATTTTTTTAAAGCCTCAGTTTGTTTACCTGTTAAATGGGCATGGTAGTAATGCCTCATTCATGCTGCGTTGTGATTATGACTAATTGGTCCTTCCTGTCTACAATTATGTCTAGATTGGTGTCTGCTCTTGGAATTTCCTAGCCAGGGTGCAAATTCATATGGCTTAGGCCCTGAGGGAGGACTCCAGGGGTTAAGAAGAAAAAAGTTTTTTGGCCCTTGGGATGGAGAGGGGAGAGAATGTTAAAATCCTAAATCAGGCCAGGCTTGGTGGTGCACACCTGTAATCTCAGCCACTTGGGAGGCTGAGGCAAGAGGATCAAAAGTTGGAGTCCAGCCTGGCCACTTAGAAAGGTCCTGTCTCAAAATTAAGAAGTAGAAAAAAATCGGACTGGGGATGTAGCTGGGTCTTAGAGCAGTGTACCCGGGGCCTGGGATTCAGTCCCCAGCACTGCAGAAAGACAAACCAAACCAACCTGAAAAAACCCAGAACCAATCAGATTGGCTCAATAGTTTTATTGGGATAAATAAAGACAGTAAAGTTGTCAGGAAAACCAGCTTCTGCCCACCATCTCCTGGGAGTGCGGACTGGGCCTGAGATGTCCTTCTGACATTAGGAAATGTCAGGGGAGGTCTTTGTAGGTGACCAAGGGGCCAGGACGCAGTGTGGCTTGAGGGCCCTGTGTGCCCCGACCTCAGTGTCCCCTGTCCCAGCCCTAGGAAGGAAGGAAGTGAAGTCTGCCCTTTGCACCGGGTGCCCTTGAGGGGCCCAGCTCCCCACTGTGGGCTCCAGCTGAGACCCAGGTCTAGGGCCTGAGGACAAAAGGGTCAGTCCAGGCTTTGACCTCTGGCGGTGTCAGTGCAGCTGCTGTATTCCAGGGTTTATGTCTTCAGCGGAGATCATGGTACATTGGCTGAAAAGCTGCCAAGTGTTTTGGGGTTTTTTGTTTTTTGTTTTTCTGAGACAGGATCGTTGTGTTGCCCATCCTGGCTGTACTCTTGGCAGTCCTCCTGCCTCGGCCTCCAGAGTGCTGGTATCATAGATGTGTGCCAAGAGGCCTGGATAGTTTTTTAGTAATGTAATGAAAGGGGACATGAGGCCCAGCAGCTGTGGTTTGTGTGGGTCTGGTTTCACTGAGTGGAGCTTGACAAACCTGTGGATCGTGACCTTTGAGTGTGTTTGGAGAAACCCCCAGTGTGACCCAGGGCTTGTCCAGCGCCTGCCTGTGTCTGTATGCAGCTCGGGCCTTGCAGGCTGAGGACTGGGGTCTGCCTCTCCTGAGCGCTGTGACCTTGGAGACTTCAGTGGGATTAGTGGGTGTGTGGTGCTAGGCGCCCAGAGTTTGTGCAGAGGAGGGCAGGAAATGCTTGTACCTGGAAGGCATTTTTTCGTGGAGAGTGTTTTGTTCAATCGTTGGAAAATTATTATGGGCTGGGTTGTGTGTGGCTTTGTGAGAGCAAACACCCAGCTTACTGTAGGAGTCTCTGCATTCAATCCCTCGCACCCAAAAAATAAAGTAAAAATTCTTACCCCAGCATGGTAGTGCACACTTGTGATCCGAGCACTTGGGAGGCTGAGGCAGGAGTATCTCTCCACAGAGAGTTCAAGGCCAACCTGGACTACCTAGCTAGACTGTCTCAGAAGTCAAAAAAGTAAAATAAAATAAACAAGTAGTTGGTAGAGGACTGTCCACAGCAGCACCAGAAAACAGATGGAGGAGGGAAGGGCGGAATGTGATCGCCTGAGTAATGGGACGCCATTGGAGCCTTGAACCCAGACTTCTGGTCCCCCTGGCTCAGGGCAGGCTCAGGGGTGCCTCGAGGGGCTGGCCTTGGCTGGTGAGGCCGGGAAACTGTTCCCGGGGTCAGCCCAGTGCTGTAATACTTGGCTGCATCCCTTGCCCATCTCCCTCCCTGGCCAGAGCAGGACTTGAACTTGACTCTCCTGCCTCAGCCTCCCGCAGTGCTAGGATTCCAGGCAGGTAGCACCATAGCCGGCTGAACTGTGCGCGCCTTAAAACGGTGAATTCATAAACATTGGGGTGTATTTCACAGTTAAAAACAACTGAACACACCCAGCAATAATTAAACACAAGCCAGACTGGGGCTCAGGCTCTGGAGTGGGAAATCAATTGGAAATCAAAGACGAGCTCATGTCCCGGCCCCCTGAGGGAGTGACGGTTGGTGACGTGGGCAGTTTGCTCTGTTCTGAGGCAGTGTCTTCTGCCATGCATTTCAGGCTGGCTTTGAATTCTACATAACCCAGGCTGACCTCGAACTCGCGGCGATCCTCCTGCCTCAGCCTCCTGAAGGTGGGATGGGCCTTGCTTCAGCTTAGCATACTGAATGCTGTGGTGAGAGGCTCTAGTGTTATGGTTTCCATTGCAGATGAGGAAGTTGAGGGGCAGGAAAGTTGCCTCTCTCCCCGGGGCTTGGCGGACCCCATCCAGACCACCAGGCTGAAGCACAGCCACGCTCTGCCTGTTTCTTTGGCCACACTTGTGTGGAATCCGATTCCATAATTCGGCTGTTTACAGATCTGGCCCGGTGCTGTGGTGCACGCCTGTAACCCCTGCACTTGGGAGGCTGAGGCAGGAGGATCCTTTTGAGTTTGAGGCCAGCCTGGGCTACATATGGAGATCCTATCTCAAAATAGCTAAAAAAAAAAGCAAAAAAATCTTCCCACCCCGCCCCGTCTCCCACCCACTGCCCTGGTGTAGGAACTGTCACAGCGGACGGACGCGCACCTGGGAGAGATCTGGAGCCGGGCGGGTCTGTGCCCCAGAAGTCCCTCAGGGCTCCCCAAGGTCGCTGGCACCTCAAGGTCACCCTCTGCTGACTGCTGGGCACAGGACATTGCCGGCTCCCTGGACTTGAAACCCAGCCCGGCTCCACCCATGGCAGTGCCCGCAGCTACTCCAGCGTCCCCGCCCCCTGGGGCTGCCCTGGGACCCACCCACGCAGACTCGGGTGGGGATCTTCTCTGGCTGCCCCCCTTTTGTGTCCTTGGTCATTTGTTTTTCAAAAAGCTTGCCTTTCGTGCCCCTCGCCAGAAAATGCTTTGTGCAAAATGGCTCAGCCGGACCTCTGGCCGCAACCTGTTCCCCAGGCTCCCCAGGTCTCCCGGGCACCCCAAGTTCATCCAGGGCCGACGTTGCTGCGGCAGGAGGAACCAGGCTGCTTCCTTTTTTTTTTTTTTTTTGCAAAGTTTTGAAACACCTGCAAGTTGAAAGCTTAGAACAAGAGCAGCTGCAGACCTGTCCTCCGTACTCAGAAGTGTTCTCAGCAGGCCACCAACGCTCTTAAAAAAACTTCCCTGAGCTCCTGGAAAGTCAGCGCAAAGGGTGTGTGTGCATTCCTTCGAGCCCAGCACTCTGGAGACTGAGGCAGGAGGATTGCTGGGAGTTCAAGGCCAGCCTGAACCACATCCCTCGAGGCCCTTTGCTGGGCTCAAACTCACGGTGATCCTCCTGCCTCAGCCTCCTGCTGTGATCACAGGCGTGCGCCACCTCTTCTAACAATGATCATTTCTAATATGTGTTCCGTGTTCGAATTTCAAAATCTAACACCTGACCGAAGAGAAGAGTGCAGGTTGCTTTTGGCTTTCAGTTTTTCTGTTTTCACGCTCGGCTACCTCCCCGCCCTTTCTGCTTTTTAGTTTTGAGACAGGGTCTCGGTGATTGCCCACACTGGACTTGAACTTGGCAGTCCTCCTGCCTCAGCCTCCAGACTGCTGGGGTTACAAGCCTGCACTACATGCCTGGCTGCATGCCAGCCTTTCCTGTGTTGTATTGGAGATAGGGTGTCACCAAGTTGCCTAGGTTGGCCTGGAACCTGCAGTCCTCCTGCCTCAGCCTCCCAAGGACCTGAGGTCACATTTGATTTTTATTATCTCTTTGGTGTGACAGAACCCTGCTTTGGGACGTGGGCATTTTGTGGGGCCACCCCAGGTGTTTGTCCTGAGGTTGGGGTGGCCGCTTTATTGAACGGTGATGGCTCAGGGGCCACGCAGCTCGTGGTGGCTTTTCCTATAGTCCTGCCCGGATCCAGCCAGTCCCTGTGAACTTTAGAACATTTTCCTCACCCCATGGGGAACCCTCTCCCCTTTCACCCGCATCCCAGCCTCAGGCGAGCCCCGGTTGGCATCACCGCGTGTGTGCATAGGATTGTGTAACGTGCTTCTCCGTGGCTGCCCTGTCACCTGGTGTGGAGTTTGAGGCTCATCCGTGTTGTGCATGGAGAGTTTTCTTTTTGAGACAGGGTCTCTCTATGCAGCCCAGGCTGGCCTCAAGCTCACAGCCACCCTCCGCCTCAGCCTCCCAAGACTGGGATTACAGGAGTGCACCACCAGTGGGCCTGTGGGCGCGGCCTACCTCACTGGCCTACAGTTGACACAGTCACCCCTGTGAGACCTGTCAGTTCTGGGGTGCAGGGTCCACTCTGCACTCTGGGGACGCACCCAGCCCATGTCACTCCCTGGAGTGACTGACTGCATGAGGCCAGGTGCCTGCTGCTGTGTCCAAGGGGACAGCAGATTTCCCAGTGAGCAGCTAGCAGGGCAGAGGCCGCCAGCTTGCACCAGTGTTGGAGCCCACGGGGCAGCTTAGTGACTAGTGAGACCTTGGCTCAAAAGACACGGCCTGGTGGGAAGGCCCCGGGTTCAGGGTTCAGGCCCCAGCGCTAGAATCAGAAACAGAAACCCCAGCAGGGCGTCGGGCGCTCCCTGCCGTTTTCTGGTCCTGGGCTGGGTTCACTCTGGGCCCTGTCTTCCTGCCAGGAAGACGGAGGCTGAGCTGCTGGAGCAGCTGTGTGGACGCAGCCCTGCAGTGGCCGCCTGTGTCCCCTGGGCGGTGACCTCGCTGCCCTTCCCTCTTTGGGGCCTCTGGCTCTCCTTCGCTGGCACGAAGTGTCACACTCACAGTGCAAGTGTGTGCAAGGTACACAGACATCCAGGATGCGCTGGACCTGACAGTGTGATGCACACTTGTAATCCTCGAACCCTGGGAGGCTGAGGCGGGAGGGTCCCAAATTCAAGTCCATCCTGGGCAACTTAAGCAAGATCCTGTCTTCCAACAAACAAAATAGAAGGCGCAGGGGGTGCAGCTCAGAAGCAGTACTCTTGCCTCACTGCAAAACCCTGTGTCCAATCTCCAACACTAGGGAGGAAAAAAGCAGAATCAGAACATTGGTTCCAGCCGGGCATGGTGGTGCACGCCTGTATCCCAGCACTCAGGAGGCTGAGGCAGGAGGATCACCATGAGTTCAAGGCCAGCCTGAACACTGGGAAGGCTAGGGGAACCCGCAGAGGCCCGGAATAGGGCACTTGTCCCCTAGAGGTCAGTCTCCATGGAGCTGGGAGAACCCTGGTTTTAGACCTCAGCCCTTTCCCTTAAAGGAAAGAGAGCCACCTCCAGGGGCAACTGGTTGGGGGCAGAAACTTGTTTAAAAATGTGAAGCTGGGTAGAGGAAAGCAGAGACCCTGAGCAAGAGCAGCACATGGGACGGTTTGGGAGATGGCAAGCGTCATGCAGCCACTTTGCAGGTTGTACCTGCTTGGAGATGCTGCCTGGTCTGTGGCATCCTTAGCCAAGCTCACCTTCCTCCCCTGGCCTGCTGGACCCCTCCTGTGGCCCCCAGACACACACTGCCCTTCCTCCCCCTGGAGAAGTTCGGGGACCGGGACGGGCAGGTGGCTGGTGGCTCTGGAGTGACCATCTCCTCACCCCTGCAGTTCCTGGGCAGGCTGACCGAGCGGTTCGTGCTGGGTGTGGATCTGTTCTTGGAGGCTGTGTGGAAGGTGTGGACAGAGCTCTTGGACGTCCTTGGCCTTGACGGTAGGTGCCAGACACTGGCGCGAGGAGGCGCCTCTCCTAGGCCACTCGGGATATGGGAGGGCTCGGGGTCGGGCCTGGGGACCCATGAGCTTGTCTGTTAGTTTGGTGCTGGGCATCGAACCCAGGGCCACTATATGGACCTACTTCCCCAGCCCGCTTTAAACACTTTAAAATCTTTGCTGCAGACTCTTAGCAAGACGCTCGGTTCCCCAGGCCGGGCTCACACTCCTGAGTCTCCTGCCTCGGCCTCCCGGAGTGCTGGTGTGGCAGGTGTGCGGCGCCTGTGCCCAGCTCTTTTATTCTAGTGAGTGGCTGCGGAAGCTGCTATTTCAGACCGGGCATGGCGTGTGTGCCCACAGTCCCTGCCTGGGAGGCTGAAGCAGGAGGATCACGGAGCTGGGCCCTGTGGACCATGTAGTGAGTGAGGCCCTGTCTCAAAAAAACAAAAGATGTGAATTTGTTTTGCTTATACTACCCAGCTTCCCTTTGCCACTAAAAAGAAACCGATCCTTTCACTGGCTTGTTTCTTCTTGGTGAGAGAGCGGCTCTTTTGTCCGTGATTTTGGCCCTTTTAGGACTGTGGCGCACAGGGAGTTGGTTCTGTTACACCCTAATTATCCTGGGATGAAATTTTGTTTGTGTTTCAGTTCAAAGAGGAAGAGTATTACTTGCATTTTCTGTGTTAATAACTCATATGACATTAAAATAAAAAATGTTAAAAAAGTAACCACCCCACCCGTCCCCAAACCCAGAAAAAAACTGAGCCGGGTGTGGTGGTGCACTCTGTGATCCCAGCACTCGGGAGGCTGAAGCAGGAGGATCTATGTGCGTTTGAGGCCAGCCTGGGCCACACAGCAAAACGAAAACAGGAAAAGTGGGAGGTTGGGGCACAGGGATGGAGACGCACTGTCAGGGACAGAGTTGGACCCTGGGGCCACCGAAGTAGGATGGCTGAAGGTCCCTCCTACAGTTATAAACAGCCCCGATTTATACCTGGGCCTCCAAGACTTGGGCCGCGTGCCTGTCAGAGGCTAGCCGGGGGGCTGGTTTATTTATTTGTTTCTTTGTTTTGAGGCAGGGTCCCGGTGTGTAGGTTTGTAGCCCGGGCTGGCCTGGCACTCACCACCACACCGGCAGGTGGGGTGGGTAAAGCAGACGGGAATTAGCAGAGCCCTGGTCTCGGGTCCCCTGCGGAGCAGAGGCCGGGCACGGGTGCACTTGCCTGCTGATGGCATCACTGTCACCCGGGAGCCGCGGCCTGAGGCTCAGCCCCAGGAACACCAGCCCTCAGGGACGAGGCTGAGTCAACACGCCGCCCGGATTTGCCAACTGTGTGCAGCTGAGCCCGGCAGGCCCTCCTGACCCACGAGCCCGAGGCACCGCCAGTGCCTGGGAGAACAGAGCGGCCCCGTGGGCTCCCCAGGTCCCAGCAGTCACATCCCGGACAGAGTGGGGCTGCGGATTGTGACGAGCCTGCAGCAAACGTTTATCCTTTCAGTTTTGGTCTTCCTAAGGCAGGGTCTCTATGCAGACGAGGCGGCCTTAACCTCCTTTGTAGCCCAGGCTGGTCTCGAACTCACAGCCATCCTCTTGCCTCAGCCTCCCGGGTGCTGGACTCACCCCGGCTTTCGAAGAGCACTAAGGGCCCCACGTTTCTGCTCAGCGCTCTACACGGAGCTGAGTTGGTCCCCCGAATGAGGCGATGATCTGATCCATTGATGGCTCTGGGCTGGTCCCGTCTGTCCCCAAGGGGTTGAGGTTGGGCTCACCGCAGGGCAGGGCCTTGGGGCTGTGGTGGCAGCCATTCCTGAAGCTCCAGGGTGTCCCGGCGTGACCTGCGGTGACCTGGGGCACTTTGGCCACCTGCGCCGGATGCTGAGAGCTGCTGGCCTCAGCAGGGCACACGAGGCAGTGACTCCCTGGGGACAGCCGGGCAGAGCTGGCCCTGGGAGGCTGAGGCCGGAGGGTCAAAAGTAAGAAAAAAGGCCAGGACCCAGGTCACCGTGCAGGACCTGGACTCCGGGGTGCTGGAGCCCGGGCGTTTCCTGAACAGAGACAGAAGCCATCCAAAGACAGCTCAGAGCTGCCCCTGGGTGCTGGGCACACGGACACCTCTGAGCGTGTTCCTGGACACCTGGGAATGCGGGCGATGTCCTGGACCTGGGGCGGCTGCACGGCTCCCCACAGCCTCTGCTCTGCACAGCCCCGAGATAAAATAAAGATCTAAGCATTTGTGACATAACTCGGCCCAGAAAAGCAGGTAGAGCAGTACGGGCCAGTGTGGCGGGTTTTAATCACGGTTTGGCAGCGATGGCTCCAAGGAGCTTCCCCTACCCTCCTTCGCTCTCTGCAACGTCCTTAGCTTTGTGGGTGGACACCCCTTCCCCTTCCCTCCATTTTCAGTATGGGATCCAGCTGTGGCTGAGACCTGAGGCTGAGCCAAGAGGGCCGCTAGCAGTGACAGTTCACACAGCGCTGGGGGACCCGGTAACGGCTCTGCTGCTCACTGGCCTGAGCACAGAGAACGCCCCCCCCCACACACACACACACGTAGGTGACATCCCTTCCTTCACGGCCCAAGGCGGCTGCTGCAGCTGTAGCCATTGCATCCACAGTCCAGGGGGTAAACAGAAGGAGGGAAAAGGCCATTGCCACTGCTTTTAATTTATTTTTCCCCCCACTATTTTTACAGAAAACACCTCAAAACTACTGCAGAACACTTTGGTCACCTCTACTTGGGCTTAAAGTTAGATATACAGCTGCAAGGGAGTCTGGGAAATTTTTTTCACCTACAGGGCTGTGCAGAGGCCCACCTGGAGTATTCCGATGGTGGAAATGGAGGGCAGGTGGCTCCGGGGAGGGCGTTTGACCCTGGTGACCGGCAGCTGGTCTCGCCGGGGACCTTGCATGCAGGGAGCTGACCACCGTCCTCTGCTCTGCCCCACAGTGTCCAACCTGCTGCAGTATCTGAGCCCCGCCGCGGTGTCCAGCAGCCCGGCACGGGCGCTGCTGCTGGTCGGCGTCGTCCTCCTGGCCTACTGGTTCCTGTCCCTGACCCTGGGCTTCACCTTCAGTTTCCTGCACCTGGTGTTCGGCCGCTTCTTCTGGGTGGTGCGCGTGGTGCTCTTCTCCATGTCCTGCATGTACATTCTGCACAAATACGAGGGCGAGCCGGAGAGCGCCGTGGTGCCCCTGTGCCTGGTGGTCGCCATCTACTTCATGACGGGACCCATGGGCTTCTACTGGCGCAGCAGCAGCCCCGGTGCACCCAGCAACCCTAACGTGGAGGAGAAGCTCGAGCACCTGGAGACCCAGGTCCGGCTGCTCAACATCCGCCTCAACAGGGTGCTGGAGACCTTGGACCGCCCCAAGGACAAATGAAGGTCAGCCAGCCGGCTGGAGCCACCCGCACCCACACGCGCGCCCAGAAAGCAGAAGAAAAAGAAGAAGCCGCCAACGCCAAACCCCAAGCGATCTTAATAAACAGCAGCCAGTGAGCCGGGCGCCTGGTGAGGGTGTTTCCAGCCGCGCGGGACCCGCAGCACCCACCCACCCTCCCTCGGGACTCCGCGCTGGCGGCGCAGTACCGCGCCACGCCACCAGGGGGCGGCCCTGGGCGGAATATTTTTTAAAGACTACAACTGTTTATGGGCTGTACAGTCAGAGTTTATCTGTGCATAGAACATAAAAAGTTAATTTTTCAAACATTTAAGTACACCTTTTGTAAGGTTTTTAAATAAAGGCAGATGGGGTCGGGTTGATTAGAGTTTTCCGTCGGGGACGAGCACACTGGTGGGCGCACTGAGGAAAGCCAGGTGGCGGGGTTGGGCCCGCGTGGCCAGGCTGTGGCTCGGTGGAGACTCAGTGAGTGAATGCTGGCACCGCTAGGCGTGGACGGTTGGTGCAGGGTGTGGTGGCGCAGGCCTGTGGTCCCAGCACTGGGGAGGCTGAGGCAGGAGGATCACCTGAGTTCAGGGTCAGCCCGAATGCCAGCAAGACCCTGGCTGAAAAAACAAAGGAAATTAAAAAATAAAGTGGACCGCTGGGCTTGGGAGGCGCAGCCAGTCTCTTGGACCCTAGAGTCCTCCGAGCCCTGGCCACTGTGGTTTGGTGTAGGGTTTGTTCTGGCTTGGGGCTTTGGCTCTCTTTGCTTTATTTTACCGTACTGGGGTTGAAGCCAGGCCCTTCCCACCGGGCCGCTTCCCCAGTCCCTTGGGTTTTTATTTTGAGGCAGAGTCTTGCTAGGTTGCCCAGGACTGGGCTTGAATTTGAGATACCCCCCCCCCTCAGCCTCCCAGGGTGCTGAGACTAAGGCCTTTGCCTTGCCCCTGGCTTGCTTTGGCGTATTTTAACCTTGGCATTTCCAGGAGGCACGTGCAGGGGCAGGACTGAGCTGTGTCTTGGGGTTTGGTGCCAAGAGCTGCCAGGGTCAGCCTTAGGTAGGTCACTGAGGAATTGAGCTGGGGTCCAGCTTCAGTGATTGCCAGCCAGGCCAGCCAGGGTGGGAAAGCCGGACCCTGGAGGGTTTGAGTGTGTGTTTCCTCTTGTTTGCTGGGGTTTTGAGGCAGGGTCTCACTGGGTGGCCCAGGCTGGCTTTGAGTGCTCAGCAATCCCCCTGCCTCAGCCTCCTGAGGGCTGGGATCACAGGGCTGTGCTACCAGGCCCGGCTGTTTTTTCCATTTTGTTAGTTGACCTAGGACCACAAAGCAGGCAGCTGGTCCCACCTGCAAACCCATTGCTGGGTGTGGTGGCCCATGCCCGTGACCCCGGCTTTTAGGAGGCTGAAGCAGGAAGTGCTGCTTCCACAACTGTCCTTGGGGGCAGCAAGCCGAGGAGGAGGCTGCGTGGTCGTGGGCTTTCTACAGAGGCTCCGGCGGGTGCTGGTCGTCTGATAGCGAGTCAGGGTGGGAGGGACCCGTTGGGGGGCCCAGCTTCTCCAGGGCCAGGTGCTGAGGGCTGCCGCGGTGTGCGGCCCCAGGCCACTGCCAGTCAGGACCCTGTGTGTCCCTCTGTCAGGACCAGCCGTGGGTTCCTCCTCTGCTGGCCTGGGGGGACTCTGTAGCCAGCGCCCCCGAGTGGTGTGGTTTGAAGCTGTCTTTGGCTGCAGCAGTGGGGAGCAGGGGGAGGTTGGGGGCTGCTCACTTCAGGAGCTTCCATTTTTAGGGTGTCCATGGGGGACTCTAATAAGAGATTTCCAGATTGGACCCACTGTGGGTTCTGTGTGACAGGTGAATCTTGTTTGTTTGAGTCAGGGTCTCACTATGCCATTCAGGCTGGCCGAGAACTCACTCTGTAGCCCAGGTTGGCCTCAATCTCGAAGGAATCCTCCTGTCTCAGCCTCCCAAGTGCTGGGATTGCAGGTGGGCACACCATGCCCCAGCAAGATGCCTTCATTGTAAGTAGCACTTCAGGATGGAACACTGTTTGAAGTTCTGGTGGAAATCCCAGATTCTGGGTTCAAATGTTTTTCTGAATGGTTTTTAATGTGTATGTTTCACTGAACCCTGAATAGTGAAGGATTCTGTCTTCTCTCATTCCACAGAAGCTCGTAGGTATCTGGCCTACCCCATCTCTTTCTTTGTTATTTTGTACGTGGAAAAATGTATTTTTGTACCATAGCCCACCTTGAAGAGCACCCTTTTCTGTCTTCAGGGCTGTATAATATTTCAGTGTAAATTATTTACCTCCTGAGGGTGACATTGTGACACTCGGGGCCAGCTCCTGCAACTAGTTAAGGACCAGTTTTTAACATCTCTTACTCAGTGTTAAAGTCCAGTGTTTTTGTCTCCGGGTCTACACTCCTTCCACCAACTGCCGGAAACAGCCCGAATAGGCCAGACACTTCCAGGCTGCCCATGGTGCCCTTGGCATCCAGAGGCCCCCGGGCCCTCTCTGTGGTCTGCATGGGGCTCAGGCTGCAGGGTGGGTGCTGGGGACCAGGAGGAAAGAGGAGGTGGCCGAGGGGATGGGACGGGGGTCACTGGGTCCTGCCCCCCTCCGGGACTTGTGTTCAGCTTGCACAGGGCCAGCGGGGGTCTAAGGACACAGGTGACACCGTACGCGTCCCTGCCCCAGTCCTGCCACCCCAGCTGATGGGTGACAGCTGCCTCGGGTGACACACAGGGACTTCTGGGGGGTTGGAGTCTGCTGACAACTCGGAAGCCAGCTTCTGCACCCCAGCCTCTCTCTTGCAGCCAGGGTCTCCCCGCTGAGCTCCACCCCCAGCCCTTTTTAGCTTCTCATTTTGAGACACTCGGGTCTGGCCGAGTGTCCCCGTCCCAGGCGTCGCCTGGTACCCTCCTGCCTCAGCCTCCCAAGTGCTGGGATCACCGGTGAGCACCGGCCCCGCCATCCCTTTAAGGCTGGGGTTTGAAGCCCAGAGGCGGAGCCCAGCTCTGCACCCCGTGTCCCTGCTGCCCTGCTGTGGACTAAGCGGGAGGACTCAGGCCCCAGGTGGGACCCGAGCGACACGGGCTGAGTCATGCGCAAAGCTCCCCTACGCGTGTCCGTCCCCGATACCAGCAGTGTGTCCCCGACTCGGCCCTTATTTTGTGTCTAGTTATAAATTTTATATAGCGGTAGATTTGACACAATCTAAAGCCATTGTGCGTAGTGGGGTGCGTGCGTGCGTGTGTGTGCGTGCGTGCGTGTGCGTGCACTTTAGCCCCGAGCGCCTAGGGAAACTGGTCCCACAAATACATAGATATAAATGTATCGGGCTTATTTTTTTT
Source organism: Cavia porcellus (assembly GCF_034190915.1). NCBI lineage: Eukaryota > Metazoa > Chordata > Mammalia > Rodentia > Caviidae > Cavia > Cavia porcellus. Next base: position 6,222,576 of record NW_026947499.1, on the reverse strand, counting down.
TGCAAAGTGATATATACATTCCTCCTATTTATTAAATCACTGGCTTTGGTGTTCTGTAGAGAAGTTTGTAGATTGACTTCAGAACAGAATTAAACTATTGTGAGATTATCGCTTAATAAATGTTTATTGTAATTTTGCTGTGTGGACTTCTTTTAATTTACTTATTTTTGTTTTATAGTCTATGAATTTCTCTAATCTAGGGATTTCCCCAAATTTAAACAGGTAATGGTGATTTCTATGATTTTGTTCCCCAACCTGAGGACCCTCTAGGGTTTGTTCTAGGGTTTTTTTTTTTTTTTTGAGACAGGGGTCTCACTCTAATTCAGGCTGGCCTTGAACTCACTGTATAGCCCAGTCTGGCCTGAAAGTCTCAGCAATCCTCCTGCCTCAGCATCCAGAGTGCTGGGATTACAGGTGTGCACTAGCATGCTGGCTGGCACCTTATTTTTAACCAATGTGGTTGCTCATTAAATACCGGCGTGCGCCACTGTACCCACAGCACTTAGGTCTGTTCTTCACCCCTATTATTTATACTTTGAGACAAGATCTCATGAAATTGCCCAGGCTGGGCTCAAAGTTGGGAGGAATATCCTGCCTCAGCCTCCTAGAAGTGCTAGGGTCTCAGGCTGGTCTGTTTCAAAAATGTGGTCACTAGAGGGCGCGCTATGCACAGAGGCTCTTGGGAGGTTCCTGCAGGGCCAGGGTCACAGCGGGGACCTCAGTCACAGTTGGTTAACTGCAGTGGCTGCGGACACTCGGTCCTGTGCTGTCCCCGGGAGGGTCGGGACCCGGGGACAAGTGACCCCTGTGGGCACTCGTTTGCTCTGAACTGTCCCCTGTGTCCCGGACCCTGCGGCCTCCAGTTCTTGGCCATGGTCCCCACGACCCCAGGCAGGAGAGGTCAGAGCCCTTCCGGTCCCTGGCTGCAGAGGGCTAGCTCGGTGGGCTAAGGGGAGAGGAAGGGAAGAGACCTGTGCTCGGAATGGCCGTATGGCTCCCCCTCGGCTCTGCCTCCCTGTCTTGATAGAGCTGCCCAATCGCTCCTGGGAAGGCACGGTCCCATGGGGCAGCAGCCAGATGCCTCGGGCTGCAGAGGTGTTGGGAAATTCACGCTCAGGGTCAGTCGTCTCCAGGGCACCCAGGCTTCCCCACGCCCCTAAAAGCCAGAACAAATGGCACCTAGCTTTGGAGGCGTACTTTTGTTTGGGACTTGGTGTTGTTGTATAGTCCAGGCTGGCTTCAAACACAGAGATATTCCTGTCTCAGCCTCCAGAGTTCATAGTTTGCCACCACATCTGGTTTAGCCCTACTTTTGTAAGCGTAAGTTAAAAAGATGAGGAATTGGAGGTTGAGAGATACTACCTGGAATCCTAGCACTCTGGAGGCTGAGGCAGGAGGATCTGGGAGTGAGGCCAGCCTGCGCTACATAGTGGGTTAAGACCAGCTATATAAAATAAAGTATGTGTAAGCCTCAGTGCTGCATGGGAGTCATGAATTGATCCTGTTTAGATAAGGGGTTTATGAAATTCAAGGCCACAGATTGGTGTCCAGAGAACACAACAGTCTCCTGTCTGGTCCGGGAGCCACCGGCACCAGCTCCTGTGGCTGCTCTGGGGACCCCTTGTGACAGCACCCAGCACGTACACCTGCACGCCTCCCTGGACTTGGCCTGTGGTTGGTGTTTTCCATGCCGCTGCTTCACGCTGCTCCCTATCGAAGGCTGTTGCAGACATTGGAGGCCGCCTGCACCGCTTCCTCCAGACCCAGGCGGGCTCTACGGTACCTACACCAGTGTTCGGGGTCTGTGCACTGTGCCGTAGGAGATGCTCCCGTTTCGCCCCTGTTTGGAGCCTGGTTATTTATTTTGTCTCCATCTTTTTACCAGAAAATTTGAGACCAACTTTACAGCCACTAAATGAACATGCATGCGTGGTTTTAGGGTCACATAGAAGCTTGGCTGTTTGTGTTTGTAGTGCTGAGGGTTGAACTCGGGCTTCACGCAGCGAGCTACATTCTCAGCCCCCCCCCCCCCCAAGACCAGGGTTTTGCTCCTGGCTGGCCTTGCACTTGATGACGCTCTGTCTTGGTTACTTTTCTCTCCTTGCTGGGACAAAACACCCGACACCCAGCCGGGCGTAGTGGCACACGTCTGTAATCCCAGCATTCGGGAGGCTGAGGCAGGAGGATCAATGCGAGTTGGAGAACAGCCTAGGTTATAAGGTGAGCTCAAAGCCAACCTCAACTGCACAGAGATCCTGTCGCAAAAAAGCCAAAACCAAACCAAAACAAAAAACAACCAAATCAAAACAAAAAAAATACCAAATAAACAAACTAACAAGACTAGGACACACTAGAGCGACACGACGCGGTGCTCCCTAGCAGGCCGCCCAATAGTGCCTGCAGGGCTCAGTCGTGCCTTGGGACCGGACCAGTCGGTCCTCATCCCTGGCCGGGAGCTGTCCGTGCGGCCTCTGATTAGGATCTCCGGGCACCTAATTTGTCTTACTGGTTTGTCCCTTCCTCCCGTTACTTCCCCTTTGACTCCCAGTGCATGGCTCAGACTGCGAGCTCCAGGAACGCGTCTAGATGCGTAAACGAAACAAGGACTAGCTTCCAAGCACTCCAGGCACAGACCCCGCCCTCTCCCCTGCACCAGGACTCGAGCCAGAGCTCAAGGTGAGCGCTTCCGGGTTCGCAGACGCCTGGTGCTGTGGGGCTGAATCGCTCTTGGGTCGTCAAGGTGACGGTGCCCAGCCCTCCGGGGAGAAAGGTGACGCTAGCCCATTGCCTCGCTCCCATTGGGCACGCCCTTCTCAGTATCGCCTTTCGGATTGGTTGAGGGGCGAAACCCATGCACCGGAACGTAATGCGATTGGTTGGCGCTTAGGCCCGCCCTCCACGGGTCTGAGGCTGGGCTGATGTGGGGCCAGCTCTCCAGCAGCCAATCACAGCGCGAGTAACGTGTGGCGCGTCCATGTGCCGCGGATCACTCCGCCGTCACCGCCCAGATGCGCGAGGTTCGAATCCCTGGTGGGACTGGCGGGATGGGGCAGGGCGGGGCTGAGCGGGGGCCGGGCGGGGCCGGGCGGGGCCACGCAGCTTCATTCAGCGGAATTTCCTCCTCCTGCTAAGGGCTCTGCACACAATTTCGACTCGTGCAACATTATAAGGAGTGAACTAAATTTACCTAAAAAAGTAAAAAACGACACTATTGCCGGGTGGGGTGGCACAGCCCGTGATCCTAGGTCTGGATAAGCTGAGGCAGGAGGATTACCAAATTCAAAACCAGCCCGGGGAATTTAGGGAGACCCAAAGACAGAAAGTAAACCCACCACTGGTGGCAGGCGCCTGTAATCCCAGCACTTGTGGAGGCCAAGGCAGGGGGACTGAAGTGTGCGATGTAGCCACTTTGTTTCCCTGGCTCAGGAGGAGACAGGGCTGAGGATGTATGAGGCTTGGTACAGACTTTCAGGTTTCAGTGCCTCGAAGAGCAAGAAATACACATAATTAAGACAGAAAAGCCTGGGGATGTGGCGCAGTGGCAGGTGTTTGCCAGTGGGCAGGAGGACCAGGTCTGACGCCTGAGGGCCGGAGAAAGGGCTGGGAACCAAAAAAACCAGCAAACCAATCATGACAAAAGGAAATTAAGGGCTTCCATTGCCCAAGATGTTAAAAGAAACACCCAGAGCAGACACTCCTCAACCTCATGGCCCACGGATGAGGACAACTGTGCCTGGCTGGGGGCCCCGGCAGGAAGTTTCCTGGGGACGGCACAGTGGGTGACCAGGGTGGTCTCCTGCCTTCCCCGGGGCCCGGGCTCTGCAGAGCAGGGGCCACCTGTTGCCTGATGAGCGCAGGCACCTAGAGATCACAACTCTTGGGGCTGGGTGCCTGACACCACAGCCCTGTGAACCTCGAGGGCCTCAAGCTTCCGGAAGGAGGGCTGGGTCTATGCTTCGGATACCAGGAGCACCCTTGTGACCCGATCACCCTTTGCTTTGCGAGTTCTTCCCCTAGATGCCTGGCCTGCACCCCCACCTCACTTGCCCAGCGTGGTGGTGGGGAGCTGGGCCACACACGGGCAAGGTGTGGCATGTGGGGGACAGCATTTGGTCCACTGCCTGCAGTGAAAGGAGTGTGTTGGGCTTCCTAGGCACCGTGACCAAGGTGATGGACACAGGACAGAGCCCGGGGGCGTGGTGGGGCCAAACCAAGGTGTGGGCAGTGCTGCACCCCGGGGCCTAGGGGAGTCCTCCCTCCTCCTCAGCCCCACTTCCCGCAGAGCGAGTCCTGTCTATCCCTACAGCTGCACACAGGAGGTGCAGCTCGCTGGTCTCCTGGTCTCCTGCCTGCAGCCTTTGGGCCCCTACTGCTTGTGACTGGGCCGCAGGGCTGCCCTGTGCTCTGTGACACTCTCTCCTCTTCACCGGTACCGGGAATCAAACTCACGACTGCCTGCTTGCAAGGCAGGCCCTTATGCCGCTGAGCTAAATCCCCAGCCCCTAGGCCCTGTTTTGATTCAGCTTTGTGCCTTGTGAACTCTCTGGGGCATTGGGGACGGAGTAGAAGAAACCTGGCGTGGTGGTGCATGCTTGGAATCCGGGGTTCTGTGAGGCTGAGACAGGAGGGTCACAATTTGAAGTCCAGTGTGGGTAATTTAGTGAGATTAAGTCACTAACTTGTCTCAGATTTAAAAAAAAAAAAAAAAAAAAAGGGCTGGGAGTATAGCTCAGTGCAGAGGTCTTGTGGGATTCAATTCCCAGTAGTGAAGTAAAACAAAACAAAACAAACCAAGCCCTAAAAGACTATGTGGATACAGCACGTGTGTGCTTACAAAACGGTACATGTGCACTGTGCACTCAGTTCCCAGCTTAATAAGCCAGGGCCAGGACTGGCCCTGAAACTACTTCTCTCCTTTTGTTTGGGACAAATCAGTGTGGAGTACACTCACTTAGCAGGTGCAAAGGTCCTGGGTTCGGTCCCAGTCCCTGAGAAGCCAAGTCCCACATGTAGCCTTTGGCGCTGCTAAGCGCTTTCCTCACCTCTCACTGGCATGTCCCTGGCGAGCACCTCGGCTGTGGCTTCTCTGTACTGGGCACTGGTACTCTCTGTACAGGACACTGCTCCTGCACCCCTGTGGCCCACTTGCTGTCATCGCTGCCTCCTCTCTTCCGTGGGGACATTACCTGTGGTCACATGGCTGCTGTTGGGGAGGAGAGGAGGCAGAACTCTGCCATACACCCAGTGCACCTGGCCGTGGGAAGCTGGCAGCCACTTGATTTCTGGGGTGCAGGGGAAAGGGCTGAGGCAACCGCACCACGGAGAAAAATCCTTTATCCTCGGCAGCTCAGGGTCCGGGGCTGAGCCTCTGGCTCCAGGGAGCCTTTGATCTTTGGTTTGAGACAAAGGTGGCCTGAAGATTGCAAAGATCCTCCTGCCTCAGCCTGCAGGGTGCTGGGATGGCAGGATGCCCCCCCCCCAGACTTTACCTGGGGAAGCTGGGAGTCCTTGGCTGCCAGCCTCTGCTCCTCGGTTGCCCCGTCTGCCCGACCCCGTGGCCTTCTCTGCTGTCCTGTCCTGTGTGTAGGGAAAGTGGGTGGGGGCTGGGACTCGACCTCCCCAGCCTGGACATGGGGACTCGACCTCCCCAGCTCCCTGTTTAGACAGTTGCATGCGTAGGGAAGTGGGTGGGAACTAGGACTGACGTCCCAAGCCTGGGTGTGGGTCCTCCCCGTTTGGACAGCTGCACAGCCACTGCCGTCGCCTGGAGCGCCCCGAGGCGGTTGCGTGGCCCAGATTCGCGCATGCGCCGGAGGCACGCAGCCCTGCAGGAGGATATAGATTCCTTCCTGCCGCACTCCCCTTCCGCTCGCCCACACCACCGTGACTCCCTACGCGGATTTATTTTATTTATTGGCAGTACTGGGGGTTGAGTCCGGAGCCATTACCCCTCCCCAGCCCACCCCTCCTTTTTTTGGTACCTGAGATCAAATTCACCACCTCATGTTTATCAGGCAGGCACTTCAGCCGCTGAGCTGAACCCCCAGCCCCCAACCCTTTTTTTTTCTGAAACAGGGCCCTGCTAAGTCACTGAGTCGCCTGTGATGTGCTGAAGCTTGTCACCGTCCTGCCTCAGCCTCCCAGAGTACCCCGATGACAGGTGTGGGCCATCCTCACCCCCAAAATCCAGCTGCATTCCACGGCTGCACAGAAGCCAGAATAATCCTTTGAAAATGTCAGATTGTGGGGTCCACGTGGACAGTGGGCTTCAGCAGGGCGGGAGCTGGAGATGTGCCTTCCACAGTGACTTGAAGGACACTGGCCTAAGTAGGTCTTGGACACCTTGGTTTAAGTTTCTGGTCAGTCTCGGGCCCTTCCGTGGCCGCACTGTTTCCTGGTCTGCAGGCTCTGGCCTCAGCCTCTACCGACCTGATGTATCTGTAAAGGGCTGAAAGGAAAGGGGGCGCCCACCCTGGCTCCTAGGGGCCCTCAGAGATGGGCTCCGTCTGGCCTGGCTGAGAGGAGGCACTGGAAAGTGTCGGCATTGGAGGTCCCGGCTCTGGCGGGAGTCCCTCTGGCTGCTTGGTGACAATCTTGTCTTAGTCTATTTACTGCTAGAGTTGAATACCTGTGCCTGTGTGGTGGGGCAGGCCTGTAGTCCCAGCACTGGAGAGGCTGAGGTAGGAGGATCCACGTGAGTTCAAGGCCAGCCTGTACTGCATAGTAAAAAATAAAAATCTCGGATGCCTGAGCCTGGGTAACTTACAAACAACAGATTTCTTTTTTATTGCAAGATGTTGTATCAGTAGGGAACTGGGATATTGTGACCTTAAGGTGGCCCATGGCAGGTTTTTATGTATGCATGACGTAATTAATCACTTCCCCAGTGACCCCGGTTTCAATGCATCTGGGTCACATTCATCCCCTTCCCTCCCTCCTTCCTGTCCAACCCTGAGGTTTATTTCTTCCAGGAAGTGGCGAGTCCCGGGAGAGCAGGTGGGTTAGGGAGCCGGCTCCTCCGTCCTCTTCCCCCACTGTCATCATGGGGAGCTTCCTTGAACTGTCGTGGAGTTTTGGGGACACATCTGAACAACAGCAAGTCTTCTGGAGGTGAAGTTAGTACAGACAGATGACCACAGTGGCCAGGACAGGGGCAGCGTCCTTCAGAGAGACAAAATGGGCCCTGAGGAGCACACTTTGTTCCTTAGTTTTTTGTAGACAGGGTCTCCCTATGTAGCTCAGGCTGGCCTCGAACTCGTGGCCATGCTCCTGCCTCAGCCTCCCGAGTGCTAGGATGACAGGTGTGTACTACCATGCCCAGGTCCCAGCTGTGTTTCCAGGCTTCAGAATAAACAAAGCTTGACCTTTAAACCGGGGCGCCTCCGGACACACAAGCACAGTTGCCGGGGTGACTGCTTGCCTGACCCCCAGCTCTGAGTCCCCTGGGAGTCCCTGTCCACGCTGAGGGAGGCCTCTTTGGAAAACCCACTAGGATGTTCACCCAGCGCACACTTACAGGGCAGAATCTCGGCTGGACCGGGAGGAGGGGTCAGGATGGTCACGGCAACCTCAGGGGGCGTGGAATCCAGTGGATCCAGCGTGGAGGCCTCATGGGTAGGGGATGTGGGGTTCATGTTGCCCAGGCCACCCAAGTCACTCTGCATCGTCTGCCCAGCCCACCTGGCCTCTGCAGGGAAAGGTTGGTAGCCGTCAAGTTTGCTGAGGGCTCCGCACCCTTCTGGACGACGCGTTCAACACACGTGGCCCACTGGGCCACTTTCTCGGCCCGCCTTCCCTGGCCCATACCCTCCTTCACAAGAGTGAAGAGGGGAGGGGGAGAGGGGAGGGGAGGAATAGAGGAAGGGATGGAGGGGGAGGAAGGAGCCCGGGGATGCACAGCACTAGTCCAGGGGTCAGGAGGCCCTGGGTGCCCGCCCAGCTGCATGCACGCATGCCCAGGAGCCCTGAAAGAGTGCTTAGTCCGAGCGGTAAACCGTTTCCCTAGCTGAACCCCGTCTGCAGTCTGCACATTACTCACAGCCTCACATTTCTTTTGTACCTGCTGTTTTTAGGAATTCAGTTTTTAAATGGGCATGGTAGCTCACACCTGCAATCCCAGCACTCCAGAGGCTGAGGCAGCAGGATCATTGCAAGCTGGAGACCAGCCTGGGCTACAAAGTGAGCTCAAGGCCAGTCTGAACTGCATAGGGAGATCCTGTTCCAAAAAGACAACAAAAAAATTGTTTTAAAATGGGCGTGGTAGCACATGCCGGGGGTCCCAGCGCTCTGGTGGAGGCTGAGGCAGGATTGGAAGTTTGACCCAGTCTTGGCACTTTATAAACTTACTGAAACCCTGTTTCAAATAAACTAAAATAAAAACTTAAAAGTGGCCAGGATGTGCTGGCTTCGGCAGCACTTATACTAAAAGGGGCAGGGATGCAGCTCAGGGTAAAGGCCTTGGGTTTATTCCCAGTACAAATGTTTGATTGCCCAGTGATAAAAAATATAGTGAATGGGGTGGCTGAGGGCTATTGGGGAAACCCTGGCTTGTAGAAACATTACAGGGTGCCCTCACCCCTCACCCACCCCCCTGGTACCTGCAGCTTCTCCTGAGGTTGGACTGACCATGAACGGGAAATGTTTTGAATCCATTCAGGACATAGAGGCAGCCAGGCAGGCGCAAATTTTTTTTTTTTTTTTCTGGCTTTTTTTTTTTTTTTTTGTCTTTTTCTTTTTTATCAATACCGGGGATCGAACTCACGAATGCCTGCTTGCAAGACAGGCTTTTTGAGAAAGGGCCTCACTATGCAGTTCAGGCTGGCCTTGAGCTCACTTTGTAGCCCAGGCGGTTTTGAACTCGCAACCATCCTCCTGCCTCAGCCTCCTGAGTGCTGAGATTACACCCAGCTTAGGCAGGCACAAATTAAAGACACTCAGGAAAGAGGACTCCAGAGTGCCGCAGAAAGTATCTGGACTGACTGGAGGAGTGTGTTTGAAGCCAGCGGGGAGCACTGTGAGGGGAATGGGAATGTGTCCTTTACTGTAAATTTTTTTTTTGAGACAGGGCCTCACTCTGTAGTTCAAGTTGGCCTTAAGCAGTATGTAGCCAGGCTGCATAGTGAATTCCAGGTATCCTCCTGCCTCAGCCTCCTGAGTGCTGAGATCACAGGCATGTGCCACTATGCCTGGCTATAATTTATTTTTGTTAATTATTCTGGCACAATAGAGAAGTAAAAGTACAAAATGAACAGATTTATTGAGTTGAGGACCTGGGAAGGAGCACACAACTCATGGGGGCTGGGCTGTCTCCTTCAACTGGAACATGGGGTATGGGACATATGTAACCCTTGACCTGGGGTGGTGCTTAGGGCAGGCATTGATGATGCTGGAGGAGCTGATTGGAATTCTCTGTGCATGCAAATAGGAAGGGGAGCTGCATTTAGGGCTGAAGAAGCAGGACATGGTAGGCGTTTCTGCTTTGGCTTTCCGCCACATTAGACCATCCATCCCATAACTGTACAGTAATGTATTCTAGGGCAAGAACCTTTCAATTTTTGTCTTTTTGAGACAAGGTCTTGCTATGCAGCTCAGATTGGCCTTGGACTCACTTTGTGGCCTGGGCTGGTCTCAAACTTGCAAGGATCCTCCTGCCTCAGCCACCCAAGTGCTGGAGGGCTGGGATTACAGGAAAGCACTACCAGGCATTTTTTTTAAACTGAAGCGTTCACCATGTTTCTGGTCACACCTCTACAAGCAAGACCAGCTAGTGGGGCACACAGAAGGCTTTGGGGGCCAGGGATACAGCTCACTGTGGTTGCAACGGTCAGCTCTTTAAGTCACGGAAGGACAGCTGACATTAGTGACACCACCCTGACCAGTTTAAACAGCAGGATGGGCTCTGGACCAAGTGTAGTACAATGCAGGGTTTCTCTTCTTTCTTGGGACATTTGTGTGCATTCTAAAGAACTCGCCTGCCTGGGTAGGGACCCAGCCCTCTAAACCAATCAAGATGCTCCTTTTTTGTCCTGGGCCAATAATTAGCCCAGAGGTGGGCATGTGACTGGGTCCTGACCAATGAGACCCCAGTATACCGTCTGGGCCTTAAGCCACTGGAAGTGGTGAGGTAAAATTTGCTGGCAGGGTCTATACCTGCAGCTGAGGTCATTCCAACTTTCCCTTGGACATCACCAGCCACATGGTGTCAAGGCCCAGGCCACATGATCTGAAGTCATGAAGCCACCACTAGGAACTAGGGACGGCCAGATCCCTATACAGGTCCCTGTCCTGGCTCCTGTGGCCCAGTCCCAGCACGCAGGGCAGAGGGGAAGCTTCCAGCGCCCAGCTTGGTGCTGAGTGGGAAAAAGAGCATAGCGCAGTTCTCAAAGCCAAACGGCTTCTCCCAGTGTCAGCTAGACGCTGCCTGTGTGAGCTCTGGCTCATGCTGTTTAAACTGTTAACGTCTTCTTAGATTTCACGTTGGAATCTGGATCCGGGGCTTTGCTTGGAAACTCAGAAGTAACAGCAACCTCAGGCATGGTCGTACCTAGCCCATGTGTGTCCTCCGGGCCACCTGACTTCCTTTGCAGCATGTGTGGTCATCTCACTGTCCAGGTCAACACCGGCAGGGCCTCCTGGATGACACGGGTGGGCGCATGGCCGCCTCCTCTTCCTGCTTCTGCTCATTCTTTTTTAATCAGTCCATGTTGGCAGTACACAATGATTACATTTGTCCGAGGCGCGGACACAGGGACACGATGCATCCTTTTTCACAGGCGCGTGCCAACTACACCCGCCTCCCGACTTTATACTTTTTTTTTAGTTTGAGGCAGGACTGTGGGGTCTGGCTGAGTGGCTGGGCTGGGCGGGACCTCTCGAGCCTCCTGCCCGAGGCTCGAGCATTTGCACGCCCGCAGGACGCTTTTCCTGGAGCTAATGAGTGACACTAATTTCCGGGCTGGGAATCCGATTTGCGCCTCACGGCGCCGAGCAAGTGCAGTCAGGGGTCACCCTGAGCTGCGGCCAGGTTTTCGCTTTGCAGTGATCACCCCTGCCTTACACGCACCGCCACGTCCCTGTTGCATGGGTACATACGCGACGTGCGTGTCACTGGGCGCCACTCCTCCCCAAACCTGACTCACAGGTCGCCGGCGTCCGCCCCGCCGCGGGTACTGGGAATCCAGAGGGAAAGCACGCACTAGCGCAAGGGAGCTGGAGGCGCTCAACCCAGTGCGCAGGCGCACGCAGGCGCATGCGGAGGGCACTCCTTTCTCCGACACCGCCGGCGGAGGGTTACATAGGGGCGTGGCTACTAGCAGGCGTGGTCTCGGGCGTGGCTTCGGATAGGGGGCGTGGCCAGAAGTATGTCAGCGGGAGGTGGGGGCGCCCTCCCAGTCTCGCGCTCTCGGCCGTCCGCGCCGCGTCCTTTCCGCCTGTGCGTCGCCCCCGTCGCCGGTCCCCTGTCCCGATCTCGGCTCGATCTCGGTCCCCAGCGCTCGCCACAGCCATGTCGGAGCGGACGCCGTCCGGACGCGAAGAGATCCTGGAGTGCCAGGTGATGTGGGAGCCGGACAGCAAGCGCGACACGCAGATGGACCGCTTCCGCGCGGCCGTGGGTGCCTCCTACGGCCTGGCGCTGGGTGAGTGCGGGTCCCAGGCCCCCGAGGCGCAGCCCCTCTCCCCGTCGCCGCTGCCGCCTCCTCGGTGCCCTCCATCCGGTTTCCGGGTACCTGGGAGGGTGAACAGGTAGGCGCCACCTCGGGGCTTCGGAGGGAGCGCCATCTCCTCCCGCTGAATCTCGGACCCGATCGAGCCTCCTACCGCCCCCGGCTTTCGGAAGCCTCCTGTTCCGCTTGTTGAGCAGGGCCTCTGGTGGGGATTCTCTCCTGCGGCGTGGCCACCTGGCATCGGTGTCCCTCCCTCATGCCCTCGGCGATTTCCCATCTCCCTTCGCCTCCTGGCCTCCTGTCACCTCCACCGGCTGCAGGGACGCCTGCGTTTCTGCTGGGGGCATCACCACTCTTGCCGGCCTCGCAGAAACTGCGCGAGGCCTCCCTCCGCCCCTCTCCTGCCTCCCTGCCCGACGTGCTTAGATCACCTGGAAGCACGGCCTCGCTCTGCGCTTCCTTGGTGGGCTCCTTGCTGGCTAGAAGTCCCGGGCTGCCCCTTGGCTGTCCGCGCACAGGCCCTTCGCCTTAAAGTCGCTCTGCTCCTCCCTCGCTGTCACCTGGAGACAGGTGACTTCTCACTTTGCCGTGTGGGGCTGGAGGAGAAAGTCGTGGACGCCCAGGAGGAGCGGGAGCCAGTATTGAGGACTTCCTTTTTCTCTCTCACCCTCCATCCGGTCTCTCTCCTCTGCTAGCCACAGGGTAATACTGATCTCTGGCACTTGTGTCGTCCTGCCGCTTTACAAAGCCATTTCTGGAACCAGAGCGACCGTTGCTGGGGAGGAGAAGGGGTCTGGACTGCTCCACACTCCGAAGGAAGAAACCACTGAGTTGCCTGAGCCTTAGTTTCCTCCTCTGGGAGAGGAGGGTGTGACTAGCCCTGAGGCAGGCTGCTGAGTTGCCCAGCCTTGGTGGCTCCCTGTGTCCTCAGTCCTGTGATGCTGGTCTGGGGCCTGCAGGTGTCTTGTGCATGGACAGCACTTTCCAATTCTATGGCCTGGGGCCTTGGATGCCAGCTGTGCCCAGCACTGGGCCCAGGTGCTCCCTGTGGTTGGACGGGGCTGAGCTCAGGTTTGCCTTTTTTCCTCTTGTGCTCTCCAGGGTGCAGTCCAGTCTGCTTCTCCCCCTCCACCTGCTGGGCCGGAGCTTTTGGGCTTCGAGTTGAGGCCTCACTCAGAGGCCACCTTTGCTTTGCATATGTTCTCCTCTGCCATTTGGGCTTTGGGCCTGGAGGGTGCTGGGAGACCCCAAGAGGGAGGGTCCACTCCTGGGTCTGTCTCGCAGGCCAGGTGGGTGGGCAGGTCTTTCCCCGCAGTCCTGGAGGCTCGGGTGCAGGAACTGCAGATTCCCTTTCTGCTGCCAGAGTCAGGGGCCCCTTTTTCTCTGCCCCTGTTTCCAAGAAGACTGCCAGGGACTTTTGAAGCCAGGCAGGCTCAGCTGGTCTCTTGTCCCCTGGGAGGGGCTGCAGGTCTCTAGTTAGAGCACAGAATCATCGATAAAGCTATGAGGACGGTGCTGAGCAGGCTTCTAAATACTGCAGGCTGGAAGAGACCTCCCTGCTGGGGCAGCTGGACAGTCTGCCCAAGTGGAAGGTGTGCTGGCTGGTGTGGCAGGGAACGGTGCTTTCAAGGCCCAACCCCTGACCCTACGCCAATGGTACTGGCAGAGGTGGTGAAGAGAAAGGGCACCAAAGCCTGGCCACTCCAGACTGGGCAGGCAGCCCCTTCCAGCTCCGGGCACTTTTGATTCCCATTCCCTTGATGCCTGCTGTCCTGTCCACCACCAAGGCAGGTGGACTGGTGCTTATCGCACAGCTGAGGGACACAGTCGCAGTGACCACTTGGCAACTACAGGTGGGGACTGTGTGTGCCCTCAGCCACGGCTCCCATCTGTCGCCTCTTGCATTTGGATGGTGACAGAGGTGGGGACAGCTGTCCCATCCTAGCTCATTGTGGGGTTGGTACTGTGTTAGTTATCTGTTGCTGACCTCAGATCACCCTGAAACCCAGCGGGGTGCTTCCAGCTCAGGCCTAGGGCTGCAGGCATTGGAAAGCTGGATGGGGTGGACAAGGCCTAGCCAGGTGGTCACTCAGGCGGCAGCAGCATAGGTCTGCGTGAGGCTGACCACTTTGCTGTCATCTCTCATGGCCCTGCAGGTGCCGTGACCACCTGACGATGAGCTGGCCACGTCTCCTCTGATCAGCTGTGCTGTTTGTGGGGGAACATCTATGGCAGCCCCAGAGGTCTTTACTGGGGGCCTGGATCAGGGCTCTGGTGTCTCGGTCTCTCTGTCTCTTTGTCTGTCTGTCTGTCTGTCTGTCTCTCTTAATCTCTTTTGTTTTGAGGTCCAGGTTGGCCTCGATTTCACTATGTCCCACAGGTTGGCTTTGAGCTGGTGGCGATCTTCCTGCCTCAGCCTCATGAATGCTGGAATTACAGGTGTGTGTCTCCATGCCTGTCTTGACCCATCTGTTACTTACTTATTTTTAAAATTTCTTTGTGGCACTGGGGATTGAGCCCATGGCCTTGTGCATGCCAGGCTAGCACTCTACCCCTGAGCTACAACCCCAGTCCTGGCCCATACTCTGTATCAGGAGGTTTGGGGCTGGAGGTAGTTTGTAGCCTGAATGCTACTATTTTTTTTTTTTTTTTTGAATGCTGCTATTTTTAAGCACCGAGATGACCCACCCCCCAAAAAAGCAAAATGCAACCAACGGTGTGTGTCTGTCATCCCAGTACTCTAGGAGGCCGAGGCAGAAGGATTGAAAGTTTGGGGATAGCCTGGGCGGTTCAGAGACAGAGTGAGACCCTGCGTGTGAGTCAGTTGGTGTTTGCTGGGGAAGCAGACGTGAAGAACCACATAGACGATCAGGAATTGCAAGATCATCTTACAGAGGCCGCACAGAGCCGGTGGAGGCACGTGCAGAGGGTCTGCGCACTGTGGGTGGCAGGATCTGGTCACAGGCCTGGAGCTTCTCGGGAGATCAGAAGTGGCCCTGTCTTTCCTCGTTTGCCCAGGGGCGTGCAGTCTCTGAGCCGGTTCAGCTGGGCCTCTCATACTCACGTTGATTTCTCGGTCAAGCCAGGCCCTGTCTCCCCTGCCCCCAGAGCAGCTCATTATGAGGTCCCCGGTTCAAACCCAGCACCAGAGGGAAGGAAGCTGCCCTCACCAGCTGCCAGCTCTGGGGCCTGCTGGTCCAGCGCTGTTCCCTACAGGTGCAGGTGCCAGCTGTCCCAGACTCGCTGCTCCCCTGGGTGCCCACCCGGCTGGCCTCCTCTGCTGTTTATCCTTCCCTTGCTGGCCTGTGCTGTTGTTGGTGATCTGTGGATGGCGAGGGCTGACACTGCGGCCTAGGCAGTCCTCAGCTGATCCTTGGTATGTCCCTGCTACACACACACACACACACACACACACACACACAGGGAGAAGCTGGAGTATGGGGAGAGATCGAGTCTGAGGTCACCCCAACAGTACTGGGCTACAGCCAGGGACCGGTGTTCTTCCTGAGAAGCTTAAGTTGTAGAATTCCACTGAAAACCAAATTTTTAAGAGTCAGCCACTAGGTGGCTCAGAGTGGCAGGGCTGGGGTGCAAAAGCTGAACTGAGGGCCCCTGCTCTTAGGCAGTGGTGGCCCACGGTCACCACCCCTGTTTGTTTTGGTTATTTTTTTTTTTTTGTACCAGGGATTGAACTCATGACCTTGTGCTTGCCAGACAGGTGTTTGTGCTACCGAGCTAAATCCCTGACCCAGTTGTTTTTTTGAGACATGGTCTAACTACGTAGCCCAGGGCAGCCTGGAACTTGCAGTGATCCTCCTGTCTCAGCCTCTGGAGTGCTGGGTTTGCGAGTGTGGACTGCCACACCCACTGGTTTAGAGGACCCGTCCTGGGTGGAGGCCTTGTGTGCCTGGTGCTCCACGCTGCACTCGAGGAGGTGTGGGCCTCCTTGCTCAGAATCAGATCCCTTCCTGCACGACTCAGATCTTCCCAGAGCTTCGGCACCCTCCAGCGTTAGAGGAGTGTTATGGATTAAAAACTGGTGGTCAACTTAGCACCAGCTGAATTAAATCAGCAGGGTGCTGAGCGTAAAGGTTCCACCTGAGGGATGTTGGCAGCATAAATAGAGACTTGGAGAAGGAGAAGGTAGACGTGGGTTTCTCTGCGTGTTGCTGTTTGAGCCGTTGGTTCTCCTGGAGGAGCTCCTCATGCTGGCTTCCCCAGTATAGTTTCGACTATTGTGGAGAGGAGCTCGGGACCTTGTTGGTGAGAGTGTCTGTGGTTCACTTTGCGGGGGCTCTGGTTGAGCGTTGCTTCCTGGCTCCGGAGGGGAGGACGTGTACTGTTTAATCTCCATGACAAACTGGTCATGCTGGCTTTCTGGCATGTACCCGAATGTGCTTCTTGTTGGAGGAGCTCATCGGGGCCTCCATCTCGCTGAGGCTGGCTGTGGTACTTTTCAGGGAGCCCTGGTCCTTATTTTGAGCATTGCCTCCTGGCTCCAGTGCAGAACCCTCAGCCTGCTGGCACAGCTCCTTCACCCCGCTGGCACAGACTTTCTAGCTTCTACTGCTGACCTCTGGGCCTTCCCAATGCAGATCTGTGAAACAGACTGGCGTGGGGCCTCGTGGGCTGTAGACCTCCAGTTGGGCTCGTGGGAAGCATTGTCTTGAGCTCTGGGTCTTCATCTGGACTCATGCAGGACATTGCTGTGGGATCCATGCCCTTGGCTGAATATCCTATGTTTTTAGCATTACGGACAGATTTCCTGCACTTTCTTGGGTTAACTCTGGGTGACCATCATAAATATTAGTACAAGTTCTGTGTCCTGAGCCTAATTGTTCTCCTTACAACCTTGACTACAACAAGGGACCCTCCTGGCCGCTCTGGCTTACCACCCCTGGGCTCCTGGCATTTCTGCAGCCCTTAGGGCTGAGGGCCCACACTGCCTGGTGGTGACTGTTCTCTAGATCCAGTGTGACAGAAGACCGTGCCCAGACACTGCTGCAGGGCTGGGCCCAGGCCCCTCTGTGCTGCACTCAGGCCTGGAGCTAGGGCTGGGGCCCCTGCCGCTGTCTGTGAGGGTGCTGGCAGCTGCTGTGTGGTGCTAGGGTCCCTCATCCTCCGGCTGTCACCGTGTCCCTTCGGTGCCTGCCTGTGGCAGCATCAGGCTGTGCATTGGGACAAGCCTTGAGCTCCACTGGACCACCTTGACCTCTGAAGCTGTTTTTGTGATCATCAGCTGATCTCGTCCTCTTTAAAATTCTGCAAATTGGTCTCAGAAGACTGTATCACCCTCAGTGGGTGCCTCAAACAATAGTGCTGGGCTGAGGTGTGCGCAGTCCCCAGGGGGCTGGACTAGGCAGACATTACCCGGGCCACTCAGCTGCTTATGCAAGACCTCAAAGCACCTCTGCATCTGCCTACCATCCATCATCCATCCACCCATGCATCCATCCACCCATCTATCCATCCATCCACCCACCCACCCATCTATCTATCACCCGTCCTTCCATCTGTCCACCCACCTATCCAGCCAGCCACCCATCTGTCCACCTACCCATGCATCCACCCATCCATCACCCACCTACCCACCCACCCATCCATCCATTCATCCATCCATCCATCCATCCATTCATCCACCCATCCACCCACCCATCCATCCATCCATCCATCCACCCATCCACTCACCCATCCACTCACCCATCCATCCACCCACCCATGCATCCATGGATCCATCCACCCATTCAGCCATCCATCCAGCCTTCCTTGTCTTTGTGGTAGTAAGGACTGAACCCAGGGACCCAGAGCCCGCCCTGTGAGCCACATCCCCAGCCCTCTTTTTAGTTTTTTTCAAGATGGAGGTCTTACTGTGTCACTGAGGGTTGGCTCCAGCTTGTGATCCTCCTGCCTCAGCCTCCCAGGTTACTGGAATTGAAGGCTTGTTCTACCACATGTGGCTTGGATCGCTGCCCCTGTCCCTCTCAGGAGGGTTGGTGACCGAGCTCCACCTTAGGCCCCCTCCCTGGGTGGCGGGGACCTCATGCTGAACCTGCTCTGAGCCTGCGCTCTGCTTTCTGTTTTCAGAGAACTACAATGACTTGTACCACTGGTCGGTGGCGTCCTACTCGGACTTCTGGGCCGAGTTCTGGAGGTTCAGCGGACTCATCTTCTCACGCATGTATGACGAGGTGAGCGGGGGCTGCCTTGCACCTGCTGTGCTGTGTCTGAGTGCAGTATGAGTCTTGGGGTGCAGTGGGCCCCATCTTTTTTGAAGGCCTCTTATTGGTGGGAAAATCCCTCGTCCTGACACCTGGCTGGAGTTAGCACGGCCCAGGACTCTGCCAGCCGCAGACGCCCCATCACAGGGGACCAGGCCCTGCCTGGGGTCCTGAGCCAGCCCGAGCCAGCCAGCAGGCATTGGGGTTCTCTTTCTTTACGTTCACTAAAACATTTTAATGGTTGTGCAGTGCATGCATTTGAAAGGCACATCTTTCCCAGTGTGCAGGCTGAAGATGTTAAGTGCACACAATCTGTAGTTCTGTTCTTTTTGCAACCTGGGTTTTAGAGAATTTAACCCCTTGCCCTCTGTATCAGGAAACATCTGGAGAAGGGGTCTGTGCTGGGGGCAGACCATTGTAGAAGGTTGCTGTGTCGGCTGTTTAGGAGGAAACCAAGCCTGGTGTGGTGGCGCACGCCTGTCCTCCCATCCCTGAGGAGGCTGAGGCAGGAGGAGCACCAGGGGTTCAGGCCAGCCTGCACTACCTAGTGGACCTTATGTGAAAATACCCCCAAACCGAGAGACAAAACAAAATTAAAAAAGCAAACCAACGTCACCACATCCCGAGGAAGCACGCAAAAGGCCGTGTGGGCTTCAGAGAGCGGTGGGGGCAGCAGGTCTGGGGCTTCTGTGTCTGGGTGAAGGTTGAGTTGGTTCCTGGAGAGCTGATCCCAGCGTCCTGTGCCAGCCCACAGGTGGCTCAGGCTGGGTGTCTGAGGCCCATTCATGGGCAGCGGGGGCCCGGCTGCTCCTCTTCAGGCAGGTGCTGTCCACCCTGCCCAGCAGGTGGTGGACACTTCCAAAGGGATCGCGGACGTCCCCGAGTGGTTCCGCGGCAGCCGGCTGAACTTCGCGGAGAACCTGCTGAGGCACCGGGAGAATGACAAGGTGGCCCTGTATGTCGCAAGTGAGTCCAGAGGGGCACGGTGCGGCGACAGCCAGGTCAGTGCTGGACTCTGCTTTCCCTGCGGAGGGCAGGACCGGCCGTGTGGCCTTTGCAGGAGAAAAGGAGATGCCTCACACTGAGTGACCAGCATGGGGCACCAGGGAACCAGGGACAGGACCATGGCTGGGGTTCCTGCTCCCCACTGAGGTACTGGGGATGGGGTACAGGGCCATCCCAGGAAGCTGCACCCCCAGCCCTTTTTAATTTTAATTTTCAGTCTCCCTAAGTCACTAAGTTGCCCTTGAAGCTTGAACTTGTGATCCTCCTGCCTCAGCCTCCCAGAGTGCTGAGATTATAGATGTGTACCCCATGCCCGGGTAGCTTCTCTTCTTAAAAATGAAGTTTAAAAAATATTCCCAAGTTATGTGCTAAAAAGCAGCCTCAAGAAGCACTGGAATGAAGGAATTTTGTGGGGTTTTTAGGCAGGGTCTTGTGTATTCTTGGCCTGGGTCTTACAGTGATCCTCCTGCCTCGGCCTCCTGAGTGCTGGGATCACAGCTGTGCCCTGGTGTGCCCAGGCTGGAGCCCCTTCAGTTAGTGAGCACCCCTTCATTGTGCTCGGGCCCAAGCCAGAGATCACATTTAGTTTATTTATGTGTTTTGGAATCAGAAAGTGAACTCAGGATCTTGTGCTTGCCAGGCAGGTGCTGGGCTGCCAAGCTCTATCCCCGCCCCATTTCCCACTTCGGTTTATGCAGAAGGTCTTGTTTTTCCTGTTCCCTGATGGGGCGGAACTTTGGGACCCACGTGTGCTAAGCCGGGGGAGGGGGAGACTGCACCCCTGGGCCACGCCTCAGCCCCACACCACATATCTTTTGTGTGTCCCTGTGTGGTGCTGGGTGTGGAACTGGGGCCTGGCAGGTGGTACCCAGGGGCTCCTTCGGACCTGCCCCCGGCCTGACTTAACCACTGGTTGCGTTGCTGGGATGAAGTGTATGAGCACTGTGTCAGGAGCTGAGGATGTGAGCTCCCAGTGTGCGAGCTTCCCTCGCAGTGGGCTGGGCCCCAAGCAGGCTGCAGTGCAACGGCAGGGGTCAGCGGAGATCAAGGGTGGGGACCCACCTCCTCTGAGCAGGCTGGTGTTCCAGAGGACTAAGCCACAGAGTACTGAGCCCCACAGCCCAGTCACCTCCCCAAAACCCTGCCTGTGAGCACGTGAGGCTTTGGGGGGCCTCCGGATACAAATTCTGTCACAGCCCCAGTCAGAGGTCCTGCTTAAGCCGGGCGTACTGGCTCACACCTGTAATCCCAGCACTCCGGAGGCTGAGGGAGGAGGTATGTTGAGAGTTCGAGACCAGCCTGGGCCACAAAGTGAGCTCAAGGCTAGTTTGAACTGCATAGTGAGACCCTGTCTCAAAAAGACAAACAAAACAAAAAAAACCATGCTTAAGGGTCCGGAACTGGCCAGTGCCCAGGCCTCTGCACACCAGACTGAGGGCACGTGACTCCTTGCAGGCACCAGAGGGCACGCAGGCCACACAGGCCGTCCCAGCACCTGCATGGAGCTCGCCTGCATGGAGCTCCGTTCTCCGCCTCCTCCACCAGCCCAGGGTGCAAACAGTGGAGATTGGCTTTCAAGGGTGGATCCGGTTACCTGGACAGGAAACCTGGACAGGAAAGGAAGTCACCATCTGTGAGCTTGGAGGCGGGGTCCCTGCTGGGAACATCGAGGGGTGTGTGGTTGCCTTGGAAAGAGATGCTTCAGGTTCCAGGACTGCAAAGCAGACTGTGATGGGCAGTTAAATACCTCAAGGGAGAGCTGAGCCCCGTGGGAGCGGCGCTCCTCCCCAAGTTCAAAAGTAATGTTCAGCCAGGTGGTGCAGGCCTGTAATCCCAGCGTTCAGGAGGCTGAAGCAGGATGACTGCTGTAAATTTGAGGCCAACCTGAGCTACTTGGTGAGACACTGTCTCAAAAAACTAGGCCCCGGGCTGGGAATTTAGCTCAGTGGCATAAACACCTGCCTGGCGTGGTGCTTATGCCACTGAGCTAAATCACTGAGCTAAAACGTGAGGTCGTGAGTTCAGTCCCCGGTATCAAAACAAAACAAAACTAGGCCCTCCCACAAAAAAAACAAGCCTACAAAAAAACATGACGGTTAAAGACTTAACATGTTTTTTCTACAAAATTGTTCTGTGTTTTCAGTTTGTTCTCTTGCTGCAGGACCAATTAGCTGGAAGCCGCTGAGGTTTCTCTGGGTGACACCAGGAGCACTGGCTGCTGCCCCCGGGGAGGTGCAGAACTGCCCCTCTGCCCGAACCTCAAGGCAGGCGCAGCAAGCTGTAGGGAGGCTCTGGGGTGTCTGAGGTGACCCTGTGGTTCCACCCGGCCCAAGGCTCACCTGGCTGGACCTGATCTGTGTGGCGGTGCCCCTGAGAAGGCACAGGCCAGGGCTGTGTTGTTGGGGTCTGGATCTCCACCTCCCACTGTCCTGTCCGTTAGCTCACTGGTGTGTGTTGGTTCATTTGTTTGAGATAAGGCCTCAAACTGGCCCTGAACTCAAAATGTGGCTCAGGCTTGCCTTGAACGCACAGAGATCCTCCTGCCTCAGCTTCTTGAGTACTGAGATTGCAGGCACACACTACCTTTTCCAAACCAGTGATAGCCCTGGCTCGGGGATGGAGTTGGCACTGCCCAGGGTTCTGGTGGCAGCCTGGGGGTGTGGCTAAGAAGAAAGGGGAAGCACAGCAGGTGGTGCTGCCCAGTGCTGGGCTGAGGAAGCGCTGCAGGCTGAGGGCTGCACCCCCGGCCTGGCCGGGCCTGTGTGGTTTCCTGGCTTCCTGTGGCACTGTCCTCAGGGAAAATGTCACCGCCTGGCAATCGGAGTGGGGCCGAGGGGACTGGACCTCCCCATCTGACCCCGTGGTTCTCTCTGGTGGTGGCAGTGGCGGGTGGTCTGTGCCATAGGCCCCAGAGGTCCCAGCTGATGCCCGCAGCCCGGGAATCTGGTCACCTGCCTGTCACCTCACGTTCCCCCTCTGCACGGTGTTCTGGGGCATGAATTGGCGACCACGGCTGCTCAGGCGAGGTTTCTCCCTCTGTGCCCGCGACGTGGCCCTGTCCCTGCGTGATGGCTGGAACCGGGTTTGGGTTTTTCCTCCTCCTCCTCCCAGGGGAAGGCAGAGAGGAGATCGTGAAGGTGACCTTTGAGGAGCTGCGGCAGCAGGTGGCTCTGTTCGCAGCAGCCATGCGGAAGATGGGCGTGCAGAAGGGGGACCGCGTGGTAGGTGAGTGCTCCCCTCAGAGGTCTCTGCGGTGGGGTCCCGGGAACTGTGTGAGTCTGCTGCCTCAGTTTACCTGAGTTTATGGCTTCTCCCGTCCCCCGCCAGGTTATCTGCCCAACGGCGTGCACGCTGTGGAGGCCATGCTGGCCACAGCGAGCATTGGCGCCATCTGGAGCGCCACGTCCCCGGACTTCGGCGTGAACGTGAGTTGGGGCCTGGGCAGTGGGTGGGTTCCTGGGCGCTTTGTGGTGGTCATCTCCAATGCCCCTGCGGCCTGGTCCTCTTGGTCGGGGCTGTGGATCCAGCTGAGCCAGGAGCTTGGGAAAGTGCCACCCGGCAGCCCCTGAGCCATGTGGGGAGGTGTGGGGAGCCAGGCTTTGATTTCCTGCTGGCGGCTGACCTATGGCCTTGGCAGAGTTGCATGCTTGCGGCCGGCGGAGTCGCTCGGACCCCTGTGCGATCGCCATCCTCTGGCCTGTGATTTTGGGTCATCACAGGGCCTCCTGGCCGGGCAGGGGGTGTCTCCCGCTGTGCTCCCTGCTGTAGGGGTGTGGGCTGCCCTGTCTGGCCTCCTGGCTGCAGTGCTCCCCGCAGGACGAGACAGGCACAGTCAGTGTGTCCCTCTGTCCCTGCCCATCCCCCTGTGTCTTTTTGTCCCTGAGCTGGGGACAGTGGTCGGAGACAGGGATGGGGTTTGTGCACACTGAGCACTCAGGCCCTTTGGAGCTTGGGGACCCACAGGCACCCGAGAAGCTGCTGATACCCTTGGAGCTCAGCACGGGGACCCTGGGCCTGGTGTCCCTGCAGCTCTGGGGGTGTGCACAGGAGCTCCTGTGCTTGGAGGCGGCCTCTTGGGTAAAGCATGTCCTCTTTTTCCTGTTTTTTGTCATTTTTGTAGTCCGGGGGATTGGGCCAGGGCCTTTGCAGGGACGTGTGTGTGTGTGTGTGTGTGTGTGTGTGTGTGTGTGTGTTTTCCCCAAATCTATTTTATTTCAAGGAGAAAAAGAAGGAAAAAAGGAAAAAAGAACTAAAAGTTACTCTTTTCTTTTATTTTTTGGTACTGGGGAATGAACTCACGACCTTGCACTTGCGAGGCAGGTGCTAGTGCCACTGAGCTAAATCCCTGGCCCTCATTTTTTGAGACAAGGTCTTACTAGGCTGCTAAATCACCCATTCTGGGCTTGGATTTGGGACCCTCCTGCCTCAGCCTCCCAGAGTGCAAGGATTTTTAATCCTTGGTGTGCCTGGTAAAGGCTTTAGGGTGGCTGTGCCGTCCTGACCCCAAAGGCCTGGCGGAGTGAGGGGCTGCCCAGGGCCCACTCCACAGGAGTCTGCGGCTGCTGGGCTAGGTTCACCCCACTCCCCTCAGGTGGCTGCTTGGGGCTGGCACGGTCCTGGGGGTGGCCTAGCAGGGCACACAGAGCAGTGATGAGTCACGGGGTGCAAAGCTGGGGAGCTGGGAACTGGAAGCATTCGAGTCCTTCGGAGCTTTTTACCTGGGAGAACCAGAGGCAGGGACCGAGGCCCAGGTAGCACTGACTCAACTGGAGGCCTTGCCGAAAGGGAGCCCTGTAGTCTCCTCGGTGGGGTTGGGGCCTGGGGTGGAGCGGGGCAGGGTTCTGCTCCCCAGCTCCAGAAAGTTCTGGTCAGCTTGGGCCCCAAGCAGGGACTGCGGGGCAGGCAGGGCTGTGGGTGACTGTGTCAAGCTCTGTGCATGGCGAGGGGCCCAGGAAGATGCTCTGAGCCGCTGGACTGCAGGCTCAGGACCAGGCAGGAGCTGTCCCTGGAGGGCGTTGGACACGGGGTGCTCTGGAGACAGGCAGAACCTGCCGGACTGGAGACCAGTGACTCTGGTGGTGAGGCTGCAGGGTGGTGGCTTCGGGGGCTCAGTGGGGCTGGCATGGCTATAACTGACACTCATCCTCCTCGGTTCCTGCCCCCTCCGGGTCCTGCCCCTGCTGACAGATCCCTGATGCCCTTGGTCTGAGGGAGGAGAAATTTCTTCTGCTTATGTTTAGAAGTTCCAGGCCTTATGTGGCTCCTGGCAGAAGTGTTGTGGAGGAAGGGCCTGCCAGGGGCCAGCTGCTCACCACACGGTGGCCAGGAAGCCCAGAGAGGGGGCAGAGCGGGGAGGGAGGTGTTCACTTCTGGTCAGCGCCATAGTGACCGCCTCTTCTGACCGGGCTCCACCTCCTAACATCACATCAGCCAGAGTCCCCCCAGTCCCGGAAGTCCCTTTTGTGAGCACATAGGCTTTGGGGGACTCCACCCTTCCTAATTCCTGCAGGGTCCCTCCCTGCTGGGGTCACCTGGGCAGCTCTGTAAATACAGCCTGGCTTCACTGGCCCGTGGCTGGTCAGTCCGCCCAGCCACAGTAGCCAGACAGTCCCTCTGCAGATGGCACCGAGGTCCATCCAGGTGCAGCCCTGCTCTCCTGGAGCAGCCCCGGTGGGTCTGGAGCCCAGGAAGGCCTCTGTTCCAGGCAGGGACAGCAGAGTAACCGGGTACTTCCTGCTCTTCGGGTGGCTGGGGTGGGGACAGCAGGCGGGGTTGCCCAGGGCACTTTGACCTGTGGCCCTGGGGACCTGCAGGCTGGGGGCCGGGGTCATGGTGAGGCATGCTTAACAGTTGAGCCCGTCCTGGACGCAGCCCTGATCCCTGAGAGGTCGCTGTGAGGGACCCAGATGGTACACGTGGCAAACACGCGTGGCACAGTCAGTGTTGGGCAGTGGGTTCCTCTTCAGCTGAGGGTCAGGGCTGTGGGAGCAGGCGCCTCGGCACAGGTGGTGCAGGCTGTGCTGAGCTAGACTCTTCTGGCCGGGCAGCAGGACTCGGGGTGCAGGCCCTCTCAGATGTGAGCTGTGTCTCCATCGCTTCCGGTGTCAGCCACAGGTGCCGGGCATGGGAGTGTGGCTGCTGTACCCTGGCTTCAGGTGACCCCGGCACTGTCCCCTCCCGCGCAGGGTGTCCTGGACCGCTTCTCACAGATCCAGCCGAAGCTGCTGTTCTCGGTGGAGGCCGTGGTGTACAACAGCAAGGAGCACAGCCACATGGAGAAGCTGCAGCAGGTGACGAAAGGTGCGTGGGTGCAGAGGCCCTGGCCACGCTGCACTGCTGCAGAGACCTGCCCACAGCCCCGGCCCGTGACCTGGTGTTCTCTCTCTCCTCCAGGACTCCCGGACCTGAGGAAGGTGGTGGTGATCCCCTACATCAACTCCAGGGACAAGATAGACCTCACCAAGATCCCCAACAGGTGACAGCGCTGCCTTCCGGTCCCCGGGCCGGGGGTCCTGTGCGCCACCCCTTCAGGCAGGTGCCCTTCGGGGTCTCTCCACGGGCACTTGGTCATAGCCCTTCAGAAGGCAGGAGGGTTTAGTACTCTAGAGCCAGCCAGGGGGTGCAGGCCGGCCTCACACTCGAGGTGATCCTCCCGCCTCAGCCTCCTGAGTGCTGGCTAGTGTGACAGGAGGGCACCCCCACGCTGGCACTGTTCATGGTGCCGTTTCATTGAAGGCACTTGACTGATTGCAGATCGGGTGCCCGTGGGTATCCTGGTCCTGCCCCAGGGAGCCCCTGGTGCTCGGCTCCCTTTAGAGCCTGGGTGGGTCCTTGTCACTGACCTTCCCGCCATCTGCCTTCTGACATGTGTAAACCCGCAGAGGTCCCGTCCCAAGTCCCTGGCAGAAGAGCAGGGGCCTGGATTTTGAGCAGAGAGGAAGCGAGTGGGTGTGGCTTGGTCCCCGCCCTCTCTGGGGACCCAGGGCGGGCTTAGGAGAGGGCAGTCCTCCTCACGGGGCCCTGTCCCCTGGCCACCAGCTCAGGCCATGCCCTAGGAGGACAGCAGCGTGGCGGGGCCTCCTCCTTCCTGTGGACAGATGCTCGGCTCTGTGGTGTGGAGCCCGTGTCTGTCCTGAGCTCAGAGCCCTGTGGGAGATTGCTCGTGGGCTTGTGTCCCGGCTGGGTACCCTGGGCAAGTGTCTGGCTTCCTTGTGCCTTGGTTCTCCGTCCACAGTGGGGCCATCCCTGCCACGGAGGGAGGAGGGCAGCCAGCCAGGCTCTGCCAGTGCCGGCACCTGGCTTGGGGTTGTGACGTGTTTGTGCTGATCTGTCAAAAGCAGCAGCCGGCAACCAGGGCCTTTAGCGCCCATGAAGCCCCATCCAAGCTGCCTGTGGCTGTGCCCCTTTGACCTCTGGATGACAAGGATTGCCCGTCTCAGGGAGCCCAGGGAAGATATCCCCTGCCCTCCAGGATGTTCTGTTTTTAGAAGGGCAAGGGAAGTCCTCACTGTTGATGGTTCCCCTGTGTGCAGCATCCAGTGAGGTCGGCACTTTCCATGGTTGGGGTCCCAGAAGAAGGGACCAGAACTGGC
Source organism: Cavia porcellus (assembly GCF_034190915.1). Lineage (NCBI taxonomy): Eukaryota > Metazoa > Chordata > Mammalia > Rodentia > Caviidae > Cavia > Cavia porcellus. Next base: position 6,196,098 of record NW_026947499.1, on the reverse strand, counting down.
CGGAAGGTACCTCTGCAGCTTTCCCCACCCGAGGGAGCAGGCAGTGTCTGTCCCCGCTCAGGGGGTGCCAGGCCTGAGGAGTCCCTCATCTGCCGGTGCTGCCTCAGTGCCTTTGCCCAAGACGATCGTCCTTAGTGTGGTGGTTTCTGTCCCCTTATGGGAGGGAGGCCGTGCCAGGTGTCCGGGAGCAGGGCTTCTCAACTGCCACGATGGGAAATAGAAGGCCACCTACCAAGGCTGCTGTGCGCCAGCCCAGGCCTCTCCTTGGTGGCTCCCGGACACCCACCTCTGGTGCTTTCTCTTGGCCAGCGTTGGGCTGGCAGGCTTCTTAGGGTCAGTAGCGCAGATTGCCCTCGATCCGCTTTGGCATTTTTGTTTTGCTGTGAGACAGGATCTCACTGCGTGGTTCAGGCTGGCCTTGAATTTTCTGTAGCCCTGGCTGGTCTCAACCTCTTAAACCCTCTTGTGATCCTCCCACTGCTCAGCCTCCCAGTGCTGTGATTACTGTGTGTGTCACCCTCAGAGTACATAAATGACCTTGCCATTGACACCTTGGCCACCTGTGTGTGGGTGGGAAAGGCTCTTAAACTGCTCCCCACCACCACCACTACTGTGTCCCCCACCGCAGGGCTCAGTGCGTAATCAGGCCATTGCTGCACAGAGGAAGTGAAGCCTTAGCTGCTTTCTGAGTTTGCATACAAACAGCGCTGTGCTAATTGGGAGTTCCCTGGCGGCAGTGGGTCTCTAAAGAGGCACAGACAGCCCCATTTGCAGTTAAGAAACCAACTTGAAGCCAGGCATGGCAGGGGGGTGGCTCTGTGGTCCTGGTGCTGGGGGAGGCTGAGGCAGGAGGATCTCCATGAGTCTGTGGCCAGCTGGGCTACGTAATGGTACAAGGCCATCCTGAACTGTAAAGTGTGGCTCCGTCTGTCTCAAAAACAAGTGAAGGAACCAACTTGGAACCCTCTCTGTCACTCGCCCTCCATGTAGGTAGAATTGGTAGGTTCGGTTTATCCTGTCCCTGAAAGCAGCGGGGCTGAGCCTGTGGTGCAGCCCGCTGTGTGACTGAAAGCTCTGAGAGGTCCCTGTCACTGTCCAGATGCTCCCAAGCCAGGGCCCGGCCCTTGGGAACCGGCTTTCCAGTGCTAGAGTGGAGGGGAGGGGAGGGGTGCAGCAGGGGCCCGAGCTGGGCTGCACCCCTTGTCCTGTGTTCACCGAGCGCCTCTTCGCAGTGTGTTCCTGGAGGACTTCCTGGCCGGCGGCCCTGGCGAGCACCCCCCGCAGCTGGAGTTTGAGCAGCTGCCTTTCAACCACCCGCTCTTCATCATGTTCTCCTCGGGCACCACCGGGGCTCCCAAGTGCATGGTGCACTCCGCCGGGGTAGGTCCCTGCCTGTCCCCATCCCTGTCCCTTACCTGGTTGGCCACGGCAGCAGCACTGTAGTGGTGCCCTGGAACCCCAGGTGAGCTGCTTCTCTGTGAGTGGCTGTGGCCAGGATCCGATGTGTCCTGAGCTACAGTGACACCCTTGGGGTCCCCAGCCTGGCGGGCACTGTGTGTGAGCTGTGGGGATGCAGGGGCTGGGGGGGCCCCAGGGGATCGGGCACTGCGGGGGACGGTGGTGGTGCTGGCAGCCCTCGTGAAAGCCAGACTCATCCAAGAGGGGGAGCAGAGGTCCTCAGTGAGCAGGAAGAGCCGTGGCATTGTTCTGAGACATCCTTGTGTGTCCACGGCTGTGTGCAGGGCCGGGGCACCGCACAGCGTAGCTCACAGCTGAGCACGTGAAGCCACCCCTCTGGTGTTCAGAACCGGGGCTGGGCGAGGGCTCATGGGCCGGAGCTGTTTTCTTTTGTGCGTGTGTGTGTGCGTGTGTGTGTGTCTTTTTGAGACAGTCTCACTATGCAGTTCAGGCTGGCCTGGAACTTGTAACAATCCTCCTGCCTCAGCCTCCTGAGTGCCGGGATCACAGATGTGTGCCTGGCTCAGAGCCGTTTTCTCAATTCTGGAGGCTGAAGTCCGAGATCTGGCTGTGGCGGGGCAGGACCGCTTCCTGCCGGGTCCTCCTGAGGCTTCTCATCCCGTCTTGGTTTCGCTGGGGAGTTTAGAGATAAAGGCTCCCCCATTCACAGTCCCTGGGGGTGGGGTGCAGGTCCAGGCTGAGGGGCCGAGGGGATTTTGCTGCTGGGGCCCCTCCACAGAGTCCCAGCCAGGGGTGGGGTCTCTCACAAAGCCGTGACTGCTTCCTGATGTGCAGCCCCAGCTGGTTCTGAGCCAGCGCCCCGCCCCGAACACCCATGACTGTGGGGATGAGGGTTCTTTGGCCCTTGGAGGGGGCACAGTAGACTTGGCACCCCTGGTGCTGCTCTGTGTGCCCACTTTTCTTCTAAGGTTGCCTCACATAGCTGGGTGTGGTGGTGCACACCTGTGACCCCAGCACTGGGGAGGCTGAGGCAGGAGGATACCTGGAAGTTGAAGGCCAGCCTGGGCTGCATAGTGAGATTGGCTCAGAAACCAAACAGCAACAGGAAGCCTGGCAGCCTGGTGAGAGGGTGTCCAATCAGAAGCGGGCGCCCTGCCTCCCCTGAAAGGGAAAGGCTGTATAAGAAAAGCTGTTCTTTTTTTTTATTTTTTTATTTTTGTCTTTTTCCTTTTTATCGGTACTGGGGATCGAACTCATGACTGCCTGCTTGCGAGGCATAACGCTGAGCTAAATCCCCAGCCCCAATTTTAAAACTGCTCCTTTTGAAACCGCCTAGCTCCGAAACTGCTTCCGGGCTCCGTAGTTCCTTCGCCCCTGTAACCCGGGCTGAGACCCAGCGCGCAGGCTGCCTGACTGCCCCTGTCCTCCAGCAGGGAGCGCCCTGGGCTGGGCGCCTGGCCCGTAGCTGTGAGGTGTGGGCTTCAGGAGTTCTGGGTCCTCCGGGCAGGCGGGGCACCAGGGCAGTGATCAGGGAGGTCGCCGCCCCTACCACGGCCTAGCTGAACCCCTGTGCCCCACAGGGCACCCTCATCCAGCATCTGAAGGAGCACATGCTGCACGGGAACCTGACCTCCAGCGACGTCCTGCTGTACTATACCACGGTGAGGCTGGGCCCTCGTGCTTCCCCTATCCTGTGGGCAGGGGTCGAGTCATACCGCCTCGAGCTGGGGGGGGGCCTGGGAGGGGGCGAGGGCTGGGCAGGGGCCTGTGTCTCACCACCCCGTAGCCCAGGCTGGCTTCGAACTGTCGATCCTCCTGCCTCAGCCTCCTGCGCCTCCATGCCCAGCTCCTCATGGGCCCTGTCTGAGCACACGCAGCTGTCCAGGGGTTCTGGAACCATTCGGCTCCATTTCCCGGGTTGCAGTGCTGTGCTGAGGTTTTAATGGATCAGTGCTGGAGGCAGATTCTTGCCCACAGGCTTGGCACCAGGAATCCCTCTGTGGCCTTGTGACAGGCCCTGGGTCCGTGCTGACCCCGGGGTTCCTGTGGGGTGAGCACGGGTTGTCACATGGCTGGGTTTTTCCTGCCCTGTAACTTGATTCCCAGTGCTCGGCTGCAGAGCAGCTTCCCAGAGCACAGGCTCTTGCTTCCCTGTCCCCTCTCAGCCCTGCGGGGCAGTTGGGGAGCCCAGCACCCCGAGGAGGGCACTAGGGTTTCACAGAGGCCCTGGTGAGAGCGATACAGCATTGAGATGGATCGCTGTGTGCTGGGGGCTCCCAGGAGCGGATCTTCACAGGTCCACCTTCCGGAGCAGGGTCCCCCCACGGAGCCCCTCTTATGCCACCTCAGTGGTAGCAGCAGCCTGTGGGGCGGTGGTGGTGGGATCCTGGCCTTGGTGGCCCAACTCATCGTCCTTTCTGGATCTCGGGGGCCTTTGGTCAGTGCGTGGCAGTTTTCTGGGGACCCCACCTGGACCCCCACAGAGCCAGCTTCTTGCCCCACGCAGGTCGGCTGGATGATGTGGAACTGGATGGTGTCCGCGCTGGCCACCGGGGCGTCCCTGGTCCTGTACGACGGCTCCCCGCTGGTGCCCACGCCCAACGTGCTGTGGGACCTGGTGGACAGGGTCGGGTAGGCGCTTGGGGTGCCGGGCAGCGGGCCCCATCTGGGCAGGTGAGGGGGCCACAGCGCTGAGGCCTCTGGTTTTCTCCCCCGCCCGTAGCATCACCGTGCTGGGGACGGGTGCCAAGTGGCTGGCAGTGCTGGAGGAGAAAGGCCTGAAGCCGGGTGAGTTCGCAGGGACCCCGAGCCCTGTGTCCAGAGGGCGGGCCTGGTGCTGAGCGCCCGGCTCGTCCTCTGCAGTGGAGACCCACAGCCTGCAGACGCTGCACACCATCCTGTCCACCGGCTCCCCGCTGAAAGCCCAGAGCTACGAGTACGTGTACCAATGTGTGAAGAGCAACGTGCTGCTGGCTTCCATCTCAGGTGCGCCCACCCCGCCCCGCCCCACCCCCTCGAACTCAGCCCCCAACCTTGCCAAACCCCGCCCCCGTGTCCTCCTCCCTCTGAGCACCCAGGAGACTGAGCTAGCAAATGCCGCCCCCTGAGGGCGGTCCTGGGGAAATGCACAGGAAACTCAGGTGCCTTGTCGTCCACACCTGCTGCAGCTCTGTGCTCAGGGGTAGGGTGGGACGTGGTAGGGTGGGACGTGGGCGGTACACACAGCCAGGTGGCTCGCATGGCGTATGCGTGTCCCGGACAATGACTTAAAGTTACAGACGAGCAGCTAAGTTGTAGCAAGTTCCTGAATTCACTGGCACTGGCTCTGTACAGGAGGCCTGCAGCAGGCGAGAAGGAGCCATATAAGGTTACATTAGTGGGAAAGGCTGTCACGGTGGCAGTGAGGAGCTACACTGACACTGAATAACGTGGCACTGCTCAGTTTAAGCAGCCAGCAGATTGCCTCTTCCTGCCTCAGCCTCCTGAGTAGCTGGGATTTCGGCGGGCACCACGGCTCCAGCTTTGGTCTGTCTTCCTAAAGAGGGCCACTCTCCTTGCCCGTGTCCCTGAAGCCCGTCACAGGGTGCCCACCTCTTGGGGTCTGGGGGGAGGAGACCTTGGTGGTGGCTGAGATCTTGACCTGAGCTTTTCTGGGGAGCCAGAGAGTAGAAGGCACAGGTGGATTCTCACAAATCCTGCTGACTTCTGAAGACAGAGTCTTTTTATACAGGTCTTAAAATCATGCAGTCACTCCCTAGTTTGTATACGCAGAACAGGGTTAAGGAAAACACTGCTCTAATGAGAAATCCGTTTTCTCAGGTATCCAGACAAGTGGAAGCATGCCAGGCGGTGCACACCTGTCATCCCAGCCCTCCAGGAGGCTGAGGCAGGAAGGTTGCAGGATGGAACCCAGCCTGGGCACCTTAGACCCTGTCTCAGAAAAATTTTAAAAAAATTTTAAAAGAGGCTGGGAATGTAGGTCAGTATCAGATGGGCTGAGGTTCAATTTCCAGTATATTTTGTTTGCTTTGAGACAAGGTCTCAATCTATAGTTCAGGTCTTGAGTCCGTGGCCACCTGCCTGACTCAGCCTCCTGAGGGCTAGGATCACAGGTGTGGGCCACCGCGCCCAGCAATCCCAGTGTTTAGGAAGAAAGTCCATCTCAGGGCTCAGTCCAGCTCCTGAGTCTCCCGGCCTGAGAAGCCGGCTGCTGCATCTGTCTGCAGAGCTGTCATGCTGTCCCCTGGGCTGCGCTGTGCCTGACTTGGGGAAGCAGGCACCATCTGGGTCCTGAGCATGCGTTCCCTGCAGGGGGCACCGACATCATCTCCTGCTTCGTGGGCCACAACACGTCGGTCCCAGTGTACAAGGGCGAGGTCCAGGCCCGGAACCTGGCCATGGCCGTGGAGGCCTGGGACGAGGACGGTAACAGCTCCTGTGGCTTCCAGGGGTGGTGGGGGACGCTGACCGCCTGAAGCGCAGGGCCCCTCCCCGACCTGGCCTGGTGCTCCCAGGGGCCCCTGAGCAGGTGTGGGCTGGCCTAGGACTAGAGGCTGCCCAAGGTGGGGTCCCCTGCTTCCCTGGGAGGGCTCTGCAGTGGGGGGTGGGGTGGGTGTGGACGATGCAGTCTCCCAAGCCTCTGCTCTGTGTCCCCATAGGCCACTTGCTAGGAAGAGCAAAGCCTAAGCTGGTCGTGGTGGCACACGCCTGTCATCCCAGCACTTGGGAGGCTGAGGCAGGAGAGTCTTAAGAGTTTGAGACCAGCCTGGGCTACAAAGTGAGCTCAAGGCCAGTCTAAACTGCATAGTCAGACCCTGTGTCAAAAAGACAAGAAAAAAGCAAAGCCTGTTTGCGCCCTTAGCACCAGACAGGGACTGGGGCATGCACTGAACAAATTCAGAGACCACAGTTGCCCCAGCCGTTTGTGACCCCTGGGGAAGTACACACAGGGTGTGTTGGGGTGTCCCGGGCGGAGTCCCACCTGCGCCCAAGGTCCTCCTTCGCTCCCTCCCCGTCTCTCCAGGTCTCTTAGACCTGAGTCTGGTGTCGGACTTGGGGCTCGGGGGGCAGCTTCCCGGTGCTCTCTCGGTCCGGACTCCCACCGGGCGGTGAGCGGGGCATCACCCGCCCCTCGTGTCCTGTCCCTGCCCGCGCCCTGACCGCTTCCTCTCCTGGCCAGGCCAGGCCGTGTGGGGCGAGAGCGGGGAGCTGGTGTGCACGCGGCCGGTCCCCTGCCAGCCCACGCACTTCTGGAACGACGAGACCGGCAGCAAGTACCGGAAGGCGTATTTCTCCAAGTTCCCCGGTAGGCGGCGCCCGAGGCCCGGCTGGTGTGGGCGCGGGGCTCCCGCGGGTCGGAGGCGGCCGCTGGGGGTGGGGCGGGGAGCGGCGGTGGCCAGGGCCTGGCTCAGCCGTCCCTTTCTGTGCCCTGCATACTGTCCAGTCCCCTAGAGGACGGTTCGCAGCCGGGTCCCCCTCGGGCTGCACCGCCTGAGCCTGCGGCCTGGCCGTCTCCGTGCAGAGCTGTGGTTCCCGGTCCCCTCCCCCACCGCTGTCACGTGGTTCAGGAGCCTTCAGTCCCGCAGTGACTTGCACGAGGTCCTGCTGCCCTGGGGGTGATGCACTTTTGCACGGACCACGTGTGCAGAGTCGGGAAGCGCGGGGGGGGGGGGGCAGCGTAGGGTCACACCCACACGCTGTTGTGCCCTCGGGTGGGCAGGCGTCTTGGAGCCGGAGTCAGAGTCTCCCAGCCAGGTAGGGCGGCCCCAGGAGGCCCTCGTGGCCCTGCTGAGGCTGCAGCAGCAGAGATCAGTGCCAGGCCTGGACTGGCACTGGCGCCGCCCCCAGCTGGGTGGATGGGTCGCCCCGGGTCACCTGCTGGCGGCTGTGTGTCCCTGTGCTGAGGCTTCTGCTGGGCCTGGCGCTGCTTTTGTCCTGGTCCAGCACCTGGTTCTGGTCCCCACCCCAGCCGCCTCGCCACACCCATCCCACTCCTTCCCGAGACCTGGTGTCCCCTTCTGTGGGAGCCCTGCCATCATCCTATGACATCTGCTGGCCGTGTCCCGTGGCTGTCTGGCCTGTCTGTAGGTTGTCAGGCAGCCCATCCCCACCGAACCTCAGGGGTAACAGTATCCGGGCCTCTTGGTAGGAATCTGGACGCACGGTGACTACTGCAAGATCAACCCCAAGACGGGCGGCATCATCATGCTGGGCCGCAGGTGAGGCCGGGGCACTGCCTGTCCTCCGGGGCACCTGCCTGCCACTGCTGGGCTCCCCAGTTCCTGCCCTGCTGGGCTCCCCAGGACCTGCTTCCTGGCCCATGCCAGCCCTGTGTCCACGCTCTCCCCACTGTGCCTTGGGCTCTGTCTGAAGACCCCGCCTGGCGCTGTCCCCTCTCCTGGGTGGGAACAGCTGTGTCTGTCCCTGTGCACGGCCTCGTCTCCAGCAGGGAGGCCTGGGAGTGGGCGTGGGGGCCCTGTGTGGGGCAGCAGGTGACCACGGGGGGACCTGGATGTCAGGGCTGGGCTGGAGTTGGGCAGGTGTGGTCCCCGTGGGGAAGGGACCTGGACTCAGTGCTCCCAACTCTGTCCCCACAGCGATGGCACCCTCAACCCCAACGGGGTGCGCTTCGGCAGCTCAGAGATCTACAACATTGGTAGGCGCCCCTCCCCTCGAGGCCCCCACACCCCATGGTGAGCTCTTTCCCAGAAGGCACCTGAGGGCCGCCCCGGGGTTCTTGCACCGCCCTTCCTGCCAGCTCACTGGGTCTGGGTTCCGGATGAGGAAGAAAAGCAGGGAGAGGCGGCACCGTGCCGAGGGGCCCCAGTGCCATGCAGGCGTGGGTGTGGGATGCAGGCCTGTGGTCTTGGCTGCCTGGCCGTCACCGGGCTCCCTGGGGCCTGCCCTGTCCTCCGTCCACTCTTTCCTTGTCACTGAGTCCAGCCTGCAGGTGGCCTCGGTTCCAGGCCGGCAGGTGCTCTTGCAGTGCCCAGCACAGGACGGGGCTTCCCTGTTCAGCCCAGTGCCCCTACGCTGGGCCCTGTCCCACTGACTGAGCACTGCCAGCTCCGGGGCCTCCTGTGACCCAGCGCATCCTCCTGTCCCTGCAGTGGAGGCCTTCGAGGAGGTGGAGGACAGCTTGTGCGTGCCCCAGTACAACAGGGACGGCGCGGAGCGGGTGGTCCTTTTCCTGAAGATGGCTTCTGGCCACAGCTTCCGGCCAGACCTGGTCAAGCGGATCCGCGATGCCATCCGTCTGGGGTTGTCTGCACGCCATGTGCCCAGCGTTATCCTGGAGACTCGGGGCATCCCGGTACGCCGGGCGCTGTGCGGGTGGGGCCTGTGCTCCGAGAGTCCCCTTTCTATGTCCACGTTGCTTAGTGATGCTGCTGTCACCTCCCCTTCCACGGGTGCTGGCTGTGGGCCGGGCTGCAGGGCCACCTGCCTCACCTGAGTGTCTGTGTCCTCCAGGCTCGGGTGGAGAAAGGGTTTCTGGGGCCCCATGGCAGCAGCAAGGGGTTTGTCAGGCTTCCTGCCCAGCTGGGCCTCCGAGGGCCCCGGTGTCTGTCTTCTGCAGCCTTTAGAAGCCCCTGTGGCCTGCTGTGTGAGCAGGGCCCTCCTCACATCCTGTGTGTAATGTGGTGAAGGACCCAAACCCCTGCCATGCCCAGGAGGGAATGGGGCGCAGGCAAAATGAGGGGACCCTGGAGGAGCCAGGCAGCACACAGCGGTGACCCCACCCTCAGGTGGCTGAGGCAGGAGGATCTCCCTGAGCTCAAGGCCAGCCTGGGTGACCCAGCAAGACACTGGCTCCGAGGCCTGCTGTGCCCGCAAAGCGTCGCCCCCTCAGTCTCTGGACTCTGAGAGGGCAGAGGCCGCGCTGGCTGCAGTGCAGTGCACGGAGCACCTGGGCTCCCCTGCGGGGCTGGAACTACAGGGCTCCACTCTCACCACGGTGTGGGGTGGGGTGTCCTGGACCCCTTACTGCTCCCCCGTCCCTGGGCACCTGCAGGGTCCCTGGGGCGCTTCGAGCTCTCAGGCCACCCTCAGGAGCTGGGAGGTACACGGCGATGATGCTGGGGACATCTGTGTCCCGGGGAGGGCACCAGTGACAAGCACCAAGGATGACAGGCTGTCCCTGGAAGCCGGTGCTTAGAACCTTAATTAGCTCACACGTCAACTGAATTTCTCAAATGAGTGAATTTAATTACCTCTCAGGTAAAAAAAGAAGCCACTGTGTGAGGAGCGCCCAGGGAAGGGCAGGTGCCGGAGAGGACCCCTGGCTGGGGGAGCCGGGGTGGGGACTCTGACTCGGGGTCCCATCCCCAGGGAGCCCCACGGAGTTGCTGGGGCTCTGGGCCTGGCTGCTTCTGCAGGGGCTCACCCGCAGCCCTGTCTATGGTTCAGGAAATAAACACAGAAGTGAGGCTGCAGCCGCAGGAGCAGGGGCTGGCCCGCTGGCCCTGTGAGGGACTCCCCCGCCCCGGGCATGGTGGCAGGTGGACCCACCTCTAGGGGATCCTACCTTGGGGTTCCTGTGGGCTCAGGCCTGCACCCTGAGGAGGCACCGAGCTCTTGTCCTGCGGTCAGGGCCTGAGGGACCTCGATGACTCTGCAGCTGGCCTCAGGCGAGTGGAACCACTCATCTGCTCGCTCGGTCACACCGTGCGGGGCCCCGGTGGTGGGTGCTGGGGTGTCCAGGCTGCGGCCCCCAGTGTGAGGCGGGCTGCTGTCCATCCGGGCCCTGCCCCGCGGTGCCTGCCCATCACCAGGTTCAGCTCGTGGACCGGGGTCCTCTGAGGGTGCGGGGCAGGGTGTGGGCCGGGGTGTGGGTGTCGCTCTCTGTGGGGGACCGGTCTGAACCACACTTGCCCCCTCCTTCCCCCCGCAGTACACACTCAACGGCAAGAAGGTGGAGGTGGCGGTGAAGGAGATCCTGTCGGGGAAGGCGGTGGAGCACCGCGGGGCCTTCTCCAACCCCGAGACGCTGGACCTCTACCGGGACCTCCCCGAGCTGCAGGGCTTCTGAGGCCGCTCCGGAGAAGAGGAGAGAAGACAGGAGAGGAGAGGAGAGGAGAGGCTCGGAGCCTTCCCCGGGCAGCGCTGGTGGAGCAGGTCCCTGCCTGCTGGAGGATGGGGCGCTCCTGGACACAGCCCCTGAGGGGCACTCGGCCTGGCCGGCCCCAGTCTGTTTGGCTTCCCGACGCAGTGCCTGGCCCCTCCCTCCAGCCCCCACCCCACCTTGCACTGTTGGGGCTCCGCTGGCACTGCGGCTGCCGGGCTGACTTCATCACTCGGGGTTCTGGACAGCTGGTGTCGCACCCCTCCTGTGCCCGCCTGGCCATGGGTCACGGCTGGGAGCCTCTGAAGCACTCCATGACCGTCATGTCACTCGCTCTCGGGGTGAGGGGACCCTGGGGGCCAGCAGGCAGCACTTTCTGGGTCACGGCGGTGATCGTCCTCAGCCCAGTTTGTTCAAGGCTCCGATATCCGGGTTCATTTCTATGTTCCCCAGGACTCAGCCCAGCGAGTCACCTCCTGAATTGTTTCCTGGGTTCTGCTTACGCGGGAAAAGTGCTGAGAAGCATTTCATGCAATAAATGTGTGTCGTGTGCACACGTGTGCAGGCGCCGTGTGCTCGCCAGTGTTGTGGGTGGAGGTGGCCGGGCCGCTACGCCCGCCCCGTGTCCCTGCTGCGCGTCTTCCCTGCGTGGGGTGGGCGCATCGTCCCTGAGGCCCCGGCCTGAGGCCGGCTTTGCTGAGCTGGAATCGGGGTCCGCTGTGGGGAGACGCCTGCCCTTGCTTTGTTGTTCTCACTGTGTCGCCAGAGGGGCCGTGGAGCCCCTCACACTGCAGCCCGGACCCTGCTGTTCCCAGGAGGGCCCCAGGTTCCCCTGAGCCCTCCCCCGATACCAGCCCACTGCCCCAGCCAGTCCCCTCACCCCCTCCTTCCGCTCTGCGAATGCCCAGCCTACCGTCTGGCCCAGGGCCCCTTGTGCCCCTGATACTGGCACCAGCCTTCAGGGGAGTCACCCACAGATCTGGGGTGCAGCTGGTGGCTGTGACGGGCACCCCATCGGATTCCAAGGGTGTTTGCAGAGCAGGGGTCTGGGCGGGGCCTCCCTGGGGACCTGGCTTTCTCTGCCCCACGTGGTCTTGGCCTTGGGTCCGAGCACAGAGGGCCTGCTCACAGAGGACACAGCTGTCACACAGCAGCACTCAGCCATGTGGGCGCTGGGAGGTGGGTCTAGCAGGGTGGCTGGTGCCCTCCCTGGCCCTGGCAGTGGGTGGGCAGGGTCTGAGGTGGTCACAGGCTCCTGGAGTGGGGATCCTTTCCACAGGCTGGCCCTGTGCTGGAGGGTCACCTGTGCACGGGGTGTTTGTGTGTGTACATGAGAATGTTCCTGTGTGTTTTTTGAACGTGAATGCACGTATGAGTGGGCATTTGCGTGTGTTTTGCCCACACGTCTTGGAGGAGAGGCTGAGTGGCTCTGGTTTTGGGGAATTCTGGTTTGCTGGTGGTCAGCATGGCAGAATACCCAGTGGGAAGAGCAGCTTACCTCCTGACAACCAGGAAGCAGAAAGGGAGAGCCTGGGAGGGTACCCCAGGGGTGGTCCTGCCCCGGGGTCACCTCCGGCCGGGCCCTGACCCTTGACAGCACAGTTGGGCAAGAATTCATCCCTCACTTAACCCACCGTTGAGTGAGCCCATGGCTGAGGCCGGCGGGAGCCAGGTATCACCCAGAAGGGTGCTTCATATCCCTAGCTTCTTCCCTCCTCCACCGTGCCTGCCACCCTGCTGTTCCCACCTGGGCACACGCAGGCCACCCATGGACAGCACCCTGTGAAGCCAGGAGCAGGGTAAACCTCTGCTCAGTCAACGTGTTCTTAGAATTTTATCAGTGACAAAAAGCTGGCCACACAGAGGGACAGAGGTCCCAAGAAGGGGGCAGAGTGGCCTGGAGGAGCAACACAAAGGCTGTTTGGAGTCCCTGAGGACAGGAGAGGCGGGCACTGCCAGGGGAGAGCTGTGGTCCAGGTCTTTGGAGCTAGACAGGGGCAGTGGGACCGCCAAGATCTGATGGTGCGGGCTGCCGGGTGTGGCCTGGCCCGGCCTGCAGCTGTCCTGCCTCCCCTCAGTCCCCCTCAGCTTGTCCCCAAGGTGGACTGGGACAACTTGGTTTGTGTCTCCTGGTTATGCGGTGACCGTCCACCTCCAGGACTCAGGACTGCAAGCCCCTGGTTTAGTCCCTGCCAGTGGAAAAGACATCAAACACAGGACACGTCGCCTGGAAGCCGCCAGCCTGGGGGAGCTAGGTGGGACAGTCCCTCAACTCCCCACAGCCTGGTCCTGCCGGGCCCAGGTCCCTCTTGGGCCTGTTTTCAGTGGTCCTCTCCCTGGGCAGTTTCTGAATGTCCCGACTGACTTTAAAAAAATCCCTTCCCAGAGTGGGGTGTGGTGGCTCATGCCTGTAATCCCAGCACTCGGGAGGCTGAGGCAGGAGGATCGTTGGGAGTTCGAGACCAGCCTGGGCTACAAAGTGAGCTCAAGGCCAGCCTGAACTGCATAGGGAGATCCTGTCTCAAAAAGACAAAAAAAAAAAAAAAAAAAAAAAAAAAAAAATCCCATCCCAGCGAACCAGACCGATGTCCACCCATCATTACCAGCAGGTCGAATCAGGCTTCGTGTCCTGAAAATTTAAGCCAGTATCGGTGGGGCTCAGCCTGGTACTGCAGCCCCCCGCAAAGGCGGAGCTCAGAGGTGCTGTTTACACCCCATCCCACTCTGCATCTTCACACTGGACTCCCCAGAGGTGGGAATTTTTACATTTTCCTGGTGAATGGATCTCAGTGACCCCTGGAACGTCTCATGGGCAGGAGAGGAGGTCTCACGATGTAACTCAGGTTGGACTCAGACTCGTGGCGGTCCTTCTGTCTCAGCTTCCTGAGTGCTGGGGTCACAGGTCCCTGCCACTGCTTCCCTCTTTTATTTAAATTAGCCCACTGGGCTGTGCCTCCCTCCCCTCGATGAAGACTGCAGGAACTTGTAAAGTCCGTGTCACATAATTGCTTTCATGTTTGAGCTGGCGAGGGCGTATTGTAAGTGACCACAATGCACTGTGACAGTTCCATTAGCCTGGTGCGCTTCCTGGCCGCCCCTGCAGATTGGGTTCAGGGAGGTCGGTCCTCTGCCTGGCCGCTACGTTCTGTGTTTGCAGTTTGGGGTAAGGCTCAGACAGAAAATGTCAGGGTCCCTTGCATGGGGGGCTGGTCCAGCTCACCCCACACTCCTTCCTCCCGGCTGGGGTCTCTGCTCCCGTGGTCCACGGCTTCTGGGCCACAGTGGCCGCTCCATCAAGGTGACGGTGCCATTTTTAACCTTCCGTCTGCAGACCCGAGGAATATTTAGGTTGTGACTGGCCTCCTCCGAGGTGGGACCACGGGAAGCTGCGGCCCAGGTGCCTGGGCAGTTAACACTCTAGGCAGACTCCTGGGCTGCAGGAAAGGATGCTGCTTTTTCCGTGCTTCGGTTCCTTGAGTTTGTATGGAGAACAGTGGGCTCTGCTGGGACAGTGGAGGGACTGGGACGGAAAATGTGCCAGCTGCCATGGAGTGGTACAGTGGCTCCCCCAAAGGTAGATATGAAAGATTGTGGGTGGTCTGATGCCAGGAGGCGGGGTGGCAGCCACGGCGGGGGCGGGGAGCTGTCACCTGGACAGCCTCCGTTCTCTTGGAGGGAGCTCTCAGCAATCCTCCTGCCTCAGCCTCCGGAGTGCTGGCTGCACCACCACGCCCAGCTATGTGTGTATTTCAACGAACTGGCCAGATCCCAGCATTCGGGAGGCTGAGGCAGGGGAGTCCCCATGGGTTTAAGACCAGTTTGGACTACATAGTGAGCCCTGTCTCAAAAGAAAAAAAGTAAATAACCCGCTTTTGCCTTTGAAAGCCTTCGTGGCAGGCGTGAGGGGCACAGAGGGGAGGGTCGCTGTGTTGAGGACTCACACTGTCCCCAGCGGGATCGCTGCTGTCTCTCGCTCACTGGAATCTCTCTCTCTCCTGTAATTTTTAGCAGGAACTCTCCCAGCAACCCTGGCTTTGGCCTCCTCTCAGGACGTCCGGAATGTGACACACATTGTCATTAAACAGATGCAGCCTTGCTGGGGTGATTTTCTACCAAGTTTCACAGCATGTCCCGCAGTTTACACACCGTGCTGGGGCCTGTGCGGTGAGGGTTCCTCTGTGACCTCTCGGTGTCGGAGTGAGAGGCACAGGGTGACCATGACCACACCACCCACTGCGGGCCGCCCTCCTTTGTGCTTCTGAGAAACATCGCTGGCCGGGGCTTCAGCTCGGCAGCATGGCACCTGCCTGGCAAGCACAAGGTCCTGAGTGTGGCTCCTGGTTACAAAGAAATAAAAAATAAAAGGTAGAAAGGTTTGCTGGCTCCCTGTCTGTCTACGGGCACCACCGGTGTGCGCCAAGTGTGCCCACCCTCGGTCCCTCGTGATGATGGCCAGGCCCCCGCCTCACTCTCCACTTGCCCTCCCTAGTGCCCACCACCCCACACTGTACGCACCCCACCTGGGCCCTGCCCTGGAGGTGCCAGCGGCCCACAGCTGATGGGCGGACTGGAGCCGGTTCCCTGCGGTGCTGGGTCCCAGTGCTGATGAAGTGCAGTCGGCACTCATCTGAGCTGAGTGGGCTGGTGGTGCGGGCCTGAGATCCACGCGCTGGAAGGCTGATGCAGGAGGATCTAGAGTTTGAGCCAACCTGGGTTTATATCATGAGATCCTGCCTCAAACGAAAACACAAACAAAAGCAAAGACAAAACCAAAAACAACCTCCCCGAAGCTAAAGCCCCACCTGGGTCGGTCCAAGCTTCTCGGCTGGCTGGTGCTCTGTGCTGGTCACTGTGCTCAGTGCCCCGCGCAGGTGCAGATGTGGAGAGCCGGGAGCCCCACTCAGCCTCAGCGCGCAGCCTCTGGGCCCAGGCCGGCATCTTTACAGGGTGTGGCCACAAATCTGGGGCTCGATGCTGCCGGTGCCACCCAGCGGAAGGGCAGCTCACAAGGCCAAGGCGCCGGAGCCCAGTCCACCTCCGGCACTGGACCTGGCACTGTGTGACTGCTGGGTCCTCCAACCTCAGTGACCCCGAGGGAGACTCTTTGAATCCATCTGGACCCGGGGCAGCAAAGGGCGCTCTCCGGGGACCGGTGAAGTCTACCTGTGCCACCCCCGCCCTCGAGCCTCCAATTTCAGAGCACCCAGATCCCACAGCCAAGACAAACCTTCTGTCATTCTGACCCAGAGGCCCCAGGCATTTTGTGACAGTCACAGGAAGCTGCCGGATACCTCGGCAGGGATGCGCAGTGTAAAGGGTGCTCCTGCTGTCCTGTGGCTTTGTGGGGTCAGCCCTGCCTGCTGTTGATGCAGCCTGACCCGTATACACAGGGCTCAAGACACGCTGGACTGTGTAGCAAGCCCCTGTCTTGAAACACTTTTGAAAATTAGCTATCTATCTATCTAATCTACCTACCTGGTTTTTTGAGACACAGGCTGGCCTTGAACTCATAGTGATCCTCCTGCCTCAGCCTTGGCCTCTGGACTGCTCAGATGACAAGTGTGGTGCTCTTCCACGCTTGGCTTTATCAGGAGTTACTGCTTCTCTCTTTTCTCTGTACGGTGGAGCGGGAGTTGGGACCTGCAGGTTTTGGTGGTAAATTCCACTGCCCGGGCTGTGTCACTTAACCTTTCTGCCTTGTCAGTAACAAACATCCTTGCTTTCAGACAACAGGATACCTCACCACTGTGACTAAAAAGGCTTTCTTTTTATGTTTCAAGAATCCTAGAACTGGTTATCCTTCAGTGGTGATGGGAGGGTCTGAAAAATCTTCATGGGGCTCTTGGCCTCCTCATGTTCACAGGACGACTGCTGCAAGTCCAGCCATCAAGATTATGCTCAAAGCAAGAAATGATAGATCTGGTCAGACACCTGTGCTCTTTGCTCCTGTAGACAAAGAGCTGCCGGAGTGACCTCAGGACCTCTTCCACCGAGTCTCACAGGACAGAAGTGGGTCTGCAGAAGGGTGTCGAGCTTTCTCGCTCCAGAGAAGAGGCAGGGGAGAAGGGTGCTGGGAATGGGTGTCAGGCCACCGGTGCTGGGGCTGGGGACTCCTGAAGGGCCTGACCCCCCCTCCTCACGCCCCAGCTTCCGGGCCCTGGCTGCATTTGCATAGCGAACGCCTCCCTTCGGAGGTGGAATGGTATTAAGAGTCAGATGTTTGTCATTATGCAAATGCGTGCCCGCTCTTGCTGGATTTCCATTTTTCTCTGAATTATTCCCGCTCACCGCTTTGATTCCCCGCCCCGGCGGGTCGGATCCGGGGAATTTTCCAATCATCCTGTCATGGTTATGGATCGAGCTGTGTCTCTGGGCTGAGAGCCACAGAGGCGAGGTTGTGGGGTGCAGGGCCCTGGCCCAGGCACTGGTCAGAGACAGCCAGTCCTAGTGGCCATCGAAGCTCCAGAGGAGGCCACGTCCCTGGGGGACCCCTGGTGAAGGTGTCAGGCGAGGGGAGCACGTGGCCTCCTTAACCTGCTGCTCTCCCCACCCCATCTCCTCCTTGGACCGAGAGCCACACGGCGCGGGAAAGAGTGGCCCAGGAGGATGCACGCTGTGGAATCACTTCACTACACAGTGTGGCGCCTGCCTGCGATGACGGTGCTCTGGGAGGCTGAGGCAGGAAGGTTGCAAGTTCAAATCCAGCCTGGGGGACTTAGGGAGAGCGTTTGCCAAATTAAAAAATGAAGAAGGCGCTGGGGTGCAGCTCAGTGCGAAGGCCCTGGCTCAAGGGTCTAGTGTCCGGGAGGCCAACGAGGGGGTTCTTTGGGGACATGGAGGGTTCAGACCTAAGCAGACCCTCCGGGGACGTGGGGCCCACTAGTGCCCTCACCAGTCAAATGGGGACAGCACACCCCGCCCAGACTGGCTGTCCTGGGCAGGCCGCAGGACACGCTGGCACTGCGGGCCTGTAGCAGAGGGGACAGCGCTCGAGTGACCGCCTCTCCCGGCACCTGGGGCCCAAAGGGCTTCCCGCTAATTAGCATATGACAGCCCCATGCGCGTGGTGATTGGTCCGGGGACAGACACGTGATCTCACCTTGGCCAATGATATCTCTTTCCTGCTGAGAGACCCGCCTGCCAAGCCTGTAGCCCTGTGCTGGGATTGTGTGAGCCCCTAAATCCTTTTTTGGTTTTGTTTTTCAGTCCTGGAGATGGAATGTAGGGCATTGCAAATGCTCGGCAGAGCTACCCGCCAGGCCTTTTAATGGGATTTTGAAACAGTGGCAAAAGTTGCCCTAAACTGCCCTGATTGCCCTAGGTTGGCTTCAAACCTTGTCATCCTACTGCCTCAGCCTCCTGAGCGGCTGGGATTAGGCATGCCTGGACGAGAAGCCCTCGGTGGCCGCAGTGCAGTGTCCGGGGTTCTGACCCCAGCACTTCTGAGCCCTGCGGCTCTGCTCTCTGTGCTAAAAGGGGTGCTAAAAGAGGCTGAGGTAGGAGGATCTCAAGTTCACACCCAGCCTAGGCATCAGGGCGACTTACTGAACTCGTCTCAAAATTTAAAAAAAAGAAATAAAACAAATACAAAGGGCCGGGGATGCAGCGAGTGTGAGGGCCTGAGGTTCAGTCCAGTTCTGAGAAAAATTTTGAGAACGAGCCACAATAAGTCTGCAAATCCAGCGATTGCACTGTTTCTTTTGTCCTTTTTTCAGGGCTGCTGGGGATCGCACCCCGGGTCTGGTTCCTGCAAGGTAAGGTCTCCACGCTGAGCCCATCTCGTCTCCACACTGTGGTTTTCTTTTGGCGACAGGGTCTGGCTTTATAGTTTGGCCTGGCCTCCAACTCACTGTGGATCCCATGGCCTCGAATTCTCCGAGAGCCTTCCGCCTCAGCCTCCCGGGGCAGCGCGGGCCACCGCGGCCTTCTTGTGCCGGGGCTCCCCTCCCCCATCGGCTCTGAGTCAGCGCTGGGCTCCAGGAGGCGACACCGCGCGGAGCATCAGGTTTGCATTGGAAAACAAAGTCCCGGTTTTTGCAAAGAACCTGGCATCCGATGGCCGAGACGCGGACAGCTGCCTGCTGTCGCCCAATGCTGGCAATGCAAAGGCTGAGGGGTTCCTTAAGGTCGCCGTGAGGTAGTGGCCGGGTCCCCGGTGCACAGCTGCAGGCCCACCGAGGCCTCGGCAAGGCGGCGCGGCCCGCCTGCAATACCGCTCGTGGCCACTTGATGGCAATGTGGCTCTTCAGTACAAGCAGTGGCCGCGCTGTTGCCCCTCCCCCACTTACAGAACCCGGAGAGCGGAAGCACGCCCGGCCTCGGTTTCCCCAGCCGCACACCAGGTTGGGGGGCGGGCAGATCTCGGGCTTTGCACAGGTTGGGTGACAGTCTGGGCTTTCGGGGCGGGGTTTCTAGGGGCAGCTGCTGCACCCCCCTTCCCGGATCCCCAGAGCAAACTCAGAGGACCCCAGCGGGGCGCAGGGCCCTGGAGCCCGGAGAGGGCACCGAGAGCCACACGGCGCGGGAAAGAGTGGCCCTCTGCCGCCTCTCCAGTGTCACCGCTCCGGCCCAGCCAGCGGGGAAGGAGGGCTGAGGCCGCCGGGGCCTGGGACACCCCTGGCACCCATGTCCAGGGCTGTGGGCTCAGGAATGTCACGGTCCCCTCCCAGGTCAGGGCGGACCTGGCCCCCGTCAGAAGGGCTGCCCTGTGGCCCGGTGCAGAGCGCTGGCCTCACGCCTGCCCGGCTTTCCCCACACCGGCCGCCTTGGAATCCGCAAACACTGACCGTGGGGAGCTGGGCAGCCGGGGGCCAGGCCTGGATCCCAGGAGAGACAGGGCCGCGGTCACAGAGCCGCTGGGAGGCCCCATTGTCCAGTCACCGAGGACCCTGCCAGGGACCCCAGAGAGGCTACAGGAAGGCCCGCGCGGTCCTGGAACCAACCTGGGTGAGCGACACCACCTGCTTGGCGCTCTGTCCCTCTCTCCCTGGCAGGGCTGAGCCTCGGGGCTGCACTGAGAAGCCGACCTGGTGGTGGCTGCCCTGAAGCCAGGGTGGTCACGCCTCCCGGTGAGCCCCTGGCCCAGGGAGGAGCCAGTGTGCCCCTGGGGGACAGTGTGCCCCGTGGACAACTCCAGATTGACTCGTGTGTCTTAGGCCAGGGGCTTTGGGGCTTTGTGGGTGGCTGCACAGAGGCTTCCATTTCTCAGGTGGGGAAACTGAGGCAAGACAGCAGGTGGAGCAGCGGGCAGGACTCTGGAGTCCTCCTAGCCTGGTGCGCAGTTCCCGGGCTGTCTGTTTTGAAGTCTGACCCACTTTTTCGTGGGGGACCGGGGCACAGTTGAGAGGCTGGGGTGAGGGGAGCCTCAGGCCGCTGTGGGCGCACCGGCGTTCAGGCCTGGTCCCTCATCTGTGGCCACCACGGGGCACAAGCTCGGGAGGCCAAGGGTCTCTGACTCTCTCCGCGCCCCACTGATTCGGGCCAGGATCTCGTCCGTGGACCTCGGGCTGGATCCCAGGAGAAAGAACTCGGGGCCTCGGCCTCCAGGGCCTGCGGGAACCGGAAGGTGCGTTCTGCGCGGGGGGTCCCTGAGGCTCCCCGCCTCGCACCCTGTAAACATTTCCAAGATGCCCTTTCTTGCCTCAGCCTCCTGGCCGCACCCAGCCGGGCTCTGGGGCTTGGATTCCCTTGGCTTGGAGCCCGGGTCATGGGGGCGCCCCCTCCCCGAGCAGTGCCAGCTGTGTCACGGGACCGCGCTCTGCGCCCCACGTCCCTGGCAGACGCCTTCTCTCCAGACCTCGCCCACCCGCGCTGGGCACCATGTCCTGGGCCCTCACCCCTCGACCTTGGGGACACCACCCCCTCGCGTGCCCGACCTCCTCGGGACCCCGTCTCGCAGCCCGCGCCCCGCGCGCCCCCGGCCGGGCGCCTCCTCGCAGCCGAGTGGCTCGTCCCGCGCGCCGCCCCCGCGCCCCTCCTCCTTGCCTCCGTCCCCGCCCCGCGCCCGGCGCCCCGCGCTCAGTCTCCGCTCCGCTCCGCTCGAGGAGCGGCCGCACGGCGCGCGCCGGGACCGGGATGGGCCGGGCGCCGGGGCGCGGGGGCCGCGGCGGAGGGCGCGGGGGCGGCGCGGCGCGGGCGGAGCGCGGGGCAGCGGGCGAGGGCGCGCGGCGCTGAGCCGGCCCGGCCGCCCCACTCCCGGCCGCGCACGCCGAGCCGGAGCGCGCAGAGGCGCCGCCGAGGAGGCGCCGCCGGCCCCGGCGCTGCGTCTGGAGCTGCGGGGAGCGAGCCATGCCCGGCGCACGGCCGTAGCCGCCTGGGCTCTCGAGGACCATGCGGGCCCCGGGCCGGGCGCCGCCGCTCCGGCTCCTGTTGGCTCTGACTGCACTGCGATGCTCAGGTAACGCGTCCCGGACCCAGACCCTGTCCCCATCCCCGTCCCCGTCCCCGTCCCTGACCCCGATCCCGACCCCGTCCCCGTCCCCGTCCCCGACCCTGACCCCGCCGCCACCGCGCGCAAAGTTGGCTCCGCGGCCGGGCGGCCGCCTCCTCCTGGAGTCCTGGGCGGCTTCCATCTCGGGGACTTAGGCGGAGCTGGGGCGACCCCGGGACGCTGGAGACCAATGGCGCGGTCCCTCCCTCACCCCATCCCCAGATTCCCCGCGGATCCTTCCTGGGCGCGCGGGGGCAGCAGGCGGGGAGGTGCGTGTGGCCTCGGGGGTGGGCGGCGGGGGCGCCCCGGAGCCTCGTCCCCTCCTCGCCCTGCTGGGGCGGCCGCCGCCTCAGGTTGCGGTCCTGGGGTGCGAGCTCAGGACACCTGCGGGGACTGGGGTTGCTCCAGCAGCGCTGCCCCTCCTCGCGCCCCTGTGTTGCTGCCATCCGCAAAGGGACCCCTCCCCAAGTGGACCCTTCTCAAACCCTTTGCTTGCCTCCTGGAAATGGGGCAGCTGGGCACGGGGACCCTAAGACGGGCGAGACAGGGCAGAATGGCCAGGCAGCTGGGGCGCGCGGGGGCCGCGTATAACGCGGGGTCCAGAGCCATCGCCCGGGGCTGGGGAGTGGGCTCTCCACCGGCTGCCTGCCGCCGTCCCCAGCGCCTGGCTTGCAGGGCCCGCACAGTCAGGTATTTTCCGCCTCAGCTGCGGGAGTTGGGGAACCTTGGGGCGGCTCCTGTTGGTTCCAGGGCAGCTCAGCCCCAGCGCTGGCGGAGCCGCCCCTTCCCCCACCAGGAGCCGGGCGCACATCTTGGCGCCGCGAGGAACCCGGAGTCGTCACGAGCAGCGCTCATGTGCATTGGCGAGCTCGGCGCTCCAGATCTTGCAAAACGGGGATCCAGCATTTGGGGAGCAGGTAGTTTCGGCTTGCGCAAACCTTTCTCCGCGTGCCTAACCAACAGACCACCCGGAGGCGCAGGATGCGGCCGAGAAACACAAACTTTTACTTCGCAGCTTGCCGGGCTCCCAAGACTGCGGCTCGCGCATCTGTGTGTCGGCTCCCCGGGAGAGGAGACCGCGTCGTCCCTGGAGACGCCCCACCCCGGGAGGACCCCGGCCGTGTGCGCTAGGTGCCCGCCAGCGCCTGGCCGTGGCCGGGCCCAGAGGGTGGCTCGGAGGGCTTGGAGACTCCCCAGCCTCCGGGCGAGGGAGCAGGCTGGGAGCTGTTTCGCGCCAGGCTGCTCGGGCTGGGGCCGCTTTCTCGAGCCGAAGCTCACGGACCGGTTTCCCCTCGAGAAGACGCGCGGCCCCTCCGACTTGCGGATTGTTGCTGCTTTGCTGGTTCCCGGGCTCGGCGATGGCTGGGCGGCGCTGAGAGGCCGCTCCAGCTCTCCGGGAGAAGCTTGCCTGCCGGCGGCTTTGTGCCAAACTTGGCCAATGTTCCCTTCTGTCCCCAGCCCGTGGGCAGTGGCAGGTGGCTCTGGGGGCCTGGTCTGCAGAGGGAAGAAGACGGCCACCTGCCGGGGCTCGGCTGGATCGGTGCCCCGGCCCCGCGGTGGAGGTGCGGGGCTGCGCGGCCGCTGTGTGTGTGTCGCGCCAGTCCCCGCCGCCGCCGCGGGAGCACGGAGACGCGGCGGTTTGATAACTATATATAGCACCGCTCCGAAGCAGCCCGAGACTGCTGGAGGCTTGGCTGCCTACACTTGGGAGGAGAGATGGGGCTCCGCGCGAGGCGTCCTTCGGCACTGGGGGGATTTGCTGGGTAACCGCGGGTGCCCCTCCTTCGGTCCCAGGGCTCTGGGCAGGGACCGCGACTTCAGGGGCGGGGGTGTGCGCGCCCGCCGCACCCAGGCGCTGCCGTCTTTGCCCCCTTCCTGCGTGGGCAGCGTGCGCGGCGCCGTGCGGTGGGTGGACCCCTCCCGGCCTCGCCAGCGCAGAGAATCTGGAAGCGAACTTGGCGAGAGCGCACGAATCGCTCAGGCGGTGACGGGGCCGGCGGTCGCCCCAGCCCCCCTCGTGCCCGTGAGGTTTTGCAGCGAGCGCCGCGGTTCCCAGCTCGCAGGGAGACCGGACCTGCCCTTGGCGCCCGGGGTCAGCGGCTCGGCTCGGCGGGCTGAGCGCGTCCCGAGCTCGCAGGCGGGGGCGCCGTCTCGGAGCAGCGGCCCCCAGCCCTGCCTGGCGCGCAGCTCCCTTCTCCCGGCAGCCGCGATCTGGGAGGGGCCTCGCCGGGTGCTGCTGCTCCCCGGAGAGGGGGCCGCCGGTATGCAAATGCTGTCGCCGCCCTGTGATTTAATGGTGGCCCAGTGGAGGTTCCCAGAGTAAATCACTCCCCGCCCGGCCTCCTGCCGGATGCGAGCGCAAGGAGGCGTGAGCCCGGGCCTGGGCTCGCCCGCCGGCTCCAGGAGACACAAAGAGCCCCCCTGGCCGGCTGGAAGTCAGGGAACGGGAGGGGAGCGTGGTCTCCGGGACGCCACCCCCGTGTGGTGCGGCCCGGTGGCTCCTTTCACTGGGACAGAGGGGTCTGAGAGTGGCCTCCCCTGCGTGGACAGTGAGGACATCCGGAGAGGAGCCCCTCACGGATGGGAAGGGGAGATGCGGCCTTCTAGCCAGGGCGACACCATGGCGACATCATAGCCTGATGGCAGGTGGGGGCTGTCTGGCCAGCTCCTGGTGCTGGACCTTCTCACCCCGGGTCCGGGGTCTTGGGGAGCCCAAGGTTCAAGAGAGTGTGGATGAACCACGCAGGTGTCACCCAGAAATAGGAGGAAATTGCCAGACAGCTGGTGATGACCTGCCTAACCGGGGCTCAGGCTGGGGTGTCCTCTGGCTGTGTGCCTTGGGCCACCCCACCTAACCCAGTCCAGTTCCCAATGGTGAGGGCAGGTGGCTCTGTGGGTGCGAGGGGCCTGGCCCTGCCCCGTCCACCACGGTGACAAAGGCCAGCATGGCAGGAATCTGCCTGGAGGCCTCTGTACCAGCAGGTGGGGAGGAGTCCTTTCCTGTGCCCTCGAGGGACGAGGTGGTTCCTGAGACAGCGAGGTGTTAAGGGGCAGTGTGTCCTTGTCTCTGTTTCCGCCTCATCTCTCACTCTGGCCCATATTTTTTCTTTTTCTTTTTGGTGGCCCTGGGGCTTGAGGGCAAGGCCTTCACACTGAGCTACATCTCAGCTCTTTGTTATTTTGAGAACAGGTCTCAGTTAAATTGCTAAATGGCCCAGGCTAGGCTTGCACTTGGGATCCTCCTGTCTCAGCCTCCCTGAGTGCTGGGATGACAGGCGTGCACCACCGCCACCAGCCTGGCTGTTGGGACACTGAATTTTGGGTTTGATTTATTTGATTTTGCGACTTATTTGGATTCCACAGATGAAGGCGTACTTTTCAAGTGGAGCAGAGATTTGTGCCGTGTGTGGAAAACCTGTTTGGGGGAGACTTCCTCGTCCTGACCCTGGCCCACTGACCTGAAGGGCTTGTGGGGACATCGGGCCTGCAGAGGTTCCTTGATAGCTGCCAGCAACTGGGGGACTCAGTATCGTAATCGAGGTTCCAGCTTCTCTTAGGAAATTGCCCCCCGACCACTCTGGACTCAGTTCTCCTGCCTGTAAAGTGGGCCCTGAAACTCTCCTGTGGGCGGGTACTGTGCACACACGGGGGCAGGGCTGCCACCGGGGTGACTGCCCAGGGTAGAAGAGGGGCACGGAGGGTGGGCAGGGAGACTTCTTCCAGGAGGTGGATCCTTTCTTACCCGGCCCTCGGTGACCAGAACGAGCCCCAGGGAGACGGAGCCTGAACCCTCACCAGCTTCTGTGCACGGCGCCCGGCAGCTGCAAGCTCTCAGGAGCCGCCAGCCTTTGCTTCCATTTATTACGATCATACTAATGCACACCAAGCCCTTAATCGTGATCCGGAATAAAGAAGCTGCATGCTCTGGGTCCAGACGACCATGATGGCAGATCCATGCCCCTGTCCCAGCCGGGGGCACCAAGCCGGGCAGGGAGCCGGCTGTCACCTTGTGTCCCCCCACCTCGCACCACCCAACATCTTCCCTGCCAAATGGCCTGGTTCCGCAGCCGCCGGGGTGCTGTGTGCCTCGTCCTTCCTCGGGCCTGATCGATACCGATCCTCGCATTCCAGCCCCAAAATAGTTACTTAGAAAAATCAATGGCACCCAAATGGATTCTCTGTGTTTTATTACTGAGGGTGATGGAGCGTCTGCCCGGCTCCAGGTGTTAACCCGAGCTCACTCAGGGGGGCTCCTGACCCAGGACTGGGGGTGCCCAGGGCACAGCGGGCTCCAGCACCTGTCCTGGCTCTGAGTGTCGCAGCTGATGACCCGTGGCAGCCACATCTCTGGCTTGGCGAGGCTCTGCGTGCAGGGCCCGGTGGCCGAGGTGGCCGAGCTGGTCCCAGGCCCAGAGCGCTGCCATCTGCTGGGGTCTCTGGGCTGTGCACGTGCTGGTGCTGTGACGGAGCTCAGGTCCTCGCTGGCTTCCTCTCTGCCCTTCTGAGGTTCATTGGCTGCTGTGGGGCGGGGTCAGTGGGCTTGGGGACACTGGACCGAGGACACCAGAGCCCAGCGATGAGGCTGTGGTGCAGTGGGGAGGGGCAGCCTGGGCTGAGGCTGCAGGCTTGGACCCCGGTGGGCAGCGTGAGGGGTGAGGGAGGCGCAGTGTAGACGGGCAGTGTTGTTCTGCCCAAGGTGTTTTCTTGGTGGCAGCGAATCGAGACTTTCTCTGGCCAGCTGGGGGCTGTGTGCTGCTCTGTGTAAATACTGGGAGCTGTCAGGATCACAGCCAGTGTTGGGTTCTCTTGGCAAAGTGGGAGACCTGAGAAGTGCTGGTCTGGCTCCTCCACTTCACTGACTCAGTTTCCCCACTTGGACAGCGGGTACTGGTCCTCCTTGTCTTCCTTGGCACCTTCCCTGGCTCACCCTGTTCCTTGTGAATAGCACCACCTTGTTACTGTGTGTGGCTGTTTGAGGGAGGGGCCTGGTGTCTGTCCTGGGGAAGAGCCGGCCAGGCAGAAACAAGTGCAAAGGCCCTGTGGTTGCAGTGTGATTGGCAGGGACAAAAGCCAGAAAAGATGCTGACAGGGCTGGTCCTTTGGGGGAGGGGACAGTGGGGAGGGGGAAGGGAGGCTGCAGAGGTGACAGGGCTCAGACCCTGTGTAGATTGGGAACTTGCTTCGGAAGCTGCATTCCAGGTGTGCTGGCAGTGGGGGCCTTTCTTCCGTTGAATCCTGAGACCCTACTGTGTGTTGGCTGTGGTCCTGAGTGTGGGGGCTGCATGGGACGGATCAACATGTGAACTTTGCCTGTGAGTCAAGGCAGGAGTTTTTCTGAGATCTTCTCCGAGCCCTGAGGCTGGGGCGAGGCCTGGTATTGGAAGCTCAGTCCGCAGAGGACAGCTCGGGGCTGGGGGCGGGGGTGGGGGACAGGCACAGAAAGGTCAGCAGCTCAGCACAGAGCCTGGCTCACGCCCCTGCTCGGGGTTTAGAACCCTGTCCTCACCATTGCTGTGGGGACCAGGCCTGGCAGTGCCAGTTGCCCCAGGGTCAACACAGCTGCTCCGGAGCACAGCTGCGACCTGTCAGCCTCGGTGGCCAGCTTCTGGCCTGTGCGTGTGTCATCTGACCGGGCTGGCCCTGGCTCCTGATGTTCCGCTTGTATTTTCTGCAACCTTTAAACTGTGGCTTCTGGAGGACACTTGGCCCTCAACTTCTTTTTATCAATAAAGTTTTATTGGCACACGGCCATGGCTATTTGTTGACATCACTGCGGTCGCTTGACACAGTAACCACAAAGTCAGTGGTGACAGAGATTATGGGTGTGACCTGTGAAGTCCAAGAGAACCACCTGCTCTTTGGCCTTTTCTGCCTTTTCTTTCCTTCGGTGGGGCTGAGGATTGAACCCAGGGCCGCACAGGGTAGGCACCTGCTCTACGGCTGAGCTACCCCCCAGCCGGCTCCCCACTCTTTGAGACACAAAGTCCGCCTTGAATGATCACGGCGGGTGTGCTCTGTGAATGTGTTTACAGCCCTTTCACTGTGCTCAGGAAGAAGGCAGCCTTTCTAATGTCAAAAACAAACGAACAAACAAACAATAAACTGTCCAGGTCTTCAGGATGGGGAGAATATCGAATTGTGAATTTTTTGGTTAAAAAAGCAAAACATATTGATTGAAAGTCATAATTTCAGCAGTGCTTTTGAAGTGTGGGCTTGGTAGTTACAGTAGCATTTATGTAACATTTTAAAAATAGTAGCACATGTGTGTGCAGAGCTATTTCGGCTCTGCAGGATGGCTCCGAGCTTGAGGACCCCGGGCAGGGCTGCATTGCAGCGAGCTGGTACGGGAGGGTCCCGCTGCCCGGTGGTTTTTCCTCCGAGTGACTCCGACCGGCACATCTCCCGTGTAACCTCGTGCCCTGTTCTCAGAGAGCCGCTTTAAAGATGAATGCAGCTTTCTCCGGGTTTGTCTGAGACACCCAAGTCTATGATATTTTAAATTTCCTGAGCTGAAATTTTGGGTGCCTCACAGAGCTGGCGTGCCAAGTGTGAGAGTATGTCGCTGCTAGAGTCTGGAGTCTTCTATGTGCAAGGGGCTGTGATGGGAGTTTACAGGTCCCCAGAGCTGGGAAGTCCAAGGGGGGTTGGCATCAGGTACGGCTGGACCCAGGGGTTGAACGTGACCCCTTCTCTCTGGTGTCACCTCCGGCCACAGTCAGC
This sequence comes from Cavia porcellus, assembly GCF_034190915.1. Lineage (NCBI taxonomy): Eukaryota > Metazoa > Chordata > Mammalia > Rodentia > Caviidae > Cavia > Cavia porcellus. Next base: position 6,168,469 of record NW_026947499.1, on the reverse strand, counting down.
CCAGGCTTGTCCTCCGGAGTCAGATGTCTCCTTCTTGATTGACCAGTAAGAGCTCCATCATGGACTCATAGTGAACCCACTGGGATTGTACACTGACAACACCCGGGTTTTCTTCTGGCGAACTGCTTCGCCCCTGCTCTGAAGCCCTATGGTCTGACATTGACTAATTTACCCCTGGTCCCACGGGCAGGGTATAATTTGCATCTGACCAATCAGAGTAGCTCCTGTGTTGGTGCTTAGTGATTGGATCAGGGATGGGCATGTGACTCCAGCTGGGCCAATGAGGGCCCTCCTCTCCCTTGGACCGATGTAAGGCCCCCCCAGTGGGAGGAGCCACTGGAAACTTGGCTTCCCAGGATCCACTGGGCAACAGCTGTGCGATTCTGTGGCTTCCGGGTGTCGCCAGGCTGCAGGCGAGGCTTGGGTTTCATGAGAAACTTCGGCCAGGAAGCCCGGTGTCCACGCTCATCTCCATCCTGGGCTGTTGCACCTGGTGCCTCACTGCCTACTGAGCGATGGCCGCAGCCTCTTAGGCCACAGCGCCCTGCAGGTGGCTGCTGCCTCCTTGAGCCGGAAAGTGGCCGGCTGGTTGGCCAGGCGGGAGGGCGGTACCCAGGGAGGGGCCTGTGGGGTTGTCAGGGCCACCAGGCGGGGCCATGGGTTTAGAAGCTGCCTGCAAGGGCTGTGTGTACACCTGTAATCCCTGCATGCGGGAGGCTGAGGCAGGAGGATTGCTGCGAATTTGAGGCCAATTTGGGTTACATAGTGAGTTCAAGGCCAGCCTCAATTACACAGCGAGACCCTGCCTCCAACAGTGATCACAACCACCATCACCACCACAGCCAAGAAGCTGTCTTCAAAGCTGGGAGTGGCACTGCCTGCCAAGGCAGGAGGGTCCAAGTTTAAATCCCACCCAGGCAGTTTAGCAACTTAATATGACCCTGTCTCAACACCAAAATAAAAGAGGGCCGGGAATGTAGCACAGGGCAAAGGCTCTGGGTTTGATACCCAGTAACAGGGTAGGTGGGGGGAGCTACATTCCAAAACTGCCCGAAGCACCTTGGGGACAGACCAGACAGGGCCCCTGAGGGCAAAGCCGTGTGAATCCTCTTGGGTCGCCTTACCAGCTCTCCTTCCCCGGAGGGTTAATTGGGAGCTGCCAGTAATTGCGGCTGTCTCCTCCCCTGGCCAATCAGAAGTCTTGGAAAATCTGTCACCTGGGCTACCCTGGTTGGAGTCCTGAATGCTGATGTCACCGCTAGGGGCAGTGCACAGCTGCACCGGAAATCTCAAGGAGCGGGCGTTTTGGCTCCCGGAGCATCTTCCAGAGGGCACAGGTTGCAAGTAGCAGGACTGACCTTTAACTAACTCCCGAAACAGTTTAAATGCTTGTTGATTATTTCTACGCTATTTGGCCATCCACAAACATGTAGCCAATACTAGCAGATTTTTAGTGAGATGATTTAATAATTGTTTCTGGGTTAGAGTTTTATTGCAGAATTGAGACTTCCTGTCCATGCTGTTATATGCAAAATATGATTTCACCATCCGCGCTCAGAACGCTTTTCACTAGGGCACGGGCGGGAGGAGGCCTTCCTTCCCGGCTTCTGTGTGAGCTCTGAGCCTGCGCCTCTCCAGGGCGCTGTTGCCAGGTTCGGCAGGAAGGCAGAACTGCGAAGTGATTCCACCGGGAAACTTTGTATCAGGAATTAACCGTGACAGGTGCTGGAGTGATGTGGCTTTGACTGTGAGAAGAAGAGGACTTGAAGTTGCAAATAAGTAACAGATTCAAGGTTCATCGGTTTCCAGGGTCAAGGCTGGGCAGCTGGCTCAGGAGCTGGGGGGGGGGGGAGCACCAAATGGCAGCCGTCACAGGGCAGCTTGTGCACAGCAGGTGACCTAGGACGTGAGCTTGGGAATCCTCCCCGGGCCTCGTGACAGAGGTCAGCTGTCACCAGGGGCCCAGACTCTGTTCCCTTTTCCTGAACAGGGCCTCGAGGGAAGCTCTGGACACAAAATGCAGCAGGTGGGGCCTCGGCCAGCGCACATGCTGATCCCTGACCTTTTGTGGCCCCTCGTCTGCTCCAGGGTGGGGCAGGTGAGGGCGGAGCCTCGGCATCTCTGCATGTGCCCTGGAGGGCTCAGACTTGGTTCCCGTGTCCTTTCTGCTGTGACAAGGATCTCCTCATTTGGGGTGCTCCTCCTTTGGGGTGGGGCTTGCCTGCTGTGGTCTGAGCATGGTCCTCTGGGGTGGGGGCCTGGGTGCTGGGTGGCAGGGCTGGTCTCCTCCGTGTGGCGCCCTGGAGTAGCTCTGGGAGCCACTGGCCTCGGCCTGGTGGCCTTGGAGCTCATCCTGGTTCTGTTTCCTGCTGGCCATGTCTTAGGTTCCCGGAGCCACCTCCTCCCTGGGCCCCCTTGTGAGTCCTCTGTGCCCGCTGCTGGGATGCGCTCCCATAGTGGCCTCCCCCAGGACGTAGACTGAGAATCTGCGTTTCTGCTGGGCTGAGCTGTGCGTGGTGCTGAGCACACAGTCAAAGGCAGGAGAAGGAGATTGGTTCATTCCCCCGTGCTGTTTCCGGAGCCCGGGAGAGGGGACAGGGCATGTGGCGGCCTCTGTGACCTGCCTGGCTCGCTGAGCGCTGCCTCTGTGCCCGTGGGGAGGGGGCCTGTCACCCAGCATCTGATTCAGAGGCTATACACGGGCGTCTTGTGGCAGGTCCAGCCCAGGGGCTTTAGCTGTTGGGCCAGGCTGGTGTCTAATAATTCTGAGCCAATATCTGATAGCTGGGAGGTTTAATATGAAAATCTGGATTTTCTGTTTCTCCCGGAAGAGAGGCCGGGCTCAGAGCTCTGGGTCCTGTGTCCAGGCACAGTGTCCGGCTCATGGGATGGGTGTCCACTGAACCCCTCCCTACTAAGTGCGCGCTCCGTCGGAGGTGCTGGGTTCACAGTGCTACTGTTGAGGAGTTGTCATTTGATGCAGAATGTGTCACTCCTCCCTGTCCCCAGTGGGAGCCCTGCCAGTGTCACATTCTACAAAGACAGAGATGCCCTGTGTCTGCAGCCCAGTGTGGTGCCCGCCAGCTGCGCCTCGGTGGTGAGCAGTGAACCCTCGGCCACTGGGGCCGAGGAACTGGATTTTTTTGTTCTAGTGAAATGTGCATAACATAACAATGACATTTTAGCTGGGCATCTCGGCAAACTTGATAATCCCAGTGCTGAGGAAGCTGAGGCAGGAGGATCGCCATGAGTTCAAGGTCAGCCTGAATTACCTGTCTCAAAAAAGAAAAAAAATTGCAGTGAGAATCGTATTACATAAACCGAGCATTTTGAAGCATTCTCAGCATGGTGTAACCATCACCCTTTCTGGTTACACAGGGTTCCTCCCATTTCTCATAAAAAATTGGGGACCCACTCTCTGCCCCTTTCCTCCCAGCCCCTGGTCACCCCCAGCATGCTTCCTGTCACTGTGGGCTGACAGGTCCTTGATGTTTCTGTAGTCTGTGGCCACCTGTGTGGCTTCTTTCTCACCACTGTGTGCTCTGACCTCCTGGCAATCTGTTCTTTTTCATGGCTAAATAGTATTTCACACAGATAAGGGATTTGCATTATATCTAAGAGCAGAGGGGAGCCACTGTGGGGCTTTCTCAGACATTGTTTATTCTGGGGCTGACCTGGCCCCACAGGGTGCCCCCTGAGGTGCAGTAACCGGCCTGTGTATTAGCTCAGGCCGGAAGGAAGGGGCTGTGCACATGGGTCCCCTCCAAGTACCTCGGTCCCCTGATGCCAGTCCAGGCCTGGGTCATCCATTTGCATGAGGCAGATCATGTGGGCCTGATCACAAACATGGTGACTGTTTAAATAAAATAATTGATGAGTGTAAAAGCCACGTCGCCACGTATCCCCATCAGAAGACTCTTCCCGTGAGCGCACTCATCCCGCTGACCTCGCCTCTTTCTGGAGTCCTCTTTCCTGAGGGTCTCTGGTGGTGCTGTGGTGGCTGCTGTGATGTCCCGAAGCATTCCAAACGTCGACCTTTGGTGAAGAGCCTTGGGGAAGAGCCCGCGTCATGGGTGCCAGAGCCTGGGAGTGTTCCAGGACAGGGTGATGTCTCTGCCTTTCCGCTGGGTGGCGCTCGGCAGCGCCGGTCGCTGGACGGTGGGTCAGGCCTGGCAAAGGCTCTCAGGAAAGGGGCTCCGGAGCGAGAGCCCCAGGGCAAGTGCAAAGAAGACGAGGGGGAGCTGCCTCAGCGCTCGGAGGGGATTCACTGCCGGGGGGGGGGGGGCGTGCAGTGTAAAAGAGAGCCAGGGCTTAGCTCAGTGACATAAGCGCCTGCCTGGCAAGCGTGAGGTTGTGAGTATGATCCCCGATACCAAAAAAAAAAAAAAAAAAAAAGTTTTTAAGGAGTTCAAGCGGACACTGCATTTGCTGATCAGCCCTGAGTATCTGCGGACTGGGGTCCTCAAGCACCCGCCCAGGGACGTTGGGGTCCCCTTTGTCTTCTCAGTGACTTCCGTTCCCAGCAGCCCCTTCTCTTCCTAACTCTTGAGCCCCTGCAAGCCACGGTGTCCCCGTGGCCAGCGGCTGTGTCTCAGACCCTCCCATCCTTCAGAGCCCTGAGAGCAGGCCCTGTTCCCTGCCAGTGCCCTGAGCGTGCAGGGGCCTTTGGCTGTTGTAGTTGTTATCCAGTTGCTGTGACTCCTGGGAGGCTGGGCTGCCGGGGTCTGGGGGAGGTCGTGGGGGTCCCACTGGACCAGGACCTGGCTGGATGCATCGCCTGGCTCTAGATCAGTACACACCTCTGGCCAGGCTGTGGGGACAGCAGGTGACAGCGGGGGACAGTGTGGTGGGGACAGTGGTGCGGGGTTGCTGGCTGTGATTTTGGCATTTCCAAGCTGGAGCCATCAGGCCCGTGGACGTTGCAGCTTCTCCTAAAGATGCAGTCTGGTGTCATGATGGGGCTGAGCTGGTCAGCACGCACTGTCCTCGGTGTGGGTCAGCATCGAAGGGTGGCCATGAGTTCAGCTGCAGCTCTGGTGACCAAGGCGCACATCAGGGAAAGCCTCGGCAGCGCCTCGGGCAAAGCCACTGGCCACGTTGGGTGGGTCCTGGAGCTAGGAGCCGCGAAGAGGTCACCCAGGACCGATCCAAGCATCCGAGGGTTAAGCAGGGTGCTGGGGAGGCCGAGGGGGCCTGTGTTTGAGCAAAACCCGCTCCTAGGGCTCAACAGAGCCAAGTGCGGAGGAGCTGGGTAGTCAGGGGACGTGGGTGGTTGGGTCGGTAGGCATCCAGGATGGGCCCCCACACGGAAATCCTTTTTTTAATTTTTATTTTTGAGCCAGGGTCTCACTGTGCAGTGCAGGCTGACCTTGACTTCATTTTGTAGCTCAGGCTGGCCTTGAACTCTCAGCAATCCTCCTGCCTCAGCCCCCTGAATGCTGGGATGACAGCCGTGCGCCATCACGCCCGGCTAAGAAGGCAGTTTTGAGTTACATTTTATGAAACTGCATACAGGGGCCTATTGGCTTAATTTTGAGTTTTTAAGATCATCTTAGTAATAATCAATTCTGTCTTTTTTGGGTAGTGAAATTCACATAACAAATTTATGTGGAGCGGCCCGCAGTGTGGTTCTGTGTGTTCAGAATCCAGGCGGTGTTACTTGGCCACTGCCAGTGATGGCACTCACCCCAGAATAGAACCGTACCCAGCTGCAATGACCCCTCGGCCCTGGGCCTGCACAAGTCCACTTTTGTCTCTCTGGTTCTGTTGGTTCGAGATATTTGGAGGAAATGAGGTCACATGTCTTCTGTGTCTGGCTTCTGGCACTGAGTGTCCTGTTGTGAGATTCCTCCTTGAGGTAGCTTGTGTTAGGGCCATGGTCCTCTTCAGGGCTGAGTAGTTTTCCACTCCATGGGCGCCCCCCTCCATGTTGTCCATCCACTTGAGCACGGAATATGGAGCTCTGGGTTAATGAGAGTTTGGGTTATTCTATTTTTTGTCTGTTTTGAGCTTTGCTGCCAGGAACATCCTGTACTTGTGTTGTTTGAACACCTGTTTTCATTTCCCTTGGGGGGGTACCTAGGAAAGAAATCAGTGAGGTTCTGTGATAGTCCTAGGTTCAGGTCCTGCCATTTTTTCCTTTTGATGCTGGGGATTAAACCTTGTCCCCTATCCTCTTTTAACGCTGAAACAATCTTGCGAAATCACTAAGTTGCTCAGGCTGGATTCAAACTTGCAACACTCCTGTCTAGCCTCCCACAGTGTTGGGATTGACCAGTGCCTCTGAATCCGTCATTGCACCTGGTGCAGGAGGTGGGCCCAGCTGCAGAGCTGAGTCCTGATTGGTGTAGGGCAGTGTGTCGTTCAACACCTTTTTTGTCAGTGATTGGTGGGGAGGTGGCCATGTGACCAGGCTCCGACCAATGAGATAGAAGAGCAAGTGTGCGGCGCTGATGAGGGCTAAGTGTGGGCGGACCTGGAGCTCCGCTCTGTCTCTTCCTCCACGGTGACATCTGAGGCCCTGGCAGCGGGGAGGCAGCAGCCGGAGCTGGAGCAGAGCCTGGGTCTGGTGATGCAGTCGGGCCTCGCGGGCGGCCTCGCCCTCTGCTTGTTAAGTAAACAACACCTGTCGCGGGCTTGAGCTGCTGTTAGTTGGGTTTCTGTTACCACGGCTCCCAGGGGAGGCTGAGGCAGGAGGAGCCTCCTGCTGTGCTCACCCGCCCAGGGCTCTGGATGTGGCCGGGACAGGGGGCTCCCTGCGTCCTGGCCTGGAAGCGGCCTGGTGTCCTTGGGTCTGCTGTCCTCAGCCCCAAGACAATTGGGCTTCTTGGGCTGGATCGGGAATCCTGGGACCACCATGGAAAAGCAGCCCACACTCGCTAAATTTTTAATTATCTAAGTCAAGCTACATCTCCTTACATCTCTGTGTCTGTTTTACTGCAAATGACAAACTTTTGCTCCTTTTGCTGGCCGAGTAGCACTCCACAGTGTACAGGTCCCACGGTCCCGTTTTCCACTCCTCGGCTGGCAGGCCCGGAGGCCGGCTTGCGGCCTGGCTGTTGGGACTGTGCTGCGGTAGACGTGGCTGTGCAGAGGTGGAGGCTCTTGGGTGCTGTGGGGACGGCTCCTGTGTACCCTCTCTTTCTCTGGGACCCCTGGCTTCCCAGGACCATCATGATGAGCAAACCGCGCTAGGTCGGGTGGCTTAAAGCGGGAGGAAGTTGGCCTTGTACCTTCCTGGAGGCCGGGAGGCTGCAGGCATGGGGACGACGAGGCTGTGGGCAGGGCCTGGGGGGGTTTCCGTCCCCCACTTCCGGCTGCTGGTGACTCCTGGGGTCCCCGGCGTGGCTGCACCGCTCCTCTCTCTGCCTCTGTCCTACGAGGCCTCCCTGTGCGCCTCCTCCATTTCAGATTCACTTAGGGCTCTCCTAGGACCTCAGGCTGGTCTCAGATTCACCCTGATCCTCCTGCCTCAGCCTCCAAGTTCGGGAATTACAGGGTTGTGCCACCGTGCCCAGATGAAGTGTGGCCGCCAAGGTGAGAGCCAGGCAGAGGCACATTATTTCAGTTCTAGGAGTTAGCGGAGCAAAAATAAAAATAAAAAACAAAGATCTATGAGCCTCGTATCAATGCATAGTAAAATACGTGTACTTGGCATGACGGTTCCAACAGTAAAGTACACAATGAGACAACTTTTCTGTTTCCCCACCAACAATCAGTCTCTCCCTCTACAGATCCCACTGAGCTTTCGATGTCCTCCTGCCTCAGCCTCCTGAGTGCTGCGGTTACAGGCATGTGCCACCATGGCTGTGCAGGCAGCAGGTTTCTTAAATTTCCTCTTCTGACAATTTTCTTTTTGCAAAAAAAGTATAGTATACAGGCATGGCGGTGCACGCCTGTAATCCTGGCACTCAGGAGGCTGAGGCAGGAGGGTTGCTGTGAGTTCAAGGCCAGCCTGCACTGCATAGCAAAACCGTATGCGGGGGTGGGGGTGGGGGGGGAGGAAAAGAAAAAGAAAAGAGAAAAAGAAAAAAGATAGCCTTTTGGCTTTCCTAACTTTTCACCTTAGTTCCCCCATGCTGACAAATGGCTGCAAGAGACAGACCCGATCATGGAATTTTCCTGATGAATTCCCGGCCAATAAACACCTCCTGATTAGATGGGTTAGAAATTGGCATAATGGGGAGTTTTGGGCACAAATATAGAACTGACACCTGCTCACCGAGACAGACAGGGGCGCGCCGAGCGGCACTCTGTGTGCGGCCTCCCTGAGGGTGTTCACAGCCCCCTGCCGTCCTGCACCCGCCCCGGCTGCTCCGGGCAGCTAACGAATTGGAGGCCTCGGTGAGACGGCTCTGTTGTTCTTTTCTACTTTTAGACCTGGCAGCCACGGTGCTGTGGAGCCGTCTCGTCAGCAGGCGGGCTTTTCTGATGAAAGTTACCCTGGAATAAAAGCTCCAGCGTGGCCTGTCGTGCAGACCACTTTCTCAGGCACTGGATCCGTGGCCTGGTGGGCACAGCAGAGTCTTTTGGGCCCAGCCGGTGCAGGGTTTATTTTATTATTTTTGTTTTGTTTTATTTTGCTTTTGAGATGGAGTCTCACTACGCAGTTCAGACTTGAACTCACTATGGAGCCCAGGCTGGCCTTGAACTCATGGTGACCCTCCTGCCTCAGCCTCCTGAGTGCTGGGATGACAGGGGTGCGCCACCACAATGTCCCTGATGCAGTTTTGAGGGTCGGATCGTCCCACTGTAGGTGGGACTGTCCCTGCCTTTGGGCGCTGTTTGCCATTGATGTGTTAGCCTTGGGGAAGGAGATTTATTCACGCTGGACCCTGGCTCGGCTAACCTGGCACTCTAGAAAAAAGTGACTGCTAGGCCTAGGCATGTGTTCAGGGTTATGTTTGGGTGAACATACAGAAAAAAAGCCAAAATGGTAGGAGTTTAAACAAGGGAAAGGTGACTTCCTGTGGTGTGGTGATCCCATGATGTCAAAGATTCTTCCATTTTCTGTTCTCCACTAACTCAGCTTGTGACTGGCCGGTTACCTCATGGTCCAGGGGAGCTCCCACAGCTCCAGCTGTCGTCTCTGTCTTCCAGGCAGCTCTGGCATTCTGCTACTCTAGCTGTCCTTAAGCAGTCTTCTCAGAAGTCCTGCAGGATGCTATTCCTTACACCTGTTGTCTTTTTTATCTCTTTGCTCTGCTCTCTGTTGCCTCCTCCCAGGCCTGCTGGTTATGACAGGATGGCTGCCAGTCGGTCATCACTGGCTCAGCGGGACAGCACACCTTTCCCCACTGGCCCTGGGGCTCCGGTTTTCCGGCGGCTGTGTTAGCGAGGCTATTCGTGCTTCTAGCTTTGTGGGGGATGAGAGGTGACCCCCCCCCGGGAGGGGCGGTGACAGACACTGGTGGCAGCCTGGACGCTGTGGCTTCCAGACAGTAGTGTGGTTGGAGCAGCTGTGGCTTCCTGGTCATATGAGCGCTTGTGTGTGGCCTGGGTCGCCCCTGGAGTGGTCACCCCCAGGACAACTCTCAGCCCCTATCCCTGGAGTCCCCAGAGTGGCTTCTGTCCGGCTGGCCTGTCTGGCTGGGCCTGCAGGAGTCCTTCCCGGCCACTGCCTGGTGACACCAGCAGACCCGAGGTCTCCCTGGGCCTGCTCTCCTGTGTGAGGGTGGCCATACCCGGGGACACTGTGAAAGCTTCCCCAGGGACGAACCTGGTGGCCTTAGGTGGCCCAGAGCTGGGGCAGGGTGGACATGTGTCCCTGAGACCTTGGTGCTGACCTCCGGGGCCAGGCAGTTCCCTGAGAGGGACGTGTGCCAGGCCCAGAGGGAGCCCCTGGCTGGACACCAGGTGTAAATCTGCACAGCTCAGCACTGTTCCCAGCCCGGCCGGGTGGCCCCATGCCACCTTCCTTGGCCTGGGGCTCAGTGTTCATGGTGCCCGCAGCAGCTGGGAGACTGACTGCACCTGTGCGTCCCACATCTGCTGGGCACCGCACACAGCCAGGCCCCAGGGCCGCCTGGCCCCAGAGCCAGGCCAGGTGAAGGGGGCGGAGGGTGCGGGCCCTGGAGCTCGGGAGTGGCACAGGCCGCCTGCTGGAGGGGGCGTCTTGTGCCATGGCCCCTGTGCTGGGCGATGAAGCTTTCTCCGAAAGACACCTGCAGGTGCACACACAGGCCAGAGTGGGCAGGAAGCCAGTTTGACTGAAATCCAGATACCACAATGCAAGACGGAAGTTCCTGCCCTGAGGATCTGCTGCTTCAACAGGTGACAAACAGGAAGGTCTGGCTGGACATGGTGGCACATGCATGGAACCCAGGCACTCAGGAGGCTGAGGCAGGAGGGTTGCTCTGAATTTGAGGTCAGCCTAGGCTACATGGTGGGGTCAAGGCCAGCCTGGACTATAGATCGAGATCTTGTGTCAGAAAAACACACTAAAAGAAAAATAGGACAGATGGTGGGGTGACACCACAGATTCTGATTCACCAGAGCACACACAGTCGCTTTGGACGAGACCAGTGCAGCTGCCTGGCTGCTGCCCAGGGGCGACTCGAGGCCAGGCTGTCTCTGCATCCAGGGACCTGCAGCTCAGCCCCCACCCCTGGGGTCTGGATGGCGTCTGTCTAAGGACTGTCCTCCGGAGTCATCAGGAGGTGACCAGTGACAAGTCCCTCTCTCCATGTCCATCCTTCCTTGGCCTGACAGGGGACGCCTGGTATCACAAAGTGCCTAGGCTCTGAAGGGAGCAGGGATGTGGGGACGCCTTGGTGTTGGCTCCTGAGGTGGCCCCCGTCTCTGGGGTCCGATACACGATGGTGACCAGGGCAGCAAATGTGGCCTTCCCCGTCCTTCCTGCTGTTAGGGTGTGCCAAGCAGCTGGGTGGTGGGTGTGTGTGTGACTCCTCAGGGTGTGGCCCAGTACCAGCATCCCTGGCTCCTTCCTGCACGTGGGACAGGATAGGACAGGAGGGGACAGGAGAGGACAGGACAGCAGACAGCCTCGGGCCAGGCGAGCACATGAGCTCTGGCTGAAGCTGCTTCACCACAGAGCAATGTGGCTATGCCCCGGCTGTTCCCTGTGTGCTGGGGCAGTCAGGCTGCTGTCTAGGTCCAGGTGCTGTGTCAGCCTGTCCTGCCACCGTCCCCGAGTCACCCTAGGGGAGCTACCTGTGTGTGTGTGTGTGTGTGTTGGGGGATGGTGGCTTTTTTAGATGGGCAGGCTGGCGGCAGCACACTGGCCGTGGAGTGGTCCCAGGGAGCTGGCCAGCGCCCTGCACAGGGACAGCACATCCCCAGGGCCACCTCTGCACTCGGCCACTTCCCTCCCCGGCTCCTGCCTCAGTTTCCTCCTCTGTGCAGGGAAGAGATGGCTCCGGATTCCTGTTTCCAGAATACCGGGCGGCACCAGTGCTGCTGTGGCTGTGTCAGTCCTTGAGGCCCCCCAGGCCGGGGTTGCAGGGAGCATCGCAGGCGCCCCCAGGAGCTGGCCGTCCATTTCCTCCTGACTTCACTGGTTTCCCTGCAGAAATCGTCTATAAAACAGGAGCAGCATGCAGACCCCAGAAACGCCGCCTCTCCCCGGCCAGGTCGCAGGTGCTGGGAGGAGCTGTGGGCATTGCTGGTGACGGGCCGGTCACTCTGCTAGGCCAGTCACTCCACGGGGCTGGGCAGGACCACAGAGGCCCTGTAGCTGGGACCCGTGGGCTCGATGGGCCGGGGGCTGCTCCCTGTGGGGCGAGCAGCAGGGCACTGGTTGCCCTGGGCACGGGGACCTTTTGTGTTTCACGATGTTGTTGGTGCTGGAGCCCAGGTCTGTGGTCCCTGAGCTTTGCTGTTTCCGCTGTGTCCGTGCCACTGGCCCTGCCCCTGGGGAATGAGGATTCTGCACTGGGACCCACCTTGGTGCTGTGGCCTTTCTGCCCAGTGGCAGGAGTGTTGCCCTTTGGTGTGGGGACCGCAGGTGCCACAGACCTGATGGGTGTCTGGTTTGTTACATGTCTATGCTGGTGCTACATGGCTGCCTCACTGCCCCAGTCCCAGCTCAAGTCCAGGCCCTGATGCAGAAACAGAACCTGGCCTCCATCGCCCCTGAGCAGCAGCCGGGCAGCTGCATTGTGACACATGTCACCTGAGTGGCTCAGGATGTCTATAAACTGGGTACGGGGACCCCAGCCAGGGAGGCCGGCTCCTTGGGGACAGGGCAGGCCCCCTTGCTGTAGTCATGATCCTGCTTTATGACGCAGATAGCCCGCCAGCCCTCTCCCACAGGGAGCAGGGACCGGGGAGAGGTGGAGGCGGCCCTGGCTCTCCGAAGTCCATGGGGTCGCCAGTCCTGTGCCATCGACACTGAGGCCATCGGGAGCCGTTGCTGTCACAAAGAAGGAAGACAAGCACAGCATAGCAGGGACACGCTGGTCACCACCAGGGTTTCAGGGTCACCTCATCCCGTTTCCCACCACGGTGCGGGGAGTGGGGTTGGAGAGAGGCAGAGGCCATAGCAGGAGGGAAAATGGCTTGTCACCATCCTGAGCTCGAGCTGTGGAGTTTTAGGAGACATTAAAACCCAGTGAAAGGTATTTGAGAGGGACTCTCTCCCTACATGGGGGTGTTCCTTTCATAGGCTACTTGATTGCTCCCAGGGATGAGGCACTCACTACCTATGAGGTAGCTCATCTCATCAAAGCTCTGGCTGTTCCAGTATGTTGGTTTTGTTCTTTTTTTGTTTGTATCCAAAATCACCCACCCCTTTGAGCTCCCAGAGTTCTTGAGAAGTCTAAAACCTGTGTTATTTGCACATCTCATCTTTAGGCCAGAAGGTCTCCATCCTGTCTGATTTTAGTTTGATACCAACTTGCCAGGGCAACTTCCAAAAAAAAAAAAAAAAACCAAAACAAAAAAACAACCAAACTTGTGTCTAGTCTGAAGCCCTACAGGAAGTAGGTTTTGGGTGACTTGGGGGATTGCCCAAATTGTCAGTCTCTTATCTCTCTGCAAGCCCCCTCTTGCCTGCACCCTGTAGAGAGCCATTTCCAGTAGACTTTTCCTCTCAGCTGCTGCCTAGTCCTGTTACCCCATTACCCTCTCAAGATCATATTTGGTTCACCAATGGATGCATCTCAACTCTCAGGTGACATGTGACCTATTAGATATAACACCCCAGCCAATCAGAACGTAGCCTCCCTGCTGACCAATCCCAAGATAGGCTGCCCCTGGCCAATCAGAACATAGCCTTCTTGCTGACCAATCATGGAATAGCTTTGGCCAATCAGAACATAGCCTCTTTGCTGGCCAATCAGAACATAGCAGGCCCTACCCAATCAGAACACAGCATCTTCCATAGTCACAGTCTAGGTGCAGGGGTGGGCCTGACCTGGGCCTGACCTGGCAGACCGAATCCTGGGGCTTTTGGGGACAACGTGGGGATTGTTGGAGTCTTCTTCTTCCCTCTTAGCCAGCCGACTTGCTTTTTCACTTGGACCGTTTTGAGTTGGTTTTGTGTGGTTTGCAGCCAGGACGCCTCTGGCTGGAGACACTCGCTGGCCAGGTTGGAGCGTTACCTTGGGTCAGCATTGCTCTGCAGCGAGATACAAGGCGGAGGACTTAAACCCACCCCAGCGGGCGGGAGCCTCATGCCTGGGAGTGCATCTTGGAGGTGGCACCCAGAAAGTCTGAAAAGCCCAGCAGAACCGGCAGCCCCAGGCGGGCCTGTGACTGGAAGCTGACGCTGTAGCTCTGCGGTTTTGGGGTCCTGGGTCTCGTCCTCCTTAGGGGGACAGAGAAGCTGGTGGGGGCCGCGGCCAAGGAGGCGGAACCTCAGCGGCTCGGGGAGCTGTGTGCTTCCAGGGGAGCCGGATCAGTGGAATCAGCCTTCCGCAGGCTTCTGCCTCGGGCTGGGGTGGTTTTTTGCCGTTGTGTCCCCTGCCTGCCTGGGAAGGCGCTGGGGAGGGTGCGGGAAGCTGTTCGTGTTGGGCGTGTACCTCAGTTTCCCTTCCTCCTCTGCTGTACCCCTGTTTTTCCTGCAGATACCACGTGCTGCCTCCCGTCTGGTTTTCTGCTAGCACCCAGACTGCAGCCTTCCCGTTGCTGCCCACCGGCCTGGCCTCCGAGAGGCCACCGTTTCAGGGTTAGGGCTCACTGAGTCCGAGCTGGCTGCGATTGGAGTCGCGTCCCCTCTCTGAGCTTGGTTTTCTGACGGTGACACGGGGGTCAGTGATCATACCTGTTGTACCTTTTTGCCAGCCCCACGCCATAGGTCAGAAAGGCCTCTGTGGCAGGTGACGGGGAGGTTTTCTGGGGTAAGGTCCTCCCCGTGTGTGAGCACCTGGCGCTCAGAGCGTTGGCGGGAACACGGCCACTGCCAGCCCCCGGGGTTTCACATGCAGCGGGGGCTGGGGTTGAAGCCCAGGGACTTTGCTCTGGGGACCCTGAGGGAGCAGAAGGAAAATCCACGCCAGAGGTGTTGGTGGTGTGTTGTAGTCAGGGGTTGTACACAGAGAACAACTAGGATCAGGACATGGAGTTTATAATATTTTTATAATGGTCACCGCAAGTTAACACAGGAAAATGCAGGAAATCTATCCACAACACCAAAGACATAGATTATTTAGTCAAGAGCCTAAACACCACGACTATGTCCCACGTGAGTCCAGATAACAACCCAGAGCTCAGGACAACACCTCACACGAGTCCAACTGGAGGTCCAGAGCCCACAAGAAGGACTCACGCCAGTCTCTTTTATGGATCCATGCCAGGAAGACCCATGAGTCAGCGGTGGAAGCCAGAAAGTCTCTGCCAGCAGGATGAAGGAGCTGTGCTGGTGGGATGAGGGTTCTACACTGGAGCCAAGAAGTCACACAACAAAGACCAGGGCTGTCCTGAAGGCACTACAGCTGTCCTCAGTGACACGGAGGCCCAGAGCTCCTCCTCTCACAAGCACAGTCGGATACATGCCAGAAAGCAGCGTGAGGAGTTCACCCTGGAGACCAGGCAGCACATGTCTTCCCCTCCGGAGCCAGGAAGCAATGCTCGATGTGAAGACCAAAACTTCTCCAGGAGAACCAACAGCTCAGACAGCAACTTGTAGGTCTACGAGAACCCACAGTGCCTCCTTAACGCCTCAGCCCTCTACCCCTCCCTCCTTCTCCCCCTGTTTATCCTGGCAGCTTTCCCCAGGTGGAGCATCTTTGCTCAATGCCATGCTGATGTAATCCAGCTGGTGTTAAGTTGACCCCCAGTTCCCAATCCATAACATGGTGTTTCCATGAACCCCTTTGGCGAGGAGCTGTCTAGAAAGTGTGTCTTGGGGATGTGACCAGCTAGGGGTGGGACATGGGGTTCACTCCCATGCACACCCGCCAGGTGTCCCAGAAGTTACTTTATTCTGCGGTCACCAGGATGGGGAAGATGACATTGTAGTTTCTGTGTCACCCAGCGTGGCTTTTACTGGAGAGGGAGGGAGGCCAATCAGGAAGGTCACACCGTGGCGTCGGCCCGGGCTGTGGTTACAGAAGTGAGTTCAAAGATTTCATCAGCAGCATGGACTGACTGGATTGGGGTTCAGTAAGACCTTTTGGGGTCCCTGGTCTGAAACATGAAGGGGAGACAGGTGTCTTTGATTCTTGTGTTGCTCTTACAAAAAGGAGCCTGAGTTCTCCCTGGGACTCCCACAGCCTGTCAGGGGCTCAGCGGCACCAAGCCCTGGGCTGTGCCTGGAAAAGTGGGTGTCCCGTGGGAGGATCTTGCAAGGGGGATGCACAGGGTTGGGGCCCCAGGAGAGTGACCAAGGCTGTGGTTGGGGTGCAGCTTGCTGATTGGTGAAGTCCCCTGCTGAGCAGCGATGCCTGGGCCTTCGTCACTGGCCTGGGGAGCGGCCAGGACCTTGGACATGTTGGTGGCAGCTCGGGCTGGTGGGGAAAGGAGGCCCTCCCTGAGGGGCACAGGAATACCGTGGGGGCACAGATGGGCACCCGGGGCCAGACTGTCATCTGGGCACCTGTGGGAAGGTGGCTCACTTCCCCGAGATGGTCCACGCGGCATAAAGAAGAGGGCGAGTACTTGGATTGGGGCAGACGGTCGCATCGCTGTTCTGTCTTGGGGCTGCTGACTTCTCCGGCTTCTCTGATGCTCTGCTCCTGGGGTCTCCAGACCTGCAGGGCTCAGCCAGCCCCTGCTCTCGTCTGTCCCCTCAGTGTGGGGTCACGTGGAGCCACTGTGACCTGTTCTGTGAAGCCTCTGTTCACCTGCAGGGTCGCCTCGGGACCCCCAGCGCACAGGCCAGCGTGCAGTGTGCTTTCTTGGCTCCCCTGGGCGCTGGGAATGACAAGAGGGGGTGACCCATGGACTCCACCCATCCCACCCTGTCCCTGCTCTTGGCTTCTAAGGTGACCTTGTGGCAGCCCCTGGGCTTTAGGGCCCTGGTCTCCGTATTTGACGTCATGGCGACATTAATGAAGCATTTCATTGTGGGAGCAGAGGACGTGATTTCCCAGTGTGTCAGCTCAGTGCTGAGTGCAAAGCTGGACAGGGGGTGCTGCCCCCCACTTCCATTTCTGCATCTCCAGACCGCCCATGGGAACGTCCTCCCTGGGGCTCTGGTGGGTCGCAGGCCGGCCGTGCAGCCTCAGGACGGACCAGCACAGACAGGGCTCGGAAAGAGAGATCAGTTTGAAACCATTGAGAATCACCTTTGATTTGGGCTGTGTGGAGCTAGTTTTTAAAATTCAGGAATAAACCAGAAGGAAGAGCGAGGTGAGAAATTGTTTTGTTTTTTGACCTGAGATTATTTTGGTCAAGGGTGGGGCTCAAGATTCGATCAACCCAGGTCACGCTGGACATGGAGTGTTTGAGGCTTGAAGCACGGCTGCAAACTGAGACGCCCGAGGGGCTCGGACAGGTGCCCAGGGTGGGGGGCAGCTGAGTGTGAGGACCTCGCTGTCCTCTGACTTCTGACTCCTTCCAGGGCGCTGAGCACAGAGTACACCTTCCCTCCTGGGGAGAAAGCCCCGCCCTCAGCGCAGGGAGGCGATGATTCCCAGACCCGGGCTGCTGGGGCGATGGAGAACCGAGGGGACCCTGGCAACCGGGGACCGCCTGGCTTTGTGGATGGGAACAGTGACAGTTTATCGCTGGCTTATCCACGCCACGCGGGATCCAGATCCCGTGTCACCAGGGCTGATTCTCCCAGAAAGTCCGATCCAGGAGGATTTTCATGAGAAGTCTCCTGATTTCTAGTATCAACAACTAGTTATAGTTTAATGAGGACTGGCCGGGCATGGTGGCACACATCTGTAGTCCTAGCACTCAGGAGGCTGAGGCAGGAGGATCACCGTGAGTTTGTTGAGGCCATCTTGAGCTACATAAATGAGTTCAAGGTCAGCCTGAACTGCATAGCAAGACCCTCAAAACAGACAAACATGCACACTGGGTCCCCCCAAACAGGGACTGGCCGTGTCTGTTTCAGTTGCAGACTGGCAGAGTTAGGAGGAGAGGAGGTTTGCGTGGACCGTTTTGGACATTAGAGGTCTCAGGGCCACCTCTGGCATGCCTCGGGTGGCACAGGCCATCGTGCCATGGGGAGAGAGTGTCTCTTCTGGTCTGTCTGCTTTTCTTGTAAAG
The DNA here is from genome assembly GCF_034190915.1 of Cavia porcellus. Taxonomy (NCBI): domain Eukaryota; kingdom Metazoa; phylum Chordata; class Mammalia; order Rodentia; family Caviidae; genus Cavia; species Cavia porcellus. Next base: position 6,150,850 of record NW_026947499.1, on the reverse strand, counting down.
CCACCAGGCATCAACCTCAGGACTCCCCTGGAATGACCTCATCAGCCATCGTCACCACCTGGGCACCCCACCTGTAGATGCCACTGTCTGGTCGTGCTGCCACCATAGACCTCCCACTGGGGGTGTAACTCCCATGTGGGAGCCTGGGGACACACACGAGGCACATCTACACCAGAGTGGTGGTCACAGCAGGCAGAGTGGTGGCAGCCACTGGGGCTGGAGTTGGGGGCTGGAAGGGTTTCTAGGGTGTGGCAGCTTTAACTTCCTGCTGATGGGGAAGGCTTACGTGCAGCCTTTCTGCAGAGAGCTGTCCCTCCTCTGGGATACCGCAGTGGCTGGTGGCCCACTCCCACTGAGGTGGAGGGTCTATTGCTTCCTGGCCAGGCTGTGAAGAGACCGGGAGGGCCTGGGGTGGGAAATGGTCCCTGTGAAGAAGGCAGTGCCTTTCGGCCTCTTCCTGTGGGGGGCTGCCTGTCCTGCATGCCCCCCCCCATCTGATTGGCTGGCCTGGAGTGAGTGTCCAGCCCTGGACCAGTCAGCGGTGGCACACGAAGAAGGCTTTGAAACCAACATGGTTTGCATCGTGGGTGGGGTTGCTCTTACTCCCAGAATGGCAGAAGCCCTCCGACACATCTGTGGGGTGTCATGGCTGCCGCTGGACTGGGTGTTGGGAGGGGCAGTGAACCCTCGGATCCTCAGTCATCCTCCTGCAGACTCACCCAGACAGGACGGTGCTCCTTCTGCACGACTGAGGACTGGTCATCTGGCCATCTACCCATGCTTCCATCCACCCATCTGCCTGTCCATGCAACCACCCACGCATCCATCCACCCACACACCCACCCACTCATCCACCCACTCATCCACCCATCCAGTCATCCATCATCTCCTGGTCATTTGTGTTTAGCTCCCAAAAGACTGGGCTCCCAAGTCCTCCGCTGTCCAGGGCATTCCCATAGGGAGAGCTTTAACTGGTTGAAATTTTCTCAGAAAACTATGTCTGATCTCTTGCTGGCCCATTAGGACAGTGGAGAGAATAAGGACATCCCTGTCCTGTAGACGGAAGAGACTTCAATCCCGAGAGCTCTGTCTTCTGGAGCCCTCCGAGCAGGGGTGATGCGGGGGTGACTCGAGCTGTCTGATTCAGAGGACTCTGTCTGTCATCTCCGTGGTGCTGACCCCAGAGGAAATGACCCCATGGAGCCGCCTCTGACCCCATCGAGGACAGAGCCCAGCGCTGTGAGCTGGATCCTCCCTGTGGTTGCGAGAGCTCTGCAGTGGTGTCCCTGGCACAGAGTACCCAACATGGATGATTTTAGGGAGCGGTGATTGTGACTCAGGATTTGAGTCCGTGAATGCTGGCTCCAAGGCAGAAGTGATGTGGTGGGGCACCCAGCAGAGGGGAGCTGCTTGTTCCACGGCTGCCAGGAGGTGGGAACCTGTGCTTCTGGCAAGGTCTCCAGCGGCTAGGTCTCCTGTGGCGCGGTGAGCTGTGACCTCCTCCACGGTGACCCACGGATGAGCTTGGCCCCCGAGATCTGAGATCCCTGAGATGTCTCATGTGGGGACGTTTCAGATCTAAATCAAAAGAAGGAGCAAAGAAGCAAAAATAACCCAGAAGGAGGACAACGTGCAGGAGAAAGAACCGGGGACTCGGCGGGCCAGCTGCCTGTGCCATCAGCCAGGGAGACAGCAGGTCGGGGGCGGCAGGGGCGGCTTTGCCTCTAAGTTTGCTGGCTTTGTGGGCAGAGCACTGTAGGTCTCAGCCTCATTCCCGTCGGTGTCTGAGGACCGGGCAGAGATGGTCCTTTGCTGCCCACCCCGGGACACTCGGACAGGAGCTGGAGTTGCCCTCCGGTCAGAGCTTCTCCCCTTGTGCAGGTCTGTGGGCCTCCCTCTCGTGTTGCCTGGGGCTGGGCAGAGCTGGGGCGGGAGGGCGCCATCACGTGTGTCGGTGGGGCTGGCAAAATTCCTGGTGACTCAGCCCACCCTGCCGCCCACCGTGCGCAGCTCGGATCCAAGGCAGGGCCCAGAGTGGGCAGGGGAGGCGGGCGGCTCGCAGAGCATAGACTTCGGTGTAAATGTGTGAGTGTGTGTGCGCCCCCACATGCACGAGGGTTGTCGAGCGACAGTAGCCCACGGGGCAGGCGTGGCTGTGCTGTATGCTTTGGGCTGTGCCCAGCTCGCTGTCTTTCTCCTTCTGTTCAAGGTGACTGTCAGGAGCCTGCAGGAGATGGGACGGAAAGTGCCCCCTCCTCCTGCATGCCGGTGACTCTCCCTTCTCTCCTGATAATTGCTCCCGTGGGTTTTTCTGGCTCAACCCTGAGTCATGACTGCCCATCCTAGGTGTCACCTCGAGGCTGAGGGGCTGGGACCTCGGAGGGCGTCTCCCCCTCAGTCCTCCTTCCAAGTATTATTTCCCTGTGCATCTGTGTCTCATCAAAAAAAGTTTTTTTTTGAGGCGGGGGCTCACTGTGTGGGTCAGGCTGGGATCCTCATACTTGCCGGGATCCTCCTGCCTCAGCCTCCCGAGTTCTGGGATTATAGGCCTGTGCCACCATGACCATGCCCGGCTCGGGATGTTCTGAGCTGGATATGTCTGAGGGAGATGACAGCTGACATCTCTCGACAAGTGAGCGTGAAACCACGGCTTCAGAAGGACTTGCTGCCGCTGAAGTTGTCACGGTGAGCCAATGAGAAGTGTCTAATGCCAAGAACGGTCGTGATGTCCCCAGGGCCACGCTCTGTGCTCCCGTGTGTAACACAGCCCCACAAGGGAAAGGCAGATGCCTGGCCAGTGGGGCGGGCAGTCAGATTCCTGCGGGGTTTGATTGGAGGTTGTGCTGGGAGTCATGGGCTGCAGCAGAGATCAGCGGATGGGCTCCCAGCCTGTTTGTGTCGATAAAGTTTTATTGGCACGTGGCCACGCCCACCCACTGACAGAGCACCTGGGAGCTGGGCAGAGGGAAGAGACTGGCCCTGCAAAGCCCTGTGTGGAAAACCCCTGCCGGCTGGAAGGCTCTGAGGTGGACATTGGAGACTGGTCACATCATCGGGCCTGGGATTTATTTGAAAGTGCGATGAAAACCTGGTCACAGAGTAGCGATGTCACCCGATACAGCCTGTGATGGTGTTTCCTGCCGGGAGGCTCCGGGATCTGCAGGCCATGAGCAGGGATGGTCAGTGTCCATGCAGTCTCGGTATCTGGGCCCTGGACACGCAGGCGGGTTCTGTGTCTCTGGGTCTGGCTTCTCCCCAGGAGCAGGGACTGTGGACTTCAGGATTGCAGAATGAAGAGCCCACACACGTGTTGTTTTAAGCCTCCAGGTTCTTCCCGCAGCTGCAGGACACGCATGCCGTGGGTTCAAACTGCGCAGGTTTCTCCTTGTTTTCCTCTTTGGTTGAGCAGGAGGTAGTTACGGGGTGCACTGGGAGCGCTGTGTGTGGCACAGGCCGAGGTCCTGCCTTGCGGGATGGGCTGTCATGGAATGCTGGGTGCCGTGGCCCAGGTCCTGTTGCCCCATAAGAAATCACCCCAAGCCCCGTGCCCTCCCACACCTGGGTGTCATGCTCAGGATCCGGGGTCTCGGGGGTTTGCACAGGGCGTCAGCAGCAGGCTCCACAGCTTTGGAGGTCGGGGAGCCCGAGGTGATGAAGGGGACCTGGCTGGACGGTGGCTGGACGCAGGGCTGCTTCGGAGTGGGCGGCTGGCAGAGCCCTGGCTGAAAGAGGGCTTGACCTGAATGGGGAGAAGGAGCCGGGCTCACAGGAGACCGGAGGGGATGGCATGGGGCAGGGGGAAGCTGTGTCCCCCAGAGTCTGGGGCAGCGTGGGCCAGTCACCTGGGGTGGACACCCACCGGGGGAGCCAGGACACAGCGATGGGTGATGGGGTCCCTGGAAGAAGAGGGGCCAAGGACAGAGTCCTGGTGGGGCTGGGGCCACGCTCAGCTTCCGGATCCCCGGTCTGGTCCCTGCCGCCTGGCTGGGCCGTCTTCCTCCTACTGGCCACTTTGTCCCTCCCACCGTGCAGAAGCTCTGTGATACGGATTCTCAGCGCCTGACTGGAGCCCCCAACACCACAGGCCCCCCGAGAAACATCTGTCAAATGAGCGATGAGTCCTTTCTGTGTTCGGTTCTGGGGTTCGCACCTGGGCCCTCACACAGAGCTACCTGCACGTCCCCTTTTCATTCTATCCTGTTTGTCCTTCGAGACAGGGTCTTGCTAAGCCGTGCGGTTGCCCAGGTGGGCTCTTCTTGCGATCCTCCTGCCTCAGCCTCCCTCAGTCCTGACAGACACTGCTGAATGCTGCATTTCTGAAAGTCTTGTTTTCTGGCTCCGGGGCTGCCCGGCGGACAGTCTCTCTCGGGTTTGGATGCCTGTAGCTGCGGTGACTGTGGTCAGATTAAGTCGTGAGAAGGTAGCCCGAGAACATCATCGCCCTCCCCCCATGCTTGCACTCTGTCACTGGGTCTCATGTTGGTGCCCAGAAGTGACACCGCTTATATGGACCCTGCTGCCGGTCTTTTACATGAAATTCACTTTCCCTGCTTTGAAAAATATCCTGCGAATCTGGAGAGCTGGGATCTGAGGAACCTTTGCAAATGGCCTCTGTCATTAATCTCCTGGGGCTGTCGGGTGGTGACGTCCTGCCAGTCACTGATGCAGGCACGGAAATAAAGATAAACGTGCCGGGTAACGGGCTGGGGAAAGGTCAGCCCGCCTCACTGATGGGCAGAGGCGGCCGGGAGGCCAGCTGTGGGGTTAGGGTCTGGGCCCGTTCTCACCAGGGCTGGTCGCACAGTCAGGGCTGGAGGGGCGGAACGATGTGTCCGGCTGTCTGTCCTCAGGCTTTGGGCTGAGCCTGCCCTGGAGGCTTCTGGTTGGCCTGATGACCTCAAGCTGGGGCTTTGTTTGGGCAGCTGCAGGGCAGGGAGGCCACACTGTGGACATCTTGTGCCCCAAGGACACTGTGCAGCCAGGCCACCCCGGCAGTTCTCAGGACCCGGTTCCCTTGGTCACGTGGACGGAATTCTGTGTGGCCCACGTTTCCGGGTCACGGAGCTCCTGCTGGAATTTGCAGCTTGGCAGAGGGTGACTACCCGGGTGGGGCCCCGTGTCTGCCACTCTGTCTCCGTGTCCTGGCCTTGGTGACTTTACTGTTCACCTACACATTTACCATTCTGTGTCCAGTGCCATCATCCAGTGCGGTTGCCAGGGCCTGCTGGATTCCTCTGGCCCCTGCACTCATCCTGTTTCCTCCTGAGTCACCCTGAAAGGGACACACAGACTGTGCACCCCTGCTGTGGCCGACCACCGGTTTGTGTCTCCACGACTTCGGCCCCTTTGCTTCCCGGAGAAGGAGTTTCCAGCGCCTATGTTCCCGGCAGGAGCAGATCCCACCTTAAGTTCCGTGACTGTGGTCATCGCCCATTTTTTTTGCCCTTGCAAAATGTTATAAAGGACAAAAATGACTTGCTCAGGGCCTCACTTCCTGACCTCTGGAAAGTTTAAAGTGAGTCTCCTTGAGGACTGGGCTGCTTCTCCTCGTTTCTGTCTGGGCACTGGTGGCTCTGTTGCTGTCTGAGTTAAATAAAGATCCAGTGGCACTGCGGGAGGCTGAGTCAGGAGGACTGCAAGTCTGAGCAACTGAGCGACTTTGCAAGACTCTATCTCAAAGTAAAAACAAAGGGCTGAGCATGTAGCTCAGTGCAAAGGCCCTGGGTTCGTTTTCCAGTTCTACAAAACAAGAAAGAAAGAAGAAAAGCAGGTTTGGTGGGGTAGGCTTTACATCTCTCAACGGACAGACGGGGAGCGAAACCCTGGGGAGGTGAACTCATGGGTACCACGGCTGTGCGTCCTGGACCCGGATCTGGGTGCTCTGTCTGAGTTTATTAACGTGCAGGGCGCCCCGAGCGTGGGTGCTTGTGTGGCCCTTGGCTCTGTGGTCCCCGTGGCTTTGATGGAGAGAGCGGGCTCCACCACGGTGGGAGAGATCTGCAGGCTGGAAGGAGGAGCTTTCTCAAGCCTGAGAGGCCCAGGAAGGGCCTGGACCCTGGACCCTGGTGCGTGGTCCTGTAACCACGGCCCTTATTTCTCCCGAGTAAGAGTCACAGTGATGCTATTTATTTATTAACGTTTTGAGGCGGGGTCTCTCTATGCAGTTCTGGCTGGCCTCCAGCTCACTTTGTAGCCCAGGCTGGTCTCCCAACAATCCTCCCGCCTCAGCCTCCCAAGTCCTGGAATAATAGGCATGAGCCACCAGGCCCGGCTGCTGCTGCCCTGTAGACGGAGCCTGGCCATCATGTGTATTTAATTTTGCCTAAGGGTGTCTGAAAACTAAAACAGTTCACCATAAAAAGAACTGGGCCATCGTTCGCCCGGAGTTTTGCTCTGTCTGGAGACGGGGGCGGCTGTGGCAGTGAGCCCCTCGCCCCTTAGGCCACTGGTGCACGTGGGTGAGGCCTGGAGTCTCCCTTTGCCAAAGTTCCCACCTCGCACCGCCCGCCGACCAGCTGGGTTCTGTTCCCAGCCTCTGTCAGATGCGGGGACATTTCCAGCCCATGAGGTCTGGGAGGAGCGTCAACGTTTTGGCAGGGTGGCTTGAAGGCTGGCGTAGGCCTTGTCTAAATCCCATTATGGAGGAAAAGCTGGCAGGTTTCTGCTGGTCATTTCCCGATTTTTTCCACGTGTTTGGTAGTTGGAATTTATTTCAGTGTTCAGGGGACCAGGACCCCTCTCCCAAACCCCGCAGCCCGGGTGAGCCATTGACAAGTTATTGACAATGGAGATGTCACTTGGTGCTCGGGACCCGCGGCTGGTGTTTGGACCTGAAATGTCCCTCCAGAGCCAGTGGCTCAGCACCAGGGAAGTGCGGAATCTTCAGAAGGTGGAACCTTCAGTGGGAGGTCTTCGGGTCACTGGGGACACGCCCCGGCAGGGGACATGGACCCCAGTCTCTCCCTGTCTCTCTCCCTTGCTTCCTGGCCGGGAGGTGAGTGGGTTTGCTTGGCCACAAGCTTTCATCATGATATGTAAAGGGGCCGTCTCATCATGGACTGGAGCCTCCAGAACAGTGATCTGCTGCTGTAAACCTTTCCTCTTTATAAGTCTGTCAGCTCTGGAATTTGTTACAGTGACAGGAAACCGACAGACACACTGGGCTACTAGCAAACACTGCAGTTAGCAAGCAAGCAGCACACGGCTCTGGAAGGTGGCCTCCGTCACCCTCTAGCCGGTGCCTCAGCCTCGGGCCACACACAGGCAGGGTGCTGGAGACCCTGGACAATGTCCTTGTTTGCAAAGAAACGTGCTTCCTCTCAGTCTCTGGAAACAGGGCGGGATGCTATACACAGAGCAGCATCTAGGACAAGGTAGAAATTATCTTTCTTTTCCAGTAACTATCTCAACGTAGGCATCTCCAGGATCGTCCTGGGACCCTGGCTGTGCCCCCTTTGGCCCGTCACCACCCGGACTGGTGCCTGCCTGTCATGGCTGAGTTGTGTGTTCCGGGCTGGAGGGGAAGAGAGACAGGCAGTGAAGGGAAGGGCGTTTCCTGTCTGAAGGGTTCGACCTGGGAACTGCACAGGTCCCTACAGCTCACGTCCGGAGCCTGGAAGGGACTCGTGTGCACAGGTGGCTGCAAAGGAGCTGGGGAGGATGATCGTGGGCCTTGTGTACAGTGCAGGCTGGGGGATTCTGTTAGGAGGGGAAGCGAGGAAACGGGGGGGGGGGCTGTTTCCTGTGATGTCACATGGTCAGCTACAGGAAGCATTTCTCCACCTAGGAGAGGGGATGGTGACAGGTGACCTTGTGGTTGGGGAGCGAGATGAGTGGGGGGCACTCTGGCTTCTTGGGAGATGAGTTGGGGGTCATGGGGTACGGGGTGCTTCCTTAGAGCCAGCAGCGTCATCAGGGGGGAAATTGGGGTGGCACTGAGATGGACAGGGTTGGTCACTTCTCCAGAAGACGAATTGCCGCTGTCGCTCTGAGTTACACACACACTTTTCAGCCTAGTGGTTCAACACGTCTGAGACTTACCGAGGTGGGGAGGTACGCAGAGCGGCGACCTGGGGGTCCTTCAGGAGGGGACTGTTAGGAACAAGCCCGGTCACTCTTATCGTCCACCGGCAGCAGTACTTTCCTTAGGTGGAGAAACGCTCCCTTGGAATGATGCAGGGCCATCAGTAAGAGGCGTGGCCATTTAAATGGCAATAAATTAAATGCATGACGGCAAAAGACAGGTCACCATGAGCCCGCCCCATAATACCAGGCGTGCTAAAAATTACAGTGAACTCGGCTGCTGAGTGTCATCCGATGCAAAGGATCTCAGAAAAACACGACGCCGTGTCCTCACCCACCCTGGTCACTGGGTCTGGCATCCTGTGACATCCGGCTCCTCCCCAAAGTCGAAATGACCAGGGAAAAAGAGATGGACAGCGTAGCTAACGACCCCCAGGGAAGTGGCGAGGATGGCGGGTGAGCGTTTCTAAAGCGAGGGGAGCATTCTGAGGGGTTCGGGGCAGCGTGCCTATTGCTGTAATATAAGTTTGAAATGTCAGCGCTGGCTGTGGAGTCTGATCCTGGCTCTTGAGTGCATGCTGTATATCACCGTGGATTGGCTGTCACCGTCTCCAGGATGTTGCTAAGTGAAAAACAAAGCGGGGTACAGAACAATGGCCGTGTGAGCAACTATTTATGTTGAGGAGCAGAAAAAGAACACAAGGTGTATGTGCGCTTTTTTTAAATAGGAAAAATATTCCTGGAGGCTTCCTCAGACCCTGCTAGCGCCCTACTTCTCTGGAGCTCAGTGGCTGGAATCCGTCTTTCGCTGCTGAGCGTTTGACCTGTTGAAAACGTAAATAAAATTAGGATGGAGAGACCAAAAAGGAGAGTGTGGCTCAGGGAAGGCGAGGGCTCCCCGGCGTTCTGCTGTTCTGTGGCCCGGAGGAGTGTGCTTGGTTTCCCTGGCAATCTCCCGCTCCCTGAGGCTGTTCGGAAGAACCGCTCTCTGCCTCTCGGCTGGTGAGTTTGGAATAGTCTCACCAGCTGGCATAGCTAAGCTGGCTCCTGGTCATACGCTGTGTCCCTTTGCCTCAGTGACGCAGCCTGGCCACGTGACCTCGGATCATCTGTGTGATCCCTGGGTCCAGGGTCCCCTCTGACCCAGCGCTTCCTGCAGGGGACCTGGCCACTGTCCCTCAGGGAGGCCGCACCACCGGAGCGCAGTGACTTGGCGGCTGCTGGGGTTGGGGAGGAGATCACGGGTGCTTCATGGGGTGTCGCTGGGTCCTGGGCGCTCTGAGGGACTCCAGGCTCAATCATGGTCTCCTGGCTGCCGGAATCAGGGTGATGGGACAGGCGGCCTCCCTGGGTCCCCAGCAGAGACGCCCTTGAGATGACATTTTCCTTGAAGGTCAGTGGACTGGGAGCCATGTGGAGACCGAGGCCCAGTCATTAGCTGCTCACCTGTGTCCTGGCCTCCTCAGCACCGTTGCTGGCAGGAGGAGGAAGAGGAGGAGGAGGAAGGCAGCCTACAGGTCCCAGCCCGGCTCGGGTGCGATCTCTCCTTCCTGAGATGCGAGACGTCCCCTGTCCAGCGATTGAGTGTCACATCTGTGTCTGTGTCCTTCAGGGTGAGCTGCAGCCGAGGTCAGCTGAGATGCTTCTCTGTGGTCTCAGGAGACCGGAGGAAGGGTCACTCAGCCTCCCCTCCACCTCCAGGCTGCAGAACAGGGGACACCGGGTTCACGTCCACTCCTCACAGCCGCTCCTGAAAAGCTGTAGGCAGTCCCCTCCCCCACACTGAGGCCCCACTTCCTGTCACTCTGTCCCCTCAAAGCTAAGGAGGCAGGGAGAAGGACCCTGAGGCAGCAGCCTGTGGGTCCCATCAGCACAGGGACGGGTGAAGAGAACACAGTATTCATGTACTGTGGAGCACTACACTGTAAGGAAAAGGACAACCAGAGCCGTTCAAATGAAGACGGAACTGCCTCGCTAGCTGGCGGTCCTCACATGGTTTGGACCGCGGCCTGGCAGTCATTGGCCTGGCTCCTCCTACCAGCCCTGGTTTCCAGCTCTGCTGAGCCTGGTCTGTGTCTCCCTCTGTGGGCTCCTTGGGACTTTGATTCCCACCGTGTGCTTCCTGGGCAGCTGTGCTGGAGCCCAGGCTGAAGACCAGAGCAGGGCCCGTGCTGTTGCCTGTGTCTCAGGGCTTGGCACACCCAGGCTTGCTGGTGGGTGGTGGGGGTGCACCCGCTCCCGTGTCCAATGTGTGTCCCAGTTTCTGGGCGGGGGCAGTGCCGAGCCTCCTCCCCCGCTGGGCTCAGCTCAGAGCCTGCCCTGTCGCTGGACAGAAGGGTGGCTTTGCTGTGGTCACTTTCCCATGCCTGGTGACTCCAAGATCGGGAGAAAGAGGGGTTCAGGGGACGGGATGATCCCAGGGGCTACTGGGATTGAACCCAAGGCCCCCACACTGAGCTACATCCCCGGCCCTTTTAAACATTTTTTGTTGTGGGATGGGTTCTCACTGTGTGTTCCAGGCTGGGTTTGAACTTTGGATCCTCCTGCCTCAGCCTCCCAGAGTTCTGGGATGACAAGCACGCACCACCCCGCCAGGCTTACATCTTTACCTTCAACTAAAAATATCCGTAAACCAAAGCTGTTTCCTTCCAGTGTAAAGGGAGTTCAGTGGACATTAGAAACATCCTTGTCCTCCTGAAAGTTCTTACCTAGAAAGCTTTCCTTCTCTCCACTTTGACTTTAAGAACAATATGGTAAATTTGTAGAACACAGAAAAAGATAAAAGAACAAAAATAAAAGAACATACAGAAAAACTCCCTCAATTTTGGACATAAGCCGTCTAGTCTGTATACTGGAGGTATTAGAGATGCCATGCATTACAGTTCTAAGGTGATTCTTCAACGTGAGGATCACAGCTTGTTTTTATATCTTACAAGAGACTTTCAGTGTGTTTTTTTATGGTTTTGAAGGCTGTATAGTACTTCGCCAAAAGGCCCTGCTTTATTTCATCATCTCCTGGTTTGAGCAGTTAGGGTCCTGCTAACTCTTCACTGCCGAGAATTTTCCTGTACCTCTGATTATTTCTTGCAAATTCTGAGGAGTGCAGTTCCTAGGTGACAGGTGTGAGCATTTGGTGGCGTTGTGATGTGAGTTCCCAGATTACTTCTTAGCTGGCCTGCTGACATCCCGTCAGCAGGAAATCATGGTGATTCACAGAAGTCGGGGTGGCGGTCCCCGAGAGCCTTCTTGTCTTGCTTGCTGCTGGCGGAGTTGCCGTGAGAGCCAGGCAGCCTCTCCTCCGTCCCTTGGTGTGCCACTGTTTCCAGAAGGGTGTATAATGCAGGAGACCCCTGCCGGAGTCCCCACCTCGGTCCACTCTTGACCTGGGGTTAGAGCTTCTCCACCTGCCTTGGGCTGGGCTTGGGCGGGCTCCTGAGTTATCCACGAGGCCTCTTCTCCTGGGATGTGACACTCAGTTCCGTCCTGGAGCTGCTGGAGGGGCTGTGCCTCCTGCCCTTCAGTCTGGGTTCCTGGTGGTGTCCCGGAGCTCGGCCCTTCCAGCTCAGGTGCCCGGCCCGTGCTGCCACCACTCTCCAATGGCACTGAGTTTACTATGTCGCCACAGTAACTGCGACAAGGTCGGAGGCCAGCGGTGGCTCGGCGCTCCTGGGCCCGGATTGCTCACCCGGGGTAGCACCCGTCTTTCATGGTCTATTTCACATGAGATCAGCTCGGGGTGGGGGCTGAGGGCCTCGGCCTCCGATTAACTCTGCTACTGTTGGGGCCCTCCCTGGCACTTTCCCTCAGGGCTGTTTCTAGGAGCGTAGCGCACAGTCATTCTCACCGAGGGATGCGGATTTCCGAAGCAGAGGCGCAGAGGGGCTACCGCAGTCACAGAGCCCTGCCGGCCTCGCAGAGCCAGAAACCCTCCGGATGGGAACCAGCAGCGCCGGCTCCCCAGGGACGCACAGACGGGTGTGACAGTGTCTCCCGGCCCACAAGGCCGTCGGCCAATGCTGGAGGCTCCTTAGTGGCCCGGCTGCTGCTCCTGATGAGGCCGGCGGAGGACTGGGATGGCAGTCACGTTCCCAGAGGTTGGGGCTCTGGAAGCCGCCTTGAGACCGGTCTCCCACGTTCGGGGCAACAAGGGCTAACTTGGCCGGGGGCCGAGTCTGAGGGCTCATCGTACGCTGGCAGGAAATCTCTGGCACTTTCGAGGTTGCTTGGGGGGCAGCGGCTCCCACAGAGGGCAGGTCGCTGAGTGGTGCCTCCTTGTCCCCCGGGATCTTCTCTTTCACGGAAACAGCTCCCACTTTGGCCTCGAGCTGGGGACAGTAGATCAAGCGGGCATCTGACCCCGAGGGCTCCTGGTGGCACCGGTCCTGAGGGGGTGTCCTGCGGGGCTGGAGCGCTTGGAGCGGCACTGGGCGTGGGCTGTGCGGCCGGGTGTTTTTATTTATGACAGCTGATGTCAGATCGTCTCCATGGCGATGGGGCAGCTGGAGGGGGGGGAGGAAGGCGCTCGGGATCCCATGACCCAGGGGAGGGTTAATTCCAGGTGGCGGCCCTGCCTGGCGGGATGTCACCGCTGGCCTGCGACACGTTGGCCCCTCCGCTTGTGTTTGGGTGCTGTTCCGAGTGTGTGCCAGGGGCGAACACAGGGGAGGGGAGCAGTCACACGACCAAGGCCCAGCTCCTCCTCCTCCTTTATAGGAAAATAAAAAATGTCATTTTACTTCACAGGGGCTAAAATGGGGTGTCCATCGCCCCGATGTCCCTGGGCTGTCCCCTCGTCATCTTGGCGAAAGCCTGGGCAGTGTCCACTGTCCCAGTGAGCCCCAGGTGGGTGACGAGGGTTTCTCTGCTTCGAACCCCCTTGTCACCTGCCTGGCCTCCCTGTCCTGTCCCGGAAAGCGCCCGGTCTGTGTCTGGTCCTGAATCACACCTCGTCCTTTCCGGCCACCTCGTGAGCTGTGGGGAGGAGAGACTGTCCTCTCAGGGCTGTGACCGTCCGGGTCTGCAGCTATGTCCTGCACCCTGGCGGGGACAGCTCCATGTGTCCATGTCAGAGCCCAGGCTGCAGGGGGGTTTGTTTCTGCGCCCTCCCACACAGGTACCCCGATTCTCCAGTTCCGGGGTCCCTGCGTCTTCAGCCTTCCAGATGGCGCCGGCCTGCGTTCCACTGTGGTTGGTGACTCTGTCCCCACACTGCACAGGGGCAGGGGTCACTCTGCCCCCTTGCCCACACTCGTGGTCAGCTGAGGCTTCGGGCTGGGATTTAGCTCTCTGGTGAGGACTGGGCCCATTGCTAGCTGCTCAGTGGGGGGGGGGGGTCGGTTGGGAGACACTGTCCTGAGACCCCCTGACCTGGACAGCCAGTCTATCCCCACCCCTCCCTGGGTGCTGAGGATCCACCGTGGGGTCCTACGTAGGCTGGGCAGGCTGAGCAGGTGCTGTACCACTGAGCTACACCCCAGCCCGTCTTTGATAGACAGATTGATGGGTTTTGATTTTTTGGAGATAGGATCTTGCTATGTAACTCAAGCTGGCCTTGGACTCACTTTGTGGCCCAAACTGGCCTTCACCTCGCTGAGATCCTCCTGCCTCAGCCTCCTGAGTGCTGGGATCACAGGCATGAGCCACCACACCTGGCTCCATCTCTGTTTTCATTAGTTAACTTGACTGGGAAAGACAGATAGATGTCACTTAAACCTGTCCTAAAGACACCCCCCCACCTTATAATGTGGACTTATAAATAGCTCCAGGTCTCTAGAGCTGGACAGCCCTAGCAGCCACATGACCTGACACATCATGAACTCCAGACTCCGGGCTCTTAGGGTCTGTGGTTTCTTCCTATTAAATCATGTTTGAGATCTTGGTGGGTGGAAATCTTGCTTCTTCATATTGCAGTCTTCTGAAGCTTTTTTGTCGTTTCATTTCCCTGTGGGATTAGTGCCGTTTTGCTTAAATTCATTCTTCCCGGAAGTGTGTGGGAGGGCCCTGGAGGGCCCTGACTGAGGATGGCATAGCTCCGGGAGTCAAAGATAAAGAACCCGAGTCCTTACTGCACTTTTACAGGGAAAGGAAGGAGTGAAGGAGAGTGACACGATGCCACTTAGACAGCAGGGGGGATATCTGGGTTAAAAGGAGATTTTCTTTGCCTGAAGATGCTGGGTAAAGTTTCCCAGAAGAAAGGTAACTCTGCAGTAGGTTTTGAAGGATGAGTAGGAGTTGAACAGACATGAGGCATGTTCTGCCTGCCTAGCTTTAGGGATTACTGTGGTTTGGTGTTATTACAAGCTTGGAAACTTTTCTCTAAAAGAATTCTGAAGGTAAATATCGGTGAAAACTGATGCCATCCTTTCAGTACTTATAGGGTTTACTGGTAGTTACGGCCTTGGAAGTGGAGAGATGCCTGCTGCCTTTGGCTCTTCTGCGTTTGTTCCCTTGTGGTACCAGCTGCACCTGTTGGCTGTTTGTACAAAGGATAAAGGAAAATAGAACAAACCAGGTCTGCAGGCCGCGCGTGCCTCTCCCGACCTCCTGTCAAGGATTGGATTGGTCAGGCCGCCTGTCAATCCAGCAAAGCCTGCCCTGTAGGATTCCGGCAGCCGCTGGATTATGGCGGCGGCTCAGGGCTGCCTCGCCCTTAGGAGGTGGGGCCTGGCTGGAAGGGGTGGTGCCCGGGGGGCGTGGCTGGCCGAGAGGGGCGGTTCACGGGAGCGTGGTCTGGCCGGAAGGGGCGTTCCCCGGGCCGTGGCCTGTATGGATGGGCCTGGGGCGTGGCTTGAAGGGGGCGTTCCCGGGGGCGTGGCCTGGAAGGGCTCATCTCGGTCTCAGCCTCCTCCCCTCGCTCTCTGCTTCCTGTCCACTGTGTCCTGGGCAGCTTCTCTCCGCCAGGTCCTTGTGCCATGCTGCCCAATTTTGGAGCCGGGATGTGGAGCCACAGGGCGCCTCTCCTCCTTTAAGTTACAGGTGTTGGGCATTTTGGCCCAGTATCCAGGAAAGTGACTCGGGCAGGATGTGAGCTAAGATGAGATCACTCAGGAGCCCCCGGTCTGATAGGACCAGTGTCCTTCTGTGCGGTCTGATAGGACCAGTGACCTTCTGTGTGGAGGGCCAGACGCATACGCAGGAGAGCAGTCTGAAGGGGAGGCAGAGGTTGGAGTCACGCATCCACCAGCCAAGGAAGGCCCAGGACATCCACGCCCCCAGGAGGGAACAGAAGGGCACTGGACAGCTCCTCCTGTAGTCTCAGGCCCAGCACTGGGGAGGCTGAGGCGGGAGGGTCACTGTGAGTTTGAGACCAGCCTGGGTAACATAGAAAGACCCTCTCTCAAAAAAAGCCCTGCAAAATCAGATTAATAGTTCGCACTTAAGGCCAGAGATCTTGTATAGAAGTCAGAGTTTCTAAGATCTTTAGAAATGGAAGATCTGTTCCCACAAGGCTGCCATTCATTCTCTGGCGGGAGTTTGGAGCGCTCTCTCTCCCTCTCTCCCTCAGTTTCCCCATTTCCAGCACCCTCAGCTGCCTCTGCCTGCTGTGCTCCCCGCAGGCCCCTCCAGAGGTGCGGTGAGTTTGGGAAGGAAGGGCTGGGAGAGGGCTCCTCTCTGGCTTCCCGCCTTCTCCAGCAGAGATTCACAAACTACAGCCCTAAGCTCACATCCGGCCTGTGATGTGTCTGGATCAATAAAATTTTACTGAAAATCAGCCTTTGTCTTCACAAATTGCCCGCGGTTACCATCTCAGCAAGGAGAGGGCTGAGTCCCTCAGCAGAGCTCCCCTGGCAGAACCAGAAGTTCTCTCCAGCCTCTGAGAAGAGGGCTTTGCTGACCGCCCCTGTTCAGAGCCAGGATGTCCACAGCTTTGTGTAATGCTCTGGTGTAAATGAGGGCAATGACTTAAGAAACCCTGACGTGACCGAGAACAGCTTCCACGCCAGTTCACTCGAAGCTCCATCACGTAAGAAAAACCTGGAGTAACATGATTTCTTTAATCGATTCTTAATGAATGCATACTTAGGCAGGTGTGGTTTAAATTTATATAAACGAATCCAGATGATTGCATGGTTGAGCTGTTTTTTGGAGGTGGGAGTTGGGGGTGTGACCGTGCGTGGAGGCATAGGCAGCGCCAATCCTCTGGCCGGTGTCCACATCTGGTGCTTAAGGGCTGGGTGCCAAACTTTGGCTGTCGCCGGGCACAGTGGATCCTGTTGGGGAACACGAAGGTCATAGCAGAGCAGGCATTTGGGGTGCTGTGGGGGTGGGTGGACATTGCTGCTCTGGGTGGTGACCCTGGGGGAATCTCTCAGAAGTCCCCCTTGAAGCCCTCAGAAGTGACAGCTCTGTCCATGCTGGAGATGACTGAGGGGGCGGCGGCGACCAGTGTCCTGGTGCTGGGCATGCTCTGTGTCCCTCTTGGCTACTGGCAAAAGAGCTGCACTGGCTAGAGATGAGGCCGTTGGTGTGGGGTGTCTGGGCACTTGACAATGACTCATGCAAATCTGTTTCACCGATCTGCACTGGGAAGGCCCCAAGGTCAGCGGTGGAGGCTAGGACATCTGTGCCAGTGGGGTGAAGGAGCTGTTCCAGCAGGCTGAGGGATCTGCACTGGAGCCAGGAAGTGACGCTCACAGCAAGGACCAGGGCTCCCCTGAAGTGAGCCAAGGCCATTCTCAGCAACAAGGTCCCGAGGTCCTCTGATGATAACAGCCGAGTTCATACCAGGAAAGAGGCTCAGCGAGCTCCTCCAGGAGAACCAAGTGTACGTCCTCCTCTGGGACTGCCGCCTCTGTCCACGCAAGACCCCTGCCTCGCCCAAGGGCTTGCACCTGCCAGGGGTGCACAGGGGCGTGGATGCTGCATTGAAGACCTGATGCTCGGGTGGAGACTGTGTCCTCAGACGCTGCTGCCACAGACGCTGCTGCCAGGGTGGCTGCAGCTGGCATCCAAGGACCTGGTGCTGGAGCTGCTCCCTGAATGCTAAGCTCATCCTGCAGGTCACAGGCTGTGTGTGGAACCAAACCAGCAATGTGTTTGCGCCGTGCACCTGCCTTCCTCCTGGTACTGCCAGACAGGGGCTCTGTGAGCGTCCCCCAGGAAGGGCCCTGAGTCCTGAGTCCCCGCTGGGCCTGTGTGTTGCTGTGTGTGGCCCTGGGGTGCAGGGGAGAAGGACGCTGGTGCCTGTGCCTCTCCCTTGCCGATCCTGTCCTGTAGCTTTTGCTGTGGTGACCTTAGCCCCAAGTACAGCTATCTGGGGTGGTCGCGGGACACCCCCAGACAAGGATGGTTCATGGGGCATGAACTCCAGCGTTGAGGAAATTCTCAGTGTGTGGCTTGATGCAGAAACTGCTGTAAAGTTCAAAGTTCGGCTGTGACTGGACCAGCAGGGAGCACTTCTGGAAGGCCTGCACTAATTTGGTCCTCGCAAGCACCCTTAGAGGCAAGTGGTGTGGCTCCCCGTTTATAGATCCAGCGACCTGTCCTTTCATCACTCAGGTGGAAAGGAGTGCTTGTGTGCATGGAGGACCCTTGGGCTCATCTCAAACCCAGGGCAGCCTTAGCCTACAGGGGCTGTGTGGCCTTCACAGGCCTTTCCTCCTCTCCTTCTCCCTCTCCTTCCCCCTCCCCTCTTCCCTTTCTTTCCCTTTTTTTGTTGTTTCTCTTTATCCCCATTGGAGGGTGTGAGCTGCTGAATTATCATTCTCACGGTGGAAG
Organism: Cavia porcellus; assembly: GCF_034190915.1. Classification (NCBI taxonomy): domain Eukaryota; kingdom Metazoa; phylum Chordata; class Mammalia; order Rodentia; family Caviidae; genus Cavia; species Cavia porcellus. The sequence goes on along the minus strand of NW_026947499.1, from coordinate 6,133,111 downwards.
CCAACTGTGGTGGTGCACATCTGTAATCCCAGCTACTCGGGAGACTGAGGCAGGAGGATACAAGTGTGAGTCCTGTCTGGGCAACCCAGCAACCCTGTCTTAACCTTAAAAGGGCTGGGGACACAGCTCCGGGTAAAGGCCCTGGGTTGGGTCCCCAGTGCCCGTGCTGCTCCGTGTCACCCCATCCAGGGGCAGAGGGCTGGGGCAGCCCCCCTCCACCTGCGCGGCAACTCCAGGACACAGCTCCCACCTCATTGCCAGCGGTCATGTGACCCCCCACCACAGGGCACCGAGGGGGGAGGACTAGGAGGAGGCGGGGTCTCCCAGGGGCAGGGCTGCAGGAGGGAGAGGCTGAGAGCAGAGCGTGGAGGGAGCTGATTACTCACAAAGAAAGGAGCCAGGAAACAACAGGAACAGGGCTGGAGAGTGAAGTCCTTTCAGAGCTCAGGAAACTGATTTCCATGACAACAATTCAATTAGAACAGACCGTACTCCTGTGGGAGCCTCCAGGAGAACGTTTGGGCCCGGGGGGTAGCGAGGGGGAGAAGGTGCTGCCCATGGGGTGTGGGCGAGGCTGGCGGGGAGCTCGTGGGCTGCAGAGCAGGTGCCGAGATGCTTACTTCCCCAGAGAGTTACGGTTGGGACCTGGGGCAGAAGAGGAGGAGGCCCCGCAAGTGGAGGCCAGAGCCAGGCCTGAGGATCGCCCCCTCCTGGCGGCTTTATCCTTCATGTGGTGCTTCTGGGCCTCCCGAGCCCTGATTTTCCTGACCATAAAAACCTGCATGTGTGACAGCAGCAGGGCCTGGGCAAGCGTTGCACACAGGGTGTAGTTGGGGTGCACAGTGGAACCTTGTTCTAGAGCATCAGGGACCATGCCTGTGTCCCCCTACGCCCAGGCCCCTCCCTGGGGGGGCTGCTTCGGGACTGCCAGGGGACCCTCATGCTGCCGGCCAGGGCTGTGTGCCCTGAGATCAGCCCCTGACCTCTGGGAGCCCCAGACCCCTCTTCTAATAACGGGACAATCGCGGGAGCACCGTGGGGTGCAGGAGTGGGGAGCTTTCTCGGCCTTGCACACACAGTAGGTGCTTGCTTGACAACCGGTAGTGGCAGGTGTTACCTCCCTTCTCTGTCTCCTCCTTTTCTTCGGTGCCCTGGTTCTAGGATGGCAATCCCAGTGGAGTCTCACCACCCTTCTTTGGGTGTACTCACTTTGTAGCCCAAGCCGGCCTTGGACTTGCTGAGATCTTCCTGCCTCAGCCTCCTGAGTGCCGGGATGACAGGTATGCGCTGTGGTACCTGGCTTTCCCTGTTTCTGTAAAGTGGCCCTACAAACACTTGTGAGGGGGCAGTGATTTCACCCTGGGAGCCGCAGAGGGCATGGGAGGATGGGAGTATTTTCTTCGCTTGTGGAAAAATCCCAAGTCCAGGGGCCCGGGCCTGGCAGCCCCCCACTTTGGGCTGTGGCTGTGGTCTTGAATGAGTAGTATGCATTCAGTTTGATCACTGTTAACAGAAGCCCCCTTTCCGGGGCACCAGGGGACTTAGCCACGAGTGGCCTGTGATGCTGGACTCGGATGGACTCGGGGTTTGTGAAGCAGGCTGATCCTCCGGGCGCATCCTCCGGTCTAATCCCCACGAGCTCTGAGCATCGAGTCAAACTTGGTGTTACTTCAACCCGGCAAATTCGTATTGTGTTCTGGGAAGAGATTTTTGAGTCAGGAAAACCTCGGGGTGGATTGCTGGCCCCCCACCCGGTGCCCTCACTTGCTGGACAGTGGTCAAGCTCCCGGCTGACCTTGATTGGGGACAGGAGTGAGGAGACGCAGGAATCTGTTGGGAATGGACAAGGGGATTCGGGAGATGCATCTGGGGGCCCCCACGCCCTCCTGAATGCAGGGTGCTGCCCGGACTCCTCGGCTTTTAGGACAGACCTTGGCATGAGGCCTCTTTCACAGAGAAGGAGACTGAGGCACCAGGAGAGGCGTGAGGTGCAGCAGGTGGAGCTGCAGGTGGAGGGGCACCAGCCTCCGGGTCCTCCGTGCCACCGTCTCTCTGAGTCCACGCACCCGATCCCGTTTCTCATACCCCTTACCCCCATCTTCACCTCATTCTCATTTGAGAAAGATGTCTCCCTGCTCCCACGTCTGTCTTTTATTTTGGATTCTCGTAGATGGGAGTTCGTGGGACACTGAGCCTCGCGGCTCTGATTTGTTTAACACGGCGAGGGGCATCCGTCTTCCTGCAGACGACTTGTTTATCCTTCTTTATGGCAGAGTAGTACTCCAGGTGTGCAGATCCCACATTTTCTCCGTCCATTCGTCTGTCGATGCACAGGTGGCCGCTTTTCAGGTGGGGCCAGCGTGGGCGGGGCTGCTGTGACGGTTGGCTTCAGCTCTCCCAGAAGACACCTGGGAGGGGAAGCGCTGGGTGTGTGCTGTTACCACACCTCAGCCTTGGAGCTGAGAATTCTGCTGACCCTGGCTCTTCCTTGCATTTTTCTCGGGGCTGGGCCTGGAACCAGGGTCTCCCTGGTGCTAGGCAAGGGCACCCCCAGCCCTGCCCACCCCCCCAATATCGCGGCTGGGGCCGTGCCCTTGTGTGCCTCTGCGGAGCTTTGCCAGGCAGGATCTTTAGGGTCCCTGTGACAGTGGCAGGCCACGTGCTCACAGCGTCTTCGGGGAGGCCTCTGCTTCTGTCAAAGCCTCTGTGCGATCATTGAAATCATGTTCTTCTCTTGCACCTCTGTGACTATTTTTAAACATTCCGCACTCTCTAGGCTTTTCAAACCTCTTAGATCAATGCTCAGAAAGAACCCCAAAAATGCCTTCATCTCCCGGCCCGGTGACCTCAGGGCCTCCCATTTTGACATTTAAACAGAAAGCGAGTCTTACAGGAGACGGATAAAGAAGCAAAAAGACACAGAGACGCACGGCGAGGCGTGGAAGCCTCCTGTCCCCCGCCCGCCCGCTCTGCCGCTCCGGAAGGTGACTGCTTTGCGGTTTTAGATTCCTTCCAGAAAAAGCCAACGCAGGAACCAGAATAAAGGTGGCTATTTATACCCCTTCCGAGCAGACGCCGCCTCCCTCCCAGCCCCGCGGGTCCCTTCAGGCCTCCCTGCGTGCACGTGCAGACCTGGCCTCTCCACGGAGCCGAGCGTGTGACGGCAGGACCAGGTGTCACTTAGGTGCTGATTTTTGTCCCCTGCCGTCGGTCACTTTGGGTTTTCCCCATCTTGCTGAGGGCGTGCTGCGTGAGAATCCTCGGACTTCACGTCCAGTTTATGACAATCCGAGTGCCCGGATGGGGGAGCAGAATCCCCCTGTGCTATGTTCTGGGGGGCTTTACTCCCAGGGAGTGGGGGATGCCAGCTTGCTGGAGCAGTGAGCAGCTGAGGGCAAGGCTGGGCAGCCCTGGGAAGCTTCAGGGGGCAGAGGTGGGCACAGAGAGCCAGCAGTGACCTGCAAAGGGGCCCCAGGCCTGGGCTTGGCAGGTGTTCCCTAGCGTGGGCGCGGGGGGGTTAAAGTGTTACAGGTGTTGCCTGTTCCCGGGAGAATCTGTCGGAGCCTTGTCAGCCAGAGCTGGGCCCTGCACACCTTCCGCCCGCCTAAACCCTCCCTCTCTGCCCAGTGAGCCTAAGGTAGATGCTCACATACTGTATTAATCACGTTCCTGTCATGACAGAATACCTGACACCCGGGGATTATGGAGGGGAGGGTTATTTGGTCCACGGTTTCGGTGGGTTCAGTCCATGGCCGAGGCTCCAAGGCCAAGGCAGGAGCAGAAGGGCGGAAGGGCCCTGGGGGAAGCCAGCTAACCAGGAGCCAGGCAGGAGAGTCCACCCTGCACCCCTGCACCCCTCCCCCCAGGGCCTGCTCCCGACCCCACATCCAGCCCTGAACTCACCCATGGGCGAATCCCCTGAGGGGCACAGCACCCCTGACACCATCGCCTTCCGCACACAGGGGCCTCGGGGCCCTTCGGGATCTGAACCACATCCGGCTCTGTATCAGGAGGTCAGTGCCAGGCAGGGGTGAAGGGTACTGACTTTTGAGTCTCTGCACAGAGACCCGAGTAACTCCACCTGGTTGATACATTGTGTCAGCTTGAGGAGTTTAGGAATTTAACTCAGAGATCCTTACTTTGTGAATGTCTTGGTCCTGTGCAAGAGGGCACAGAGGTGGTGTAAGTGTTGCACCCACCCTGGGTGTGGGGTGGCCTGTGCACAGTGTAAGGAGGAGAAGAGGGTTGCTCTTCCTTTTTGCTCTGGCTGCTTTTGCTGTCTTTGGCCACCTTGAAGCGTTGCCCCTGTGCCACCACACCCTGCCTCAGAGCCAGCGGATTATGGACTGAAACCTCCACAAACTGAGCTAAATAAACCTTCCTGCATTTTGGGTGTTGGTTATTTTGTCCCAGCAATGAGATAAGAGTAACCAGGACACCAACCAAGGACACACAGCTCGGGAAGGACCTGGTCTGGACCCACCCCTGTGCACCTGGCTCCAGCCTCAGCCGGTGACCCCAGTGCCCTTGCACGTGTGTCCCTTGCCTTCAATTCTCCATCCTCACCCCCAGGCATGATGAATCCTGCTTTCTGCCCGCTTCCGTCACAGCCACCACGAAGCCCACACAAGCAGCCATGTGTTTCTGGCCACTGGCTGTTTCTTCTTTAGGGGCCCACAATGTGGGTGAAAATCTGAACAAAAGTGGAGGTGGCCGGAGAACCCCAAGCAGCCACTGTGGGGTGGCAGGCGGCTCCGAGCTTTGGGCCCCACTTCCCGTGGGTGCTGATTGGTGAAAGCATGCAGACATTGCCTGCCGGGTGTGAAGTGTTGCAGGTGTGCGGAGAGGTCCCGGGGATGTCGTCGTGAGTGCCATGCTCCCGGCCCCCTGAGATGAAACAGGACAGTGGAAGCTGCGTCCTTGGGGGCCGCCTTCCTCGTTCTGCCCAGGAGTGAGCTCGGGGGCTCAGCCTGGTTCCTTGGAGTTGCCATCTGTACTGGGGTCGTGACTGACGTCAGGTGCCCCTCGTGGTCAAAGGCTTTGCGGAGCGAGTATCCTGCTAAGCACTTCCTCCTGCGGGGCGCCTGCCTTGCCGTGGTCGGGTCATCTGTGCTGGCTTATGGCACTGTCCTTTGTTCTCTGCTGTGTGGTATTCCACCGGAAGCACCCAGGGTGTGCAGTGCACAGGATTGGAGGTGGCCCAGTTCTCCTGGTTCCGGCCTGAGACTAAAGCACCAGCAGCCCAGAAACTAGGCGTCTGGGTGGCTCCATCTCAGCCTCCAGCCCTGGGCAGCAGGGACTGAAGCTCTGGTGCTTTGAGGGAGACCGGGGCACGTGTGCAGGCACCCTGCAGCCCCCAGGCTCTGTGTGTGAAGGGAGGTGACACAGGGGTGCTCTTGCTGCTGGGCTTTGAGGATGCAGGGCCCTGGGACCAGGAGCACTGGGGCGGGGCTGACAGCCAGCTGGGGAGTGGGGCCTTCGCCCGAGGCCACAGGAAACTGCAGACCTGAGCACACCGGTCACCTTTGCTCTGTCCGCGGGAAGACCCGGAAGTGACCTGCTGGGCTTCTGAGCCAGGGGACTGAGATAAAGTGACATCACCCAGAAAAACGGTGGCATGGCCTTCATACTGTAAAATACTCCAATTTCACATTTTTATTTATTTACTTTTTTTTTCGAGATAGGGCCTGATTACATAGTTCAAGCTGGCCTTGAATTCACTATGTAACCCAGGTTGGCCTCAAATTCACTGAGATCTTCCTGCTTCAGCTTCCTGCATGCTGGGATTACAGGTGCTCAGCACTGATTTTACTGTTTTTTTCCCTGTCTTTTTGAGACAGGCTCTCCCTGTGCAGTTCAGGCTGGCCTTGAGCTCACTTTGTAGCTCAGGCTGGTCTTGAACTTGTACCGATCCTCCTGCCTCAGCCTCCCGAGTGCTGGGAATACAGGCGTGAGCCACCACGCCCGGCTACTATTTATTTTTAAATGTTCGGGGGCATTAACTGCACATCGTCACCGCGTGGCCTAGAACTGAGGTCTTCCCGGGCCGAATCTCTGTGCCCCTCAAGGTTTGCATGGGCTGAAGTTGCCACTATTTACAGACAGCGTCGGGAGATGAACCCTCACCAGCCCACGATGTGTGCTGGGTCATGGGCTCCCCAGAGCCGCCCCGCTGGCTGCCATGCTTGGTCCCCCTGTTTCCGGTTGCGCAAATCAGCAGAGAATGGAGGGGAACTGGCTGGAGGTCTCCGTTTTCCAGTTACCTCTGCCTCCTCCCCTCCCCTCCCCCTCCCTTCCCCCTCCCCTCCCCTCCCTCACCACATGTGCAATTTGTTGCTTGGGAACTCTTTTATTTCCCATTTTATTTTTAAAATTGCAATGACAGAACCAGAGGGAAGCGTCAGCTCGAAAGGTTTTATGAGCCAGAACAAATGTGAAGTGTTTCTGTCCTCTGGAGCTTGTGGCTTCCACCTGGGGGAGATAGAATTTTTTTTTTTTTTTAATTTGGACCACATTGGTTGGTGTTTACTGCAACCTCCAGGTCTAAAGGTGACTCTGTTGGGGATCTCAATGCAGCAAGTGACAGACGCTCAACTCAAAAGAGACTTAAGGGAAGTGGGAGGTCGATTTGAAAGAGTGTAATATGAGAAAGGGACGGCTTCAGGCATGGCTGGATCAAGGGGCACTCATGAAGACCTCAGGACTCAGTCTTTCTCTGCCCCTCACCTCTGTTGCCCTCTCCTTCAGGCAGCACAAACTGGTGTCATTCTTATGTACAGGGAGGCAAAGAGGGCTTCTCGTTTAGCATAGAGTCTCACTGGATCTTTCTTTCTTTCATACTGAGGATTGAATCTGGGGTCTCTACTTTGAGCTACATCCCCAACTCTTTTAAATGATCAGTTTTTGAAACTCTGAGACAGACTGTTCCTAAGTCACTGTGTAGCTCAGTTTCTGAGCCTCCTGCCTCAGCTTCCCAGAGGACTGTGTGCGTGGCTGTTCTTCCGGTTAGGGATCTGTGGTTGTGGGTCCTCCCTGTGCCCAGGAGTTTGGGCAGCGCTGATTGGCCAAGACTGGGTCACTTGTCCGCCCAAACCAGTGGCTTCTCAGAGACAACTGAAGTGTCGTCACCGGGCCCACGGGCCAGCGAGGGCCAAGGGTTGAAGGGAGCCAGGACTCGATCAGCCAGGGCACGGGCTTGGCCCCGTGGAGGCTGGTGGCTCTGCGCTGTGTCACCCAGGTCGTGGGGACCTGGGGAGGAGATGAGTGCTGCGGTCTTTGGGTCTTTATTCCCCACCTTGGGCTCAGCCCGCAGACTTCTCGTTCTGCCCGCTGCCCCAGGGCCTGCCGTCAGCTCTGCTAAAAGGTACCACAGCGCTGCAAAGCGGGTCCCGTTCTGTGGAGCCTCCCTGGCCCTCTGCAGCCCAGATCTCCGGGGAGCCAGGGAGCTTGGCGGTCGCTCTGAGCCCCGAGTCCCGGAGCAGCATGCATGGCTGGCAGGGGTGACACGGCCCGGCTCACCGAGGGGCACAGGACAGCGCGTGGTGGGCACCGACTAAGTTGGGGAGGCCGCTGCGGCTGACGTCGGTGCAAGAGTCTCCCAGGGCATAATTCAAATTAATTTGAAGCGTGTATTTTGCTTAAGGCCGTATATTCAGAATGTTATTTTCACAGCATGAGCTCGGCAGACCTGCATAGATCATTACTCAGGTGTTTTTCATTCATTTCATTTGTGTTGGGGATGCTTGGGCTCTGTTTAGAAAAACTAGACCCAAGCTGGGCGTGGTGGTGCACACCTGTAATCCCAGCGCTCGGGAGGCTGAGGCAGGAGGATCGTCCTGAGTTCAAGGCCAGCCTGAAATAAGACTCTGCCTCAAAGAAAAAAAAATCCACTTATCCGAGTTGTTCTAGTAGGCAAATTGAGTATTGGTTTGTCAATTTAAATTTAAATTAAGTAAATGAAATAAAATTAAACGTTCAGTTTTTTAGTCAAAGGAGCTGTTTGAGGTCTCCGCAGTCCTGGGTGGCCACAATGACCGAGTCAGGCCTGCAGGGTTGGAGACTGTCTGTGGGTCCCAAGGCCAGGCCATCAGAGTTTGTGAACGGGGTGACCGTGCAGCATCTGCAGGGCAGGTGTGAGGGTGAGGGTGAGCCTCAAGCGGGTGCGGGGGCAAATGCTGGGGTCCTCCCGCGTGTGCTGCGTCCATGGGGCTGTATGGGAAATTCTAGGAGCCAAGTCTCTGCGACCTTCTGTCTGCCTCAGAGCCAGAGGAGCCCACCCGCCTGTCTGGAGTTAGTGATTTCAGGGTCCCCACGTGGAGTCAGACCTTGAGTGAGATTCTGCAGTCTTGGGCTGTTAATTCTGTGTTAGGTTTTCCTATACCCGAGCTAAGAGTCGTTTTATCTTTCTTAAGGTTTGTATCAGCGCGTCGCTGCATTGTATAGCTGTGTTGGTCTTCGTTTGCCCAGCCTGGGGCAGGAAATGGAAATGTCCGTGGGGACGTTGTCCCGGGCCAGGCTCATCTGCTGGTGCTGTCTCCGTGGGGATCAGGCCGCGTGGCCGAGGCCGAGTCTGGACTCGGGCAGGTGGGAGCCCGATGGGCCCTGGTGCTGTTCCCGGTCGGCGGTGCTGGGTTTCCGGGCTCCCCGTCACCCTATGTGTTACCCTCTCTGTCCTCTGTGCCGGTCAGCACCGGTCTGAGAGCCGGATGAGGCCTCGGCCTGGAGAGGCACAGCAGAGGTCGCCGTGGAGCCCGTTTGCTGGGCTTGGCTGCCATGTGCCGCCCTGCCTTGGAGCCAGCAGATTATGGCCTGAAACCTCCACAAACTGTGAGTTAATAAACCTTTGCTTGCTTCATTTTGGGCATCGATTATTTTGTCTCAGGAACAAGAGAAAAGTATCCAAGGCAGCATGGGAGATAAATCCAGAGGTACAAACTCTTTGCAGCCTGATGCCACCAGCCACAGGCTGCGTGAGCCTTGGGACCTTGGCTTTTGATAAGTGGCAGGTAACACTTGTGCATTGTCCCCTGCTAGGACATTTTTCCAGAGCCCTGGAGGCTTCTGTCTGGCTGTGTGACATGGCCCGAGGGTGTCTCATGGAGGTCATCTCTTTTGGCTCCCAAAAGGAACTTTCTGTCTCTGTCCTGTGTCCGTCCCCTGCCATCTAGCCGAGGCAACTCCATCTTTCCGTCTACTTAGGTGGAAACACCCCAGATTCCTCTCCTCCAGCACCCAGGCTGATAGCAAACTGCATGGTTCCACCTTCTGAACAATCTCTGTGACCCCTGGGCCAGGGTCCAGCCACAGGGCATTTGCATGTGTCATCACTCCTCTGTGGAGTCCTCACCTCTGAGCCTCTGTGGTAGTGACCCTTGCTCGGAGCAGTCCTGCCTGCCCTGGCTGACCCATGAGCTTGCTGCCTGTCCGCCTCTGTTCTTCATCCTCTCCTCTTCTCTCTTTTTTTCCTGCGGATCTTGCAGCTGCCAAACACAGGGTGGGTTTTATTTATTTATTCCCTGGTGCACCTGAGATCCCAGCTCCGTGGTGTTGGGGACAGTTCTGTGCGGGACTCGCGTTTCTCTTTGAACAGAAAGGTGCCAACCTGGGGCGGCTCAGTGCGGTGGCGTCGGAGTCATGGATTTGTCTGCGGTTAGTGTTTCGGTTTATTAATTCGGTTATTTATTACGGTAGTTACGTTTTCTGATTTCAACCCATTTCTGCGCCTCTGTGTATCTGGGGACCCTTCCCATGGAGTAGGGGCAGTGATGTCCGCAGCCTCGCAGGCGGTCACTTGCCAGTGAAGCGAGTGAACTCTGGGAAGCCCTGGCAGCAGCGCCCACCGACGAGGCCAGCGGTCAGGGGAAAGCCCTGGCACCGATCGGCACCGCTCCGGTGAGCAGCTCCTCTTGCCTGGGTCCCAGGACACTGAGAGGCGAGCACCCGGGCCAAAATCAGAAGTTACTGGGCCCGCCTTGATTCCAGACCTGTCCTCTGCACGCAGACGGCACCCTGTGCACCCTAAGGAGGTCTCCACAGCTTCTTTATCCAGTCACCCGTTGATGGGCATCTGGGCTGTCTCCAGGGTTTGGCTGTTACAGACTGTCCTGCTGTAAACATAGGTGTGCATATATTGCTGTGGTGGGAGGCTTTTAATTCTTTGGGGAAGAACCCAGGAACATTTTTCTTTAAACACTATATTGACCATCGTATTCTGCAGCTTGCTTTTCTCAGCCAATGGTGTATTTTCGTGGACTTACCCACTTTGGTCCAGCCTTCTGCTTTCAACTGCTGCATAGTATTCCACGGTGCTGTGACCACACCTGACCGTGTGACTCAGAAGCCTTTGGTACTGGCTTGCAGGAGGAGTTTGGAAAGATTTGGAGATGCCAGCTGGAGATGCCCTGGAATGCCATAAGTGGAGCTCGATGGCAGATTCTTGTCAAAGCTCAGAAGATCGAATGCAGACAGAAAGGCAGACACTAAGGGATAAGCTCCAAAGATTTTAGGTAGGGATAAGGACTCCATTGGCAGTTGGACACAGTGCCATGTGCTTTCTGCTTTAGCAGAACATTTATCTACATTTTGTCCATACCCTGCGACTTTGTACTAGATTGAGATTAGGGCAGAGGAAATTTTAAGGCAGCCCAATGCTTAGGCTGTGGCACGGGTATTGCTGGATTTATAGAGCTAAATAATTTGAAAAGCTTTCAGTTTCTCCAGAAAGGAAGAATGCAGAGTTGGGGCAAAAGAAAAAATGGCCCCTGAAAAGAAGCCAAAAGTTGACATCTGGACAGTACGAAAGATGGCTTGAGAGCATCTGAGGAATCAACAGGACTCCATCCTTCACTGGCTCAGAGGTGTAAAGGGATAGAGGCAAACCCCGATGTGAGATTTTGGTTTGAGACGAGAGCCCCAGGACACTGTGGTGGTGGAGGGCTGCTCAGGGAGTTGATTTCCTGCAATTTTGCTTCACAGTACTTAGCCGTTCAGATTCTCAGAGGCCTCCATAGCCACAATCCAAAGGGGCCCGGCTACTGCTCAACTTGGTGGCAGGCCTTGGCGTTACCCATGTGGCTTTGGTTTTATGGGCAAGAGCTGTGAGGTCAAAGAAGTTTCCATTTAGATTTAAGGCGAAGGTCTGGGGACCAGGCAGTGTGTCTCTGGGAGAGCAGTGTAGGAAACTGTGACAGTAAAACCGAAAATACAGTTGAGATGCCAGGAAGTTGGAGAAGCCAGAGATGTGGAAGTTTACCTAGAAAGCCACAGATACTGAAGAGAGAGGTCATGAGGTCTGCAACCGGCAGTGGGCAGGAGCCCTTTGGAGCTCCCGTCTCACCACAGGTCACGCCTGGGTGCTGGTACCGGCACTACCTGACTTAATGTGTTGCAGTTTTGGGTTTGCAAGGAAAACAGTTACATACAAGACACATCATTTATAGTGTTACTTACAGTGGTCACCTACGGAGTCAAATACAAAGAAAGGGCAGGAAATCTGGCCACACAATGAAGACCTAGAGAATACAGCGGGCCTGGATCCTACAGCAATATCCTAAATGAGTTCAGTTGAAAACTTAGAGCCCGTGACGCTGCCTCCCACAAGTCCAGCTGGAGGCCCAGAGCCCACGGCAATGACTCATGCAAGTCTGTTTCATGGATCTGCGCCGGGAGGGCCCAAAGGTCAGCAGTGGAAGCTAGAAAGTCTGTGTCAGTAGAATGAAGGATCTGGGTCAGTAGGTTGAGGGTTCTGCACTGGAGCCAGGTAAGGACCAGGGCTCCCCCAAAAGTATCACAGCCATCCTCAGGGACAGTGAGGTCCAGAGCTCCTCCGATGGTGAGAACAGCCAAATTTGTATCAGGAAGGAAGCTCAGCAAGCTCCTCCAGGAGGACCCAGGGCAACAGAGAACCAACAGCACCAAAGAGCAACACACTCCTCCTCTCCGGGTCTCCTTCTTTGCTGGGAAAAATCCTCACGTGGGCCGTCTACACACGCACCACGCTGACTCAAGTTGACCATTAGTTTTCAGTCCACCACAATCCATCGCTGGTGAACCTGATAACCACACACGCTTCCCCAAATCGTGGTCTCTAGTGGCAGCTTTGGGAAAAGTTAACGTGTCTTAGTTTATTGAGGTTTACATTATTATAACAATTAATGCATATAGTTCTTACCGCACACATTCCTGTACCAAAAGCAAACTGTTCAAAGGGTGACCAAAATTCAAGGTTAAAACCACATATTTGATTAATTAACCTGACTACAAACATATCTAAAAAGGACATTAGAATCATATTACAGGAAATATTACAATCAGTCCTTGCTTCAGAGCGGGCCTGAGAGAGAATCTCTGGGAGCTACAGCCACCAGAGGAGCCATCGGGGCAGAGTCATGCAAGCCTTTTGGAACTCACAGCCTGTTGCAGATTGCTGTGGATGTTCCGTGTGGAACCGCAGGACTTCATGTTTGGCCTGCTGGATTCTGGACTTGCGTTGGTCCCGTGCTTTTGTATCCCCTGTTTGTACCCTTTGGAATGGAAATGTTTATGTTGTGCCGTTGGATGTTGGGAGTGTTTCAATTTCTTTTGATTCATACAGAGGCTCACAGCTAAGAGTTTGCCTTCTGTCTCTGAGGAGATTTGGGACTTGGACTTTTCAGCAGTGCCGGAACTGTCAGGATTTTGGCACCTTTTAGAGATGGGCTAAAATGGCTTTTACATAAAGGGATGTGCATGAATCTTTGGGGGGCCAAGGGCAGAATGTTATGGTTTGTGTCTGGATGTCCCTGCAAAGCCTCATGGGGTCATGGGGGCAGGCTTCTAGAGCTTGTGACTGGTTCATGGTCCAGTGCTGGGATTGTGGGTGCTGCACCCAAGTGGGTGTGTTCTACATACACTCTGAAGGACTGAGTCTTGTCTCTCTGCTCCTCCCCGTTTGCCCTTAGTTGCTTTTGCTGGTTCTTGCCGCCATGAACTGTCGCCCTCTGCCACACTCCACCCTGCCTGGCAGCCAGCAGATTATGGACTGAAACCTCCACAAACTGCAGTAAACAAACCTGTCCTTCTTTGATTTTGGGGCATCAGGAATTTTGTCTCAGCCATGAGAGAAAAGTAACCAAGATGACGGACTAAATGCACTTTGTAGAAAGAGATGCACACAAATCTTTGGGGGACCAGGGATAGAGAGCTGTGGATTAGATCAGAAATGGTGCCCCAAACTCTCATGCACTCAGGGTCAGGGCTTTTGGAAGGTGATTTGATCACGGGGGCGCTGAAGTCATCGGTGGTTAATCCACAGCGGATCCGCAGCCAGGCGTGCTGTGAGGAGGGGGACCTGGCTCAGAAGCAGGGTGTGACCCGGAAGGGTCTCTTTCTTCCCTTAGCTTGCTGATTCCCAGCCGCCAGGACTTGAGCAGCTTCCCCTGCCAGGACCTTCCTGCCTCGGAGCCAGCGGGCTCTGAGCTGAGTCCTCTACAGCAAGCCTCTCCTCTTCTAAGCTGTGGGCGCTGGGCATTGTGTCCAGGGACGGGAAGGGGACTGAGATTCAGGGAAGAAGCTGCCGCTCTCCAGCCTCAGACCTAACGCACGCAGCGTGGTCAGAGTGGCTGTGTGGCTGTCTGCGGGAGCTTCTGCTGCTGGAGCCCTGGGGAGGAACCGTCACTCCTGGTGTCCCTGCTCGTGAGTCATCGGTGGGAATCCAGGTCACCCTTGTAAAAGCAGAACTGTTTCACCACTGGGTTAGCAGCGGGGGCAGATGCTGCTTGTGAGCCGTGGTTTGAAACCCACAGGCGCCTGGGTTTTAATCAGTTGGAATAGATGCAAAATCTCACGCTCGCAAAGGGAAAAGCCATCCTGCTTTGTTCCCTCGCAGCCCTGGGGGCCTGTCAGGTTTCGCTCCTCTTTTCCTGTCCCTTCTCCGAGCAGGCCAGGCCGAGTGCTGGTCAGACACGGCTCATCCTGCCTCCTGCCCCCCACCAGGCGTCAGCATGGGGTGAGGGGGCGACGTGGCTGTCTCCCAGCTTTTCCAGCCTCGAGGCCCCGCTGTGTTGTCCTGGAGTTTTACCGAGAGCTCGGGCCTGATGGTCACCAGCTGCCCGTAGACATCGATGTCCTGTATCATCCGTCGGTGGCTGTGGCCGGGAAGCCCTCCTTCAGGGGGCCACTGGGTCCTGTCATCCTGGATAGCTTCCTGCTCCTGGCACAGGACGCTGTGGCTCATCTGGTTTCTTCCTCCCTGCGTGTGGGACTGGCCACCTTGTCGATGCCGTCCTGAGCTCCTTGCTCTGAAAGGTTAAGAGTCCCCCTGAGGCCAGGCAGGGCCGCTGTCACCAGATCCGCTGCTGGTGGCCCTCTGGGGTCCTGTGGGTGTTTGGGCACCATCCAGAGCCCCGGGGCTGAGTGCTGCCGGCTCCGGGAGGCTCCTCTGCTTCCGAGCTGCAGGGCAGTGCCCCAGCTGCTGCCGGCTGGGCGCGTCCAGCCCCTCACAGAGGGCACTAGGCACGGTGGGCGCTGTGCACCTGGTCCGTGTCCCTCCCACTGTCCCGTCCACCCTTGGAGGGTCGGGAGCTGGATGAGAGAGGGGACCAGGAGTCTGCTATGTGCGTACCCAAAACTGACCGGGGAGCCTTTAGCGACCCTCCTGTCCTTCGTGGGGCTGCTGGCCTGTGTGGGCCTTGTGCTGGACAGGGACAGTTCCTGTGGTCTTTATCGGTGAGCTCACTGCCTGCTTAGACTCCCGGCTTGGCGGGGCACCCGGGCTGGAATCCGGGAGGGCTCCCTGAACTCTGCCCCGCAGCTTCCGAATCTGAAGGAGGCTGTGGAATTACTCACCTTGAGGACCGAGGATCACTAGGTGGCTAGAGAGAGGTGCACATGTCTGCAGAACCCTTGGAAACGAGGTGGATGCCCCGGGAGGCTCGGCGAGCACTGGCTCGGAGGGCGGCTGGAAGCCCTGTGTGTCGGGTGCAAAGGGTCCCGACCGGTGGTGTTGGGACCCAGGACCCTGTGCTCCCACTGGCAGCGCCTACCCTAACGCAGGATCCAGGGCCTGGCCTTCCTCTCCTTTCTGTTTTTTCTTCCTCCTTTTTTGCAGTCCTGGGCCCTGAGCCCAGGGCCTTTGCACTGAGCCACACTCCCTGCTCTTGTATTTTAATTCTGAGATGCGGCCTTGCCAAGTTGTTAAAGTGCACAGGGTGGAGTCAGACTTGCAGCTGTCCTGCCTCAGCCTCCCAGCAGTGCTGGGCCGACAGGCGTGTTGCACGGCACTCAGCTCCTTCTTCTGTGAATTCTGCTGTCCTTCCCCTCTCCCTCCTGCTTTTCCCTCCTCCCGCCACGGGGCATCCAGGAGGCTTCCGGGATGCAGAGCCCACGTGGTCCTAGAGGGCGCCACACTCCGGAGGTCGCCAAGCTGTTGCCCTCTTGAGACTTAATCATTTTCACCTGGGGCCCTGCACCGTCACTTAGCACCAGACCCTGCGTGCCACCAGCCGGTCCTCCGTTGTCACTGTGGCCCCTGAGCAGACCCCCACGGGCTGGAGCTCACATTCGCTGGCGCCCCTCACCTGCCTGCCGTGGAGAGCAGAGCTCTGGGCACCGAGCACAGGGACCACAGCGGGTGCGTCTGTGAGCGGTTTGCAGCCCCTGGGGTCTGGCCTGCAGGGACCCTGGGAGTTGCTCCTGCTGTGGGGGTTACGGTGGGTACACTCAGCACTGCGGAGAGGAGATGCTGAGGGACCAGATGCCCAAGGCATACAGGTTCGGGGGAGCCCTGCAGGGGTGCAGGCTGGGGCAGGCAGCGCTCCGGAGGGCGAGGTTCCTCTCGGGGCCTGTGACTCCAGGCTGTTGGGGCTGAGGGGCAGTGACATCTGGGGGTGCCGAGGTGGGGGTGCTCACCCAGCTGGAGAGGACTCCCTGGTCCCGTGGGAAGCCAGCCGGCTGTCCAGGCCACCGTGGGAAGCGGCAGTGGCAGTGATGGGACGGTCTGTTCCTCCTGTCGCCCTGTTCCTTCTCTTTCAATGTGGGGTGTTGTGCCCTGGCAGGTGAAATCCTATTTTTCCAGCCCCCTGAAGAGTCAACATGGGGCTTATTTAACAGCAGGATTGGCTGTCTACGAAATGTAAGAAGTGATTGCATCAGTGATGGCATTTTTAGTTTCAAGAAACAGAAGATACCAAACAGGGAAGGCGGGAATGCATTTGTCACATGATTGAAGAGATGGAGACAGACAGCTTCAGGTGTGGGTTGATCCAGCAGTCCCTAGCAGCTGTCCTTGTATTTCCTGTGAGGAATGGCTTACTTCTGAACAGGGCTTCTTAGGCAAGCCCCGAGGGGCCATGGAATTGCTGGTGAGTGTTTCAAATGGGAATCCTGCACCTCGAGATTGTTGGTTTGCACTGGGTCTCTGCAGGGCCCCACTGGGTTAGGTACCTGTACTGGGAAGGGCAGTGGAGTCTGTGCCCCTGGAGGCAGGAGAGGAGGGGAGGGGAAGGGAGAGGGAGGGAGGAGGGTGAAGGGCTCCCAAAGGGAAACGGGTCCAGTTCCAGGCGGGGGTGGCTGCCGGGGGCTCAGTGATCACCGGGAGGTGGGGACATGGCGAGCGGTCCTGGTCCCCCACCATCTGCGTCCTCTGTGCCCCGCACGAGGCCTCCTGTCCCCGAGGGCCCGCCCGGTTGCTGTCTCTTTGTGGCCCAGCTGGTGAGGGAGGCTGGAGAGAGAAGAAGAGCAAATCGATGGCTGGCCCGCGTTAAATTTAGATTTATTCTGATGCCGCTAATTGTGATCTTTATTTGGTCCCAAATGATTCATTCTTATCGTTCTTATTATAGCTGAGAAAATTAATTTTTATTCTGCCATAAAGGTGGCTGTAATAATCCGGGCTCGGGGAGGGGATTGTTTTAATAAGATCCGCCGGCGGGCGTGGAGGCGGGCGGCTCTCATTAGGAAGGGGGGGCAGCCTGTCTTGGCCGGGATGCCAGGCGGTCCGGTGGGATCTCGGGTGAGCCCAGCCAGAGGGGCCGGGCTTGCTCTGGAAAGAACCCAGCCCGGTTCCTTTCCCACCTCTCAGGACCGGAAGGGGAGGGTGCCCAGGGGCGTCCAGCAGGGCCCCCACCGGGCTAACGCCAACGGAGAGGAATGCATTGCATAGAGGCCCGAACCAGTCTGCCTGCTGGAGCCAGGTGGTCATGTTCCTGGGGCCCCCGGGATGGGGGCAGCGCTCGCCTGTTTCAGTAGGAGCAGATGCATGGACCCATCATTTATCTGCAATTCCAAATCCTCCAAGCTCTGAAAATCAGTGTTTTTTGGTAAAATTTCAGCAGACTCATTGGGTTGCTAGACACTGGTCTGAACTCACGCACGGCAGGGTTTAGGCCACTTAGGGTGACTCTCGTGCCTCGGATTGCTGACCACTGGGGGCAGATTAGAGGACACTGCCCCGGGCCTTGCTTGCCGGAGGAGCCCCCATAGTCCACGCACGTGCGGGATTGCTTTCCACAAGGGAAGGGGAGGCTGGGTCTGAATGCACGGAATGCAGACCAGCGCGCCACACCGTCTGATGTTGGGGGTAAGAAACCAGAGCCCTGATTTTTATATGCTTTTGCTCAGTTTCTGGTGGTCCCTCCTTCAGACCTCACTACGTGGTCCAGGCTGGCCTTGAACTCACTATGCAGCCCAGGCTGGTCTCAAGCTCATGGTGATCCTCCTGCCTCAGCCTCCCTGTGCTGGCATGACAGGCTCCGTGCCACCATGCCCGGATCAGATTTGATTTAATTTAATTTAAAAGTTTGATTCGGATATTTAAATGTAATTTTTGGAAGACAGAAAAGATCCTCCACGCCTTTAGTCACGAGGGAAATACAGGCAAAACCATAAGGAGACACCGCTGCAAAACTCACATGGCCTCGTGCAGAAGAAACCACGATGTCCAGGGTTGAGAAGGAGGCGGAGACACCAGGCTCCGCTCCTGTGGTCAGTGGGAAGGTCATGGGGCAGCTTCTGCACGGCCCAGCCATGCCCCCCAGCCATGGAGGGAGGTTTGCTGAGTTCCCTGGGCTTCCTGTGCTGCCCCACCCGGGAGCAACGCAAAGCCCCCGGCTCCGGACCTGGGCAGCAGCCGCACGGTGGACAGCAAAGAGATGGTGCCTGGCCTCACACGCAGCTTCGGCCCGGGGAAGAAGCTGCCGCCCAGCGCGTGCGCTGGGCGTGACCCATGGGTGCGGGACTTCACCCCGCCCCAGGGCTCCAGCCCCCTGGATGTCGGGGAAGGGGCACCTCCCCGACACAGGGCTCTCCCTCACCCCGGGGAGCGTGCTGTCCTGCCCTAACCCTGACCATGGGACTGAAGCTCGGATGCGCAGCCTGGCCTTGGTGGCAGTGGGGCAGGGAGGTGCCAAGCAGTGGGCACGTGGAGAGACACGCAGGAGGCCTCTGGCCGGGAAAGGGGTGCCTCTGCAGGCGGTGAGGAGGAGTTTACCAGTCCCGTTCTGCCCAGGCCCCTGCGTGTCTGTGTGTGAGGAACTTTCTGGGTCCCCCCCCCCAACTTTTCAGCTGGAGTGTCCAGGCCTACGCTTTCCCTTGGGGTCTCTTTTCTTTCCTTACAAGTCGGGGAACCCCTCGGGAAGCTGGGGAGCCTTCGAGGGCCTCAGGGACGAGGTGAGGATTCTGCTGGACAGAATAGGTTGCTGGGTCAGCAGACACGCGTGCTTCCGGCTCCCACCCGTGTTCCCGCCCGAGAATTCCCTTAACGGCCCCACTCGGGTCACGTGTCCGTTTATGGCCAAGTCACAGAGCAAAGGCAGAGAAGTTGAGTTGGTGAAACAACTAACAGGTGCGTGGTGTGAAGAAAAAGAGTTTTTTTTAGTCCTTTTGGGACAGGGTCTCACTGTGCAGTTCAGGCTGGACTTGGGCTCACTTTGTAGCCAGGCTGGTCTCGAACTTGCAACGATTCTCCTGCCTCAGCCTCCCGAGTGCTGGGGTGACAGGTGTGCACACCACGCCTGGCTAAGACGGATTCCTGTGCGCCCGGGCCTGCCTCTTTCCGCCCCTCGGAGCTTCAGCAGCGCTGATGTCGGGCTGCCCACGGCTCTGGGAAAGGCCTCCTCCTGCCCAGCGCGCTGGGCTTGGGCTCGGTGCTCTGTATCAATATTTCTGACTCTGCTGAAGTGGCCACGCCCTCCTTGTTGACCTGTTTTCAGCAGAGACTGTGTGAGCGCGGAGCCGAGCGCACGCTGACATCCGTCGTCCTGGCAACCCGTGTGGTACCTGCCAGCTGACGGCTGCGGGTGGAGGCAGAGCTGGGCATTTGGAGGATTCGGTGACGCCGCGGCCTCGCCGCCCGAGGGTCAGCCCGGCCGTGCGGGGAGCCTCAGTGCCCCGTTCGGGGAGGACACCACCCCTGCTCCAGCTGGGACACCAGGAGCGACCGGCCAAGGGGACAGTAGTCTCCGGGCCCCCCACATGTCTCTCCGTGCTCCCCGCTCCTTGGCAGACTGACCGTCCATACCTCCCTCTCCGGGGTCCCCACGATGCCTCACTGCCCCCCACTGCCATGGGGCTGCCACCCAGGCCAGGCTGCTTCACTCCTCTCCTGGGGGAGGCGAGGATGGGGGCCCTCCTTCCCAGGAACCTCTGGATTCCCTCCGCACCCCAACGCCCTGTGCGCTGGGCACCTGCCGCCCCTCCCGGGAAGGCCTCTCCCTTCCCCCTCTTCCCTCGCTCTGGGCTTCTGTCTCCCGACCGTTTACCCCGAGCTCCCCTCCTTCCTGCAGACACCCGGCTCTCCCTCCTCCCTGTCTCTTCTTCCTGTCCACCCCTAACCTTGGACCTCAAAGATACGTCCACTCCGGGGCTCAAGGTGGGCAAAACCTCTCGTCTTAGTGACTGAGAACAAGGTTCTTTAGTTCAGTCCGAGGCTCTCGGCACCCTGACCCCGCTCCCCACCACGGCTCCCTGGTGTCCAGCCCCTGAAAGTCCCCTGCGTGTCCTCCCCATGCTGGTGGCCTTTTGGCAGTTTGCTGCTGTGAATTTGAGGATTTCGGCGTCGATCCAGTGAAACCACGCAAGATGCCAGCGCGGCAGCCTTATTTGGGCAGTGCCAGGGGGGAGACGGCCCTCCGTAGGGGAGGTCCTCAGGGCGCTGCCCGGGTCACCACTCGGTGGGATGGAGCACCCAAGGGGCGGAGGCTGCAGGTGCAGGGGGGTCCGTCTGCCTGGTGGCGGCTGGGGTTTTGGGGCCACTGATGCTGCTGGTGCTGCGGGGGCTTTGAGGTCTCCTCCCTGGGTGGCAGGTCCTGGGTCCAGTTATTTCGGGTATAAAAAGCATGCGTGTCCCTGCTGCAGCTAACTGACTTACTGGCCCTAGCGGGATGAAAAGCACAGGCCCTGTAAACCCTGACCATGCAGCCGAGGCCTTTAAACTAACGGTCCCCCCCAACCCCACTGAACAGGTGGCCCGTGGTGCGCACCACAAGGGGGCGCGTGCACCCCAGCCTGTCCTGCTAACCGCGCCTCGGTGTGAACAGCGCCCCTGTGACCCCAGCACCTGGGTGGCTTCCCAAGGCCTCGGATGAAGCCCAGGCACCGGCGCTGGCCTCTGCCCAGCGGGCGGGCCGTCTCTGCGCCTCCCTGGACGCTCCCACCAGGCTGCCAGGCCTGCATCTCCTCTGCAGAAGCTTCCCTCACAACTAACCCTAAGCCCGGCGGGGAGGGTGCCCTGCAGGGCATCAAGGCTGCAGGGCGCGGCTGGACACCTGCTGTCCACAGCCGGGGTGCTCAGTGCCAGCAGCGCCCCCTTCGATGTCCCTGAGCCGACCATGGTGCCCTCGAACAGGAGCTCCCTGGTTCCCGGGCTTGGGGGGTTCGGTGGGGGCACAGAGGGCGCGGAGTGGCCTTGCTGAAGGGAGGGAGGCAGGGGTCTCCGCCCTGCTCTGCTCCAGGATGCCCGGGTCCCTGGCCCTCACCTCCTGGGGCTGGCATTACAAGCTCTGTGCCCCGCGCCCCTCAGACCGGGCGACCTTGGAAAGGGAGACAGGGCCGGCCTGGCGTGCGGCCTGGGGAGACTCGGGGGTGGGGGAGAACGCAGCTGCGCTCAGAGTGCAGCGCTGGCAGTCCCCGGGCTTGCCCGGAACGTGACAGACCCAGGCCGAGAGTTCTGCTCCGCTTTTGTGCTTCCCGTAGCGCGCAGAGGGGAGCGGAGGGAAGAGCCGCGCGGGGTTTCTAGCGCAGTGCGCAACCCGACCGCGCGGACGCCGCGTGCCCGGGGGAAGCTCGGGGCTCCCGCGCTCAGGGCTGGGTGAGGCCTGAATAGGGTCCGGGTAGGGACCCCGTATCGCCCTCCTCCCCGCACTTCCTTCCCCCTGCCCCGAAGTCCCGTGCGGATCCGCCCCTTCTCAGACCCCGCTGCCGCACGGCGCGGACTGCGTGGCCGCCAGGTGGCGGTGTCGCTGCGCGGAGCCCCAGTGCGCCCTGCGCGACTCTCAGCGTCCCGGCCGGGCTCTCACGAGGGTGTCGGGCGCGCTGTGCTTTGTCCCCGGGCCGCTGGACCACGCAGGTGTCCTGTTGTCCCTTGTGTCCCCTGGGATCATTCTAGATTTGCAGCTGGGGGTTCGCGGCACCCAAGAGAGGCTGTAGGGGCTCAGGGGTCGGTGACAGGGCTGCGACCCGCCTGGGAAGTGGGATGGCCCCCCTATTGGGAACGGCCAGAACCAGGACTCTGGATCCGGGGTGGGGACCGCACGGTATGCTGTGTGACCTCAGACTAGTTTCTTGGTATCTCTGTGCTTGCACTCTTCACGCACAAAAGAGCTCTAATAACAGTCTCATACATCTGTTCCCGTAGTGATCGTCTGTGAGGATTAGTTTAATAATACCCTGCTTCACAGGATGTGTGAAGGGCAAATGTGGAGTGCGTGTGAACAGACTTGGAGTGTGTCAGACATGTCCACCGGGTGGATCGCTGTGAGGGCCACACGGGAGTCACTGCTGTTATTATTTTGGGGGCTGGGGAAGGTTCGAGACAAGGTCTGACCATGTGGTTCAGGCTGGTGTTGAACTCACCATGTAGCCCAGCTGACCTCAAACTTGCAGAGATCCTCCTGCCTCAGCCTCCTGAGGGCTGGGATTGCAGCCCTGCATCGCCACACCCAGCTCCTGCTGTGACCAGCACTGTTATTCACTGGGCTCCCCAGAACAGCCGCTAACAATTACCCAGAGAGGGCACAGACCCTCCTGTGCTGAGACCCGCCCACCGGGCCTCAGAGAAGGGGAAAGCACTTTACCTCCTTCTGTTGCTCTGCAGTTTTCTCAGGGCGTTTGTCCTCTCTCCCCAGCTTGGGGGGGGTCCCCAAAAGCAGGCCAGCCCCCTCTGGCCTCTTCTCTGTGTGTCTGGTGTCAAAGGCGAGCACTCTGCGGCTGTTCAGAGGCTTCACTGGTGAGGGGCTGGCACCCAGGGTGGGGTGCTGGATCAGAGCGGGGGGCTGTGGCTGTGTGGTTCAAATTCCATCCTCAAGAAAAGCGCCCCCCCCAGTGGCTCCCAAGGTCCTGCGGCAAAGCCCCCGAGTTGGGCTCCTTCCCGTGGTCACTGGGCGCATGGGAGAGCATGGACTCGGGCGCAGGTACTGAGGGGCTCCGTGAGGGATGTGACCGGGGCCGCACCGGCCTGGGTTTGCGGGGTTTCAGCCGATGGTGTGAACTGGGGTCCCGTGGCTGGTGGGGCCGTGCTCCCCCAGTCTAGCAGTTTACTTTGACCTGTTCCGGAGGCCGTGGCTGGTGCCAGAGAGGAGCCATGGGGTCTCCCCTGTCCTGGTGGACGCAGTTCTCTGTGCCTGCCTTGGTCTTCACTCAGGCTCCCGTGTGTCCCCCGTGTGTCCCCCTTGTGTCCCCGTGTGTCCTGGCCTCCATCTCCCGAGGACTTCCCTGCACCATGTGCCCAGTAACTGTTACCTGCTGTCTGCATGGGGTCGTGCTGGGAGCTGCTGCCCGCTGAGGCTGGCGTGTCCCTGCGCTCAGCCCCGAGAGAGGAGCCTGTCTCGCAGGACGACCAGGTCCCAGGGCTGTGCCTGTGAGAACACAGCTCTGCAGGGCGGTGGCGGGGACCGGGGCAGTCTGCGGCCGGCTTCCGAGTGTGACCGTGACGGTGTCTGTGACGCCAGGCCACGTCCAGCCGGCAGCGCCTGCTTTGTTCTTAAAGTCAGATGTCTGGGTTTTCATGTCACTGGTTGATTCTCAGAAAATAGAGAGTCGATCAAATAAACGATTCTGGGACCCACACAGAATCCCTGGGCCCTGCGTTTACCCCGTGGGCCCGGAGTCGGGCACCAGGAGGGGCTGGGGGCGGATCGTGACTCTGTCACACGGCGTTGTCCTCGGGGCTTGCCTCGGACTGGGGACAGAGTGAAAACCCAGTTCCCGGCCCAAAACACAGAGCAAAAGGGCCACCAAAAGCCTTCCCTTTCCTGCTGGGCTCTCTCTTTCCACGTGTCATCCTGTTTCTATTTACTTTTTATTTATTTAATCAGATTTTATTGGTATGTTTTAGATACACAGTGATCACATTCATCATTTGCACCCGCACATGATACAGGTTCTTTCCCTTCCCTTCCGTCCCTTCCTCTTTGCTATTTAGTGTCAGCTGAAAGAAGAAAAGTGGAAACTCGGAAATGACAGCGTGACTCGCCCTCTTTGGTGTTAATGCGAGAGATCACAAGCTCGGTTCAGCCAGTATCAAAGGCTGCACAGGTCACTCTTGGGTCCCCGGACCCCTCTCCCTCCTCCCCGGCCAGCCTGGA
Organism: Cavia porcellus; assembly: GCF_034190915.1. NCBI lineage: Eukaryota > Metazoa > Chordata > Mammalia > Rodentia > Caviidae > Cavia > Cavia porcellus. The sequence continues at coordinate 6,109,337 of NW_026947499.1, read as the reverse complement.
AGGACCGGATAGAGGAGCAGGAGGAGGAGCGGGAGGAGGAGGAGGAGGAGCAGGAGGAGGAGGAGGAGGTCTCTGTCGCCCTTGCACGGGGTCATTTCCTGCAAGGCGGCTGTTGACTCCGGGAAGCAGCAGGTGATGGCGAGCTGGGCTCCTGGTCAGCCCTGCTGCTGTGGAATCTCCAGCTCGCTCTGGGGACTCGGTGTGCGGGGCTGCGAAGGCCGTGGTCTCTGTGGGTGCCGCTACGCGGTCTGTTGTGGCCGGCATGCCCCTCCTGTCCGCCCTCTGCATCCCTGCTGTTGAGAGTGGTGCCCGGTGGGGAGGTCAGCTGTGCACTCGGGACTCACTGTGCGTCATTTGGAAACGGTGTGCCGCCTCCTACTCAGAACCTCTTTGCTCTTCTTGTTGAAAGGCTCCTTGAGCTGCCTGTATTCTCAGTACTCTGGGAGGCCGAGACAGGAGGACTGCAGGTTTGAGTCCAGTCTGCGCAGCTTAGTAACTTAGCTAGACTGCCTGAAAAGGGCCGGAGATGTAGCTGGAAGCACAGGCCTGATTCCTGTCCCTGTGCAGGGCAGAGTGGGGCTCTGGAAACAGCTGCTTCGCATATCAGCTCAGGCCGCCTCCATCTCCAGCTTCCAGGGCTTGGCACCATGATCGAGGCCGAGCCAATCAGAAGAGGCCATTCGTTCCCTGAATACAGTGGTTGGTTCAGGGATGAGCACTTGACCAAAGTCGAGCCAATCAGCGGAGACCATTCCTTTGTCCATAGCGATTGGTCCAGGAGCTGGTGCGTGGCCATCAGTGATGCTGAGACGCATCCCAGGCTGTTTCCTTGGCAACGCTGGGAAACAGAGCCTTGATTGGTCTTGTTAGACTTGAAGGGGAGGCTTGAGGATGTGGGTTTCACCCTGCCGTGGAAATGGGTGGTGGGTGAATCCAGCTTCACAGAGGATGGAGCAGAGCGACGGGTGAGACCACATCTTAAAAATCTTCTGGATCACTTGTCACCTGCATTCACTCTTTCTGGTATGCGGGGCTCATGTGTCCTCAGTTTCTGTGGCCCGATGTGCCTGCCTCCTCATCTTAGGGGATAAGCGCTCTATTTCCACCCCTCCAGTTTGGATCCTTCTGGACCCACACCTGGGGAACTTTCAGAGGTCTCCTGGCTCCATCCATCCGTGTAACGTCCACTAACCCGATTCCCGTCTCCTCGTGTGTCCACATGGTTCCTCTGCTCTGTGGCCTTACAGTACACTCGCTGGCCGTCCACAGCTTGTGTGCCTGTCGCCCATCGAGGGACACTTGTGAGCGTGCATAGCAACGCCAGGCCAGCCACCGGCCTCCACTGTCCTTTAATTCCACCCGAAGGTGTGGACCTTCAGGTTTCTGTGAGTTGAAGGATCATCGATCCCAGGAACCGGCGAGGGGAAGCCGTGGGACTCGGTGCGTGTGGCTGTATGACCAGGCGTCTATTGCGCCTCGTGGGGAGGCCGTGATGGTGGCAGAGGGGAATGGACCTCAGAGGCGGGCGTGTGTGACCTGACCTGTCACGGCGCACAAACCGGCTGATGTCAGGCCTGGGCTCAGGGCCAGGTGTCTCCCTGCCTCCCAGTCGGACGAGCGGGTGCTGTCAGGTTTATTTAGTGCCTTCCCCCTCTTACTGAAACCCTCTTCGCGGTGTGCGATTTAGAGTAAATACGAATGGAGATCAGAACAAGGTCACCAGAATTTCCTACTGGTTAGCAGCTGCTGGTGCCGCTAGGTGGTCAAAGTTACTGTCACTTAGGATCCTCTGTCATCCGTCTGATCGTGCTCCTCCTGTGTCTGGCGCACGCGGAAAGCCTTCCTTCGAGCTGGCTTGGCAGCTCCCTTCCTGGCGCTGTCTGTGTCCTCCTGGCTAATGGGAGCAGTTTGCATAGAGGAAGAGCAATTCCCTTTGGCTTTTCTGCAGGATGCCGGCCAGGCCGGTGTCCGCTGCAGTAAGGCCAGGTGAGCTCCGGGGCAGCGCTGCCCAAGCCCGGTGCCTCCTAGTCCTCCCCGTGCCAGGCAGGAGCTGCCCATTTTGGCTTCAAAGTGAAGCTCAGCACTTAGCTTCTTCCCCACCCCGCTGCACCAGGCCTGAGGCCACTCGGGGTCCAGGGTGGCTGGGAAATTCCTGCGTGGGCAGCTGCACATGGTACCGCACTGGGGAGGGTGTCCCCACTTTTTGGTGTTGCCCCCCAAAGGTGGGAGGCCTCCTCACTGTCCAGAGGCAAAGCCCCCACCCCCACCTCCAGCGCCCCCCGTGCTGCGGAAGCTTTTCTGCCTGTGTGGCTGCTTGTGGGTTCATGCTGGGTGTGGCCTGTTCATCTTCTTGTTTTGTCCTTTTGAGACGGGGTCTCCCTATGCAGTCCAGGCTGGCCTTGAGCTCACCTTGTAGCCCAGGCTGGCCTTGAACTCCCAGCGATCCTCCTGCCTCAGCCTCCCGAGTGCTGGGATTACAGGCGTACACCTCACGCCTGGCTGCAGCCTGCTCATCTTCAAAGCCAACTTCCCCAGGGAGGTCAGATGCCAGAGCAGGACACTGTGTCCTTGAGCTCCCTCTCCAGGTCAGCCACGCTGAGCCACTCCTGGTTTTGTGATCACTTCTCTAATTCTATTCTCCTGCCTTGAGCACTGAGCTAAATGCTGTGGTTAAAAAATGCAGATAGAGTGCGCTATGGTAAAAGATGAGGATTTGGCTGGTTAACATATTCTCTTACTTGCTTTTCTAGGCTGGAACTTGGCCACAGGAACAAAAGGCTTGACCAGGGTCCTGCAGGCAAGTGGGGTTTGCTCTGGCTTCTCTTTTGTCTTGTGCCAGAGCCAGCTCCTCTGGCTTCCTGTACTGGGTCCTCAGAGTATAACTTTGGTCCTCACGGTCGCATAGTGGCTGCTCGACCTTCATCCTGCTTAGGTTGTAGCAGCATCCCCCACTCATGGTTGCCTGACGTTTTTCTAATTCAGTGTTCTTAGAGGAAAGTTGATTCTTTTGGGTGGAGAAAGTGATGGAGTATGAAGCCAAGCATCGTGTCCTTTACTTGGAATGGGGACACTGGAAGGGTGGGAGTCCCATTGGCAGAGTTTGGCCAGTGTCCTGAATACCTAGTGGCCGGTGTGGCCCTGCACTCTCCCCCCACGCCCGCGGCCATCAAGCACGTCGTTGCGGTGCTTTACCTGTGGGTGCCCCTGGTCCTTTCCCACGCTGGTCTGTTTCTTCCTTTTCGTGATTTCCGCTTTTATCTGAGGGCTCTGGGGGATGCGTGTCCGCAGGCTGCCCCTTAAACTGCAGCTCTGTGTCCTTCTTTTTAAAGGAAACATGACTGTGTTTCCCTCAGACTGAGCAGGTGGCACATGTGTATTCTGGAAGACTTTCCAAGACTACAGGAAGGAGAGCATTTCCTAACAGTCCGGGGTGGAGGTTCGAGGTCTGGTTTGGGTTCTTCCCAGGCTGCTTCTTGGATGCAGGTGGCTGGCCGCTTGCTCTGGCTCTTTGCTGTGTATGTCCGACTGCCTCTATTTTTGGAAGTACAGCTTGTGTTGGGTTAAGCCTTGCTCTGGTGACCTCATTTTAACCTGTTTACCTCTTTGAAGGCTGCAGCCTGACATCCTCTGTCAGGCTGGTCGCATCCTGTGAATTCTAGGGTGGAGACAGCCTGCAACACCCTAACATAGTAGGCTTCATTGGAAACCCACATTGGCTCTGACCACCTATACTGGCATGAACACAGCTGCAGAGCAGAGGCGGCTTGGTCAGCACTGGAAACATTGTAATCAGAGGGTGGGGAAGTGGGGGAGCTGGAGACCACAGCTGGAGTGAAATACACAGACAGGGCCTGGGGATTTAGCTCAGCGGCATAAGCACCTGCCTTGCAAGCAGGCAGTCGTGAGTTCGATCCCTGGTACCGATAAAAACGAAAAAGACAAAAAAAAAAAAAAAAAAAAAAAAAAGAAATACACAGACAGCAGGCTTCAGTATGCATGGTGTCTCTTAGGTGAGAAACTCACGGCATAAATAAGGGCCGAAGGAAAGACAGATGAGAGACAGGGGGATGGAAGGGGACCCCGAGATGGAGGGAGAGGAGGGAAGGGGAGGACACACCCACTCCAGGGAGGATGGGAAACACCCCCCTCAGGCAGCTGCAGCCTGAAGCTCCTGGGAGTGGGTGGCTGGTACACAGAGGGTGTGGAGAAGGAAGCCAAGCACCAGCTCTGTGACCAAGGCCGAGGGTGGGCCAGCGAGGTGTCAGCGTGGGGAGCAGCAGGGAGCGGGACTCGGCCCAGGCACAGCGTTCGGATTCAGCGGGCAGCCGCACTGGCCAGGTGAACGCCTTCCAGGGGCCGAGTTTAGTGCTTGTGGGTTTTCAGTTTCCGTTAGATGCTTACTTCACCTTAGGCACCCGGAGAAACGCAGGTGGATCTGAGAATCAAATACAAGCTTGACGCGGACCCACACACCCCGGGCGCCGGGGCGGGAAGCTGTGCTGGGTCTTGGTGCCTGTGTCTCTGTGGGCTCAGTGTGAGGTGGCCGTGGGGATCCTAAAGGAGGAATCTGCCGCCCTGGGTGTCACTCTGGACCGCGTGTGCCCGCCTGGGCCCGTGTGGAGCACCGGCAGCCCGGGCTCTGATCTCAGTGCTCTGCTAAGCCAAAGTTCTCCTGAGACCTCAGCTGCTTGGGGAGACATGGGCCAGAGGCCAGTGCGGGGCGCACGGGTGTCCAGAGTCCCCCACGCTGTGATCTTTTCATGAACCGGCCACCCGGAAGGTGGCAGCTGCCTTGGCTCGCTCTGCGGAATTGCTTGGCTAGGCTATCCTTTGCTGGACAGCCCTGCTTATGTTGGGGACAATCAGGCTTATCGGCCTGATACGGTCCCAGGCTGTGCGTGTTCCCGCGGACCTGCCCAGAGTTCCCCTCCGAGGAGTTTCTCTTGGAGCCAGAAACAACTTTGCGAAAACACACACAGTGTGCTTGGAGTGCAAGCTGATTCTGTTCCTGTTTCCCTTCAGCCTTGTCTTGGTTACTTTTTTCTAGTTACTGATACAAAATATCCAACATCCAAAATGAAGGAAGGAAAGGTTAATTTAGCTCTCAGTTTGTGGAGGTTTCAGTCCATAATCAGCTGCTCAGAGGCGGGGTGGCATGGCACAGGGGCAGCACAAAACGTGGTACACAGGACACCTCCTCACCCCAGGACGGGGGCAGCACTCAGACCACCTCCCTGCCCTTCTCTTGCCCAGGCTGAGGATGTTTACAAAGGAAGACCCTGGCTCCCTGCGAGTTTCTTAGTTAAACTTCTAAACTCCAGTTGATACAATGTATCAACTGTAACAGGCCTTGTTTGTCCATATTTTAATCTTCTTGCTCTTGTTGGTGCTGTGACTGTCCCTCATCTCCAGTCCTCCAGGGCTTGGTACCTGATCCAAGACTCACCCTGCAGCCCGGCTCTTCCCTTCACAGACTCTTGGTTTTTATGAGTAGAGTGTGGTTTTATGAGTTAAGTTAATTTGCTCCACAGTTCTGGCACGACAGCCCATCTGTGTTCGCGTAGTGCAGACAGCGGGCAGCCCGGTTTGTTCTGCGGTGCAGAGTTTGCAGAAACAAAAGTTTTCCAAATGCTTCTGTTTGCGAACCTAATTATTTGCAGACCAGAGCACGCTGCCCAGCAGGCGTGCAGAGCCCTCACTGCAGGCCCACAGTGACCTTCAGCTTGCTGCTGTTCACTCTAAGCGTCTCAGAGCTTAGGGAAACCTGGGGTTCAGTCCAGAGCACTGGGGTCCTCCGGGAGGGGAGGGTGAGAGCGGGCATGAGCGGTCTCGACTTTGTGGGCGGAGGAAGGAGGAGCCTCCCTCTGCTGCCTCCCCTGGGCCAAGCTGCTGCCTTCCTGGCTTCTGAGGATGCGATGCATCTCGGGGTACTAGAAGTAATTCTCCCCTGTCCCAGCTTCTTTCCTGGGGTGGTGGTGGTGGCTGAAGTGTGTATTGTGGGGCCAGTTGGCCGGGATCCCTCTCCTGGAACCATCACCTATGCCATGTATTCCTGAACCCCTCCTGCCTCAGTTTCCCCTTCTGTAAAATGGGACGTGCCGGCTATTAAGGTACTGGCTCCAGCTTCCAAATGGGCCCTTTTCCCCTTGGCATGCGATGCTAGGCCAGGGACTCTGCAAACCGTATTTCACTTGACCATTTGTTCCCCATTAGGTTCTTTGCCAGTGCAGGGAAAGAGAGACCTGCAGGGGTGGCTTTGGGAGGCCAAACATAACATATGCCTGTAATCTCAGCACTTGGGAGGCTGAGGCAGGAGGATCACCACAAGTTTGAGGCCAGTCTGGGCTACATCATGAGTTCAAGGCCAGCATGAACTGCATAGCAAGACCCCATGTCTCAAACAAACAAACATACAAACAAGCTGGATCTGGGCAGGGCCCTGCTCCTTCTTTTTTGACTCCTGTGCCCTGATGACTTCCTGTCTACTTCCTGTTACTCTTGACCTGCTTCCTGTCCGCTCTTGACCTACTTCCTGTTCCTGGGTGTTGGTCACACAGTGCTTGAGAGGACTCTTGGGCAAAACGAGCATCACTCTTGTCCAGTGACCAGCTGGCACTGGCGGCTTCCCCCCGTCTTCTTTGTGTGGTTTCATCTTCTTTCTCGGCCCTTGCTGTTTTTTACCTGGCTGGAAAAGGCACAAACTCAGCTGGTTTTTCCCATTTGACTTTTTTACCCTGTGGTTAAATATTTATTGTTTTTGTTTCTCTAACGAGTGACTCAGTTTTCAAATGCTGAGCACCTGTTTGCCACCGTACAGTGAGGGCACCACTGGTGGCAGGAACAGCCTGCGTGGGAATTCATTGCTGCCCTCCTGTAACTGCTCAGGAATGAATGAATGGTCACGGGCCTCTGTCATCCAGGGGCAAATTCCGGGATGGCAGGAGGGGCCCCAAGAGCACGGGGGGGGGGGGACAGTTTAGTGAAGCGGGGTGGGGGGGAGACTTCCTGTCCTCTCTGCCCACCGTGTGAACCACAACGAGGATTTGGCTCAGAGAGGGCACAAGGAGCTGATGCTGAGACCGAAGGGCAAGGTGGACGCCCCCCAGGGTGCCCCAGAGAGCGCGGGGAGGGGGTGACATGGAGGAGGGGCACAGCTTGTGGTGTCCTGGGGATGCTCGCAGGTACCCAACGAGTGTCCGGATGGCTGCGAAGCTCTTGGTGCACACTAGGTTCCCAGACACCGGCCTTGGCCGGGGCTCCCGGGGACCCTGTAGCCTGGGACTCTGAGCTGCTCGGCACAGATCACCAGCCCTGGCTGGAATCTGACCACCCGAGGGGAAGCCCTCCAGGGAACCCGCAGCCCCAGGGGGACCCCATTTCTGTCCAGCGTGGCTGCTCCATCCGGCTGCTCGGTCCACCTGCCGAGGGCAGCAGAGTGGTGGCTGTCACCTGGGAATGAGGGACAGTGTTAGCCTCTGGGCCTCGGGGTGACCATTTCTGAGACCACAGTCTCAGGGGTCGCTGACGGCTGCTGGATGAAGACCTCATGTTTTGTTGCAAGCTGGTTCCAGGGCAGAGTGGGCCTGGCAGCTGAGGTTTATGGCTCCCTGCATAAAGCTTTCTGACAGCATCTGTATTGCATTTCGCTTGAGTTACAGTGGGGCAGGGACGTAAACCTCAGGCTGCCGCTTCGGATGAAACACGGGCTTTGCCTACAATAAAGAGAGGAGGCTCGGCCTTAAATTTCCCGGAGATCGATTTTTGAGAGGCGTGAAATAGCTAAGAAATGACAGAGGAAAAGGGAGGGGCGGCCACTGCAACCCAGAGCAGCCCGAATTCAGTCTGCGTGTATTTCTGGGTCTTTTTCTGCGTCTGCAAATCCGGGTTTAAACCTCACTTGGACCTCACCTCCATTTTAAGAGAAGGTAACAGCTGAACCTCTTAACTGCAAACTTGGGGAGCTGGGTGTCCCCCGAGTCCTCCGGGAGAGCCCATCTGGAGTTTGATTTCCTGTTTGGAGAGGAATAAAGAAACCACCAGCACAAAAACCGGTTCCAGTGTATCTGGAGGTTTCTGCCTTGCGTGACGATACCCAGATGCAGATGGCCCCGTGGTGGCAGCCACCATAGCTCTCCTGCTGGTGAGGCGGATTCCTCCAAGTCCTATTTTGTCTTTCTCAGTTCATGAACCCTCATCTGGCCCGGTTTACATGGCTGCATTTTAGAGGAAACTCAGAGGTGTGTGATAGGAGGAGGGATCTTCCTCAGGTCCATGTGGGAGCAGATTGGAAATAATTCAGACAGTGCTTTGATGTATCCTTTTTCCGTGAACGTGCTGTAAAGTCGAGGTGTTGGTGGCGGTTTAATTCTGTACACATGAATGGCTTAGTGATGTATTTAACGATTTACTGAATTTTTAAATTCTTATTTATTTTTCGCTGTTACTGGTAATCGAACCCCAGATTTTGCGCTCAGCTGCATCTCTAGCCCTATTTTCTTTGTTTGAGACAGAGTCATACTAAGTTACTAGGTTTCTCGGCTTAGAAACTTAGTAACTTTGTAAGAGCCTGTGACTCTCTTGCCTCAGCCTCCCGGAGTGGTGGGAGTACAGCCGTGCACCACCGTGCTGGTCTAATCCTGGTCTTCAGTTTGTACCCAGCGTGTCGAGGATGGAAATCACGCTTGTGATGAACGCAGTTGCAGGCAGATCTCCATTCTGCTCGTCTGATGGTTTCCTGGACAAATCCTGGGGTGGAGGCTTGCCGGGAGGGACATCTTAAAGGGTCCTGATGCTCAGCTCCCTGGTTGCTTTGTGACGGTGACCTGTGTCCTTCTGCGAAGTTTGCTGGCTCCTCGGGCAGAAATCGAGTCTACTTTGTTGCTGTGAGCTTCTTCCAGGCCGCTGTGCTGGCTGGGCATGCAGTAAGCAGGCAGCCGCGATGGTTAGATAAATGGAGGAGGGAGCGGAGGAGTCTCAGCCTCCTCTAATCCTTCACCCAACAAGGTGTGGTCGGTCCAAGGGCAGCGCTGTAGGGCGCCTGCTGCCGAAGCTCTGCCTGGAGCCTTAGCAGCGGCCGGGGGCTGTGGGGAACAGCCAGAGGCCGTGGGGAACAGCCAGGGGCCGTGGGGCTCGTTTATTTCTCTCACCAGCCCCCAGTGAGGCATCACGGTGCCCCCCTGTATATTACAACCTTCATTAACAAGGAATACTTTATTATTGTAGACAATAAATGGTCCACAAAGCAAGTATCTTTTTCTTTGGGGCTTCATAGGTACGCAAACAAACATTCATGTACATTTAAATGCATCTATAGAATCTTGACATTTTACCCAGATAGGATCATTACCACTGTCTTGTTTGCTGTCGCTGTAACAGATTATGGGAGACGAAGAGGGTTATAAGGAATAGAGGCTCATCGGGCTCACGGTTCTGGAGAGCACGGTGCAGTCCTTGGCAGAGCCTGTTCTCCAGGGCTCCACAGCCCCTGTCAGGTGCTCCTGAGTGCCCCACCTCGCAGTGGCAGCACTGAGAATTGAGGTTCCCATCCATGGGCTTCCGGGGGACACAACTGAACCGCAGCAGCGACACACTGATAATTTGTGGTTTAGATTTGGTGACGTATCGTGGGCTCCTTCACGGCTGTGAAAGCACACCCATGTTTCAGCATCTCCCCGTAGCTCTTTTTTAATAGCTCTCTATTGTTCTGCTGTGCAGATGCATACCTTAAGCCTCCTCTGGTCCACTTTTAGCTTGGATTAAAATAATACCTGCTGATGATAGGATCAGGTAAACACTGAACATTTTCATAGGCCCCTATTACACATATTCGGAGTATTTCCTATTTATTAACCCCTTAGTCTTTATAGCACCCCAATAAGTAGCATTTTTACATTTATTTCTGCTTCCTCGGAGGCCACTGGAGACACAGGGGGTTCAGTAGCTGGGATGCGGCAGGCCAGGGTTGGAAGCCAGGTGTCGGGTCCCCGGGTCCCTGGGTGTGTGCTGCCCTGTGTTTGTGGCTTTGAGTGGAGCTGTGGTGAAGGCTGCAGTCACTGCTCTGTGGTCTCCCTGGGACTTTGGGAGAGGCGCACCCTGGAAACCGGGGTACCCAGCCAAAGCTTCCCACTTGTTCAGTAATCACGGAGATGTTTAAATTCCAAGCAGACGTCACATGGGGGAGGGCAGAAATAGCAAAACTGGAACATGTCTCCTGCTGTGGGGTACAGCCCCTCAGTGGGGATCGGGAACCTCTGAGCTTGGAGGTTTTGCAAGAACAAGAGGGAGCAGGTGATGTTTTCCATCCAGCCAGGCAGCTGTTCAGCCCCAGGACCGGCAGGGAGCTCCTTTGCCCTGGCTCTGGGGTTTAGTTTTAGTTTGTTTTCATTTGGGGCTTGTGGCAGGGTCTCACTGTGTGGCTCAGGCTGGCTTGAGCTTGCAGAGATCCTCCTGCCTCAGTCTTCCGAGTGCTGGGGTTGCAGGTGTGTGCCATCGCGCCTGCACACTGGTGATTTGAAGATCCTGCTGGCTTCCACAATTGGACTTTGGCCACTGGAGACAGGAGGGCAGGGTGGGGTCGGGCCGGTGGTTTGCTGCAGGGTGGGTGCAGACTGCACTGGGTTTCTTTTATTGCCCACCACAACGGGCTTTTATTCTTCCTCTGCTTCCCTCCCTGCGCAGTGACGGAGAGCCGAGGTGGGGATAGCGTGCAGAGGTTCTCCTCGCTGCCTGCGTACCTGCCTGCTGATCTCCACGTCATGGACGTGGACGAGGCCTTCTTCCTGAAAGAAGCCAACCAGGACCTCATGCGCAACTCCAGCCTGCAGGCGCGGACCGAGGCCCTCTTCATCTACCGAGCCCGGGCTCCCCCGACCGTCAACGCCAGCTACGGCCCGTTTTGGGCGGAGAAAGTGGTCCCCGCCGAGCTCCTGGTGACATCCACGCCGTTCGGGAGCCTGGAGAAATTTCCCTTCAACTGGAAGCTGAAGTCTCACATCCTGGACAGCTCTATCTACTCCAACAGGCCCAAGGTGCAGACCCTGTTCTACGTCAGCGGCATGGGCTGGGATGACGGCGACCCCGGGGAGCAGCTCCCCTGCGTCAAGATGTTCGCCTTCCCGGAGGCCAGGGAGGTGGCGGCCAGCTGCCGGCTGCAGGGTGCCCCAGGCCTGTGCGTGGCCGAGCTGGAGCTGCTGCCCGAGTGGTTCAGCTCGGGGCTGGACCTGGAGCCGGAGGAGGAGATCCCGGCCCAGCTGGGGGGCACGGCCATGGAGCTGTTCTTTTCCCTCTACCCTGCCGACGAGGCCGGCGGATGCCCGCTGGAGGACCAGGGCAAGTGGGAGAACAATATCCACTCGGGCCACGAGGGGCCCCCGCTTGCATCCCCGGCTCGTGAGCGCATCGGCAGCGTGGTGGTCTACCCCACGCAGGATGACCTGCGCTGGTCCCTGCTGAGCCTGGACGACAACCTCGCCCTCTCCGTCCCCCTGAACCTCATCCGAGAGGGGGACGCGGCCACTTTCCTGGTCTCCCTCTCCAGCAGCTCCACGGCAGACCAGTTCACTCTTCGGTAAGAGGCGTTGCTGGGTCCGAGGGGGCAGTGACGGGTGAGCTATGGAGCCAGCATATTGGTGTTGATCATTTGCTGAGCACTGGCCAGAGAGCAGTGCAATGGGCGCTGGACAGAGCGGGCAGGACTGATTTTACCCAGCAGGGCACAGAGCTGAGCTCCATGCATGCCCAGGTGGCTCCGGTGACTTACAGAGATGGTGGCAGAAGGGGGTAGGGGGACTCAGTAGAGGCAGACAGGTGGGGACATGGACGCCTTGTCCTTCCTGATGGTTCTGGCCACTTCCCAACCTTTCTGATGCAGTGTGAGTGCTGGTGCCGTGAGTGTGTGCAGCTGTGTCCCAATAAAGCTTTATTTATAAAAGCAGGAGAGCGCTGGCCCTGGCTGTGGGCCGTAGTCTGCCCATCTCTGGGCTGGCAGATCCAGCTCAGTCCTGAGCTGTAGCTCAGACCGAGAGCTGTGTTGTGTCAGGGTGGAGGCGGTGGCATCTTGAATAGGATCGCAAGGGGCAGTGTGATTTGGGGATGGAGGGAGGAATGGTTCAAAAGCCCGGGGCCACCCAAGCAGGGGCCAGAGAGCGCAGGCTTGTTCAGAGCAGGATTAGCACCCAGAGCGCCAGGTACTAGGGGACTGTGGACAGAAGGCACCTCTGCAGGGTCAGGGAGCAGTGGCTGCTGGAAGCGGTGGTTTCTCTCGGGTGGGCATCAGGGATGAGGCCGATGTGGTAAAACCCCTGAGCCTGGCATGGGTCGGTGCCACCGTTACACATCACAGCAGCCCCTGTCCCTGCTGTGGTCAGTGTCTAGAGAGTCCTGAGAGTCCTGGGCACCTGGCTGGCGAATTCCCATTCCCAGCCTCAGAGGGCACTCAGGAACAGTGTCTCCCTCCTCAGCGAGTCCTTGGCTAAAGGGACTTAGAAGCCCTCCCTGTATGACAGAGGCTGTGTGCTGGGAGTCCGCCTGTCTTTGTCTTACGCAGCTCAGTGTGGCTGGGTAGCAGGAGGAGGTGGTGGTGACAGACACCAGCTGTGTGGCCCCGGCAGGCTTTACACTCCATAGCAAGGGGACCATGGGCAGCCCGTGGTGTTTGTGGACATTCAGCTGCTGCCACAGTGGAAGTGCAAACCCAGCATGCGTGGGCTTGCTCTGGGGGTGCTGTCAGAAGTGGGGGCTCCCCACGAGTCCAGCATGGTCCTCATGTTGTGTGGGCAATGGGCTGGCCTTGCCACAGGGACACAGAGGCTCTGGCAGCCCACGGTGGGTTCTGTGTCCTGCAAGAAGCCTGGATCCTCTTGCAGCCTTCAAGTTAGACTTGGGATTGTTGATTCAGAGCCTGGCATGGTCCTTGCTCTGTGAGGTCATTGTTTGAGCAGAGGAGCTGGACACTTGGAGAAAGAGGGAGCCTGAGTCTAACCCCAAAGGGATTCTTTAAGATAAGGCAGTGCCACATGTCACATGCTTACCCACACCTGCCACCCAGCAGGTCCTCTGCCATGGCAGGCATTACCAATTGACTGCAGCATTCCGACATTGCTCCTGCCAAGGCAGGCGTGACTGATCAACTGTAGTACACCAGCACTTCCTCTGCCATGGTAGGTATTACTAATCAATTGCAGTACTGCAGTGGCCCCTCTGCCACATGGCAGGCATTACTAAATGACTGCAGCACTCCAGAGCTCTGTGCTTTGGTTACCTATAGCCTGCCCCTCCAGACATGATTGACACATAGAGTAAACTGTTTTCCATCTTGGTGTAGAGAAAGACTGCTGCATGAGACATTAGAGGAAAGGGAGGGAAGCCAGCCAGCCTGGTGGACAGGGAAGCCAGCCGTGGAGCCCAGATGGAAAAGTGTTTGAGGCCAGGCAATGACACATAGAGCAGAGTTGTCTTTCCTTGAGGAATCAGAATGATCCTTTCCTCATTGCAAATTCTTTGCAGGAAATAGCTCACAAAACTCTCAATAAACAACTCACGGGCAAGTGCTATTATTATTCGCATTTTCCTGAGGCTCAGAAAAGTCCTGGGCCACACAGCTGGGAATGGTGGTGAACCCTACAGCCCATAGCCTCAGGCAGACATCAGGGGCTCCAGCTGCACCGCTGACTGTGGGGGTCCCTGTTGGGCTGAGCCAACCCTAAGAGGGTTGCTGCAGGGGTGAACATCAAGAGGATGCAGCACCCTCATCTCGCTGGACAACACAGCACCCCTTGGTGTTTCATTTTTCCCCACAGAAGTGGATTCAGAACTGGTGTGGATCCTAAGACTGACTTGGCCCGGAGAAGTCAGCATGGGCTGTCAGTTCCTGGGGGGCCGTGGCCTAGCCTCGCGCAGGTTTTGGGTTGCAGCCTCTTCTCCTGGATCCTTCCTCGGCTTTGGAGCTCAGGGCAGGGCAGGCATGGGACAGGGAAGGCAGCAGCCCAGCCAAAGGCAGCCCTGCACGTTGGTGTAACCGTGCACGTCTGTGTCACTGAGGGGCTGGGCCTCCGTGTGCCCCAGAGGAGAGAGCGTCTAGCTGCTGTTTGTAAACCGGTGTCCGTGGCCAGCCCCCAGAAGTGACTTCTTTAACCCCCGGGGCACTCTTTAAAACACTGAAAAGAGCTGCCAGCAGCAGAGAGAGGTCGCACACTGTTTTCTTGGAAAGATGTGACGACCCAGCATGGTGATGGCAAACCTTTTAGAGTCGGTGCCAAGCTGCCATCCCAAGCCTGCTTATGTATTGTGAAATGCCAACACTGCAATTAACCAGAAGTTTTAGTTCAGGAAAAAAAAATACCCTCATACGTTGACATCTTTTGTCTTAAAAACAAAAAGCAGAAAAATACATGAGCATTGATCTAGCAACCTGGCAACAGCTGGCTGTAGGCAGCTGTGTCCTGCACCCATGTCCTCCACCCCTGGCCTGCCTGACCCGCCCTCCTGCTGCACCCCCAGCCCACTGCCCACATCCCCATTACTTCTCTGACTCTCGTGGGCACTTGCATGTTCTGGACACAGAATTGGGAATAAAGGTGTGGAATGAAGGCCGAGCCCCAAGTTGGGGGACCAGGCCACCGGCTGTGCCTGGGTGAGGCCCGGGTGACCCGGAAGGGCTGTAGGCCAGAAGCCGCCCCTCGGTCACCTCGAGTCCTGGGGCAGAGCTCGCGAGGGCGTGCACGCCACAGGAAGGGGTTCGGGATGCCTTCCGGGGCGCCGTCGTGCGGTGACTGGTCCCACCATTCTTTTAAAGTATCCCACGCTCATGTTGCCCTCGTGTTCTCCTTCCTGAGTCTCGGCCCTGTACATGGTGAGTGTCATTTATGCCCATTTTCTGGACTCAGGGAGAAGAGGGGTTCCCCGTCTGAGGCCATGGACGGGGAAGGGGGGTGCTGGCAGGAGTGGGGTGTGGGCCTGCAGGTGAGTGGATAGCCCCCACTTAACCCCTCGTGGGGTGCTGTGCCGGTCAGGGTGAGCCTCACTGTCACAGGTCTGCTCAGCTCCTAGGTGCTTTGCTTTGCTTTTATTTCGTGGATAGAGAAAAACGCGCGGAGGTGACTGAGAACAAGTGGCAGCTGCTGTTCCGGGCATCGCCTCTTTCTTTTGGCCCGGCAGAGATTCCTAGGCGGACAGGGCAGGGCGAGCTCAGGGCCAGGAAAGGAGGAACTTGGGTGCCTGGCCTGGAGGCGCTCGGGGCCTGGCCAGCGCGGAGGCCGGAGCCGCCAGGGGGGCGCCAGAGACAGGCCGGCGCTCAGGAAGCCACGGGTCGCGCGCGAGTCCCTGCCTCGGGGACCCACTGACCCAGGGCCGGGGGGTGCGGCCTGGTCGGGCTGCAGCGAGGCACCCAGTTACTCCGTTGTCCTGATATTGTGCTTAGCTGTTGTGCTTCTGTGTGCTCGAACCCTCAACATAAAACCACTTCCGGCCTAGGGAAATGTGTTACTTCCGCTCATGAGGGAGCTGTCTGCTTTCATCCTGTCCTTAGGAATGAAATGTGACATATTTCACGCTGGAGCCGAGGAGGCCCCGGATCAGAATGCGCATGCGCACAGGATCAGAATGCGCACGCGCACAGTGCTCGCAGAGACCTAGTCTCAGCCTGCAGGTGGCCGGGTGGGCACAGATGGGCTCCGTGCCACGCATCGCCTTGCTATTTCAGACTGGACTGTAGAGGACCGGTTTGAACTCGAAGTGACTAGTTGACTAGTTACTCCCTGATTCTGAAATAGAGTCCGTGGAACGTGAGCTTGTAAACCTCAGGAGCTCCAGCAGCTTGGGAGGGAGCGGGGCTGGCTCAGGGCAGTCAGGCCAGAGGCAGGCGAGGCCTCCCCCATGCGTGTGCCCTAGGAGGTTTGGGGAACTGTGAGATTCTTCCTCACCTAATGAATACCTCCGTGGCTCGGGAGTTAGAGACCAGGACTCCGAGGGCTGAGTGTGAACCCTGGCTCTGCACTCAGCAGCTGTGTGACCTTGGGGAAGTTACTAATGTCTGCACTTCGGGGTTCCGTCTGTCAGTGGGGAAAACTTACCTCGGTGTGGTGTGCAGCTCGCGGTGATGGAATCAGGGCAGTCAGCACACCCCTCAGCCCGAACAGTCTGTCTTTGTGTTGAGCATATTTAAATCTTCCTCAGGAGCCATTAAAAAATATACGGTCAGTTGTCAACCACAGACACGCCACCATGCGGTAGAATATTCCGAGCTCTTCCCATCCGTTTGCAGCCGGCACCCACTAACCAGCCTCTTCCCTCCCCAGCTCCTGGCCTCTGGTACCATGCTTCTTTTCTCTACTTCTGTGAGACCCATTATTTAGCTTCCTAATGTGATATTTGTCTCTCTGTGCCTGGCTCTGTGTCACTTAATATAATGCCTCCCGACCTTATCCATGTTGCCTCAGATGACGATTCCATTATTTTTTGAGTAATACTCAGTTTCATGCGTACCACACCTTCTTTATCCATCCACCCACCCACGATCTCCGTCCCCATCCATCCCATCCATCCACGCACCCATATGTGCACACTGCACAAATTGAAACAGTCGGTCTAGTGAAGGCTCGTCCATCCACCCGTGGGCCCATCCCTGCCCCATGCATCCAGCAGCCCACCTAGCACGCACCCCCCACATACATTCCTTGCCTTGCTTATTGTGAAAATTGAAACAAACAGCCTACCTGCTGAATGTCTGTCTATCCATCTACCCACCCACCACCTACTTGACAGTCTATGCATCCATCCACCCATGCACGCTCCGTACCTTTGTTGAATGCTTCTCAAATAGCACCAGAAGCCCAGGATTTAGTAACCTTTATTCTCAGATAAAAGTCCTATTTCTTGTGAGGAGATGGGCCTAGGCACAGCTGCCTAGAAATCTGCAGTCTTGGAACCCGGATGCAGCCTAGAGCTCAGGAGAGCACAGAGATGAAGGCAGGTGGTTATTTTTTGGATGAACTGTAACCTGCACGACTGCTTAGCTACCGTGAGTGCCCAGTGTTTCCATAATTAAATGTGGTGCTAACCCTCAGCTTGTGTTTTTTCCTCTCTGGAGGTGTTGGAATCCGAGTCCTGTGGTGGTTGGTAAGGAGCTCGGTCCATTTCAAGGCTTGCGTGTACACAGGGGGCTTTGCTCTGCTCTGATGGCTTTGTCTGGCACACTGCTTTGGAAAGCTGGAGTACATCAAGGTCATGGTGGTGGCAGGGGGTCATCTAGTGAAGACCCAGCTGACCCCAGGCCACGAGTAAGTGAGTTACCACTTTCACCTCGAAGTCCTCCTAGGAGCTGGTGCAGTGCTCTGCAAGGGGGTTTACGGGGGCACAGGTGAGCCAGGTCCCTGTCCTGGGCAGTGCCAGGCAGAGTGGGCTGCGGGTGCCCACAGCTGTGGGAGACCTGTGGCACCTGTCTGCAGGGCGCTGATGCATGACCTTGGCTGACCTTGGGCACACACTTGTTACCTCTCCTGCCCCTGGGGGCAGTAGCTGTGGGAAGGGCCATGCCCCATTGCCCCAGGCCTTAGGCAGCAATGCAGGGCGCCTGCTGCCTGGAGTACAGGTGTGGCCAGCAGGGAGGCTTGGAGCTCAGGGCTGGAGCCCACCTGCAAGTTCAGGTCCTCGCCTTGCCACGCTTAGCCTATGGGCCGGACCCTGGGCCAGCCCGCGCCTTTCTGTGCCTCAGTTTCCCACAGGTATAGGGAAGGTACTGTGCCTCCCTCGGAGGGTCATGAGAATCACACAGGTGGACACACGTGTGATGTTTGGAACTGCGTCCACCCAGCTCTCTGCCTGCAGCAGCCACTGTCATGGTTTCTCGGTGGCTGCTGTTGTCATCACCCTGAGAGCTGGGGCTGCCGTGGACCACGCTGCCTCCTCCTGGGTCTTGCTGGCAGATGCAGAACTTTCCATATGACACAAATAACTGAAGGCACGGAAAAGAGATGATGAGAGCTCAGGGACCAGTCTTGGAGAGCTCTGCCATCAGACAGGGTGATGCATGACCACGCTGAATTCTTAAAACAATAACCGGAGAAGTAGCAGAAAAATCAGGAGACTCTGGCATCACATGACGAGAGAAGGGACTCGGATGGGAATGGTGGCCAGGGTGGGGGACCGGGCTTGGGAAATGAGAGCTACCCTTTGCCTTTCATGTTTGGAAGCAGCTGGCACCTTGGTTACCTGTGTCATGACAGACAAAATTTCTGACACCCAAAGTTAAAGAAAGAAAAGTTCACTTCACCTCACGGTCCCTGGAGGCCTCAGTCCACAGCTGGCTGGCTCCACGGCCGGGGGCAGGGCAGGGGCATCACAGAGGAGCAGCAGTCCATGGCAGGGCAGATGGGGCAGGAGCATCACTGGCCGCCCTGACCCTTTTATCCCGTCCAGCTGGAGGCCTTTGTTCCTGCCACACCCAGGGCGGGCCTTCCCATTATCCGTACTCTGAACTGTGCCGAAACAGTCAGTGGGCTGATTGACTTATCACACAACCTGAATTCTGACGTCACACACTTTAGATTCAGCCACCTTTGAAAAGCCCTGCCCGTGAGCACACCAGGCTCTGGGGGAGCATCTAGATACAAGCTGTAGCAGCTGGTGACTTTAATAAGATCGTCAGTGGACTCCTGGGGATAAAACTGGATTGGGGGGCTGAGAGCTAGTGATCCATGAGGTTGGTTCTTACAGGAGTTAAGGACAGCTGCATGTGGTAGGGACCCCAGTGGGCACTGACCTCATGGGGACAGGGGTGCGTTAAGGACAGGCGGGAGTGCTCATGGGCAGGTGTTGGTGTGGTGGACCAAGGGGTCAGAGCATCAAGGATTTTACGACTCTCTTGGGCCTCTCTTCATTGTGACAAGGTAGCTGCTGTCATTGTCATCACATCTGTGTTTCACTCGGAAGAAAGGAAGGAAGGAAGAACAGGGGACGGGAGAAACAGCGGGACCCGAGGCTGCTTGTCTTTAAGCAGGGCTGCAGAGTTCCAGGCCCCGTGCTCCATGGCTGGTCTGTTCTCACACTCAGACCCAGGAACACAGGGAACTGTGGGTAGTCATCCTGCAGTAACTGTGGGGAGTTGGTTCTGGGACCCCCTCAGATATCAGCGTCCAAGCACACTGTCCCCTCTGTGAAACGAGCTATGCAACCCTCCGTCCACTGTAGTCACCCCCGGTTCCTTCCCATGCCTAACGCGCTGTGAGCAGCTGTCCCATTGTTTAGGAGACAGTGACCGGGAGTGGTCTACGCTTTCAGTACAGATGCAGATTTTTCTGAACGTCTTCAGCCTTAGTTCATTGAATCCTTGCACTGGAAATGTTCAGTGTGTTTCCAGCTCCCATCCCCCCTGGCCAGAGTTTCTTGGAGGGCAGGGAACGGAGGGTGGACATGGCATTGGAGATGACCGGAGTTGGCCGCATGTGAATTATGGACATGGGAAGCCGATCCTGTGGGGTTTTTTGAGACAGAGTCTTGCTCTGTGGTACAGGCTGGCCTCGATCTCGTCATGATCCTTCTGCCTCGGCCTCCTGAGTGCTGGAATTATATGTGTGTGCCTCCACGCATGGCAAAGCCAGTGCTTCCCTGTGTGATCTGCTTTGGGCTGGGGGAAGAGGGAAGAGCAGAGTACTCGGGGTGCCCAAGCCATCGGGGGTTCTTTCCCGGAGGGGGTGGCTTGTGTGCAGTTAAGGCTGAAGTGAAGCTGGGCCCTGAGACCCTGCTCCGTGCCCCTCGTGGATTTCCAAACACACCGGGCCGCCTTCTTGTCTTTACTGCTCATCCCAGAGCAGCGCGGAATTTACTGAAAAGATAAAGGGGTGATGGGGGGAAGGTCAGCTGCTTTTCCTGGTCACCTGCGGGGAGTTGGGGGCGATGTGCTGGTCAGGAAGGCAGGCTCCACCTTCCGGTCCCTTTGTCTGGAGCTCTGTTTGGTGGCAGTCTTGTGAGATTCCCTGAAAAAGTGGGAGCAGCATCCATCTCTCTGTCAGTGCTGCTAAAAATAAAATGCGGCCGCTCCCTCCGTTGTGTTTAGATCGGCTATCACTTTCTGTATTTAGGAAAAAGGGTCCACAGAGAGAAATCGCTTAAAACTGAGAAGGAAGACGATGGGGACTGGTGGAATATAAAATTTTAAAGTTAGATATAATTTTTAATTACATTTCTTCCTGTCTGGGTGGTCTAAATCCTCAGAAAAATATGTAATTTTTTTTTTTGCAAGAAATTTAACGTACACGCCTCTTTGTTTTTGGAGAATTCTGCAGTCTCTCCGTCCAGCGCTCATCCCAGCACATTCTAATGAACCGAATCCGTGTCAGCCGCTCCGGTTATGAGCCTGGTGCAGGCAGGGCTTGCTGACTTGGCAGAGTCTGGGTCCCCGCCTAGCACTGGCAGCCGGTGAGAGCTCGTGAAGTGTCCCCGGAGTCGAATTAAATTTGAAGTCGGGATCAGGAAACTTGGCACTTTGCTCCAGGGCCTAAGTAATGATTTTTCTTCGCATACAGCACTGCATTTACACCTGCTACTTAAGAGCTAGTGTGCACTTTCCTTCTGAACGGGAAATCAGAGTCTTTTCCAGGACGGTGCCCTGCTGGGTTTTGTGGAGGGAGTTCTCGGTCTGCCCTGGGGTGGGATGTCGGGATCAGTAGCAGGGAATTTTCCCGGGAAGGAAGTGGAGATGAAGCCGCCCCTCTGTACTGGTTACGAATGCCCTCATGGGACATTACGGACAGCATTTGGGGGGCTGACTGGGTCAGAAGCAGAAAGGCAGGGGAGGAATAAGAATGCTTTTCCTCTGTGGGTTCCAGGGAGGCCAGGGCAGCGCCGCTCAGGCACCAGCTGGGGGCTCTGCATTCTGAGCCGCCTGGCTCAGCCCTGTCTTGCTGTTTCCTCGCTCTCTCTGTCTCAAGCTCTCCTCGCACCTCCCCTCTTTCGAGAGGCCCCACATGTCCCTAAGTGGTCGTGGAGGCTACCTCTCTAAGTGTCCCTTAGATAGTAGGTGGTGGCAGCTGGCTATGGCCACTGGAGAAAGCCACGCAGGACCCTGAAGTCAAAAGCAATGAAAGAGCATTTAATGGCAGCGTTTGTGAATCCGGAGATTTCTAAAACACCCCGGGCCTCGTCCTGGGGTTCACTGTGTTCTGCCATCAGTTGGAGGCTTTGAGGCATGTGGGGTTTTGATTTGGGAATGGCCTGATTTGTTGGTGCCACTGCTTAGCGGGTATGCAGTACACAGGGGTCTCGCTTGGGCTTTGGGGTCCCCTTAGGGTCTTCCTCTGGGGTTGGAGGTCGGGGCAGTCACCATTAGCATGGAAGGGGCAGTATCGCCGAGACAGGGCTCCCCAGACTCTCTCAAGAGGCTCATCCTCGTTGGAGTGGAGGTGAGCGGGCCACCGAAGCTCTCCGGACACAGGGAATCCTTCAGCACATCTGGCTTCTCAGGAGAGTGCACACCTCCTTCCTTGTTTAGGTGTGGGAGGTGGTGGTTTGATCTTCTGTGACGCTTAAACTTAATTGTCAACTTGGTTGGCTGGGGAGCTTCCTGCCTGGGAATTAGTGGAACACGCTGCCCCGCGTGGCTTGTCCAGCTGGGTCAGGGAGGTGTGGCCGTGGCTACTGTGTCTTCCCTCCCACCCCTTCCTCTCTGGAGCCGTGGTCCTCTGCTTCCCAGTCACCGTGAACTAGGTGGCTTTGCCCAGCCATTCCCCTCCATCACGATGGTTCTGGTTGTGAACCACACAACTATGCACTGAGCCCTCTGAAGTCATGAGCCGTAGAAACCTCTCCTCCTTAAACTGTAGGCGTCAGGTATTTGCCCCAGTGATGGGGAGGCTGGCACGGCTAGTGATCAGCCAGTCTTTAAGCCTGGATGTTTCCTGCCGAGGCTCAGGTCCCCCAGGGAGGACGGCAGGACGAGATCTCGGCTTCCTCTGGGGTTTCAGCCAGGTCCTCCCAAAGCACCTGCTTTTGCAGAGCCCGCCCCTTGCTTTCTTGAGCAAACGCACTCCCCTTGGCAGCCTGTGCCTTCAGCCATTTGTGCCCCTTGGTGCCTATGGCTAATTGCAGTTACGTGCTGTTAAAGAAAATGGGTAAAAGGGGCCGAGACCCTGTGTGACTTGAATGAGAAATGAGAAAGGGGGGCTGTTTTCAGTGCTGCTAGAGAAGAAACTTGGTTTTGGTAGCTCCGCGCTGTAGAAAAACGTCGAGAGTTAAATTTCATTTTGTAGCAGGGCTAGACGGTGCAGCTGAAATCCAGACGCTCAGATAGGACATTTTTATCCTTGAGCAGGTTAATAAAGTCCCTAATAGGATTTGCTGACCGTGGGGACTACAGACCGAGCCACAAAAAGGTTTTATTTATTTGCCATCTGTATGTAGATTTTGCTATTATGGAAATTGTGTCAGGAATAATACTGCAACTAGACAGCACCCTATGTACTGTAATATCTGAGCTAACATAAAAAGAAAAGAAAAAAGAAAAACTGGTGTATCAGTGCGAGCGAACGGACACAAATTACCCGGGCTATTGCTGCCTTCGGTGAGCTCAGACTTGGATCTGACCCACGTCATTTGAATGGGTGACACTCAGTGCCGGGGGACAGAAGCACCACACTTATTAGCTTTTAGGGTTTAGTGCCAGTCAGTCCTCTGGTGGCTTCTCAGGTGACAAAGAGCTACATTTTCTTATTAAAGGCTACAGAGTTTTGGAGTTAAAATGACAGCCGATCACGGCTGAGAGGAGTGCTGCCTGCTGCTTTTTATCTGAAGGAGGGTGGCTGGTGTGGAGAAATCCAGCCAGCCAGTATGCGTGTGCGTGCGTGTGCATGTGTGTGCATGTGCATGTGTGAGGTGTAGTTCTGTTACATAATCCGCGTCTCGGCTCAGCGAGTGATTGGCTGGTTCTGGAGCCCGATAGAAAGTTGGGCTTGCCAAGGCCCTGTGTCTCCATAGCAACGCACCAGGAGCCCAGCGGAAGTGGTTAGACATGGCATCAGTGAGGCTGGCACACACGCGGGCCCCCTCTGCTCCCCAGAGCGGTTAATTTTGTGCTGCTGGCTTCTCTCCTGAAGTCACCAGGATCTGGAGCAACTTCGGCCCTCGAATCACCTGAGAGCCCACCCCGGCCCAGTCCATGCTCACAGAGGGAGATTTCAGGTGCTGCTTGAGGAAAGTGTGCTCAGATGCCAGGCGCTCAGGACGTGCTGGTGACCTGGCGGAGGCCAAAGTGGGGTCCTTCCACCCCGGTCCTGGCAGGGGCCGCCTCTCTCTGAAGCCCCCTAACCCTGCTAATCTTATCTGTCACTCTGCCTTGTCTTTTGGAGACAGGGTCTTGCTCTGCAGTTCATCTGACCTTGAGCTCACTTTGTAGCCCAGGCTGGTCTTGAACTCACAAACGATCCTCCTGCCTCAGCCTCCCGAGTGCTGGGATTACAGCGTACACCACCACACCCGGCTCTGTTTTGTTTTCAGCCAGAGCCCTGAATTTGGGAGCATCTGCCTGGCATTCGATAACACCATCTTGTTTTTATCGTGCTTTTTCTGCATGTTCCCCCTCCCTTTCTGGAAAGTGAAAATGCCTTAATTTCCTCTCCAGCACTGATCTATTGCTTCCTCTTCAGGTAAATTAATGTAAACCCAGCCGGCAGGTTTCAGAGAAATTATTATTATTACTATTATTTTTTTTATCGGTACCAGGGATCGAACTCACGACTATGTGCTTGCAAGGCAGGTGCTTTTGCCACTGAGCTAAATCCCCAGCCCCTGAGAGAAATTATTAATTTCTTAATGCATGGTGCCTGGGGTGAAGCCGAGAGGGGGTACGGTAGTGGGATGCTGACGGTGGGGTGCTGTCCCGTAAGCGGGGTGAGGACCAGGCTGGGCAGGGACTATGTCCCTCACTCAGCAGCTGTTCATGGTGCCGAGGGATCTGTGTTAGGGGCCGCTAATGTCTGTCTGTCTGTCCCTTTTTGCGTCTGGCATGATGTGTAGGGCTGGCACTCCAGGTCCAGGGGGCTCCTGAAGGGGGCAGTTTGCACCCTGCCTGGCCCGGGCCAGCGGCCTCTGTGTCCCCAGTGCTGTGTGTGCTTGTGTCCACCAGCTGCCCCGGCCTCTGAGGTTTGGGGTGCCTGTGCAGGCATGTGGGGGACTCCTGGGCTGTTGTGCTAAGGGTTTGTGTACCCTGGTCTGATGCAGAGCCGGTCTCCTGGGCCTCATAGAGGGGGAGAGTTCTGAGCGCTGGCTGAGGCGGGAGGACACCGCCTGGCACACAGATCTGTGCTGGCACCTGTACATCAGGCAGCGCACAGTGAAGGATCACGTTGCCCTGATGGAGCTGAGCCAGGTGCTCAGATCACCACTCTTCCTGCAGCCGCTTTCCTCTCCTCCCTGAGCCCTCTGCATCTCCTGGTCCCCGTGCTCTTTGCTTTTTTTTTTTGGTGCCAGGGATCGAACTCCCGACCTTATGCTTGCCAGGCAGGCGCTTATGCTGCTGAGCTAAATCCCTAGACCCTCCTTGCTTTTTGCAAAAGTTCCATCTCCCTGTTCCATATTATATATCTTTTATTTTGCTCTTCTATTTATTTATACTTCAGGTTTTCATACAAGAGAAATCGTGCAATATTGAAGCTCACGTGTCTGACTGATCTCACCGAACACGTTCCCTTGGGTGCGTCTGTTTTTCTACAAATGTCTGTTATCCTCTCTCGCTGTGCACTAAACTAAAATCAAAATGGATCAAAGATCTACATGTTAGAAACTCTTAACTTGCTTGGAGGCAAAAGTAGGTAAAACTCTTGAAGTCGTAGGTGCAGGCAAAGACTTTGAACACAAGAAATAACATCAGGAATCAATGCACGGGATCCCATCAGATCAAAAAGCTTCTGCGCAGCCTCGGAGGCCATCGACAGAGCGAAGGGACCCCTGCAGGACGGGAAACGTTTTGCCAGCTATGCCTCAGACAAGGGCTGAGGTCTGGAGTGACTAAAGACTGTGCCTACTCTTCCTCATTTACTGACCAGTCAACCTACCGACGCAGTCTCGGGGACAGAACTTGGTCGTTAAATGAGGAATGTCTGTACTCAGAAAATTAGCCCCCAATAAAAGACCCAATCAAAAAAATGAGTAACTGAAATGAACAGCACTTCTCAGGAGAAGAGTATGGATGGCTAGTTATCTGGAGGGTGAGGACCAGCTGCCCACAGTGACCGCACGGAGGCCAGGAGCGTTGGATTGTCGTTCAGCTGGGGGCTGGAGGGCTGGGCAGGGCTTCGTGGAGAACCAAAGGCCATCAGGTGGGTTGCGCTCAGGGTTGCTGAACCCTGGGCAGCTCTTGTATGTGCTCCTGGCCTCAGTCTCCCTTATGTAAAGTGGGAATTGCTGGGCATGGTGGCACATGCCTGTAATCCCAGCACTCTGGAGGCTGAGGCAGGAGGATCGCTGCAAGTTTGAGACCAGCCTGGGCTACAAAGTGAGCTCAAGGCCAGCCTGTACTATCGAGAACCTGGCCAAGAGTCCAGATAGTCAATATTTGGAACCCGATCAAGAATCCCAATTATCTGTCTCTAGAATGCCGTGAGAAAAATAAAAAACAGAGACAAGCCTCGTATTCTAACAATGGCTGGGAAGTCAGAGTCTCTGGGCGTGGTGAACCCCCAGCTCCCAAAGCGGTCACTGTGTATTAGCAGTATCCAGTCACAGGCGGGACTGGCGGAAGGGAACCGCTCATCCAAAGCCTTCTGCTCCGAGTGCCTAGATGATTTAAGAAGGCGTAGATGATCTTACGCTTGGAAGAGTCAGTGGGAAGTCCCAGCTGGGTGGTGTCAGCAATCCCAGCCTTTCCTTTCATCCCACAGGGAAATACGCAAACCAGTCACCGTGAGCTTGTGGTCCCCAGCTCTGTACTACATAGTGAGACCCTGTCTCAGAAAGACAAAAACAAAACAAACGAAGGAACTGTGGGGACAGTGAGACACTTGCTTTAACGGGAAATCCAGACGGGCCCAGGGTCCTTACTGGGAGAAGGAGGCGTTGGATTCGGCTCTGCAGGCTTAGAGGGTTCCCAGGTGGCTGAAGAAGGCAGGGCATGACTCCCTGCCCCCGCTGAAGCTCACAGCCCCGCTCACACCCTGATCTTAGCCTGTCTTGAACTATGTTTCTGCCATTTCAGACCACTAACCACGCAGCAGTTTGTTGTGGCAGCTACTGGAGGCGAACACAGTTAATTTTCCAGTTCCTTTAGGAAATGGGTGGGGGGTTTGTCTGCCCCCACCGCGGGGCGGGGGTGACTGCCGCTGAGCTCGAACCCGGGGCTCTTGTTCACCACTGGAAGGACAGGCTCCTGGCCGTGGGGAGATCTTGTGCAGGGAGCGTGGACATTTCTGGGTGGCGCCGATCGGGGAGGCAGGTGTGGAACGGAGGGTTCTGAGAGGTGAGGGCTTCTTAGGGCCCTAGGCCTCAGTCGACTTTAAAGGCAGAGTGTTTGAACCCTCGGTGTGCTCCTGCCCTCCTGGCTGAGGATTTATCTTCCCCTTGGAAAGGAGCTGCTGTGACATGTGATCACAACCGGACCCTGTCTCCAGGAATCTGTAGTCTGGGTGTGGGCGCAGGTGGCTCCTTCTGCAGGCTCTGGGGTGAGGGGGGACCCCGTGTCTCGCCCTTCTTCCTGCCATGTCTGTGTGAGCCCGGCTCCGCCTCCGTCTCCGCGTGGTCTCCTTTCCTGTGTGTGCCAGCCCACTGCTCACTGAGCTTAGGGCCCAGGCGGTCCTAGGCACAGCAGCGGGAGTGCAGTGTGTGCCAGTGCCCTGCGGTCACCTGCAGAACCACGTGCTCCTCTTCCTCTACTACGTCTGCACCAGACGAGGCCAGCCCAGCCGTCCATGGCTCCCGGGTCCCTCTGCCTCAGGTGATCCAGCGGGTGGCACTGGCAGAAGCCTGGAGGGCAGAGGAAGGGGACAGCCAGGGTGTCCCTTACCCCCGGGCAGCCGCCACACTCGTCCTGCCTGATGAGCCCTCTGTGACTCTGCCATTCTTCCCGTGTTCCTGTCCCTGGCTCTGAGAACCTGGCTTCCTCCATCCTCTGGCCTGGACTTCTAGCAGCTTCCTGCTGCACCGGTTGAAACTGGGCGTCATCTCAGGTGTGTGTAGCTGTGCAACGCCTTCAGGGCTCAGCTTTGCTTCTGTTCTGCTCAGACTCCCGGGGGTTCCCGAGGTGCCGAGACAGCAAGGGGTGCCTGGTGCTGTGCGTCACCTCACTCCTAGCTCACTGCGCACTCATGTTTAAGACCGGATCTGCCGGAACCCCTGGAACCCTGTCCTGGCTTGGGGGTGGAAGCTGTGCTCCGTCCGGCCTTCTCTGTTGGGCTTTTATATCACATACATCTTCCCGTCTATTTGGGGTCCAGGCCTCACCCCACTGTGCACTGCACCGTGCACAAGTGTGTGCAAGCTGCATGTACAGACCCAGGAGGTGATGTGTGCGTTGTTTACCTGAGAGATCACCAGAAAGCGGGTGACAGGCAGAGGAAGTGAAACAGAGAACGGGGGTCCCTGAATGTACCCCACCCCTCAGTCCTGCCCTGAGAGGTGCCTTAGAATCATTTCCTGGGTGACACACAACAGAAATGCCATCCTGGAGAGGTGGAGAGGCTGAACACTTACCCGCTGACCTGCATCCCAGTTGAGATGGCCCTGGTGGTGGGGGGAGACCCAGTATGGGGTCGGGTCTGGCCCTGTCTTTGAGACCCTGCCTATGTCACACCAGTGTTCTTAGTGATGGAACTGTGGGTCCACTGAGACAGAACCACATACAGAAACCCTGAGTTCACAAGTCTGTGCCCGGGGAGTGGTTGGTCACTGCAGCCTGCGGCCAGGAATTCCATCACACTAGTCCAATGGCGTTCTCAGAATGTGTTTAGGGTTGAACAGCTCACTGAGGTGTCACGGGTTGGTTGTGATGCTGTTTTTAAAAGATCTACTTTCTTCAAAAGGCCTTGCTCTTTAAGGTCCCCCTTCCTTTGCTCTGCAAGTTGCTGTCCAAGGCAGGTGCAGGGTGCACAGGTGACAGTGCGGGCTGTGGATCAATCCACAGCTGCATGTTTTTGACAACTGCAGACGAACCCCGAGTTCTTCTGTAGCAGCACGAGTCTCCCTGCAGAGGTGTTTCCCTCTTTTATCTGAGCTGTTGAACAAATCCAACCTGCTGTCGTCTTGGCTGTGCTGAACTGGACAATGAAACGGCCTCTTGTGGGAGGAAATCGCCTGTCTCATTTGCAGCGTGAAGCCCCAGGGATGCAGCTGCAGGGCTGTGCCGGTGGAGGGGCAGCTGGCCATGCAGGCCAGGACGGTCCTCGGGTCACTGATATTGGTGCTTTCCAGTGCTCGGGGCTCGTGGATCATGTCTGTGATTTCTGCCCACGCCTGCACTCCACACAGACGCTCTTCCCTTATGACTTCCATTTCAATGGATACACATTTTTGGTCAATGAATGTATCTTACAATCACGGACTATGCCCTAAGGAGAAAGATCAGTCTCTCAGTTATATTTTTTCCCTGGCATGCCTTGAAATAAACACGTGGAGCTGGCACTGTAGTTCCACAGTGGAGCATTTGCTTGGCATGCGCCAGGCCCTGGGTTCAACCCCCAGCTGTGCAAAAGGAAATAAATAAATGAAGTAAGTGTGACTGTTGCAGTAGTGGGTTTGGCGGTATTATGGTTTGTGTCTAGATGTCCCCCCAAGGCCTCATGCGGTCACAGGAGGGACTCGCTCAGGGGTGGCTGAATCCAGATCTGAGACTGATTCGTGGTGCCATGCCAGGGTTACGTGTGCCAGGATTTACAGTGTGTGATGCCAGCATTAAAGGTGGTGACTGCTAACGCAGTCCACGGACTGTTTTAACACCACCCTGATCTCAGTAACCTGGATAGAATATGAAAGGGGCAGAAAAAGTCTGTGGAGGCCCTTGCTTGCTCTGCTGTCTTCTGACTGCCTACAGCTCTTTCTCCACTGTGCTGCAGCTCTGCCAGGCCGCCCTGCTTTGGAGCCTCTACAAACTGTGAACTAAACAAGCCTTCCATCCCTTAACTTTGGGTGATGTGCGTTTTGTCTCAGCAATGAGAAAAGTAACTAAGACAATTTGGTACCAGAAGTGGGGAGGAGCCAAACCTGTCATTGGCCTCTCCTGTCGTTCTAACACTTCTTCACTCCAGAAAACGAGCAGCGAGCCTTTCTCCTGCCCACAAGTGCACATCACTAACACCACTGTTTAATGTTTCTATTGTGTTGTTTTATACTTTTTTACTGTAGCAAATTTATCAAAACCAGGCTTCATTGCTTTTGAAAAATGGAAAACCAGTATCACTTGCAGTGAATACAAAGCAACTACTAAGCATATGCAAGATAAATGATAAATCTACACAAAAACCAGGCAGGGCCGTTTACATTTAGGCTTGACAGGTGAAGGCTGCACAGTTCCTGGGTTTTGCGGCTCATTAGCTCTTTCTATGGAAAGTGGGTATTTGCAAGTGCCAGAGGAGTTCAAGCTGCAAGCTCTCAATCACAGCTTTCCATCTGATCTAATCAAAACGTTGGAAAAGATTAGAAACTCTCTCTTTCTAACTTGACATTATTTAACGCTATATCCTTGCATAGCGCCTCCAAATTTTCTCCTGTACCCCGAGGATATGTTTCCCACATCCTGAAGACACTGCTTTTCCCCACTTCAAACATTTTCCCTTACTTGTAAAATTTCCTATTTCAAACTCTTATTTTAATTGATAGACAATAACTGTATGTTTATGAAGCACGATAGGAAGTTTTGATATATATGTACAACGTGGAATGTTTAAATCAGCTAATTAACAAGTCTGTCATCTCACAGACTTTCATATTTGTTCTGTGTGGTGAAAACATCTGAAATCTGCTCTTTTAGTGAATTTGTCATTGCATTTCTATTTATTGTCATCACCATGCTGCATAATAGACCCCCGGGGAACTTTTCCCTCCTGCTGAAGACGCTCTGTTCCCTTTGGCCTGAGTCTCTCTGGCCCTGCACACTCTTTCCTGGACCTAGAAACCACCATTCAGCTCTCAGCTGGGTGAGCTCAGCCACTTTAGATGCCACATGTGACAGACCTGGTGGTATTTATCTTTCTCCTTACCTTATTTTGTATTTTATATTTTAACTTTTAAAGAAAAACCTCTGCTTCCTCCTGACAACATCTGATGGGTGGAGATGACAGGTGTGGGCTCTTAGAGTGACGTGTCTGGAGGAGGGGCCTGTCCCTGCTGTTGACTCGTTTGGTCCTTCTGTGCGGCCTGAGCAGATCTCCTGAGCCTGTTTGTTTTGTGTCACATCCAGGAGCTTGGGATGTGGAGGCACTTTGTGGGCCATTGCTGAGCTGATCCACGCACCATGGACTTGCTGGCCAGAGGAAGCCTTTTTATGGGTGTAAGAATGTCAGTAGGTCTTAGGTCATGGGAGAACACCTGCTGGTGAAGTTTGTGTTGGATCTTCTATAACCGTCAGGTTAGGATTTCCTAGAGAATGGTGGCCTTATTACTGTGACTTCTGGTCCTTTATAATAGAATCGGCAGCAAAATATAGGACCAGTTGGTCTCCATGTGGTTCTGATAAATGCAATATCATAATCGCATATTTTGAATTTAAACCCTGGGGGGAAAATCAGCAACATACACTGTTGCATTTATGGAAGATTCATTAACTTACTAATTTGACAAATGTTTGCATATCTTGCTTTGTCAGGCATTGCTTTGGGAAAGGATGTGGTTCTCTGATCTCGGGAAACTTGCATTCTAGCCGCAGAGATACAGTGCCTTCACCCATGTCTTGGGGTTTGCAGTGTGCTTCTCTTCTGAACCAGATGGTGCCGAGGTATTTGCTGATCTCGAGTGGAGCAGAGTCCAGGTGAACCCACGGTGGGAGGGGGGCGAGGCCAGTGGCCACTGCGGAGGAAGAAGCCAGGCCAAAGACGATCTGCACAGGGTGGGGGGGGGACCCTGCTGGGACCCTTGTGTTTCGGATCAGGAAGTGAGAGGATGCTGCAGCCGCGCTGGCTGGTGAAAAACTGCCCAGCACATGTGTGAAAATTAGCAGATTCCGCTTCGTCTGTACCAAGAAGTGTGAGGGCCTGGCTGGGGTTAGCCGTGTCTGAAATCAGTCGAGAGCTGGGGCCTATGGCTTCCTTGGCATCTGCTCCTCTGGATTGGTGGTATCTGTAACTCTAGTGGCTGTTTCAGAAGTGATGGCTACACGTGAGGGGTCTGAGGTTCAGTGAAGAATCCTCTAAGGAAGACAGTCTGAAGACTCGGGTGTGAGTGACCAGAGAGAAGTCTTTTCTCTCCAGATGATTTCCTCTGTGGGAATGATTCTCGCCCAACATGTGGGAAATTGCTCTGTTTAATGGAGGGCTAGGGAGTTTGTTTTTCTTCTCTGCTGTTTATGTGTGATCTGGAAGCTGCCCCTTGGAGCCACCCCTGGCCGGAGGAGAAGGGCTCTCGGCAGCTGGACCCTCTGTTCTCCGCTGTGCCCAGGCTTCAGTGCCCCGTCCTGTTCCTCGGGGGCAGAAGCTCTTATGCCCTGGGGCTCCTCCTTGGGAGATCCCTTCCCAGGAGCTGCTGCTCCTTCCTTTCCTAGCAACCCCCGCCGCTCAAGACAGCGTTTCTCCAGGAGTGCAGCCTCCCAAGACCGATGTGACACAGGACACTAATTTTTGGTAGTGAGAAACACATGCATACACAGGCACCAGCACACGTGTGGTTCCTTAGTAAGCTTCTGTTTTAATCCTGCTGTGGAAAATGACTTAGTGAAGCTCTCACAACTGAAAGGAGCAAGAATAATGCATTAGTTAGCTACTGCTGCATAATGAACCACTGCAAAACTTAGCTACCCCAGAACGACATTTGTTACGGTTTGTGTCTAGTTGTGCCCCAAAGCCTCATGCAGTCGTGGTGGGGCTTTTTCAGAAGTGGCTGGACCTAGAGTGTGTGACTGCTCACGGTGCAATGCTGGGATTGAGTGCTAAGATTAAGTCAGTTCCCTGAGTGGTTTGCACTGCCCAGTCCTGGGAGCTCGGAATCAGTATGAGGGACATAGGGAGGCTTGGCTTGTGTCTTGCCTGATTTGCTGCCTTGCCTGCCATGAACAGTTTCTCTTCTGTGATGCCTGTCTCCTCTGGTCCCCTACCTCGGAGCCAGCTGATTATAGACTGAAACCGCGACAAACCTTCTGCTAAATTAAATCTTTGCTCCTTTCCCTTTGGTGTCAGGCATTTTGACTCAGCAACGAGAGAGCGAGAGAGCGATCAACTTACCGCATTCCTACCTGCCTGACCCCTGGGGTACTTGTTTTTGCTCCCAGAAGTCTGAGTGGAAGGGACACAGACACAGGTCACCCTCAAGGTCTCCTCTCCCCAAGCTGGGAGAGAAGTAGCAGAGCCCAATCCTGCTTCCACTGCTGACCCAGAGGGGCCACCAAAGCCACCGTGATGGGACAGCGTGTCCTGTGTGGGTGGACGATGGATGCTCTGTCTGTCTGCCAGGGTCCTGGTTATTGACCGGTCCTGTGGTCTCCCATGGTCAGGAAATAGCCTGACCCTCGGCATGAGCGCATCTAAGGGGGAGATAAGTGAGAATTCATGGAGGCTCACAAAGTGCTTTCAAGTGCGGCAGTGAACGATTCTTTATTAGACATTCGAGAGTTTATATTCTCCAGATGTTCTACAAATAGCAAGGTTGACAGAAAATACATGTAATTCCATAAAAGGTCAGGCTGCTCCCGAGTTATGAATGGAGTTTTTAAACCTGAGCCTCGTTTATTACTGTTTATTACCGAGGGAGGGGTGTGATGGTGGGAAGACCTGTTTCCATAGATTCCTTTTATTTCATGTTTGTTCTCCTTTCTCGCAAGGATGCCTGAGACACTAAAGCGGCTTTCATCATCTGTCTGCTTGCCCTTGAGTGATAAGGGTTAAGCTTCCTGTGTGAGACCACCGTGTGGCTGGGAGGATTTTTACCTGGGTGTCTGAGCAGCTGAAATGGCAGAGCCTGGCTTTTGGTCAGAGAACTTGCCGTTGCAAATAAAAGATACCCAATTAAAGGTGGCTTAAGGGAATTTCCGGCTTATATAATTGAAAGTTCAAGGACAGACTCAGGTCTGGCTGGACCAAGATGATCAACACATGTAGCCCGAACCAATCTCTCTCCACCCCTGTGTTCTGTTGCTTTCATTCTCAGGCAGGTGCTGAGTGCCTGTGTGCTTATTATTTTGCAGAAAGAGACCTGGGGACCTCAGTGATCTGGCACATCCTGGTCCCATTCCGATGGTGAGCCAATCACGGGGTGGCTAGCTGATGGAGAATTCTGATTGGCTTGGGTGGATCACATGGTTTATTCTTGGCCCAATCACTGTCTGGGAGGACACAGGGCTTTGATTAGTCACACATGCCTGGATCCTAGAAGCCTTGGCCACTGGGCTGAGTGCCTGGCTCCTGGGAGGATGTGTGTCCCTGGTCCATGGGTGAGGTGACCGAGGCTGAGGTGACCCTCACAGTGGCTTCTCTTCAGTTCTCAGCCTGTCCTGCAGACACTGTGGTAACACAGTTTGGGGCTTTGGGGTGTCAGCACTGGAGGCAGGGCTGGCTTTGGAAGGTTGTAGCACCACGTAGCGATGCTCCCATGCCAGGCTCCAAACACTCTCTGTGTCCTAGCAGTGATACGGGGAGCCAGCTGCAGCTATTAATGCTCCCCGTGTTACAGATGGGGAAACTTAGGCACCAGGCAGTGAGGCTGCATCTCCAAGCTTACACGGCCGCAGTCCAGAGCTTGAGCCAGGCACGAAGCTTGGAGCCTGTGGTCTTCACGCCACCCTCCTGCCTGTGGTCTCCCCGGGTGGTGCATTTCTCCCGCACACAGTAGGTGCGTTTGTGCCTTTTAATTACTCCACACCTACGAGTCCCCGGTTCCCATGAGACAGTATCACCGCTGCTTGGCGTCTGGAGCAGCCCCTTATCGGGCTCTGAGAAAAGAGGCTGGCTCCCTGCTTCCTGCAGTGCTGGTCACGGTGTGTGTGTGTGTGTGTGTGTACACGTGCGTGTGTTTGGAGTTGAGACTGGAAGCTTGATCACAGAGGATAAGAAGGCCACACCCCGCTGGAGCGTGCCCTGCCGGAGGATGCATGTTCATGACTGCAGCCAGCCCTCTGCAGAGAAGTGAAGTGGACAGGCAGCCCTGTCTGGGTGTAGGTCCTTCTGTTGGGCTCTGAGTTCCCCACACTTGGGCCTTGGGACTCCAGGGCCTTACCCACCCCCTACCCCCTGCCCTCCACCATTTTGGTAATGTTTCATAGTGGACATCCTCGGCCCTCCAAGTTCCACATTCATGAAGCCCCAGAGACAGATGGCGCCCTAGACCCTGCCCCTGCCTGCCCCTGCCTGCCCCTGTCTGTGTTTACTAAGCCCCTCCTGTTTGCCAGGCAGGGTTCTTAGCAGCACAGCTAAGGCAGGAACAAAAGCACGCAGACCCCACAGACCCCATATCCTTGGTGTTTCCATCTGGAGGGGAGCTGCGGGTGTTGGGGGGTATAAATGCTAAGGAGAAGATAAGTGGGGAGCTGGACAGTGGAGAGTAAGGGGTTCGCCAGCTCAGATCGGGGTCACAGGAGAGGCTGCGGGAGCATCATGGGACCAGATGCATCTGGGACCCCACGGGGCAGCTCACTGGGGACTGTGTGGTGGGGGCAGCGTCCTGGGGAAGTGGAACTCTTCCCAGAACCCCACCCCATCACAGACAAGGTCAAAGCTTCTGGTCTCTCTGATGCCCCGGGAGCCTGGGGGTGGTGGCTGCAGGGGGGAGGAACCACTGAGCATGTTCAGGGCGCATCTGTCCCACACACCCTGACCCCTGCCACCAAGCCAGGTGGCAGTGAGGCTGCCTTATCCCCCAGCCCTGACGAGCAGCCCTGGCACCCCCACGAGGTCGTGTTCTCCATGGTCTCCAGAACCCACGGCCACCGTGGCTAGGAAGCGCGGTGGGGAGAACTCCGGAGGCTCAAAGCTCCATAGCTGGACTTTGCTGCTGTCCTGTGCCCGTGTCCTGTACCCCGAGTATTCAGGCTGTCAGTGCCATCTTCCAGTTATCAGGGCCACTGTCACCCCACCACCGTGCCTGTGCCCACACAGCCCTGCTCTCCTTACAAGTGGCCCTAGACTTCAGAGCATCTCAGCGCCCAGGGCTCGGTGGGCTCTGTCTATCTCCACCTGCCATGGGGGGTGGGCACCATGCCCGCTGCTGCCTCCTCACCTCCCTCAGCCTCCTGGGCTTGCAGGCACTTGGGGCATATTGTCCGGTGTCCGGTTTCTTCTCGGGACCCTGTCTAGCGGGCCTGGTGTTGTTCTGAGTGGTGACCTGGGGCTCACCCTCTGTCTCTCTCTACGTCCCTTCCTCTGGGGTTCTGTAACCCATCAGCTCAGCTGCAGGTGAGCACCAGGGTCCAGATGTCTGGGCATCTCCAGATTCAGTAGAGATCCTGCCGCCCAGGTGACTGGGTCTATACAACCAAACAGCATCGCGGAGAGACTGTGCCACATGCCGCTCAGCCTGGCAGTGCGTGGGGATTCTAGTTGCTCCATGTTCATGCCAGCATTTGCTTTTATCTGTTTTTGCATTTTAACCGCTGTGTCAGGTGTCTGGTGTTTGTACTGCACCAAGGGGGTTTGCTGGGTGGACCATTAGAAACAATGTTGATGAAGGTGACAGTGTGATTGAGACATTTGGACTGAGGGCACCAGTGCTGCACTGGCTTCAGTCCTCAGGGAGGCTGTGAACTGGTGACTGTGTGCTAAGCACCCCTTCCTGCAGGTTTTGAGGGTGTTTTTTTTCCCCGTCTGCTGCTTGGGAAGGGCTGGCCCTGCAGTATGCACAGAAACCAGCCACAGGGAAGAGGGTCTGGTTTCTGGAGACTTCCTCGTTGCCAGGAAATGAACCCCATGGAAGTTTCTGGCTCCCTTCACAAGGCAGGGAACCCCAGGAAGCTTCGGGAGCCAGGGCAGCGGGACCTGCAGGGCGGCCCAGGACAGAGGCTCACAGTGCATGATGACCTGGGGGGTCCCGACAGCCCCGGGTGATGATAGAGGTGTGAAGCCAGGGAGAAAAGGCCCTTGTCCAGCATCTCAGTGCCAAGCAGGGTGCTGGGTTGGAGAGCAGGGCTCGGAGCCTGGGAGAAGAGACTTAGTCAGGGGAAGCGGAGGCCTGGCTGGCCACGCCTGCATGGCTGCTGGGGCCTCCAGGTGGCAGCTGGGGTGGACTCTGCCTGCGCTCAGGGACCAGGCATGGAAGGCCAGCTGCTGCCCAGGAGCAGGTAGCGTGTGGCCAGGAAGTGTGGGTCCAGGGCCCTCCGGCCACCAGGGCCCGGCTCTGCTTCTGTTCACGTTCAGTGGCTTCACTGGGGTGGCTTCGGTGCAACCCCAAGATGCTGACCTGGTTATACCAGTTGCTGAAATCCTGGTGCTCTGCTTACTTCTCTGTCCTTGCTAAGACAAAACACCTGGTGGCCAAAATCAGAGAAGGAAAGGTTTGTTTAGCTCACAGTTTGTGGAGGTTTCCGTCCATTGCTAGCTGGCTCCAAGGCAGGGTGGCACCGGGGCAGCATTCAGCCTCTCTCCTCTCACACGGTACACAGGCTCCCAGCCCCCAGCCCACGGCAGATGCAGCACTCACACACCTCCCTGCCCTCCTTTTGCACAGGCTGAGGATGGTTACAAAGGCTCTCTGCTGAGTCTCTCAGGTAAACTTGTAAACTCCTCAAGTTGACACAATGTGTCCACCGTGACACCTGGCAAACCTTGGCATCTGGGGCTTAGGGTTGCTGTCCCCTCTGCTTCCCCCCATCTCTGGGACCCCAGGACCTCTAGGCCAGTGAAGGACACTGAGCTTATTCGTGGATGAGGATGGGAGAAGGAGGGATCACACACACGCTTGAGACTCCTTGGGGTGTCCTCGAGTCTGTGCCCAGGGCCAAGTGGTGAGCAGGGAGCAGGTGGCACAGGAGCCACGGGAGGGAAAGACGGGTGTTCGTCGGGCTTTGAGCGGTGCAGTGTGGGCCGGGGGAGCCGGGGTACCCGGGTCTGGTCCGGGGGCAGCTCTGCGGCCGCCGGGGTCCAGACTGCCGGCCGGGACGCAGGCCCTGCCACCGGGGCTGGGTCAGAGCTGGGTTTGCTGTGGCAGTGAGCTCTGCGTGGGGAGCGGCTGTGCCCATGTAGACGCAGTCAGGGACGGGACCGGAGGGTCTCCCGAGTTGCTCCTTTGACAGTGAGCTGGGCCCTGGACACAGGCACGGACAGAACAGGGCGCCTCTGTTCGTGGTTTGCATAAATTAACTCCCGGGACATCATGATGGCAAGAAGGACAGCTTTGTAAAGGGGGATTCAGCCCCCAGGGAGGCAGCTCCAGGCGGCACGGGGAGGCACTGGGGTCCGGGCCGTGGGCCCTGCGCCAGCAGACCTCAGAGTTGGTGCTGGAAGGGGCATCGGTGGGGGGCTGTGCAGTCCACGGGGCTCCATCCCAAGCCCTTCAGGAAGCCACAGGGGACAGATACAGAGGGCAGCGATGCCTAAAGACAGTGCACAGCGCAGCTGCCCGGCTCCTTGGGACATGGGGAGGGCAGGAACGAAGGTGAAGCACAGGAGGGACCCTGTGCACCAGGCTCGTGCGGCCCGGTCCCCAGCAGCCAAGATCCGGGCCCGGCTGGTGCTGCCCATCAACAGAGGGATGGATAAAGAAAATACTGGTGACAGACACAGCGGAGTATTACATGGATGTCAAGAAGAACACAAATTCGTCATTTGCAGGAAAATGCACAGAACTGGGGACCACGTGGTGTGGAATTAGCCAGATTCAAAAAGATGGGTGTCACCTGTTCTCTCAAAGGGCACCGTGACCCCTGCAGGGAGACTTACTACACAGGAGGGGGGCAAAGGGGTGCAGAGGGGAGCGTGACGTGGGATCCCTGGGCACGGCAGGCTCGGAATGTGTGAGAGGCACAGCAGTGAAGGGCTGGAGAGCAAACGGGAGACGGGCTGGGAAGACCTGGGGGGGTCACTTCCTGTTTACCCGGCAGGCGTGAGGTCCTGGTCCTTCTCCCAGGACGCCTTCAGGGGCGGCGGACTCGGCTGCTCTCCTGCCCCTTCCTCGCTGGGACCCCAGCCGGGTTTTGATCCTGGTCACCCTTTATCTCTCACTGTTCCCACAGGACTCCTTTCCTTCCCCCACTTTCTTAGCATCTTCTCCGTGAGGAGCCCCCACCTCTGTGTAGTTCAGAAATGCCCTCATTGCCCGCCCCCCCAAAGCCCAGCACTGTTAGGCTGAACCATCACTCCCCATGTTCCCCAGAAACTCCCAGTCTGTTTTCTGTCTGCCTTCTGCAGATTTTATGTCAGTGGGCTTTCTCGGAGTGCTGTTTCTGAGATACATCATTGTAGCTTGTGTCTTTACTTCCCTTTTCATGCCCAAGTAATATTCCACCACAGGATCGACCACCTTTTATTTTTAGACTTAGTGGTTGGTGGGCATGCGATTGTCTCCACCCTTCCATACCGTAAATAGCACTGCTGTGCTTGTTATGCATTTGTTTCAGTCCCCATCTTCAGTTCTTTGGAGCATAAACCTCAGAGTGGACTTGCCAGGTCCTGCTGGATTCTAGGTCTGGCTTCTGAGAAATCGGCAGCCCCATCACCGGCCAAGTACTCGAGGGCCCGCTTGTCCGGCCCTTGTCATCTGTCTCTGGTCTTGGCCATTGTAGTGGCAGCGAGGTGGCTGCTTACCGTGGTTTCCACATCCGTCTCCCTGAGGGTGTAGGGTGCCGTGTGTGGATCAGCCCTGTGGAGACATGTCTGTGCTGTGGTTGTTTTCAAAGGCTGGGTCACTGGTCTCCTTGCTGTTGAGCTGCAGGCGTGTTTTGTGGACTCTGGGGGACAGGCGATGGGGTGCACCCCTCAACCCCAGCCGTCCTCACCCGCAGGCGCCTGCGCTGTGGTCTCAATGCCCGCCGGTGCCGCCACCCCACTCTGCCTCCTCCCTGTGCCGTGTTCCTGCCATGCTGCTCTGCCCGTTTCTTGGGAGGAGCGGAGCCCAGAGCCTGGCCGCTCTGCCCCTGGGGTCCCTGGGCTGCCACCTCAGGTCCCCGGTGGTGTTTGGCTGGTTAGGACTCTGCGGCCCCAGCCTCCTCCGTCCCTGGCATGGCTGACTCTTGGGATTCCTGGGCCCTCAGTCCAAGTGAGGGTCCTTCCCGCCCCAGACTCCCCTACAGATCATGCCTCTCAGGGCAGCCAGAGCCACGCTGTGAAACGGGACCCCGGGGAGTGTGGCCAGCTGTGCTCTGATGTTCACGCTGCCTGGAGGAGAGGGTGGTGTCGGGGTGCTCTCCCCGGTACCCGCTGGGCTCCCCACATGGCCACCTGTGCGGCCACGGCATTGTTCTGATGGCCTCTGTTTTGCTTTTTTCCCAGAATCAAGGCCGCGGCTGGCGTGAAGATAACGGCCGTGAGGGTCAGCAGCGAGGACCAGTGGGCGGTGCAGGAGGAGATCGACCACAGCGACACGCAGACGACGGCCGCCCTGGCCTGCGTGGGCCACCACCCCGACACCCAGAGCAGGTGAGGGGGCCGGGCTCTGCCGCGGGGAGATGTGTGCCGGGAGCCCCGAGAGCCCCACTGCCTCTGCGTGTGTCTTTGGACGGCTGCGCCTTTGTGCTCGACCCCCAAGGGGCCCTGGGTCCCCGAGGTGACGGCGGTTTGCATCTGTCACAGGGCAGCTCCAGAGCCACGTTTCAGGTCCTCAGCGTTCTCAGTCCTGTTCCTGTCTGCAGCGCAGAGTTGGAGAATGAAATGGGAAAACAGAGGAATTACTTCAGAGGCGAGGGTGGGCACGGGGCGGGGGCGGGGTGGCCGCGGTCCTGGGTCTGAAGTTGGGTGAACCAGAGCCGCTGGCCCAGGGCAGCTACTGGTGACCGTGTCGGGACCTAGGGGATCAGGCGTGCACCCCGTGCACCCCCAAAGTCCTTTCTCTGCCTTGTCCAGTGGAGAGCCCCTGGTGGACCTGTCCCTGCCCCTACCTGCGTGGTCTGTTGTTGTGGTCTTTGGTCTCCAGTCTTTAAAGCCTTGAGACCCCCAAGAGGCAGATGGGGGTGGGGCAGGGTGGTCGCAGAGGGCCTGGGGTTCCCCTGTGGGGCTCTGTAGTGTGGGGTTCCTTGCAGGGGCCTCAGCCAACCTCAGCTGGCGCTGTCCTCTGCCTGCCCGAGGTCTCCTTCGGGTCGGAGGTGCCTGGACTGGGTGTTTCTCTGCAGACTCATCCTTCACTGCCATGACAGTGTCTGGTCAGCGGCCTCCCCTGGCCCGGGTTTCCCTGATCCCTGTCTGCCTGCCCCCCACCCCCCATCTCCAGTGGTTTGTATTTGCTCAGCTGCTGACAGTCACAAGAAGGGATTCTCTGCCTCAAAACGGCAGCTTCCAAAGGGTTTTCCTGAGTCCTTCAGAGAGGTGGGTGGCTCTGCGGTTGGCTAACACAGCAGCTCAGCTGTGTCTCCAAGGTGTTTTCTCTCTGCCCCACCAGGGCCACTATAGCTACCTCAAGCACGCTCCAGTTTGCTTCCTCATGGTCACAAGGTGGCTGCATCTTTCCTGACCTCACACAGTCTTCCAGTAACACTCAAAGCCTGGCAGGGAATGGGGTTTCTCCTCATGTGACCCTTCTGACCAGCGAAGAAAACCTTTTCAACAGTCTCCACGGAGGTCTTTTCTTCAGACTTGGTTCATGCAGGTGTGGGCGCCACATCTTTGCCTAAGATTCAGGGCGGTTTTGGGGAGTGCAAGTCTGAGGTTGATTTTGAGCTGTGGAGCAGGAGACAGAATGGGGACAGGAAGAGGGGCAGCTGGCAAGCTGGCGATGTCCGCTGTGTCCCTCCCCTAAGTGGTGTCTGCCGCGCTGTGCTGGAGTCTGTTTCTGGAGTCCCTGTGCCTTCCTGTCCCAGGAGAAGACTTCCCTTTGTGCTGGTTTATCAGGGTCTTTCCTGATTGCCGCCCTCAGGTCCTGTCTTGGGCATCTCCTGTCACCCAATACCCTGCTCCCACAGCTCAAGGCCGAGAGGCTGCTTTGGTTCAGGGTGTGGTCCTGACTGCAGGCAGGAACAGCCCGGTGGAGGGCCTGGCGGAGGAGAACGGCTCAGCTCATGGGGATGGGAAGCAGAGGGAGCCGGGAGGAGGCGCGGGGAGAGAAAGCCTCCCAGGCCCCGTCCCTGGGATGCCCCGTCCCTGGGATGCCCCGTCCCTGGGATGCCCCGTCCCTGGGATGCCCCGCCCCTGGGATGCCCCGCCCCTGAGATGCCCCGCCCCTGGGATGCCCCGCCCCTGGGATGCCCCGCCCCCGGGATGCCCCGCCCCTGGGATGCCCCGCCCCCGGGACGCCCCGCCCCCCGGGACGCCCCGCCCCCGGGACGCCCCGCCCCCGGAGTGCCTAGTGGTCACTTGAGGGAAGCCACTCTTCCCATACAGGCCTGGCACCAGCCCCAGGGGCCATGGTCACTGACCCTGCCGGGCACAGTTTGGATGTTGTGCTGGCCTGGACTCAGTGTCCTGGCTGGGGCAGGGATCAGCGGAGGGGCTCCGCCAGGGCCATGGGTGCTGATGGGGACATGAATTAGACGTGGGGTGTGCACCGGTGTCGCCAGCCCTGGGCCCGAGTCAGAGGCTGGGAGGGCCCCCTGGCCCTGTGGCCCAGCGGGTGGTTCCGTGGTGCCTGTGGTCTGGCGCGGTTTGGACGGAGTGGTAATGTGTCTGACTGAAAGAGCCACACACGCTCTCAAAAGCAGTCTCCTTTGGTTTTGTGAAAACCATTTTTTTTGCATTTTCTTTAGAAGAGATTTTTAAAAAGGCTGCATGAGAGAAAAATCCAGGTAGTTATGTAAGCGGAGTTAGGTAATTCCGGGACAGCCGACCTCCCGCGTCTCTCTCTCTCTCTTCCTCCTCCTCCTGCACATTTAGAATTTGACCTCCGCGGGGCTGTAACAAGGGCAGGCAGGGACTGTTACGCTGGCGTGACAATTTATGCTTATCTAATATCCTCTAAAATCCATTCCATAATCTAAATAAGTAATTGCTTCTTTTTATACTTTTGGTTGCATTGTGATATCAAATGAGGTGTGAAATACAGGCTCATGGACTGGGTTTGTTGCTCACAAAGTGAATATATGAATATATCCCTAACAAAACATCCGCAGAAAGCTGTAGTCTCTGAATTGTGACAACCTGGAGTGGAATGGAGCTTTTAATAGAATATAATGTACAAACTGCCTGAAATTCTGCGATAAGAATTCAAAGCGTGTCGCGTGGAAAGACCCAGCATGCTTGGTTGGGAGGGCAGAAAAGGTCTCAATTTAAAATGTTTTAATGAAGACTCGTTGTAAAGAAACGTGAGTTGGAGAGATGGAAACCACAGATAAGGGGTAGCATTGCTACACCGGGGAGAAGCCATTAGGGAAAGTGAGCAAACTTGAAAGTGTTCTGCACAGATAACAGGGACGGGAGGCAGGAGGGTGGGCCTGGGCGTGGAGACCATGTACAGATGGGGAGTCAGGGGTGAGGAGCTGGCCCTGTGGTTTCTGTCTGACTGCTGGGACCCAGCCTCAGAGAACGGGCTGCCCCTGCCAGGCGGTCAGGAAGCGTGGTACAGTCGCTTCTCCCTAGAGATGGACTCATGCAGAGGAGAGCTCTGCAAGGATGGAAAAGCCCAAGCCCTGAGATGCATTGCTCTGAAGGACCAGGCCCACCCAACTTGGAACCCCACTCAAGGTGAAACCAAGGTCAAATCCAGTTGCATTCCCCTGAGGCTCGACCCTATTTGCAATCCCAGAGACAATCTCGTGGGAATTTTTCTTTGCCAACTTGGATCCAGAAAACAGTATAATTGTGTTTGTCAGCTTTTTGTGACTGTTACAAAAGCCTGACGTTATCTATCGGTTAGACAGCAGAGAGGTTGAACTTGGCTCACGGCTCTGCAGGTGTCAGTCAGTTGGGCTTACTTCCTTCAGGCCTGGACTTGGTAGTGTGTCACAGCAGGGGTGTGTGGGGGTGTAACGGCCCGATCACACTCCAGGGCCGGAATGAAAGAGGAGCAGAAGGTGGCTGGGGTAGGACGCACCCCAGTGATCCCACACCTCCTGCCAGGCTCTGCCCTTTGAAGGTTCCACCACCTCCTGATGGAACTGAACTGGGGCCAGGCCTGTGGCACCGGGGCCCTGGAGGACGATTGGGTTCCAGACGTGGCACTGCCGGCTGGGCAGGGCAGGGGTTGCCTCTCCCCCAGCCTGGTGAACCTCTGCTCTCTGTGCCGTTCCATCCCTGACCGTGAGGCAAAGCAGCAGCATCCATGTGAGACAGCGGTGTGAGTTTGTGGCGGGACCCAGCTCAGGCTTTCCGGGCGCCTGCGGAATCATATTCAGGTTTAAAAA
Source organism: Cavia porcellus (assembly GCF_034190915.1). Lineage (NCBI taxonomy): Eukaryota > Metazoa > Chordata > Mammalia > Rodentia > Caviidae > Cavia > Cavia porcellus. Next base: position 6,065,815 of record NW_026947499.1, on the reverse strand, counting down.
CAAAACAGAGGAAGGCACATTCGGTGACGGGAACAGGCTCCCTGTTTCTAAGAAGCAGAAGTTGTTTTTCCTCTTTGGCTCAGTTTATGTTAGTTCCTTCCCTTCTGGAAAAGAAAAAGAACACATGTTTTAGTGCATTTCTCAGGATATTTGTATGATTCTGTCGTCCGTTCCTTATTTTACTTAAAACTTTATAGAAAAATCACATAATGCTTCCTGGGGCCAGACATTATTTTAAGCCATTAAGAATAATTGTTTGAAAATCAGAAATGCTAGGACCCTGTGAAGTTGATGACTATTTCTGTGCCCAGTGAACAGATGACTAAACAGAGGCACAAATGACCCAAGTCTTAGGTTACTTTTTCTTTGCTGAGACACAAACCCGACACCCATAGCTTAAAGGGGGAGAGGTTTATTTTTTGCTCACGTTTTGGCCCAGACTTATCAGGCTGGAGCACAGGATGGTGTGGTGGAAGGGGCCAGTGGAGGAGAGCTGCTCACCCCATGGTGGACAGGGTGCAGAATGAGCGGGGCCTTGGAGGGAGATAGGGACCCTCCTTAGGACCTGGTCCCGGGACTGGGCAGTGCAGTCCAGGCAATCTGCACTGTGTGTCTCTCTGCATGATCTAGTCACCTTCCCAATGCATGAGAATTGGGTGGCCACTTCAGATCTCAGCATGACCCCCCAAGGTCTCGGAGCCAGCATGCGGTCCAAGCAGCTGGACCTCAGGCTCCATGCGCAATGCTGGCCAGGGCTCTGCAGAGGTGTGACAAGGTTTCCTGTCCAGCACGTCTTAGCACCCTCCTCCCCTGGTCCTGCCAGGCTGGCCTTGCAGCAGTGTCCCAGTGCTAGCTGGCTGTGTGGTGTTTGGGTGTCAGGCTGCTGTGGGTTGAGCGTGTTTGCTCCATGCGGTGTCCACGCTTTGATCTCTAGGACCATCTTCTGGGATTTGCAGTGGTGGTTATGTTAAGGATCCTGAGAGATGAGGACTGTCCTGGGCACTCAGGTGGCCGCACAGTTGGTGACCACAGTTGGTTCTTCTAGTGGAGACATCCAGGGGCAGGACACACAGAGGGGACGTGGAGACAGAGGCGGAGGCCACAGGGAGCAGCCACAGCCAGAGACCACTGGAGTCATCTCGAGTTGGGAGAGGGGCACACAATTGTCCCCTGGAGACCTTGGAGGGCACGGCCCTGTGGCCTTCTTGATTCTAGATCTCTGGCTTCCGGAGCTGTGGAGGCATAAATGTATGTGGGTAAAAGCCATCGGGTGGAGCCTGTTGGTACCACGGCTTCGGGTGCCTGACACGTGGGCAGATGGACCCTTGGGGGGCTGACGAGGAGGCCACCCAGTCCTGGGTGCACAGCAGGGTCCAGGGAGCCCTGGGCGGGCCCCCAGTGGTCACCAGTGGGCCCTGTCAAGCTCCCTGTGCATCTGGGGCTGGGAGGGACTGATCTCAAATAAATCAACGAAAGATGACTCACACTGGAAGCTGCTAAGGGCAGTTTGATTTCAGACAGTTTTAGGATTTGAAAGGAGTGGATTCGGAAGCACCACACTTCTCGGTGACAGTGGCATTTGCCATGGGAACACACAGGAGCCTCTGAGCAGAAGCCACCACCAGGGTCCTGGACCTGGATTCTGAAGTGGAGATGCTTTACACCTGTGTGAACCTGCAGAGGCGGCCGCGTCCTGGTTTGTTTCATTTCCCACTGAAATGGCTGCAGAGCCCTCCTCAGAGAGAAGGAGGGCCCCTCCCATACTCCCCAAAAGCATCAGACTTCAGGAGAAGAAAAAGATTGTTTAAACCCCCACCTCTTATTTCTAGCCAGTGGGAAGCTCTCTGCTGAATCAATGCCCCTGGCCAGTTTCAGCAAAAGATTTTGTTCTTTCTTTCCTTATTTATTTAAAATTTTATTTTAGAGAGAATAAAACCAAGCAAAATAAATCAGAATAAAGCCAATCAAAACAAGACAGTGTAAGTGACACAGGACTTCAAAATGAACCGTGGTTGCCATAATGCCTCTTGTTGTCTTCAAAAGACTGCAGATACCTTCAGACATAGTAAAAGTGAAACAAAACAGAACAGAACCAATAAAAACAAGACTGTGATGGACCAGGGATTTAGCTCAGTGGCATAAGTGCCTGCCTGGTAAGCATGAGGCCATGAGTTCAACCCCAGTACCAAAGAAAGAAAGAAAGAAAACAAAAGACCAATTTTCAAACAAACAACCAAAAAAACAAACAAACAAACAAACAAAAAAACCCCCAAGCAAACAATGAAAGCAATGCTGGATTTCAAAACAAGACAATAGTAAATCCAAATGGCTACCATAATGTATCTTGTTATCTTAAAAATAGCAGATACAACAAAATCACCCAAAACGAGACGGAGTAAAACCCAACCCAACAAAACCGTGAGAATGACATGGGATTTCAAAACAGATAATAGGGACTTAACCGTGGCCTCCACCCCCAGAAGGAGATCCTGTGGGTGTGACATTGCCTGGTGTTATGCTCTGGATAGGGGATCAGACCCCCAGCTTTAGGCCTGCAAAGTCCGCGGAACCCTAACACTGCAGGTGTTAAATTGTGTTTGACCTGTCAGCATCATCCCAGCCTGTTTACCCTGGTCAGCCTGTTGCTCTGGGGCCGGATTGGGGTGCAGGGCGTTGGCTCTTATTGTCTCCCTGTCCGCGTGCTGGAAGGGGCTGGCGTGACTCACAGGAGGCCTTAGCTTCATGGTGACTTCTTGTTCTCCTCCCCCACAGTCTGCAAATGGCACTGACTCCCAGGAGAGTACTGGCGTCTGGCTGTCCGCTGGTCAGCCTGCACATGGCACCAAGATTTCATTCTTTAAATGTAGAAAATTTAGCAAAGACAGCTGAGCAAAATGGGGAGGACCCAGGCCACCCCAGATTCACCATTCCAAGGTAGCCACGGTCAGTGTCTTGGAGAGTATATTTGTATAGACATACTCACACATAGCTGCCGCGATGTGTTGGTTTGGGGGTCAATATCAGACTCATGTGCTTCCCTTCAAAAGCTGGGGTTTTATGTAACAGTGCAGAATAAATTACATGATCACATCTTATATTCTCTGAGAGAGAAGCAGGTGCAGGAAAGGAGGAGTGCTGGCCAAAGCTCTGACCTTGGGTGGGGTCACAGTGACCTCACCGAGTTCCCTCAGTGAGCGCTGTCTGTGGCTGCAGCAGGGGGAGCCCTGACCATCGCCAGGGGCGTGCAGGGCCCAGGTCCTTGGGTGAAGTGGACTCGTAAACAATATAGGAATCCAAGCAGCCCAGTTGATAGATTTGGAATTTTATTAGCTGGGCTCAGTGACCACACGTGGACTCCTGTTTCACAGTCAGACTGAGTGGCCCTGGACTGGAAAGTGACAGAGCTTTTAAAACAGAGAACCACAAAAAGACATCCTGTTGGAAACAGCTTAGCTAGAATCTTGCATTAGTTTTGGTTGACACCTGAATCCTGCTTCTTTGTTGGGCAGGTTAATTCTTCTCTTGTGGGTGCAGCTCATTCTGCTTCTCTTATGGCATGTGTACCCTGAGTAATTTTTCACTCTTCTGGGTCAAATACAGGACGCAAAATGATGTTGGTTACACCGAGCTGCAACATGAGGTGGAAAGGGAGGAAGACGTCCTTGGGTTCTCATGGCGCGCAGATTTGTTTCTACCATGAGGTCTCCCTTTCTGGCTCCCTTATGAGCCACTGAGCCTCTTCCCCACGGCTCCCAGCCCGGTGCTGCCTGAGCAAAGCCCTGCGGGCTGCGGCTGTGCAGGCGAAGCCAGGGTGCCGTGCAAAGCCCAGGTGACTCGGAAGAGCCCGCGCTGTCCTTGTGCGTTGTGTCTGTTTGCTGGAAGCCTTGGCCTGGCCGCGACCTCGTTTTAGCATCTCGGCATCACTTTGGGTCTCCAGATGGGACCGTCCAGTGCCCCCATGTCACGTGGTGTATGAGGCCGTGATGGCGAGCGTCACGAACGAAGCTGTCGCCAAAGCCACGAGCCTCCCTCAGAGCCTGCGCAGGGATTGGACCAAGGCAGTGCTGGAGCGACGTCCTCTCCCTGGCTCTGCAGCAACCCTTTCGCACTTGAAAGCCTTCATGTAAGTCAGCAGCCGCCTCTGAGCATCGATCTCTGCACGGCGCCTTTAAGCCAAGATGAAAGGTGAGCGCCGTGTCTGTCCCTGCTGGGGAGACCCGTAGGGAGACCCATGTCCGGGAAGGACGCTTTGAGCCCCGCACTCGGAGGGTGGACGGGAGTTCAGCCCCTTCCTCACGCCCCGTCTCCAGGTGTTGTGCGGTTGTTGAGGCTCCAGGTTAACTCTCCGTGCTGACTGCAGAGGGCCCACACCCAGGAAGGCTGCAGGATGCTCTGTGTTCCTTGTGGCACTGCAGAGCAGCCTGTGTCTCTGGGGCTGGGCGATGGTGGGGTGTGGCGCTGAGAGCGACTGCACCCAGGATGCTGCATGTGAAAATGTTGTCGGCACAAAGACTGAGGATTGGGGTTAGTCAGGCTCGTGAGGTCTGGGAGCAACGATTGAGGCAGGGAGCGAGCATGTATAAAGGCCCTGGGGTAGGTGGTCCTGGAGAGGTGAGGGGCTGGGTAACCTACCTGGAGCCCCAGGCTATGGCCCTGATCTTGAGAGGTTCATAGAGAGGCTGGGGTTACAGGGGTTCTGGGGGAAGGGTCTGGCCAGCAGCTCCAGAGCTTCAGGGGCTGTGTGGTATAGAGCTGTGCATTTTGAAGACTTTGGGTTTCATTTTGAATGGAGAGGGCAGCTACTGAGGGCTTGGAGGATGAAGGGGTCACCTTACAATGTATGTACCTTTATTTTCTACTTTTAAAAATTTAGTTATTTTTTGCTGAACTGGGGATTGAACCCAGGGCCTCAGCACTGAACTAAAATCCCAGCACTTAAAACATTTTTTTTTATATTGACTCAGGCTCTTACTTAGTTGCTGAGTTACCCAGGCTGGGCTTGAATTTGTGATCCTCCTGCCTCCGCCTCCCAGGATGCTACTGTGACCTGATGCTTTTGGTGGAGGAGGGACCTGGGAACATAGGTGAAGCCCGGGGGAGGAATGGGGGAGCCAGTGGGGCTCCTGTATCATCCAGGGTCCTTAACTGAGGCCGAGAAGGCCTTTATCTCTGTTGCCTTGGTAACAAGAATCCCTTGTGCAAATGATTTTACAACGCAAGGACCCGAAATGTAAAAACACAGCAAACAGGCAGAGAGGTAAGTGGCCTGTCGGATGCCACTTGGGTGGAAGGATCCCAGTGCACTGAAAAGGATTCTGGAAAGGCCCGGGACGCGGGCAGAGTCTGGGACAGAGACCGAAGGTTTGCGCAGAGCCGAGTGTCAGAAACGCCCTGGCTGCCGTGAGCAGCTTCAGTACAGCTGGCTGCGTCTTCTTGTGTCCTTGTCTGCCTGCCCCCATGGCCGCGGGACAGGGCTCCTGGGGTGGTGGCTTTGGGGGTGGCAGCTGCTTTTGTGCCCTGGCTGTGTGGAGAGGGTCATGCCAGAGGGAGAAGGGAGTCGGTGACCAGCCCGTGGGACAGTGAGTTGAGACACGTGAGCGGGCGGAGATGTCCAAGGTCGTGGATTCCGAGAGCTTGGAGCCTGATGGCTCCACTGTGGCATCTGCTTCCTGGTCCCGGGCCTTGGTTGTGCCCTGTGTGACAGGGAGTGTCTTGGCGATCTGTTCAGTGCTGCCCAAGGCGGCTGTGGGCGTGGGGAGAGGCTTCATGCATGTTATTTGGGAAAGGGCTTCACCGGTCCTGGAAGTGAGCGTGAGAGGCAGTCTCCACACTGGCCACTGCAGCCCGGGAAATCCCTGGGTGACCACTGTAATGCAGGATTAGGGGCACCACTGGAGAAAGCATCTGTGAGCTTTTACCTTTCCTTGGTTGGTGCATTTAAAGTACACACAATAGCAACCTCCAGCTCTGACCCTTTGCCGGCAGCCCATCCCCTGGTGGGCATCTGGGGTGTGCAGGTGCGAGGCTGTGCGCCAGCGAAGTGCACAGGCCACGGTGCTAACCTGGCTGCGCTGGGTCTTCCCCATCCCAGCTCGTGCTCCTCCACGCCTGTACCTGGCTCACAGTTCACGTAGTTGGCCTGGAACCAGTTTAACAAGCATTCCGGGTAGGAAGAGGTTTCTGCTGGAGGCAGACACTGCCACCTAAAGAAAGCAGCAGGGCCCCAGAGAGGCCTGCCTGGTCGTTCCCAAACCTGCGTGCCCTGCCTGCTTCTTTGGAACATGTTTGATTTTTAAGTTTTTGGAATTGCAAATTTACCCTGAAAGCAAATGTCTCCTGCACTGGTTGTAAGGCCTGAGAGCCCTCGAGGGCCTTTGCCAGGAGCTCTCGCGCTGTGGGGCAGCTGGTGAACCTGTGCACCATGGCAGGCTGTTTGCACCATGGACAGCTCTGAACGGTTCTCTGCACTGCTGTAGGCGGAGGACCCCACCTCGAACTTCAGTCAATGTGTTTCTGTAATGACCTTTCCAGCCCCCCATTTCAAATGCTCTGGGGCTCCCCTGGGACTTCTACACCCTGTCTTAGCCAGCAGCGCTCCCCAAACGAGGCTGGATGACACCGTTTTGTCTCCCGCCCGTGCTGCAGCTGGCCTCCCCGAAAGTTCACGAGGTAATCTGTGTCATTACCTCCTTCCTTCCCCACGTGTCTCTGTGCTTTGGAAGGGGCGTCCCTGGGCTGAGGACCAAGGATGCGATATCAGTGGGTGGGTGTGAGTGTCCTGTGACAGATCACTGCAGACTTAGTGGCTTTGAACAACACCAATTTATTTTTTCGTGGTTCTGGAAGTCAGCCATCCCAAGTCAGCTGTGTCTGGCTGGAGCCAAGGTGGTTTGCAGTTTTTGTGGCTTTAGAGGGCGGGGGGCAATCTGTGTCCTTGTCTTTCCCCGGCCCTAGAGGTGGCCCCAGGACACCCTGACCTGTGTCCAGCAGGAGCCCTCTTCTCTCCTTGACCCTCCTGCCGCCCTCTGGCAAGGATGGATGTGAGTCCATCCAGCTCACCCACCGGGGAGTCTGGGACGAGCTCCCCTTCCCCAAGCCTGTCTGCCACACCTGTCTTGCACATACAGCGACGTGGTCAGAGGTTCTGGGGTCCCCGGGCCTGCAGACCCCAGCATAGCACATGGCCACTGTCTAGGCCCAAACCCAAGGGACTTCGGGGTTGTTCTCCCTCTTTAGGCTGCGAGGAACTTGGCGGTGCAAGATTTTGCTTCACCCAGTTGTCCGTTCTTGAACATGGTTGCTTGGTTGTGCGTCGCCTCTGTGTTGACCTTGCTGAGCTGGCCCCGCGCTGTCCCAGGGCGGTCCCAGTGTCACACTCCCATCAGCAGGTGGCACCCTTGGGTGGTTAAGTATCTGTCAAACGGCATGAAGCTCTAGCGTGGGCTGCCGTGTGGGAGAGGCTTGGAAACACCATCCGAGAGGGCTGATACACAGCACCCCGGGGCGTGCGGTTCTGTTGTGCGTGAGGGTTTTCCGTGTTGGTGGAGAGCAGGGCAGCTATTGCCAGAGGCATTGGGGCTGGGGTTCCCCCTCAGAGGGGCGCCCCTTCCCTTTGGGAGTGACCAGAGTGTTCAGGGCATAGAGAGCAGGGATGGCTGCATGTCACCAAGTTCCCTCACTGCCCGGAATTACACAGCAGAAAAAATGGTAAACGTGGCGTAATGCATGGTTTCCTACAATAAGAACAACACAGAAGAGACTTTTTTCTTCTTGAAAGTCACCCTTTAAAGCCTTTCTCCTCCAAAATGATCTGGGCCTGCTTATTAACAAGGATAAGACGAACCTTCCACGTGGCCGTGGGCATCAGCCCCTCTCCTGCCTTTTCCTGAGCCGCCCGGGAGGGCACACGCCCTGAGGAAGCCAAGCTCCCAAGCCCGCCTTTCCGTGTGGAGGTCACTTCGCAGGGAAGGACCCTGCCCGCTGTTCGGTGGAGACGAACAGTCCACATTCTGTTGGATGTCTTCTTTTTCTAAAAGGACGTGATCGCTTTCTTTGCTTTTCTTCTTAAAACTCACTATCTATTTATTTCATGCATCTTTAAGAATACAGAGGCGACTGTAACACACATCCATCTACCACGCCGCCTTGGCGCTTTTTACTGTCTTCCCAGATTTGCTGCAGAGCTAGAAGGTAAAAGCAAAACCAGAACTCTTCCTCCACCTCCTCCTTCCTCTCTCCTTAAAGCTAATCGCGATGCTGAATTGTATGTTTGTTGCTGGATGAATATTTATGTCATGTTACCGCATAAATACCTTTCCATGGGCGGTGCATTTGGCGTGCTTTCAAACTTTGTATAAATAGATTGTGCTGGAAGAATCATTCTGCAAGTTTCCCCTTTTGCTCAGTGTAGCACTTCCCAAATTAATCCCTGCTGATCCGCGTGGCTCTAATTCTCTGCCCCGCCACGGACCCATGTTCCACAACGCGGGTTTTCTGTCCTTAACGCATTCACTCATCATGGATAAATGCTACTTGACATTTTTGCTCTTACAGATTTCAGTGCCTTTTTGTACATGGAGTCTTAATTAAGACGAGGGCTGTAGCTCATTAATCAGTGGCAGGAAAGCATAAATAGAGAAATTGGGTAGATGAGCGCAGAATCGAAAAGCGGCCACCCACAGACAGTGTCCGTACACCCGGACAGTCCAGGGCACACGGGAAGAAGTTTATGTCGTGAGACTTCAGCGTCTGGTCTGGGCCCAAGCTTTCTGGCCAACCTGCCTGGTATCCTTCTTCCTGCTGGGCCAGGGACGCCCCCGTGAGGTGCTGCAGCTGTGTGGCCTGTCCGGAGCAGGGAGGAGCTTAGTCCTGGGTTTGTCATCCTCAGCTTTCTCTGTCTTCCCAGAGTGCCCCCCAAAAGGGTGGTAGCAGTTGGCAAGTTGCATCTGAGGTTAAAAGGTCTGGAGATGAACGGCTGTTTTCGTCACTTTCTTGTCACCAGGACACAGCACCTGGCCCTGGCTGTGTAAAGGAGCAGAAGTTTATTTGGGGTGACACCTGTGGTGGTGGGAGGGCCTGGCGGAGGGCAGCTGGTCACCTCTGGCGGCCCGGAAGCAGAGGGAGCGGGAAGGAGCCGGGAGGGACGGGGGACAGGGCCCCTTCCCGGCCTCACCTGTAGGGACGGCCTCTTCCAGCCAGGCCACCCTCCTAACTAACGGCCAGTCTGCTACACGTCCCCGTAATGCAGTCACCTTCCCGAGCCCGGATTACGCTGCCTGAGCCTCCGCGGGGCCCTCTGCGTGTGAACCTTGGTGCAGGTTTCTCCAGAGGACGGTCCTCCTGTGCCTCCAGGCGGGCCTCCTCCATCTTGATTTTATGGATTTTCCATTGTTTCGTTGGAGGAACTCCTGCCACTTAATTTCTCGTCTGTCAAGAGGCAGAATTAAGTTATTCCTCTTCATGAAAGAATGATTCGAGCTGGAGAATAACGAATGCAAAACACCGTGCTTAAACACGGGCCGGGAAGCTGATGGATCGGCTGTCACCTGGGTCGCACCGTGAAGAGGAGGGAAGCGATCCTCCATCACTTCCAAAAACTGGAGCAGGAGGATGGATGTGGTGCGTGGGTGCCGAGTACTCGTGACGGCCACCGTTACTCTCCAGCAGTAAATCCACCGGCGTCCTGCAACTCCCCTGGGCCGAGCAGTGCTGAAGGGGGTGCGCCTGCTTGGGAGAGCAGCCGGTCCCCGCAGCCTTGTGAGCCCCAGCCTGAGGCCACTCAGCGTTGGCTCCCTTGTGGCAGGTGACCGGGGCAGCCGGAACCTGCTTTGTTTGGTTTGCTGAGCTTTCTTGTTTCCCTTCACTCCGGGCCAAGTTGTCAGGGTATCAGGTGGGACTGTTCCCGGAGGGACGGGGAACGCGTGACCCCTGGAGGGGACCCTGGCTGCTGTGTTTGGAAGAGGCCTGGGCTGAGCTGGGGGCACACGACTCTCATCTCAGCGCTTTGGGAAGCTGAGGCAGGAGGATCTCAAGCTCAAGCCCAGCCTGGGCAACTGAACAACTTACTGAGCCCACATGACAAAATAAAAAGCAAAATAAAATGAGCTGGGGATGTAGGTCTGCACGAAGGTCCTGGTTCAGTCCCCAGCAGGGGAAAATACAGAGGGACCCAGGCTGTGTCCACTGCAGTCCGTTCTGCTCCTCCCCTCCCCATCTGGGATGGACAGACACACAGCCATGCCTGGGGTTGTGTGTGGATTTTTCATGACTGTGACAAAGTATCAGGTACAAACAAGGTAAAGGAGGATTTTATTTGGCATAGAGATTTAGTCCATGTCACCTGGCTCCATGGGTTTGAGGCCTGTGGGAAAGCAGAGACACCATGGTGGCCAGGAAGAGAGAGAGAGAGAGAGACAAAGAGAGAGAGAGAGAGAGAGAGAGAGAGAGAGAGAGAGAGAGAGAGAAGGAGAGAGAGGGCTGGCCTTGACTATGTGGGGGTCCTCCTGCCTCAGCCTCCTGAGTGCTGGGTTGCAGGCGTGGCCACCACGCCTGGTTCTCACCCTTCCCATAGTGGTGATTGAACTTGGGGCCTTTGTACTGAGTTTTACACTCCCAACTCTTTCTCTTTTTCTTTTTCTTTTTTTTTTTTTTTTGTCTTTTTCCTTTTATCGGTACCGGGGATCGAACTCATGACTGCCTGCTTGCAAGGCAGGCGCTTATACCGCTGAGCTAAATCCCCAGCCCTCACTCCCAACTCTTTTAATTTTATTTATTTATTTTTATTTTCAGACAGTTTTGCTAAGTCACTGATTTTCTTCCTGAAACTCAGGAGCTATTTATTTCAGACATATTTAGAAATGCAGACTTGGGCTCGAGCTCGCCATCCTCCCGTCTCAGCCTCCTACGGTACTGAGACTGCGGGGTGGTCAGGGGCCCCGATGGAAGGTTTTTCTTGCTGTCTCTGTGTCGTGGTCATGTGACCTACAAGGTATGGCAACTCCTTTTGCCTTCCCTTCCTCTGCTTTAAAGTGGGGGGACTTTTGTATTTACTGGACAGAGTCGGGGTGACTTTGTGATCTGGGTAAAATGCCGAGGCCCAGCGCCGTAGGATGGGGCTGCCCTGTGTCCTGCTGTCCACAGTGTCTCCAGAGCATGGGACTGACCAGGGGAGAGGCGGCTCCCGGCCGGGGTGGTGGCCTCTTTCTCTGCCGCTCTGAGACCCCCTGAGACTGATGCACGTTTAGAAGTTTAACTGCCAGACTCAGCAGGAAGCCGGGATCCTCACTTTGTAAATGTCCTGAGCCTGTGCAAGGGAGAGCCAGGACATTTTGTGAGTGCTGCACTGGCCCCGGACGGGGGTGCCTGTGTGCAGTATGAGAGGGAGAAGAGGCTTGCTTTTCCCCATTTTGCTCTGGCTGCTTTTGCTCTCTTCTGCCGCCCTGTCTTAGAGCAGCTGATTATGGACTGAAACCTCCATAAACCGTGAGCAAACCTTGGCTTCCGTCATTTTGAGTGTCTAGTATTTTGTCCCAGCAAGGAGAGAACAGTAACCCAGACAGTGCCTGTTGGCAAATGACCTTCTGAAAAAGGTGAGAGAAGAGGTTCCCTTCAGGATGTGGACCACGTGTTTGTGACCACCACTGTCGGTGTCGGATAACGTCTGTCTGCTGCAGGGTTGAGTTTCGGATGCACGGCTGTGCCTGTCATCAGTGACATCGCCAGAGATTAATTCCGGTCTTAGCAAGTGCCGAGCAGGTGGGCTGAAGCAGATCTGGAGTTAGGGTACCCCACCCCGACTTGGGTCACAATCGCCCTCCCTCTGCTTGGTGAGAAAGTGGGCCAAGGGGCGGGGATGGCTGCAGCTCCTCCTGGCAGGACATCCTGGTCCCCGTTCTCCCACCTGTGGGTCAGTGCCTTGTTTCTCGGGGACCTTTTCTGCTAGGGGCGTCGCCTGAGAGCAAGCCCCCCCCCCCGCCCCAGCAGCCCTGATGCTCTGTCGGTTTTCTTCTTGAAGGAGGGGGGCTTCAGTGGGGACCCGAGTGTCCTGTGGAAGGCTGTCCTTGGAGGTCCAAGGGAAGTCCGCACTTGGCAAAGTCTCGGGCATCCTGGCCCAGCTGAACCTCCAGGCCTGTGAGCCAGCCTTTGGGGCTCTGGCCGTGGCTGCGAATCCCATTTGGCACAGGGAGGAGTGGCAGGGTGGCCTCCTGGTCACTTCCGGATGGTGAGATTTGGATGCAATGTCTTCCGTGAGCACTTTTGGGTCCCTCGAGGTCCCCCGTGCCAATGCTGGGCTCCCTGCTCGGTGTGGGCTGCAGGGAGCCGGGCAGCAGTCCGCGCTGCGGGGCTGGGCCTCAGTCTGTTCTGCTGCTCCCAGAGTCTTCTTCCAACGGACACCAAGTCTCTCTTCTGTTGGAGTGGAAACATCACAATCAAACATTTATAAGCGAGGAAAGATTTATAGCCACGGTGGTTAGATTTTTTTTCAGATGCCACAGAAGCCAAGAGAACCTGGGAAACTACGAATTTTTTTAAAACTCTGTTAACAATGGTCGGCTTTATTCTATTTGTTTTCTCTGGTGCTTTAGTGACAGAGAGATACAAGGCAGCCGCGCACCGTGAAATTGCAGTGTCGGGAAGGGCAGGGCTGACAGAAGTGAGTGTTTTCCCCGTGGTAATTTATTAAGGCTGCCCGCCCTGCCTTGGGAAATGCAGTGTCTATTTGGGGCGTCTGCAGGTGATGGGAGCAGCGTTTATTCATCAGTCTCCCGCATCCTCCCTTCTCTTGAGGTGGGCGCTCTTCTGCGTACCGAAGGCTCGGGTGTAACTGGAGAAGGCACCTGATAAATTCCTGCTCCTTACTTTGTGCGGAATATTCTTACTCATTTTCCTCTGTGTAATTTAGAAATAACCCCAGGTCCTCGGGGGCAGATTTGGAAAAGAGGAAGCAATGAAAAGCCACTGTTGACATTTTTTTCCCACTGTCACTCAGCGCTTGGATTCTCTGCAGTTTTTACATTCTGTATAAGTGGCTTTGTCTCCTGCCTTTTCAGGGGCTTATTGTCTGCCCCACGCATTTACACGTATAATCGCAAAGTTTTATAAGCTTTTTCACTGTGTTCCACTATTTCTTCCTATGCGATGGTGAGTTTGTTTCTAAACGGTTTGCTGTTCTAATCTCTCGCGAATCTCTGCCCTCTAGACTGCTCCCCAAGGCACATTCCCGATGTGGTGGCCCTGTGTGTTGGTATTTCGGAGGCTTCATTGTGCTGTACTTTAGAACATTGCTTTCCTGAAAGCACGGGTTGGTGCTGGTGATGTGGGTCTGATTCATTAACGAGGTCACCCCTCCACAACCCCCTGGGATGTGACCCCCCGCTGCTGCCGCTGCCACTGCCAGGAGGCGGTGTGGATGCTCTCATGTCGCTGAGACCAGAGGACTCTGAAGAGAGGAGAGGAGGCTCTGTGAGCTGCGAGCTGGATGCAAACCCTGGAAAAACTAAGTACAGCTGCGTCCTGGGGAAGAGCCGCTCTGCTCCTGCACGCCAGCCTGCCACTGCACTGTGGATGCAGGACTTGCCCGTCCACTTCACAGTCATAGCGGCCCCTTAGCCCGTCTCCCCCTGGGTCTGTTTCCTGACTGCAGGAACCCCAACCCCGGCTACATGGCAGCAGATGTGCATCCACTCCTCATGGCTCCTCCCTGCCTGAGCACCGCCTCGTGTGAGGTCAGCAGTGCCCTTCCATCCTCACAGGAGCACAGGCTGGACGGTGACCTGCACAGGGGTGAGCGATCTAGGTGGTGCTCCCAGTGGAACTCCCACACCTGCTGATCTCTGGTGGAGCTGAGGCTGTGATGCTAGCACCGAGGAGTATATTTATTATGTATCACACACATCTACTGAAGAAAGAGAGAGAAACTAATGAATAAATCTCCCCCACTCCTATCCGTGGAAAAATTTGCTTCCATGAACCAGATCTGGTGCCAGGTGCTGGAGGGATACCCTCCCCTTCATTCCCCTGGGGCTCTGGGCTCCCGTTTTAGCCACCCCACTGCAGCTCTGGGTGTGTAACTCTGTGACAAACTCAGGATCCTGGCCAGGCCTGGGGATCGTCCTCCTGGAGCCTCCCAGCATGGCCACCATGCATGCCTTGTCTGGGTGCTGCCTGCTGGTTGGTGACTCCTGGTACCTTCTGCACGCCCCTGCTGGCCTGGGCTCTGCCCCGGGAGTGTGGCCCCTGAGCCCTGATGGAGATGCCGCACACCCAGGACCTGCTTCCCTGCTGTTTGGGGTGGGGGTCTGGACACTGACTCAGCTCTGCCCACCCTGGTTTTCATACTCTGTGCCCAGAATGCCGTTCCTCACTTGCCTGGCCATGGGGCCAGCTCTGGGCAGGCCTCCCAGTGAGCTGTACAGCCCAAGGGGCTTTAACCTTTCTTCCTCAGCAGAGTCTGAATCCCTGGTGGTAGGAAAGCCTGTCTAGCCTGGCTGAAGTGTTCATTTATTAAGGCTTATTAAGGTACTGTGTATCTGTTCCAGCTACTTTGTATCAGCTCCATTCTGTCTTTTGTGTTCTCTTTTTACCTTGATAATCTCTTTCCCCTTAAAGCTAATAATTATTTGTATTAAACTCCTCTGTTCAAATTATTAATTGAACCCCGAGTGATACCCCACCTCACTGAATCGTGAATGTTATGTGAGACAGCTCGTAGGATGCACGTGCGTCCCTGTCCTGTGATAGGAATTGCTCAGTGAGGGTTAGTTATTATGACCTTTGGCATCTTAGTATTTCTTACTGATCTTTTTAAAATTTTATTTTAAAGAGAACAAAAACAAAACAAAACAGAATAAAGCTGATCAAAACAAAACAGTGAAAGTGACACAGAACTCAAGGTACTAGAAAATCAGCAATTGCTACAATAATGCCTCATTATTTTCAAAATTGCCACCTATATCATCAAACATGATAAAATCAAACACAACGGAGCAGAAGAAAGCCAGTCAAAGCACAACACTGAATAAAACACAACAATAAAATAGCACAAAACAAAACAGAACAATATCAGATTTCAAAGACAAGACCGAAGGAAATCCCCCACAGTTTCTGTTTTGCATATTGTTGTCTTCTCAATAGATTTCAGTTGCTTTTGTGCCTCAGTTGCTAACAACTCAGCCTTTGTTCCTCTGAACCAGCCAGTTGCTGACAGAGAGGGCCTGGGGTGGGTGGGTGTGGCGACAGTGGCGGTGGGGTCTGGTCTCCCAGCCTGCGCACTGGCTGGCTCACGGGAAGGGCGAATTGGCTTCTTGTTCCTCCTCCTGAGACCCACATGGCTTCCACCAGCTCATGTGGAGCTTTCTTACTGATTTTTCTGAGCTTGTGTATGTTAAGAATGTGATCTTTAGAAACTTAGAAAAGCAGTATAATGTAAGGGCCTACAGCACGTCTAGCTAGAAGACCTGACTAGTGTTCGTCAGTAAGTAACCAGGCTGAGCACAGCTTAGAGTAAAAGAAGGTTGGGTCTGTGTTAGGGTCCCAAGATGCACTAACCTGGGGAAAGAGTTTTACCTCTTTTAACCTCATGTTTCTCATTCATAAAAAAGTGATAACATCCTAACTGTCTTTTAGAGTTGCTGGGGAGATTACAAGAGCCAGTTTTGCTCCAATAGTGTACATTTCATAAATATCATTTCTTCCCTCCTTAATGGAGTCTTTGGCTTTCATGACAAGTAGGTTAAGGAAGCACCAAGTGTGACCTTCACAGAGACCTTTGGAAGCTACCAAGGCAGGCATTGTTCTCTGTGGTTTTTCAGAGAAGAAGAACCAAAGCACAAACTCAACGAACTGTTGAGCACCACGCAGCTGGTTACCAGCAAAGGCAGGACCGGCGTTGCCTGTGGTGTGATTTGGTTGTATTCACAGGTCAGTGTAGGGTTCTGTGTTGCACAGCTCCCTGGCAAATCATGTCTGGTGTTCCTTTGGAGGAGACCTCTTTGTTTCAATTTGTGCATTTTGCGTTAGAATGTACCTTGATTTACTATTTTATATCAGTTAACTATTTACCTGGTGCATAGTTTCTCAAACTTTTAACTTAAATCTGTATATCAGATGCTTGGACTGTCTCTTTTGTACTTTTATTTTTGCCAATCTGTCAATCTTTGCCTATTAACTGGCATATTTTGTCCATTTACATTTAGTGTAATGACTGATATTTTACCTGTGCTCTCACTGTGTGTTCTGCCTTGCTTGTTCCTGTATAATTTCTTGCTTTCTTTTCAGTTGAGGGAGAGCGGGAAAGAATGGGATAAACAGTTCTCAGCTTCACAGTTGTACATTTTTGCATCATTGTTTTAGTGTCTGCTCTGTAGCGCTCAATGCCACTTCTCTTTATCAATATCTAAGATTATTTGATAACATTCCCGTATTTCCAGAGAACTCCTTATAATATATTGGTTCCGTTTATTGTACTTCTCAGTTACATGCCACTTTTCTCCTGTAGGTTCGTACCCTTTTCTATTGACAGTGACATGTTACAGGGTTAATATTCTGTCATATCATCCATGTGTTTCTCATTTTCTGTCTCTTTTTTCCTACCTGCTTATGTTGTCTATCTGAGCTCACTTTCTTCTGTTCCCTTAGAATTCTACTTAGTGGTGTTGCCACAGGTAACAGTATCAATTTTTGTTTATCTGAAAGTGCCTTTGTTTCATTTTTATTCTGGGGGACTCTTTCTCTGGATAGTAGGAATCTTAAGTTGGCAGTTACTGTCTTTCAACATTTGGAATATATCATTATGTTGTCTTCTGGCTTGCATTGTTTCTTTTGAGGGGGTACTGTCATTCGCACTATTTTTACTTTCAAGGTAATTTTTGTTCAGTGGCTGCTTTTTTAGAAAAAATAAAATGAGAAAATTCTGAGGTGTAATTTGGATACAATAAAACACATCCATTTTGAACGTATCTCCTGATGAGTTTTGACAGGTGTATTCACCAGCTAATCACCACTGCAC
This sequence comes from Cavia porcellus, assembly GCF_034190915.1. Lineage (NCBI taxonomy): Eukaryota > Metazoa > Chordata > Mammalia > Rodentia > Caviidae > Cavia > Cavia porcellus. The sequence continues at coordinate 6,048,810 of NW_026947499.1, read as the reverse complement.
GGCAGGAGGCTGCCAGGATGCCTGCCGGCTTCTGATGCTTCATCCCAGCCAGGCTTGGCCCACCCTGTTCCCAGGCAACCCCTGGCACGCTCTGTCTCTAGACTGGGTTCTTCTCTGGAGTTTCACTGGTGTGAAAAGATACATCTGGAGTCTTTCGCTCTGCACGTGCTGTGAGACTGTGCATGGGGCTGTGGGTGTCAGTGCCCAGCCCCACACCCTGCTGCACCCCAGTGGCATCCCTTTGTAGGGACACCATGGAGCACTTACTCACCCGTCCCTGTTCCCATCTGTGAGCTGTTCTGAGTGAAGCTCCCTGAACGTTGGTGTGCAAATGTTCCTGTGGGTGTGTGCTCACATGTTATTGGAGTAGCTATCCAGCAGTGAGTTGTAGTTCAGTGTGTATGTAACCTTCTGAGAAGTGGCTACATTGTTTTTCAAAGTGATAGCATGGTTTTCTGAGCGATTAGTTCACTCTGTGCCCTTGTCAACATTTGATATTGTCAGTCTAATTTTACCCATTCTGGTAAATACACAGAATTAGCTCTCTGTAATTTTATTTACCTAATGGCTAAGTATAGCTAAATATTTTGGGCGTTTTTCCTGTGATTATTTGGCCTTCAGGTATTTTTTTAATTTGGTTGGAGAATAGCTATTTAAATATTTTGCCCATTAAAAATCAGGTTTATTATTTTCTAATTATTAAGTTGTAAGAGTTGTTTTCATACTCTGGAATACCAGCCATTTATTAAATATATATTTTATAATCATTTCTCCCTAGTTTGTGGCTTTCCTTTGTATTTGTGTTATCAGTGCCTGTAAGAGCAAAGTTTTATATTTTGACAGAGTTCAGTTGTTAGTCTTATAATATTGTATCTTAATCTTGACCCTGTTTCATATCACAAGGATTTTGTGTTGTTTCCTTGTAGGTTTTTTATGGTTTTCACTCTAGTGTTTGGGTTTGTAATTTGTTATAGTTTGTTTTGTATGTGGTGTGAGCTAAGGATGCAGGTTCTTTCTTCTCATCCTTTCTGTCTTTTTCCAGCTGTCCTCTCCTCTCATTCCTGTCATGATTTATGTTTTGCAAAATCCCAGTAACATTTGTTAGCAACAAGAGCAACGGCAGCCTCCCTTTCCCATGGAACTGCTCTTGGAACTGTTCAGCGAACTGTGTGTTTTGAGTCTGTTCCGAGATCCTGTCCCTCCTCCACAGCTGTGTGTCCGTTTGTCCCTGCTGTCTTGGTGGTGTTGAAAATAAGTAAAGGCTCCAAATTTCTGTCTCAGCCCTGTTCTGCTTTTCTTTTCTTTTTTTTTTTTTTTTAAATTTTTTTGTCTTTTTCATTTTTACCGGTACCAGGGATCGAACTCATGACCGCCTGCTTACAAGGCAGGTGCTTATGCCGCTGAGCTAAATCCCCAGCCCCTGTTCTGCTTTTCTAAATCTTTCGATTTCCCCGTAAAAAGACGTCCAGCAATTTCTACAAAAAAGATTGCTGGGAGTTTGACTGTGACTACATTGAATCTATAGATCATTTTTGGGGAGAATTAATGTAAATTTTGACAATATTGACTTATGACCTATGAATGTCATACTTACATTAGTTGTTAGGTCTTTTAAAATTTGCTTAGCAATGCTTTGTAGCTTTTCATGTGCAGATTTTGCAAATACTTTGCTGAACTTACCTCTAAGTTTCCTATTTCTTGATGCTGTTGCATGTACAGGGTGCTGTTCCTTCAAATTTTGGTTTTAATTGTTAATTTGGAAATAGAATTGATTTTTAACATTGATCTTGTATTCTGTGATTTACTGGTCTCGTATCTAGTACTTCTTAAAAAGATTCTTTTAGGACTTTCTATGTAGATGATGAATGATGGTGTTCTGTGCAAGAAAGTTAATTTATTTCTTCATGCTTTGTCTTTGAGAGCTCCAGGCCAGTGGTGTTTAGAAGCGATGAGGCTGGAAAACCTTGTTTTTCCTGATCTTTTCAAGAAGCCCCCAGTCTTCTCCCCTAGACACATTACTGGTGCAGCTTGTGTACATGCGTGTTTTATAAAATTGAAGGTTTCTTTTTTTTCTGCTGTCTTTTTTAAAATTTTATTTTAAACAGGATAAAACAATAAAACCAATCAAAACAAAGCAGTGTAAGAGGTACAGGACTTCAAAACATTACGAAATCAACAGTAGTTACCATAATGCCTTCTGATGTCTTCAAAATAGCTGCAGATATAAGCCCAAACCAGGTCCCAACGCCTGGTGGTGCACCCTAGCAGTGAAGCATTCAGTAGGTTGACCTGGAGGGACAGGCCCAGCAGAGGCTGCCCAGGTCTGTGTCTCCCTAGTACACTGCAGTGGGCGGGAACAGCTAGCCGGCAGATTCAAACAAACGGTAACAGACAAACAGAAAAAAAAAATTGGGCCTCCTACATACACTTGTATGGAAGGAGCAAAAAGTATGGGAAAAGGGAGCAACAAGAAAGGGTCCTCAGTCCCCAATCCTGAGAACACTGATTCAGGAAAGGTAAATGCAAAAGAGAATGAAGACAGAAAACATGCAATATCAGACACGGCACCTATAGACATAAAGCGGTATCTCCGGAGCCTCATAGACGAGTTCAAAAATGAACTATTTAATGAAATAAAGCAAGAAATAAGTAGAATAGTTAGAGAAATGCTAAGCACCGCCCAAGAAAAAACAGATGGTGGAATGGAAGAACAGAAAAAAAGGGGAGAATTATTTGATGGAGAAAATAGAGAAAACATAGAATACCTGAAGCAGGTTCAAAGAGATTACCAGGAAACTAAAAACTCTATCGAAAGCTGGCATAACAGCTTGAAAGAAATTAAGGATAGATTATCAGAACTGGAGGACAGATTTGTAATGTGGGAGCATGAAATGAAAAACTTCTTAAAAATAACAAGAAAACAAACAGCAATAGTACAAAGACTAGAAGATGACAAGAGGATCTATAACTTAAGAATTAAGAACATAAAAGAAGAAGTAGGGACACAAACAAATGGACTACAAAAGCTATTCACAGAAATAATCCAGGAGAATTTCCCTAATTTAGCAAAAGGTAAAGATACTCAGATGTATGAGGCATACAGGACCCCAGCCACCTACAACCCAAACAGAGCTACACCCAGGCATATAATAATAAAAATTCCAGAAATCCAATATAAGCAAAGAATATTAAAAGCGTCAAAGACAAGAAACAGATCACTTACAAGGGAACACCCATCAGAATTACAGCAGACTTCTACAAACCATCAAATCATGAAGAGCATGGGGGGAAATAATTCAAGCTTTGAAAGATAATAACCTCCAGCCAAGATTGATATATCCTGCACAACTGTCCCTAGAAATTGATGGAAAAACAAGGTGCTTCCAGGATAAAGAGGAACTAGGGGAATTTGCAACCACCAATTCAACTCTACAGAGAATACTGCAGGATATTCTAAAAATGAAAAATACCAAGATTCCAGAAACAGTGGCAGAGAGGCCACAATGAATGGAGTGGAAAGCGAAATGAAGACAAACTGACAACTAATGACAGAAAAAGAGCTCAACAGAAATGAGGCAGAGAAGGTTGGATGGTATGAACAGCCATTTTGGAGAAAACAAGACATCATAATAGGTAGTGCTGATTTAATATCCTCTTGTTTTGAAGTCCCATCAAGCTTTTGTTCTTCTGTCTCCATCGGTTTTAACATGTTGTATCTTATTAGATTTTATTATATGTGATAATATAAACAAAAACTTTTATAGACAAGGAGATTATACAGAAACCGTTGTTCATTTTCTGTTAGTTGATTCTAAATACCCTGTAATACTGTCATTCTCTTCAATGGTTTTACATTGTCTTGATACGTTTGATGCTACAGTATACAAAGTTATACCCAAATATTTTAAGGGAAGAGACATTATGGTAACTACTATTATGTCGAGATTATCTTGTGGTGAAACACTATTTTGCTTAAATGGCTATGTTTTGACCTGCGCTGTTTTGTTGTTATGTCCTCTTTTTTTTATCTCAATCTCCTTTTTATTATCTACTTTTTCATTTTTATCCTTTTAATTAAGGGAAAAATAAATAAAAAATAGCAGGATATATTATAGTAACCCACTTTGATTTCCTATTAACTTGATTTTAAACTCTGTATTGCTCTCACCATCTTGTTTTGACTGATTTTCCTCTATTCTGTTATGCTAGATAGTAACAAGTTTGAAAGTCTAGGCAACAGCTATGAAGACAATAAGATCCATTGTGATGCCCATTCTGGTTGACTATTATCTTCTTTTGAAGTCCTCTAATGTCTCCAATGTTTTGGTTTTATTGGTCTTATTCTTTACTGTTTTGTTCAATTTTATTATAACTGATGATATAGGCAATTCTTTTTAAGATAACAAGAGGCATTATGGTAACCATTGTTGATCACCTTGTGTTTTGTTTTTACATTATGTAGTATGTCCATCCTTTTGATTTGACTGACTCTGTCCTGGTATGTCACATTTGGTTTTACTTTCTTCAAAAAAAAAAGTACTAAGAACTGTGGGAGTAATAAAACCCAAAATGTGTAATTGTCATTGTACAAAAGAAAGGAAAAGAAAGTTCTCTAAAAGATATAACTGCATATATATTTAAGTGTATAAGATAGATAACCACATTACTGAGTTTTGTTGGATCATTGAACAAAACTGTTTGCAGTCTCACTGTTTGAAAGTCCCCTCTATATGCTTTAATTTTGTAACTTCAACAACTATTTCTAAGATGACAATATGTAATTAACTAGTGATTTCCTACTGTTTATTTTTTCTGAAAGTCTGTATAACTTGTACCCTTTTTCTTTTTTCTCCTTAAATAAAATTAAAAAAAAATAAAAACAATTAAAAAAACAGCTGCAGATAACTTGGGACATAGTAAAAATCAAACAGAACAGAATAGAATAGAAACAATAAAAACAAAACAATGAATGTGATAAAGGACTTCAAGCCTATGGTAGATCCAAAGTTGTTTCCATAATATGTCTTGCTGTCTTCGAAGTAGCTGCTTCTGTCTTCATATTTAACATGATCAAACAAAACAAGAGAGAGTAAAACCCAACCCAACAAAACAATAGAAATGATATAGGACTTCAAAGCGAGACCACAGGGAATCAGCAATGGCTGCAACCCTGAGAAGGAGATCCCCTAGATGCCACAGTGCATACCGCTGCCCTCGGAGCCCCTGGTCAGCCCGCTGGCCCTAGACCTGCCGTGCTAGTGAGACACCCGAGCACACAGGCGTCCAGCTGCCTTTCACCTCCATGGCCATCATCACAGCTGTGATTCTCCAGATAAGCCGGGCGCTGGCAGGAAGGTGGGGATCAGTCCTTCTTCTTTGCCAGCCCGAGTGCCAGAAGGGGCTGGAGTCTGGCTGTTCCTGGTCCGGCAGTGGCCCACGCATGGTGCTGGTTCCCAGACTGGGGTTTCTTCCCGGAGTGAAGGTTTCTTCAATGAAAGGTTTTATGATTATGTTTCATTGTGTCAAATTTTTCCTTTTCATGTTTTAAATTGATCCTTTTGAAATTTTTAATTTTGTTGTTATGGGGCAGTTCATGGGGGTTTCAAGTGTTTAGCCAACCTGGAGTTCCTGTGACGAATTCTACGTGGCTGTGATGTATGACCATTTAAATTCATCCCTAGACTCCAATTGTTAGCATTTTGTTAAGTTTTGTGCACTTCTGTGAGTGACAGCTTTCACGTGTTTGTGTGGCTTTGTTACCAAGACAGTGTGGAGGTGGAGCATAGGTAAGCAATGCAGTGTTAGCTGCCCCCAGAACAACTGCCAAGGATTGCTTTTAATATTTTCCATAGATGCTTGATAAAATTGGCCACTGAGTCATCTTGGAATTTTCTTACTAGGAACATTTTAACTATCAATTCAATGTTACTCATAGGTTAACAGCAAATTATGTTACTTCGCATGTATGGGGTTTTATAGGTTGCTTTGCAAGGCATTTTCTCATTTCTGAGTTGTTGAATTTATTTACAGAAGGTTGCTTGTAATAGCCCCTTATTGCCCTTTAACACGAGCAGAATTTGCAGTGATGCCTAAATAGTCCTCCTGATAGTCACACGTTTTTGTGGCACTGGGGGGTTGAACTCAGGGTCTTCACACTAAACTATATGTGTATGTCCCCGGCCCCCTTTTAAAAATAAATTAATTTTGAGAGAAGATCTTGCTAAGCTGCTAAACTGTCCAGGTCGGGCTCACATTTGTGATCCTCCTGCCTCGGCCTCTCACGTGCTGGCGTTACAGGTGTGTGACTGTCCCTTTACCTGGTTCTTCTTTGTTTTCTTACTGATTTGTCTGGCTAGAGGCTAACTGATCTTCTCAGTCTTTTCAGAGAACTAGCTTTTGCTTTTATTTTCCGTTTCACTGTTTTGGCTTCTACCTTTACTGTTTCCTCCTTTCTGCTTACTTGCATTTAGGTCTAGTTGTTGATTTTTTTCTGCATCCTTGGCAGGCTGGTGTGGCTGGAAAGCGTCTGGATGTCCCCCGAAGCCTCATGGGGTCCTGGGTGCAGGCGTCTAGAGTCTGTGACTGATTCATGGTCCAGTGTGGGGATTGTGGGTGTGAGCAGCCTGCACACAGTGAGGGGCAGAAGGAGTCTTCTCTTGCACGTCTCCCTCTTGGTTTTTATTGCCTTTGCTGTCTTCTGCCACCCTGAGCTGTTGCCCTCTGCCATGAGCCGCCCTGTGTTGGAGCCAGCCAGGTGTGGGCTGAAACCTCCACAAACCGTAGCTAAATAAACCCCTCCTTCATTCTGGGTGTCTGGTATTTTGTCTTGGCAATGAGGGAAAAGTAACCAAAGCATTACCAAAGCATAGTCGTCTCCGTCCCGTAGGCGTGTCTTATGTAATGGTGTAGACAGAAGAATTCAGAAACCATGTCAGGGCTTTGCCAGGGTGAGAAACTGAGGGACTGTGAGGCCAGAAGAGAGGAAGAGCTTCTCACAGATGAGTTGCATTTGGAGGTTGCATTTGGAGGTAGTGGCTCACGATTCTAAAACTGTGCATTTGTGAGTGCTCATGTGTACATGAACGGTGCATACATTTAAACATGTGGATTTGCACAGTATTGATGTGTAGGTATTCCTATTTAAGGTTATAGGTTTATACGTGCTCAGGTATGCATGTTTAAGTGTGGATTTGAATGTGTGGTGCTTATTTATATGTGATTGCTCTCTGTCTGTCTCTGTCTCTCTCTGCTGTGTGCAGTTAGAGGGCTAAGAATCAGTGGCCTTTCAGTGGTCAGGGTGGTACCTAGCAGCCAGCCTTTGCTCCTTTATGCCCTTCTGTTCTAAGTGTGGAGGGTTGGTTCCATGTCTGCATGGACTAGTGCAAGATGAACCCATCACAACTCTGTGCAAGAAAAGTTGGTGGTTGCCCATCTTGAGGACACAGGACAGAGTCGAAGGGGATTCCCACTGGTTAATGTGGGACAGTTTGAACACTAGATAAAGGTGACTTTGATAAAGCAGGAACTCAACTATTAACACAATACATAAGTAAATAATTACCTAAATGGTGGGGGAAGTAGGTGTCTTGCACACAGTAGGCTGCCAACTCCTCACCCTGTAGGAAGGGAGACTGGCAGGGGGAAAAGTCAGTATAGTGTCGTGGTAAGTAAAGACTGTGCCCGCACAGAGCCTCAGCCCATGCAAGATCAGGAATGTTGATAGCCGGCGGGTCACTGGCTTGACCTCAGCAGCTCCCCAAAGGCTGCTGACTGGTTCCTGGGGACACGCAGTCATCCCACAGTGGTGAGCCCGGCTGTGCCCTGACTGGGAGATTGAAATCAGCATCATCAGCGAGGGTGGTTGAACGCTGTGTGTCCCCAGATTTGGTTCTCTGAAAGGACGCCCCCCCTTGTCGCGGTATGTAACATGGGCACACATCTGATCACCAGTGAACATCAGACAAGCCCACAATGAAGAGAGGCCGATTTGTACAAAGGAAGTGGTAAGACAGACAGACAGACAGACACACATACACCCAGACACAGAGTTGTGTATTCTTTGGGAGCAGTAATTTAATGATTGAAAGGGTGGACAGTCTCGGGTTGGTTGGTAAAAACTGGAACAGGAGGCATCGCGTAGATTTAAAGATCGTATAAGCATTAAATGTACTAATGTGACAACCGTGCTGTGCTCATGTTCTAGAATATTCCTCCCCTTGGAAATTCTCACCAAGAGCTTGGGGGAAGGACCGTAGCCTGGGTGAAGGCCTCCTGAGGGCTGATGGGGATAGAAAATGAGTGCTGCTGTGCACACGTGTGCCTGTGTGGGTTGCGTGTGGGGATGTAGGTGCACTAGAGTGAATCAAGCAGCCTCACGCGCCGTAGAGCACAGGAGTGACCGGCGGCGAATCCGAGTGGAGGCCGAGTGAGCCGGGTGCCCGTTTGGAGCAGAGAGGCAGCTGCCTCGTGGGGAGCACCTGCACCGTCCCACCACTCTGCCTGGCACGGGTGTTCTCGACTCCCACGCGCTGCTTGGTTGGCTTTGCAGAGTCGTGCACGGAGCCAGTGTGGGGGCGGCAGGGGCACCTCCCTTTGGCTCTGATTTCCGCCGTGGGCACAGTTAGCCAAGGTGGGTGGACTCTGCATGCAGCTCCTCGTCTGTGAAATTCTTTTTCATATCATTTGCTGATTAGTTGATTCCTTTTTATTGATTTATAAATGTTGGCCATGATTTTGGGTATCCATCATTTTTTTAAAATTTAGGCATCCAATACTGCCTCTGGTTTGTCACTTACCTTCATTTTTTTATGGAGTCTTCTGCTGTATATGTTAGAAATTTTGCCACGATCGAATTATCAATCTTATATTCTGTGACTTCGCTTTTTGTCTCCTATGATAAATCTCAAACCTTGTCTCCCATTTTAAAAATGTGATCTTATTTATTTTGTGCATCTCAGTGACTTGGGTATGTGTGGGTTTGTATACGGTCCTGTACCCCGTAATGACAGTTCCGTCAGCGATGACCCACACAGAGGGCGGGGTGCAGTGTCCAGCCCTGGTGTGAAGTAGGCTGACCCCCCAGGCGTGTGAAGGGTACCCGAATCTCACACAAGCCTCGTGTGTGTCCACATGTTTGCCATGCTGCTCATTGCTAAATGATGCGTGGTGTAACCGCACACCCATGCTATGTTTTGTATTCACTCACAGAGCGTTGTGAGTTTGTTTCTTACTTTGAAATTTTGTATAGTGGGAGCAGTTGTGACTTCCATGGACCACAGACGCAGTTGCCAGGGCCTGTCGTGTCTGCAGGGGACCTCAGGGGAGCAGGAGGGGAAATGGCCAGGGCTCCTGGCTGCCACCCGCCAGCTGTCTGTGTCTGTCTGTCCGCAGACACTGTTTCTTCTGGCCTTCACTTCCTGGGCGTCAAAACGAGGGCGTTAATTTACAATCTCTAAATTCCCTTAAATTCTTGTTTTCATGAGGTTGCCGTGTTGAAATCTCATCTCTGGAAAGATTTAACATCAGCGCAGTTGAAGACCTTTGACTGGAAAGTAGATTATTGAAAACATTATTATTGAAAGTAGATGCCGAAAATCAGGGACAGAATAGACCATGGCAGACCTTTTCTGGCACTGGCGTTTCCTGGGCCTGGATGATGGTCCGTGACAGTCCTTCTCAGGGAGGCTGCCCCTTGCTGGTGCAGGTAACCGAGGAGGCCGGAGGAGACTGGCCACTCTGTCCTCCTCTTGAGATTCCCAGTGCACCCTGGCTCACTCAACTCCGCAGTTCCGAGGTGGCTGTCACTGAAGCCCAGAGGACGCAGGAATCAGCCTGGTGTGTGCCCCTGTGCTGTCACCATGCCATGGCCGTCACGGTGCCCTTTGGGATTGTTCCCGCCTTGTTAATTACTGTTTGGGCAGCTGGTCCTAATCCCTTAGCCCAGGCACAGGGCCAGGCCCGGCCGAAGACGGCTCTTGTCTTTGCTGAATTTGCCATTGTTTTGCCCCTGCACATGGCTCTGGAGCCCTGAATGGAGCTTTCAAGTAGGGCTCGTCCCACAGGGATCGGGGTGGGGTGTGGGGGTGCTGGCTCCTAGGCAGGCGCTGCCCCCTAATGAACGCCACGCTTCTGAGGCAGGAACAGGCGCCCTCTCTCTCCGGCTCTGTTCTCCGCTGTGCTGCCTCTGTAGACCAGTTACGCCAGCAGGAGACAAAGGGTACCTGTGTACGCTGGGCGCGGTGGCCTCCCCGGCCCCATCTGAAGGTGACAGAGTGAGCGGTCCCTCTCTGCTGACCCCGAGCGCCAGTCCTCAGCACCGTTTAGATCCTCCATGCCAGGCTTCTGCAGAGACGGGCTGCCACTGAAAACATTTTGCTTCGAGCATGAAAGTGAAAACATTTCTGTCATCCAGAAATCTGCTTATTTATCTCTCAGGAAAACATTTATAAATACAGTTTGGAGGAGATGGGAGGCGTCATGTTCTGGCGATGTTGTTCAGCTCCTGGGCACCTGGGCTTTGCATCCGGGGTGGGGTGGGGTGTAGGTGGGGTGGGGGAGCTGCCTTTCCCTCCCCGGAGTCCACGCGGTGCCTTGATGGAGGCTCATTTTCAATTGCGGGAGAAACCGTGAAATAAATAGCTCTGGGTGAAGACCTTGAGTGTTACGTGGTGATCTATCTCCTCCTCTCTGTGAAGCTAATAAGAGACTCTTACTAAACCTGAAATGAATCTACAGGAATTGGACTCATTAAAGACTTAAAATACACCTCACCATCCAAGCCCTCAGGCAATTCCAGCAGAAGGCTCCTTGAGTATGAAAAGAAGAAATAAGTACTCAGAGTCCAACGCACGACAGCAGGCCGCCCCGATGGCTGGGGGGGGGGGGGTCTGGAGCGATTCCTAGTTGGGGGCCGGGGCCGGGAGTGCTGGGGGACACTGGTGCATTTTCAGCCCTGTGGGGCGGGGGAGAGCTGGGCGGTGGGGGCAGCAGCAGCGACCTGACTAGACTGAGGGAGGAGAGGGGGGACCGTGGACTAACGTGGTAAATGCCATTTGGGGAACAGAGGGGCTCAGTTCAGAGGCAGAGATGAAGTGCTGGCAGGGACAAGCCAGTGGCTGGGGACATTTGTAGGAATCACAGTTTGCCTGTGCTAAAGTAAATCAGATCTGAAATTCTGCCCAGCCACGAGGGTACAGGCAGCTCCCCAAAATGGACTGACGGCAGCTTAGCAGGATGTGCCGGAGACAGGCGTTTGGGTAAGGAATGTATTAGTCAAAGAGAGGAAGTGTGTGATCTCTCTCTCTCTCTTTTTTTTTTTTTTGTGTGTGTATTTTTTACTTTGCTTTCTAAATTTTCTGAAAATCTCCTTGGATCTGATCGTTTCACATTGTTCTCCCAGAAAGGAATATTTTCAAGGGTTGTAGGATTCCTGAAAACAGACGCAGGGGCTTGTCCACGTCTCTGATTTGCAGGAGGAAAGATTTGTTTTGGCTCCTGGTTGGGAAGTCCCCATTGGAGTTCAGCAGGGTAAACACGGAAGCGTCACTGTGGGAAGGTCTGGGGGAGCAGAGCGCTCCCCTCATGGAGCACAGCGAGTGGAGATGGGGGCGGGGCTGGGAAGAGACACAAACCCGCCATCTCTTCCCACCAGGCCCCGCCTCCCAGCATGATGTGGCTACCAGTCCTGTTGTCCAGTCGTCCTTCTGAAGCCCTGCCTGCCAGCCCAGGAGGCTTTCAGGGGACCTCCAGGTGTAAAGCACCGCAGGTCGGAGTGTGACTGTGTCCCCAGGCCCTGGGGTCGGGGTGACGCAAGGATCATTTTCAATCCTAAGAGGATGTCGCGTGTGTTTTTCCGTATCAGACTGTTTATGTTTTGCTCTGGAACTTTCCAGAGCTCCTTGGCAGGGTGTATGGTGCTGGTGTGGAGAGACGCAGCCAGCCCGACGTCAGTAGGCTTTTCCTAGAAAGGACGGGGCAGAAGTGCTCCTGGTGGTGCGAGCTGTCACCTGTGGCTGCTGTCTGTTACCTCGTTGCAGTAGGCGAGGGAGCAGGACTGTGTTCAGGGGCAGTTTAGTGCCAGACCTGGTGCCGGGCTGATGCCCGCCCGAGGACAGCGGCTCACGGCCCTGGACGAGGAATGCGGACGTGAGAAGTAAACGTGGGTGTTAAATCCACTGTGCGCTGTGAGGCTGCTCGCTGCCTCAGTGCACACCGCCTCGTGAGGCCGAGTGAGGTGAAAAGGAGCCACAGGTGCTTCTGGCTTGAAGCACGAAGCCATTTTCTTGGGCAGGCGGCCGGCAAGGGTCCCCGACCTGATGGCCAGCTGTGTGCATCCTCTTAGCTGTGCGCTTTCCTGATGCTCCCACCGCAGTTCCCAGGGCACAGTCTAAGACTGTCTCCTGCAGAAGGACCAGGGGGAGCAGCTGCAGAGGACCCTGGGCCTCGGGGCCTGGTCCCTGGCTCAGGCTGACCCTCCTCTGCAGGGCGCTGCCTGCTGCTGAGCCTTGAGCCCTAGAGGAAGCCGGGGCGAAGGTTTTGCTTGGGCCTCAGTCTCCCCTCAGCCCTGTGTCCTGCAGACCCCTTCGTGCAGTCTCAGTCCTGCCAGGCTGCTGAACCCCACTCATCCACTAGGGCTCCCAGGAGGCAGAGCTGGGGGACACTGGTGCCTCCTTTGTGGCTGGCACAGGCCAGAGGCATCAGCAGTGCCTGTGCCCTGCAAACTCAAGTGAGAAATTGTGACTTGGATTTATGATTTTTTGCAGCAAAATACATTTTCTGATTGTTATACTCTGACGCTCACCTGTCCCGTGTCCTCTGTGGGCATGTGTTCACCAGTCCCAGGGGCACAGCTGCACCCAGGACTGGGGCCTGTGCTGCCCACCTGCAGTGGGGAGTGGGCTGGGCTGTCTCGGGTCGGCGTGAGGCCTGGGCGCAGCTGCCCTTCTGAGGTCCCTGCTTGGAATTTGGAGCCTCAGAGCTGACAGGAGAGAGGGTGGGGGGAGTGGCCACACAGCTCTGCTCTCTGCTCTTCTCAGGGACTCCTCAGTGTCCCCCCAAGAGTCCTCTTCCTCCTGATCCTGCTTAGCTTGAAGCTTTCCTATCCAAGTCCTGCCTCCCAGTGTCATCCAACATTTTGGGTTCTAACTGGGGTAAAGATTGAATGGGTCTCTTGTGCCCAGTGTTTGAATAGGAGTCTGCATTCTGGTGACCTGGGTCTCTTGATTTCTGTTTTTTAGCACTAGGGATGGAACCTCGGGCCTCATGCGTGCTTGGCACATGCCGTGTCTCCGAGCCACGCATCCAGCCTCAGATTCCTTTATGACTCAGAGCTGGCTTTTGTTGCTCCCTGGGGCAACATTCATGTCAGCTGAAAGTGAGCATTTCGTTAGTCTGGTGCAAGAGCCGCGGGCAGGAGGGTGGGGGGCAGGAGCTCTCCAGGTGGGAGGATTCCCAGTGCTCCCTGCAGCTGCCTGCGGGGCGGGACAGGACCCCTGGCTTCAACTCTGGGTGGCCCCCGGTGTGGTCAGCACTGCAGTGACTCTCCCATCCGTGTGGGTCCCAGCTCTTCCCGACCCAGTGACTCTTGCTGAGGCTGCAGCCAGGACTCCGAGGGCTCCTGGCTGACATCGCCTTCCACGTGGCCATCCTCGAGGATCGTGGGCACCAAAGGAGCAAGACCGGGGGGCACCTGGCAGCTGCCTCCTTCCGGGGAGGGGCTCCACCCCACTGGAAGATGTGCCCTGGGCTCTGGTCACTGGGAGGAAGTGGGGTGGACACTGCAGCTGTCTGCCCGTCCCAGGATCTCTAGGACCACCACGCACTTCCTGAAGCTACGGAGAACATAGCTGTATTTTCTTTTTGTCTTTTTGAGATAAGATCTCACTATGCAGTTCAGGCTGGCCTGGAGCTCCCTTTGTAGCACAGGCTGGTCTCGAACTCACAGCGATCCCCCTGCCTCAGCCTCCCGAGTGCTGGGATTACACCTGCATTTTCATCATACAGCAAAGCCAGTCTCCCCGTGATTCCACCTCTGTCAGTCCTGATGGCTTTCGCTCAGGCATGCGCGCCAGCCTTTCTGGGTCAGGGAGGGGGAAATGAGCAGATTGGACATGGCGGGGCTCCCGTGTCCTCTGGGCCCGGCAGAGGCACACTGCCGGGCACTGATGGGAAGCCGTGACTTCTGAGGACCAGCTCCGGGCTTCTAGCCCATGGGGGAAGTCGCTGGAAAATTCTCACCCAAACCGAACTTGGCCTTTCTTTGTAATCTTTTAATGCTGCCCTTTTGAAGGTGGTAAAGCAAAGTGTTTGTCATTTTCAGCTGGAAGGTTCTGAAAAGCTCCTCAGTACCCCGCTCCTCTGACGGAGCTGTATTCCTGCCCCGGCTCTCCTGTCTCCTGTACTCTGCAGAGGAGAGGGGTGCACATGCTCCCCCAGGACTGATCTAAGTGTGGAGATCTCGGGGCTCCCTGCAGGTGTGAGCGAGGGGAGCCTGGTGAGGACCGATGTCACAGCTGCCCCAGCAGGGGACGGCTTGCGGCTGGAGCTGCTGGGCACAGTGACCTCCCTGTGGGCTGCGGGTCCCTGGATTCAGGGGTGGCTTTGGAGCCTGGAAGCCTGAAGGGATCGGACTTCCCTCTCCACTGCGGTGGGACTCCCAGACACATGCTGCGGCCAGGCTGATGACCAGAAGGCAGGGAGTGGCCATGTCAGGGCAGGGGCAGCAGTGGCCACGATGAGCCCAGAGCCCCTTCCTGTCTCTCTGGACTGCTCAGCTTCCACAGTGGTCACTGCAGAGAGTTACGGGACAGAGCTGGCACCTAAACCTGGTTGTTTTGAGAGAAGCAAAATATCAGTTTTGAGGAAGCACCTCTCCATTTTAAATGTGGATGTAGCTCAGGGGCATAGTGTCTGCCTAACAAACACAAGGTCCTGAGTTCGATTCCTAGAACCAAAAAAAATTTTAAATGTGGACACTTTAAAATCCCTGAAAAGCACAGGAAAATGCATCTGCCCACCAGTTTGCCCGCTCTACCTGAGAGCTATTTCAGGCGATGCCCCCGCCGTCGGGGACCCCACGTTGCACTAGGTTACTCTCTTCTCTTCTGAGCCTCAGATCTCTCCTCAGCCAGTCTGATCCCTAAATAAATGTTAATTCATCTTTTCATTCACATAAATGAAGCATGGAGAACTCTAGCAAGCGTTTAAATTTAAAACATTTTATTATAATAAAAGATGCCTTGCGGTGAATCCGAGCCTCCTCCTCACTCCAAAGTCCCCTCTTGAGAGGCGCAGCCATCGGTGGCAGTGTGCTGTGTCTGAGCGCCACGCGTGTCAGATCAGATGCCCCCTCCCTGCACCCCTAGGCCTCATTTGCAGATCGCTTTCCTCTTCTGGCCGATAACCTCTCCTGGTTTGAATTATAAAATCAGTTTCATTTGCACTGTGTTTTCTCTGTTCTGACTGTGACACTCCCCCCCCTCCCCCCCCTCCGGGCTGCTCGTCCTTGGCAATCCATGGCTGGGACTGGGGAAAGATGAAGTTGGGAACTGTCTGGTTGCTTGGCCAGGTCCTTGGAATCTCCTGCTGCTCCTGGCTGAGCTGGGATCCTGGGGTCACAGCTCCCTCCAGCTCTCCGCTGGGAGGAATGGGGTTGGAGGGACCTGAGTGAGAGGCGGTTTATCCCTTTGCTCCTGTTCCAGGAGAGGACCCCCTGAACCCACCCATCTCAAAGGTCGCCCCAAAGCCGAGGGACCATCTGGTCTCTAATAAGCCGGGTCACCCCTGCTCTGAGCAGTTCTGCTGTGAGCCTGGAGTGGCTCGAGACACAGGTGGCTGGCTGTACTCTGGCCTTCCTCTGCCTGAGCTGAGAAGGTCAGATGTCCGAGTGGCCAGGCAGCCTCTCTCCTTAGCTTTGGTTGGGGGTGCGCAGGCAGGAGCCATGGCCGCCCCTGTGTGTGCAGGTCTGGGCCGACAGAAGCTCTTTCGGGTTCTCACTGACATAGGCTGTGGCCCCGCCACTGCCCCGCAGACTCTGAGCCTCCTGGCAGCTGTTCTCAAAGCTAAGGAGAGAGGCTGCCTGTAGACTTGACTGTGTAAAAATCTCGGGCTCTTTGTGTGTCTCCAGATTATCTGCCTGTGGTTTAATCCCACCACCAAGAATCTTGAGGCTCAGGAGTCTCCCCCGAAGGCCAACCCCCCCGGCAGTCAATACTGGGGTTCTGGGTCTGTGGCCAGTGCTATGGCTCATATCTAGGTGTGCTGTGAAGCCTCACACGTGTGTAGACAGGGCTTAGGGAGTGACCGGGTCACCTGTGTGTGATACTGGGTTAGCTCACTGGTTGGTGTAGCATAGTTCTGTGCCTGGGTGATGATGTACTGGAGAGGGAGCCTCATGTTGGGTGTGGGTGGCATCGACCCATAGGCTTACAGCTTGGGTGAAGTGAAAGAGGAGAAGAAGCAAGTCAGGTACCCGCTACCTGCCCTGGCATGGTCCATTCCTCCTCCGCCATGTCACTCACCTAGAAGCCAGTGGACTACGGGCTGAAACCTCTACAAACTTTGAGCCAGATAAACCTCTCCTCTTTTAGGTGCTGGGTGTTTTGTTCCGTTGATGAGAACATAACTAAGATAGCTAAGGAGCTGGGCAGCCTGGAACAAGGTGTTGCACATCCCTACATGTCTGGGCCTCCGCTTATTCTGTAAATGATAGATTGATTGATTGATTGATACATTTTGTCCTGGGGCCTTTTGCACTGAACTACATCCCCAGCTCATTTTATCTGAGACAGCATATTTTTAAGTCACTAACTTGCCCAAGCTGGGCTCAAATTTATAATCCTCCTGCCTCAGCCTCCCAGAGTGCTGGGGTTATAGGCATACTCCATCATGACAGGCTTAGTGTGTTTATTTTTTCTGCCAGGGACTATCACTACTACTAGAAATAGAGTAAAAAGTAGAATGAGACAGGATTGTGCATGGCCAGGAGTTTATGTTTGAGTAGAAGGGCCAAACAGTGAGCACGGAGGTGCATAACGAGGTCGTCTCAATGTGAGATGATGCCGTGGTGCAGGTGGATGTGCAGTCGGGTGAGCTGAGGCAGCTGCTGGACGGAGGCCCAGGACAGCCCTGTGCGGAGGGGCCTGACGGGAAGCCTTGCAGGGCAGGGTCCGGGTCTGCAGGCTGGAGCAGAGCCAGCAGGCTGTGGAGAGCGGGTGTGCAGCTGGGCAGCTGGGAGCCCCTGGTCCTTACCGCGTGGCTGGCTGGAGAACTCCGGGTTTGCGTCCTGGGGATCACACCGTGTCCTGCGGGTCTTTGCGGGGAGCTCGTATCATCTCATGGGGGCTCCGCTTTTCTCCCGAGCTCCTCACTGTTGGTTAGATGCCGTCCATGCACCCTTGTCCTCCCGGACTGTGTTTCTGCCGTGTGAAATTCAGTGTGGAAGTCGCCCTTCCCGGCCCTGCAGCTGCCGTGTGGCTCCTGGCAGGGAGGTAGGGATGTGGCAGAGGAGCACCCGCAGACCCCCTGCTGACCCCTTGCCGATCCCTGTTCCAATTCCAGTGAGAAGTTTCTTGAGAACTACGCGCCTTTTGGGATTGCGGTTCACCTGCGACGTTCACCAAGCTCTGAGGACTCAAAGGGCAGGCGCTTCTGACGAGGGCGATCTGACTCTGACTGATGAGGCTGATTAGGAGAACCAGGGAGCCGCTAATAACTAGCACCTGCAGCAGTTAGGGCATCGATCCTGCTGACGGTCACATCGTGTCCTGCGTGACTGCCTGACATCTGGAGAGAGCTGCGTCCTGTCCAGTTGAAGCCAACACTGAAGCCTTGGCAGCTGCATTCCTGCAGGAAGGGCTAGAGCTGGTGGCCCATCACCTATGGCGTCACACCTGATGGACAGCCCCATCGCTAATGACCGTTACCTTCCTGGTGTTATTCTTATCTTCCTGGCCAATTACTCCAGGAATGTTGCGGCCACCACAGCCTTCGGGAAAGCCATCTGGTCAACCCACTCAGCAGGCTACTGGTCGACCCGTTTTGCAAACTGTATTTTAGTGATCAAGTTTTCTTGACACTCCCAAGTTTTATGCTACAAGCGTGGTCCTGCCTAAAGGCCACAGTGCTAGCTGGGGAATTCCTTCTCCCTGATGGCCATGGGGCATGGAATTTGTTGGCGTCACCACGGCCACTCTGTTGCCTCAGTTTACTTGGTATCAGCCCAGTGACATCATCAGTTTTGGCCGTAGCAGATCTGAGGTTTCAGTAAGGTCTCCGTGCATGTAGTTGGGCAGGAATCAGGGGTTCGGAAGAGAGGTGTGACCCGGAGACAGACCTCTGAGACTGCGGTGCACAGCGCGGATGGAAAGCAGGGTCATTTCCAGGCTCCTTAGGTTTTTCTCAGCATCTCCCGAACCTGCCTTTCCTTACCCTGCCTGGGCCGCTGACCACCCCTTCATTCCCGTTCTCCGCACTGTCAGGAGATGGTAGGTGGGTTCTGTTGACCGGCATTAAAAACAGATTCTCCAGGAAGTGCGGGGTTTATGTGGAGACGGCGCTGCAGTACAGTGTGAGCCTGTTCAGAGAGGCGGAGGCCGGGGAGGTCTGCAAAGCAAAAGCAAGGAGGATTCCGAAGAGTATTTTGAAACAGGAATCCTCTGCCACATGACAGATAACGGGGCGGTGCTGGTCCAGGTCTGGGCAGACGGTAGCTGGGCCATGTCCCGTGGGTGCTGTGTGTCTCCGAGGTCACGGTGGCCTCTGTGTGGCTGTCGCCATCAGGCCGCGATGCCTCGGAGCCCTCCCTCATCAACCCCAGGCTTTCCTGGCTGTAGCTCGGGTCAGGGTTACACAAGTGACTCCATGTTGGTTCCAGCCCCTGCGCACAGGCGAGCCGGCTGAGCGGGTGCGTGGCCCCTGAGATGTGGAGCCAGAGGCTGTGGTGGGCAGCTCAGCGAGGGGCGGAAATGGCTCGGTTCCTTGCTACCAGTGGTGAAGGGGACAAGAATCCCAGGCCTTCCCAGGCAGTTGTTACTGGGCCCGGGGCACTGAAGCCAGGCCAGGCCAGGGAGCCAGCTTCCTGTGGCTCCCTCCGTGTCGCTGCTCTCTGAGGAACCCGGAGATCCCCACAGTGTAGCCGGCTCCCCCCCACCCGGCCCTGTGCACTGGAGAGTGGCACACACCTCAGCCCGGAGGGTTCTTACAACTTGGCTAAATTTATTCACGAATTCTAATTTTTTTTAGCAGGGGTTTTCCCCAACTCCGTGATCAGGTCACCTGTGAGCAGAGATAGTTCTGCGTCTTCCTTTCCCACGTGGATCCCTTTGACTGTGTTCCTCTCCTGACTGCTTCTTCCAGGGCTCCCAGTGCTGAGTTGAAGTGGGGAGGGGAGGGGCCCCGCCCTGCCCGGCCCTGCTTCAGCTTCTCTGTGTTGAGCACAGTGGTAGCCGGCGGCCTCTCCTGTGTGGCCCATGTGATTCCATCCAGGTGATTTCCTTCTTCTCCTGGTCCCTTTAATTTTTTTTTTTTTTTTTTTGTACCAGGGATCGAACTCACGACCTCATGCTTGCCAGGCAGACACTTAGCTAAACCCCTTAAAATGTTTAAAACCCTTTCTTTAGTATCCGTCTGCAGTGCCTAGCACTGCTGCGTGTGCACAGCACATCTTAGCTCCCTCTCCTCCTCTTCCTCCCCCTCCCTCCTCTCACCCCTCCATCTCTTGACGCTTCCCTTCTGTGAAACATCTGTCTCCATGTTTCCTACTGTCTGCCTCTTATCCTGTGCTCTTTATCTGTATTTTGGGTTTCTCTTATGTGACACTCAAGCCTCTCTGTCTGATTTATTTCACTTAACATCAGGGTCTCAGGGTGGTGCATCCATTTTCCTAAAATGAGTCCTGGCTATCAAGGCTCGTTAAGTTGGGGTTTTGCCCTTGGAATGGGGAATGCTCTTTATAAAGGTTCGATGGTTCATAGTTACAGAGGATGTTGTTCCTCCTGCCCTGAGGAACTCACTCTTGTTCACTGGCTTGGTCAGCAGATATTTAGGACCTAGTGTCTGCCGCTAACCGATGATTATTGGATAAATCTCTCTGTTCTAGTTACTTTCTCATTTCCCAAACAGAGTGCTCGACCCTGTAAGTTAAAGCATGGAGGGGTTATTTTGGCTCACTGTGTGTAGGGTTTCAGTCCACAGTAGTCATCAGGCACCAGGGGAGCAGGTGAGGAGCAGCAGGCAGGAAGCAGCCGCCTTCTTTCTTTCCCTTTTTATGCTATCCGGGCTTCAAGCCTATTGGCTGCTGCCACCCACACCCGGGTGGGTCTTCCCTTGTCAGTAGATCACTCGGCCATGCCGACAACTGTGCTAAACCAGTCACTTAACTAGGCTGGTGTCACACACCCATGGTCCAGTGTCACACGTTCACGACCCAGTATCACAGACTCACGATCCAGCATATGGCTTTGGGGGACTTCTAGATGTAAACCACAACACTCTCCCCTGAGAGATGCTTAAATCTTCCTGGCACTGAGGCCTTGTGAGTGGAGTAGGTGCCTGGGTCCTGATGAATGAGGCCTATAGGGTCCTGTGAGTCCGATAGGGTCCTACGGGGCCGGGCAGAGTCTCCACTAGGATTCAAGTCCCCAGCTCTAGTGGTTTGCACTTCATTTCGTGCTGGGGAGCACACGGCCTGCAGCTGAGGCTGCCTGTTGGAACATTTGCTTGGTGGTTTCGTGCACTGAGCTGTAAACTGCAAACACGCCTCCCCTTGTTTCTGCCAGAGCTGTGTGCATTGTGCCAGAGTGGGAGTGGGGAGCCCCGTTTTCGAGACCTGGAGCTGCAGCCTCCTCTGGGCTCCCCAGCAGTTGTCTGCTCTGGGGGTGCCGCTCAGAGCTGGGGAGGAGCCAAGCATCAGTACAGGAGTGTAGTTCAAGGTGTCATTCTCAAGAGGTGCATTCAGTTCAGCGGTGGCTTTGCTGGTTGTAGCTGGAGACCCCGTGCACCAGTGGCTTCTGTGTCACTGTCTCTGCTGCTGCATGGTGGCCCACACTCTTTGGCAGCCCCAGCCTGTGACTGCGGTCACCAGGGACCCTGGCTCTTGCACACCTTTGCCCCAGCTCCACGCCCGGGTGGGGAGACAGTGGTGGCTCTGCACTGAGGTCTGAGTGTCTCCCTGATGATGACAGACAGCATTATCAGATAATTTTTAAAAAAGACACGAAGATTGAGCACCGTCTTTTTATCACCATTTTGCTTGCTAATTGCTAGTGTTTCTGCCTGGATATTTTGGAAGCTTTAGAAGGCTAAGTCTCCCAGTACGGTCAGGAGTGACTGACCGCTGTCTGCTCCTGCAGGAGAGGGTGAGCTGCAGGCACGGCTAGATCCAGGGGCCCCCAGGGCTGCTCTCAGGACCTTGTCTGTTGACTGCTGGGCACTGTGGATCCTGGGCTGGTGCTGCCTCGAGGTGGGCTCTGCCCTGGCCTGGCAGAGGGCTGCCCTCTGCTTCCAGGTCACCTCCCAGCCTTGATAGCCCCTGGGAAATGTGCCTGCTCCCCTGAGCCCTGGGTGGGCTTCAGGGGCGGGATCAGGCCTGATGTTGGCCTGTCGGGAGCCATGAGAAGATGAGAAGTGGTGACGGGAAGGCTGGGGTGATGGCAGGGGATGTCACCTCCGGGAGTCATGTCCAGCGTAAGGTTGGGGTGAAGGAGGAAATGCGGTATGAGGAGGGCTGTGGAGTCTCTCAGCGCATCTCAGGGAACAGCGGCGGGCAGTTGATGGGTGCTGTCGCTTAGGCGAAATAATTTACCTGACCAAAAATGTATCCAAATTTACCGAAGCGACGTGGGGGAAGTGGGCGGCTCTTCCTGTCCCTTGCCGGGTGCTGGGTGGAGGGTCCTGTCTGCTCCGTCTCCGGGACACCGTGATGCCGGGAACCTGACTACCTTTCTCTGCGTCCCTGATCTGCATCCTGGCCGTAAAGGGGAATTCAGCAGAGCTGGAGCTGCCAGTCAGAGTCCTCGGGACCTGAGGCCCCCTCACCTGCTCTCCACAGGGCCCCTGCCGGGGTAAAGTCTGAGGGCAAACCAGAGGAGCTCAGGAGGCCTTCGCGTTGGTGGTAGGAGCCTGTGCGTTATAAAATTAGAGAGACTGACTTTTATAGTAAGGAGAATTGTTTTTAATGCGGTGAAATTTACTTCAGGTAAAATCAACCCTGCTGAGTTCTGTGCAGTCCAGCGACGTTTGGTAAGGGCCAGTCTGCGTCTGCTGTGTTTTGAGAGGATGTCACTGCATATTCCAAGCTGGCCTTGAACTTACTCTGTAGCCCAGGCTGGCCTCCAACTCATGGCGATGCTCCTGCCTCAGGGACAGAGTTGGTGTTGAGGTCCTTGACGGGGGTCAGAGCAGGACCTGAGCTTGGTTCTCGTGGCTGAAGCTCCGACATCATGATCCCCAAAGCTCTTCCCAAGCTGGACCTGCAGTCACCGCAGGACGCAGCCTCGGTGCGTGGAGGGCTGGGTGCACTTCATGGAGGACGGGACGTGGGTGCTTCTCGCCAGGCTCCGGCTGCACCGCCCAGGCTGTGATTTAACGCAGCTCCCATGGAGCCAGGTGCTTGTCAGGCTCTGCAAATGACAATTTATGTCTTCATCAGCTGGCGTTTAAATTCAGCCTCAATATATATCCCCTTTTAGAGAGTAAAATATATTTCACTTCCACTTAAAAGTGCCGGAATGGGTTATGAAAAGCCTTAAACGCAGGCCAGGACTTCCTGTGATTTAGAAAATTTATCGGGAGGCGGCCAGGCCATGCAGCCAGGTTTTGCAGTTATCTTGATCTACGGCCCCCATCCCCTCTGTCCACCTGGAGCCTCCCCTTTCCTCGCGGGGGAAAGTTCCGGAGAACTGAGGGTTCCGTCATCTTTAATCCCCCTTTCCCTCTCCAGGAGCCTAAATCTCTCTTTCCATTCTGAGGCAGAATTGCTATTTTTGATGTTGGACCTAATGTTGATTAACTTTTAAGATCTTGGGGGGTGAGGTTCAAACACACGTCTCTGGGCATTTTTGAATTTTTAAATTGGCTTCCGTTTAAAGTGTGGATCAAAGACTTTCTGTCCTGCTAATTGGACGAATTGTGTTTCCGAAGTGAGAAGCCGCAGATCATGTGGTATTTCTTCCTGTTTGCTGGGGTCCGGGTGAGGTTTTGATCTTGGAGCAGATGAGGATTCTCTCTTGGTGAATAGAGACCTAGGATCTAGTGTGGAGGGTCGCTGGGTTGATTGTGAGATTCAGGAGTCCTGAGGATGACTGGGCCTTGGGGGACCATGACCGAGGGTCTTCTGCAGGAGGGACCCTTGGAAACTCCCTGTGGGGTTCGCCCTGGATATGGACTCATTTCTCAGACTTTCTGTGTCTCTGGTGGGCTCTGTCGGCTCATGAGCTGGCCGACCGTGGCTCAGAAGTTGCTTGGTCCAATGAGTTTCAGCCACGTGTGGGAGGGAGGAAACATCGCCTAACACAGACACGATGGCTGTGGGCCACACCTACGAGGACTTGCGCTCCAGGAAGCCAGCTTCGAGGACCCCAAGTGTCCTCTGCCCCCCACCCAAGTCCTCTCTATGTTATGTGAGAATAGACCATTTGATGAGGACCTTGTGAGCTTCAGGCCTCTCTGCATGCATATGCAAGCCTCTCTGGTAGCAGCTCTTTAATTTGAAAAACTTATTCATGGAAGTGTAATTGTGTGTGCAGAGTGCGGTGGGCGATTTGTTACATGTGGCATGCGGTGATCAAATCAGGGTCGTTCACGTTTCTGTCTGATATGTTTGTCATTTCTTTGTGTCTGGAGTCTCTGAACTCTCTTTTAGGTCTCTATAAATCATAAATTGTTCGTGGTCCATGCTGCCGACCACCGGGACTTCCTCTTCCTGTCTGGCTCTGTTCGTTTCCTCCCCCGCCCTCTGTGATCCCCGGTCCCTCCTCTCTGCCACTGTTCCTATCACAAAGCGGTGACCGCTCTAGTCTTTCAGATCCGCGTATGAGGGAGGACGTGCAGGCTTTGTCTCCGTGATTTTCCACTGGGGCATCTTGTCCTTGGTCAGAAGCATCCAGGTGGGGCTTTAGGTCAGTGCGTCCCAGTTCATACTAACCAAGGTGTTTTTCTTTTCTCATTGCTGAGACAAAATATGGGACATGCAGAGTTAAAGGAAGACAGGTTCATTAGCTCACAGTCTGTAGAGGTTTCAGTCCAAAATCGGCTGGCTCCAAGGCAGAGGGTTGCAGTTCACGGCATCTGCAAGATAGTGAACGCAGTGGAGGGACCTTAGCAGCGTTTTCTGCCCCCTTTATACTCTGTCTGTGCTGGTGGGATGACTTAGTAATGACACACCCTAACCCCCGCGTGGCACCATGGATCCAGCCTGGCACACTCTAGATCCAGCCGCCTGCCTCTGAAAAAGCCCACCTGTGACTGCACGAGGCTTTGGGGGGACGTCCAGACACAGGCCGCAACAGAAGGGGCGGGACCTCTCACCGGACTCTGACTCAGGCTCTGTGAGTGTCTGTTTCCATGCAGGGCTATATTTTTGCCTGCTGTGAAGGAGATAGAGTTGTCCCTCCGTGGCGGCGTCCACCACGCATCCTCTGCCCCCGTGCTTCCTCTCTCTGCCTTCTGTCCTCCTCCTGCTCCTCTTCCTCCTCCTCTTCTCTCTCTGTCTCCATCTCCCTTTCTTTAGCAGTGTCTCCTGTCGTCCAGGCTGGTCTGGAGCTCCTGAGCTCCAGCGGTCCCACCCCAGCACAAAAATCTCTGAGCTTTGTGTGCTGCCTGCACATCATTAGCTCGAACCCTCTGTGGTGTAATCAGCTGGGACGAGCCCGCCCCTTCTTTGAGACCTTTGTGTGTGCCAGAACTCGGTCCAGTTCCTCTTTACCGAGTGTGCCACGCCCAGGGGTTGGTCCTCGGTGCCACTCTGTACGCCGTTGTCATGTTGAATGGCCATAGAGCTGCCCAGAACTCACCTGAGATCTTGTTTTGGAGCCCCTCGAAAGGACTGCAGTTTGATCCGACAAGTTAACAGCTCTGGGAGTGTTCCCTGGAAGTTCGGAGACCTGAGCTGTGAGTGTTGACTCTGATAGGGTTGGGCAGGTTGGGCCAGAGGTGAAGACCCCACAGCTGCCAGCCGCTCCAGTGCCCACTTACGGGGAGGGGTCACCCTGCGCCGCCAGCCCACCCTGACCTTGAGCCTTGCAGCCTTCGTCTCTTCCCTCCCCTCCCCTTCCCTCCTCTCTGCTTCCCTTCCCTTATCTTCCTTGTCTTCCCTCCCCTCCCCTCCCCTCCCTTCCCCTTTCTTCCCTTCCCCTCCCCTCTCCTCCCCTGCCTTCCCCTTCCCTTTCCTCCCCTCCCCTCCCCTGCCCTGCCCTGCTCTCCCCTCCCCTTCCCTCCCCTTCCTTCCCTTCCCCTCCCCTCCCCTGCCCTCCCCTTCTCTTTCCTCCCCTCCCCTGCCCTGCACTGTCCTTCCCTTCCCTCCCCTCCCCTCCTCTCCCCTGCCCTCCTCTGCCCTCCTCTCCCCTCCCCTCTCCTTCCCTTCCCCTTCTCTCTTTCTCCTCCTTTCCTTTCCCCCTTTTCTTTTACACCTTGTGTTTCAACTACAGAATATACTTGTCATGTGTTTTAAGCATTGGAAAGAATGTCAGAATTGCCTGAACAAAGCTTGCTTTCCCTCTCTCTCTCTCTCTCTCTCTCTCTCTCTGTGCATGCACACGCATGTGTGTACATTACCAGTGTGCAGGGATTCCTAAGGGTTATCACCTGATATGTGCTATGCTTCAGTGCTCAGGTCTTGAGTCCTGCCCAGATAAAATAAGTACAGACGAGCGAGGGGAGCCTGGGAAAAAGGCGGGTGGGCGGGTTTTGGTGCAGAGGCCGCGGGCGGAGAGCCAGGCACCCTGCCTGCCTGCTCTGGTGTGTCTCCCCTTTCCCACACTCGGTGCGCTGTGGGCGGGCGCCGTGTGCTCAGCGCGTCCCGTGTCGGGTGGTTGGGAGCCAGGCTGTGGCACTGAGCTGCCAGGGGCTCAGGCTTGGCTCTGCCACTTACTGGCTGGGTGGCCTTGCTGAGTCAGGGTAGTTTGGACTGTGAAATGTATTTTTGAGATTTTAGGAGAACAAGGTGCTTAGCCTTAGGCAATCTTACATCTGTCTGCTTCTAATGTGGAAAATTCTGGGTCAGAAGCCTGCTATGTAATTGTGTTCGTAGGCTGTGAGCCTGGGTACCAGGGGCTCAAGGGCTCCCCACAATCGCTCCTGAACTCTCAGCCCCTGGGGCAGTGACGTTTTAGAGATGAGGGCCAGCCCCAAACCATGTGTGGATAGCAGTTCTGCCTGGATACTGAGGTGTTAGTGCAGGAAAATCAAGTCATCCTGTTGTCTTAAATTCAAATCATGCCTGTGCCGTAGGTTCCCCTAGAATCTGACGCTTGCAGGTGCTGCAGGCTCCTGAGGGCTCAGACCCTGCCACATTTCTCTTTCTGTCACTGTCACTGGGAGACGAGTGTGCCTAACTTCTGGCTTCCCTGAATTAGTTTTGACCGACTCCATGTCTACGCCGGGTTCAGCCCCCTCTCCAGCTCTGCGTGGACCACGGCTGGTGTGCGTGGCGGCCCTGTTGCGCTCCCAGCTAAAGCCGAGGGGAAGGCAGGTGTGGTCTCAAGCGGCACCGCTCTCTGTGCTGCAGTTCTTAATTCTGCGCGGGCGCCGTGGGCGGCATCCTGTGATGGCAGCGGAAGGTCTCTTTTCCTCTCACCCAGCAGCTCCGTGCAGTCCGTTCTTCAGGCCCTGCTGGTAGCAGTCGTGGTGGATGTTGGTATTTTACAGTCACAGGAAAAGCACCAAGTCTCTTTCCCAAGGGCCCTCGAGGAAGGCTGTCTTTGAAAGCGGGCAGCGAAGGCCGGAACTCCAGGCCAGCGGGGGAAGCCCCGCGGGTCTCATTACTAATTGGTCCCCAGGATGTCGCCGCAGTCTTTGAAGTCTGCTCCCTACAGCTCTTTGTCCTACTCAGGGCTTTGGTGTTAGCACCCTCTGTCTCGGAGGCTGAGCACGGTCTAATGAGGCTTGGATGGGTTTCCTGGGCTCCGTCCAAGTAGGTGTCCACAGCCCAAGTGGTAATGAGGGACCCTGGCCACTTCTGTCATCGGGAGGCCAGCCTGTTGCCGGCTCTTCTCGGGTTTCCATGGGAACCTGGAAGCCAAGTGCTTGCAGGCCAGCGCAGGCCTCTCCAAAGGCCGGACTGGAAGTGGCTCGTGTCCCCTCCCCCACCTCACTGACCAGCACCCAGGGACAGGGCCTCCAGGGGGGCCGGGAGCTGGAGGGGGCGCTCGGTGTCACTGGCCACCCTGCCGGGCACGAGTGCCCAGTCCTCCTCTTTTGAAGCCGGCCTGGTGCTCCCCTGGCTCCTGCTTGACCCTGGCTGCTGTGTTGCTTGCTTCTCCCTCCTCCCAGTCCTGAAGCTCCCATTCGCCTGGAGAGCGCTGCTCAGGGCTTCCGGCATGCAAAGACTCTATTTTAGCTCTTAATTTATGTAAAAACTCTTCTCAAAGCATAAATAGAGAGGAACTTTCTTGACTTGATAGACGACATCATCCGGAGCCCTAAAATAAGCATTGCACCAAGGTTGGGGAAAGACACAGAGGCCTCGTGTTGGTGGGTGCCGTGACACTGGGGGAGAGGCAGGCCTGGGCAGGGGCCAGGGAACGGAGGTGACTGCTGAGGGCTCTCTCAGCTCTGGCCGTGTCCGATGACCTCCAGTCCCTCGACGTGTGATGACCGTGTTCGGGCTGAACCCAGCCGAGCAGTCTTTTTCTGGACTTGAGCCCCTTCCCCTTGTCTGGAGAACTGCCGGACACTGGGGTGCAGACTCACACCAGCAGGTGTCGGGGTGCTTCACTGTGTGGGGAGAGCTCACTGATACGGGGAGAAGAGAAGCACCTGAACCGCCCCCATCTGTCACCGAGGTTCTGGGCTCTTCTGAAGCAAGCACTCGGGCTAAGAGCCAGCCGACCTGAGGCTGCTGTTTCTCCCAGCACGCAGAGAGCGGTGTTAGGCCGATGGGCACCTCCCTTGGCCCAGCCGACCCTTTCATTGTCCCCAGGTTTCTTGTCACTCAGCCGACTGACAGATGACTGCAGAGCGGTCGGATGGTTAGAGCCCAGACCACTGACAGATGACTGCAGAGCGGTCGGATGGTTAGAGCCCAGACGGAACTGGGGACATCATCCCGCCGGCCCCTTGGTTGATGGCTGAGGCGCAGAGAGGTTGGGTGCCTGGCCCAAGGTCACACAGCTGGCATGCGGCACAGCACGTGTGTTTTTATCACATGGGGGTGGGGCAGCTGCCATGGCCAGCCTGCCTGTGCCCTGCCCTCTCTCAGGGCCAAAGGACAGAAGTGATGCAGTGGGTCACCGTCCCTTGGAAAACACGTGACTTCAGGCACGCTGCTGGCTTCCTGAACTCGTTCCCATCAGTCCTGAGAACAAGTTGAATCTGTGTCCACTATGACACCCCAGGCCCCCTCCCCTGTGCCAGGGCTGTGGGACGGACAGGGCGTGGACCAGAGCCTCAGCTCCTGGCCTCTGAGGATGCCAGTCACGGGAGGTGGACCAGGACCTGTGGAGATGATTGCACCTGCAGAGCGGTGTGTGTGGGGGACACCAGAGGGGGGAACACCCAGCCGAGGGACCCCTGCCTTCTCTTGCCTGTAAAGATCCTGTACCTGCAGGGCCATTCTATGTCTCGCTTGGCCTTCGAGCTCAGGGGTGGGGATGGGTCTTTGCCTGTGCTCCTCCAGGTCCTCCAGGGTCCCTGTGGCTCCTGGTGCCTCCCAGGCGCCCCCTTCCGGTTCAGCTCCTTGAAGCCCGTGTGGGCTGCATCCTGCTCTGGAGTGGTGGGACCCGGCGACAGTGTGATGGCACAGACGTCATTGAAGCAGTGGGCAGGGTGCCTGGGCCCCTCCTCTCTCTCCTGGCACCAGCATACTGCCAGGGACACTGGTGGGAAGGACAGATGTCCCTGGGACGCCCCCCATGCTGGCGTTGGGTGTTGCTATGATGTCATGCAAGGACGGGCGCTCTCTTTTGTTGGCCGTTCCTCCCTGTGCTGGGCCTTTCCGGGTATAAAGTCCTTTTCAGTCTCAGGACTTAACAGGTGGCAGACTGGAGGCCACTGCACAGGCGACGCCCAGGAAGGCTGAGGCCGCTTGGGTGCTGGAGGCCATGGTGGGCGCCTCCTGGGCCCCGAGTGTGGCTGAGCCAGGGCTGGGGTCTCTGCAGCCGAGATTCCTGGGTTTCTCTGTGAGCTGGGGGCAGGGCGGGGAGGAGCGCAGCCTTTCCAGGGGCAGGCTGGCATTTGGGTCCATCTTTTAGAAGATTGTGGCTGCCGTGGAGAAGGGAAGTTTGCCTGCACCTGATGGAGATTTGCGGCTCTCCCCGTCTCTCGGATGAAATACGGTCCAGTGCCAGGGCCAGCCGCCACCATGAAGTTACAAGACAGGGAAAGTCATGCTGCCTGTGCGTCGTGAAATACTGCGTCTCGGCTCACGATAGGCTTTAATGTGTCGTGTTAGTGTGTCACCCCCTCCCAGTAGTAGGAGCTTAAATCAGGTCAACAAAATACCAGCGCTGGAGGACTTGGCTCCTGCACTGGGCCTCGGGCTGTGAGCTGGGCTGTCTGTGCTGTGACACGCCCCACCTTCCTCCCTGCCCATTGCTTGGCCTTCTCCTCTCCTGTGGCAGCAGTCAAACCTTCAGTGTCCCCTGCACCCCTCTTCTCCGCCAGCTCAGCACAGACTCAGCACGCCCTTGCCTGGGCTGGGAACAGCACCCCGACTCCATTTTAGCTGTGCCCCAAGCGTATTCAGGTCCCGCCTCCCAGCTTAGCCGGGGCGGGGGGGGTGGTGCTGACCAGCCTTCTTAGCATTCGGTCAGGCCATTACAATCCCTGATGCAGTGGACGCAGTGCACAGACCCGTGCATAGTCTCCTGGGCATCCTCTCGAAGACCAGTTCGCCTCGTTACCCCACTGGGGCAGCTCAGAGCCTGCTCTCCCCACACCGTCCACCTCCGTGGACCACTGAACTAAGCTGTCCTTTGAATGTCTGTCTTGGTGGCAAGCACTGCAGAGTGGGGCTTGGACGTGCTGCCCAGATGGACCGGAGAGGCAGACTCTCAGAGTTCCTTCCTCCCCTCTCTCCTGTCCCTCCTCCCTTCCTTCCCCCTTTTTCTCCCCGCTCCTTTCTCTTTTCTGAGCCATTGAACCCTGGACCCCATGCGTGCCAGGCCAGCCCCACCACTGAGCCAGAGCCCCAGCCCTGACCTGCCTGGAGGCTGCTCTTTGACTCAGGACCTCATGGGAGCCCAGAGTTTTTTATCCTGGCATTGGCTGGCAGCTGGCAGAACGGTTCTGGCTGATTCCAGTTAGCCCTCGAGACAAGGTCTGAGGCCTCTGGCCGATTCCCCCGGCCCCTGCATGTGTCCCAGGCGCCTCTGTCCTGGGATTTAGGAGACCCTGGGACCGAGCACTGTGCTGGGCCGTGGGTGCCTGCAGTTCCTGCTGGACCTGGGGGACGGTAGTCTTCTCACCAGTGGCCCGATGGCCTGTGTGCTGCTTCGGGGTCTGTTCCTTATGAAGTTGTCCCGCCATCTGCTTTTGAGCCAGGCCCTCCTCCTCCTCTTTACCCAAAGCGGCTTTAGCTGGTCTCCTTTAATTGATTTCCGAAGAGCTGCTGATCTGGTCGGGAGGAGTCTGACTTCCCTAGAAGAACTATGACCTATCGAGGCTGTACGTTGTCTCTGGCCAGGGCTCCCTCCTTCAGAGGGATTCCGGACTGGGCCAGAAGACAGGCAGCTGGCAGGCCGTGGTGAGGCTGGTGTCGCCGTGCTGAACAGGTGACTCCTTCCTTTGCTTCCTCATGAGCTGGCAGAGGGTCTCCCAGGTGAGTTTGGAGGAAGCAGGTGCCATTCTGATTCCTGTCTCTCACCCTGCCAGACGGGACAGAGAGCTCTGGGATTCTGCTGCTAGAAGCTGCTGGTGGGGGCAGAAGGAAATCGACCTGTGCTCATAATGAAATGCTCCTGCTCCAAAAACCTGTGTGTCACACTCTGTGTGGGATGGTCCTCGCTTCACAGGTCTGCTTCCCATTAGGAGCTCTCACATCTCAGGCCCTGTGATCTCCTCCGAGCTCGACAAGCGTGGCCCCGACCTTGTGGGCTCAGATCTGAGTGAGGACCCACGAGCTGCCAGAGGTCAGGCTTGAGCGTGACCTGCCCGGGGCAGCTGTGTGTGGTCTTCCGGCTGCTCAGCAACCCCCCTGGCTGGTGGCCGCCTGACAAGCTTGCAGTGTCACGGTCGGGCCGGCCACGTGGCCGTCACACAGCCGCAGAGCCCTCATTAGTACAGCCGGGCGCAGCCACCAGAGCAGGTGGCACCTGTCGTTCCATCGTTTCAGGCCAATTAGTGGTCTTTCTCCTCCGAGCAGCTGACCTGGCGCTGACTCACATCTCCTCATTATCTGGAACCGGCTTTGTTCCTTGGGGACGCACACTGTGGGCCTGCTCGGGAAGGGTGCCTGATGTCGGGTGAGCCCTGGGAAAACCCATGGGCCGGTCCGCATCCTGCATGAGCTCCACGCACCCCATCCCGGAGCCTAGTGCAGCAGACCCTCAATGCTGTACCCCAGTCCCTTTCCTTCCCTTCCGGAAACTTCTTCCTGAAGCCTATAATTGGGAACCCAAGCAGCCCCAGGGGACCCCAGAGAAGGATGCAGCTGGCTCCTGCGTCTGCTGTTACTTCAGGCAAGTCCGGCTCACACTGGCTGCTCGGGAACAAGTTCCTCTCTGCATCTCAGGGTGGCAGGGGAGAAGCGCACCCCACTTTACCTAAAGCATTTCAGGAGTGCTGGAGCAGATATCATCAACGGAGAAGTCAGAGAATTACACGCACTAATCCCTCCCGATTGTGGTTGACTTAAGATGTAATTACCGCAGAGTAACAGGCCTGTTAGGAAGATTTGGAGGCTGCTGTCATGACTACAATAGGCCAATAGAAAACTAGAAGGCGCTGCTGGGTTTTAATGAATGGGTGACAGGGGACTCCCTGTCTCCCAAGGGCGCTCCTCAGTGGGGTCTTCTGCTCCTGGGGTCTGCAGGAGTCTGCCAGTGCTGCCTTGGACTCTTGGTCTGGCTGACTGGTATCGAAGAGCTGCCAGGGACGTGGAAGATTACAAGGACAGGAATTCGATTTTTGACCCAAATGGCGTTCAGAATGTCATTCTGCTTATAGGACTCCTCTTAACACTGCCGAATTTCAAGGTTAATGAGGTTAGAGGTTCCGTCTGGGTCTGTCTCTGAGTATCCGAGAGTGTTGTATGTCTGTTTGCAAACCCCCTCTTGGCTTTTTTCCCTTGCTTGGGACGTGACGAACCAAGCTTCAAATTTGGAGGAACCACAAACTGGAAGAGTGCTGGAACCCAGGGAGATGCTTGGAGGAAGCTGACCATCACGCCACTAGTGGGCCCCCTGGGAAAGTTGCTGGTATTCTGATTCATTCCTGGCTCTGCGACCCCAGCTTTGTTGGTGATTTCTAGGACAGCAGTGGCCGAGGAGCTGCTGTCCTGTTAACACTGGGGTGGACGCTGACCGTGAGCCCTGGAGAGAATGCACAGAACAGCTGCTCACGGGGCACAGAGGGGGCCTGAAGCAGCAGACACTCGGAAATAGGGAACAGCAAGGTATGATTTCCCTGTTTCCTGAATTAGACGGAGAGAAGGCTCCGTGCGGGGAAGCCAAAACTCAGAAAATTCAGTCTTACTGACTTCCTGACTTACTAACTTCCAGGGGCAAAGCTGGGGTAACCACAACTATTGGAAAGTGAGAAGAGGTCCCGGAAAAGACGTATTTAGAGATGGGGAGCCCTGTGCTCTGTGTGTGACTTCTCCCAGATCTCTGGCTGACCCTGGAGTCACACACGTGTTACTGTGACTTCAAGAATCTCCGCTTAGCCGCCTGTTTAATAGAAAAGCAGCAACATGATTCTGGGTCTTCAGAGACCACAAAACAACCCGTGGCCTCGGCCGTGCCTCCCTGTGGTGTCTGGAATATGACCCGAATTACCTGATGAAACAGGAACAAGAGAATGAGACACGTACACCAGAGAAAAAAGTGATCATTGGAGACGGATAGAATTTCCAGACTAAGGCGGTCTTGACATCAAGGAAAATACGCCTGCTACTCTATCCCCCAAGGGTTATGCGTTAGAGGTTCTGACCCCAGTGTGATGTTGTGAGCTACTGGGCCTTTAAGAGGCGGAGCCTAGACAAAGACTTTAGGCCTTTGGGGGCGTGGCCCTGGGAAGAGATTAAGGTGGTTCTCATGGGAACTGGTTGGGTCCTGCAGGGCTTATTACACAGAGCCCCCTGACCCCAGACTTGCTCTTGGCTTCCTGCCTCCCACGTGTTCTCTCTCATACATGGGGCCACTGTTGTGAAAGCATCTGGCATGAGGTCAAACCATGGGGACTGCCACACCGTGGACCCGAAGCCTGGAAAACTTTGAGCTGCGTGAACCTCTTTTCCTCAGCCAGCTTCACCTGCCTTGTTATAGTGACAGAAAACAAATGAATAGGACACGATGGATAGGAACAGGAAAGGGACAGAAACTCCAAAGGCTGGAGCTCGCGAGCTTGCAGTGAGCTATATAATCCCAAGTAAATTTTCATCAAATGGCTTATCAGAAGGTTGGAGAGGATGTGAGAAGCAGCCAGTGAACTTAAAGATGGATCGATGCACTTAACCCACCTGAAGAATAGAGAGGAGAAATACTGCAAACAGATTTAACAGAGCCTGGGGCTGTGTGACACCAGCGAGTCTTCTGTGTGGAACTGGAGTTGAAGGATAGGAGGAAGAGAAGGAGACAGGAAAAATATGTCAAGAAACAGCAGCCAGAAAGATGTGCGCTTCCCGCTGGACCCTGCCAGCCCACTTCCATTGGAAACAAATATTAACCCAAAGATTAATATGCAAACAGGCAGGCCAGCAGTATAAAAAGGACCCAGATATTCATTAACCCGTTAATGGGGAGCAAACTGAGCTGTAACCATACAATGAAGTGCTCCCCAGTTAGAAAAGCTTGTTACTGCACCAAAGTGCAAGTTAACAACCAAAGCTTTAGGTTAAGTAACAGAAGTCAGATACAAACTACTATATATGAACATGACGCCTGTTCAGGTCAAATTCTAGAGCTGGTGAATCCAGAGTGACTTGAGCAGATGACCAGGGGCCGGAGGCTGAGGATCGCAGCACACGGGACGGCTACCAAGAGGCTGCAGGTGCTGCAGAAGGCAGAGAGTTTTGTATCTTGGTTGTTGTGATAATCACACGACTCTACATTTGTCAAAACCCATCCTCAAAACAGGTGAATTTAGCCTGGGATGGTGGTGCGCGCCTGTAATCCCAGCACTCAGCAGGCTGAGGCAGGAGAATCACCATAAGTTCCAAGCCAGCCCTGGTTACACAGCTCATTTGAGCCAGCCCGAATTGCCTGTCTCAAGGAAAGAAAACAAAAGAAAAAACCAAAAAAAAAAAAAAAATTGGCTAACTTTATTATATGTAAATTGTGTGTCACTGTGACTTAGGTTTTTGGCTGTGTAATTTTCTTAATTGGACCTCCAGTTCTGAAATGAAAAACCCTTATTAAACATGAGTCAGCTGTTCACACAAGAGACTGAGAGGTGAATGAGGAGTCATCACAGGCTTCCCCAGGCTGACACCACGGAGTCCGCAGGCTTCTGCAGTCCACGTCAGCCTGAACCTCAGCCCCGCGGGGGCCTCTTCAGGGCCGGGTTGGGGGCTCCCCCTTCTCCCGTGTCAAGAGCACTGTGTTGCCACAGAGCACTGAGTGCCAGTACATTGGGATTCAGGTCATTCTTTTTCTGGCTCTGGGATTGAATGCAGGGCTTCTCTACCGCTGAGCCGTACCCCTGGCCCTTTTAATTTTAATTTTTATCTCCAGTCACAAGTTGCTCAGGGGGGACCTGCACTTGGGACCCTCCTACCTGGCACGCTCTCCGTGCTGGGATTACAGGCTCCTTTGGATCCTGGCACGTAGTTGCCTGGCCTTTTCAGACTTCTCACAGGTGAGGGGAACTCTGCAGTTTTCCCAAGCGGTTGGGGAGGCTGACGCAGACCCACAGATGAGTCTGTGTGTTGGAAGAGCAGGAGGTGGGTGGTGTGTGGGAGCAGTTTGGCTGGGAGCGAGGTCTGTGGCATCCTCTGAGGACAGAGAGGTGGCTGGCTCCTGGCTCTTCTCTGCCCTGCTCCTCCTTTCCCCTCACGCTGTATTAGAGCTCACTGTCTGGGGGACAGAAGTGGCATAAAAGGTAAAGAAGTAAAACTCATTGGGTTCCATGGTGTTAAGGGCTACGGAGACAGAGCAGCAGAGTGAGGAGGGATCACAGGGTAGTGAATGGTTCAGACACTGTAGGAAAGAGTGGCCCAGTGGAGGTGTGTGTTAGTGCAAAGGCCCTGAGGCCACGTGTGCCTGGGCCCAAAGAGACAATAAGGGGCCAGTGTGGGGAGAGCAGCAGCAGATCTGTTCAGGAGGACGACAGGCCATGGGGCCTGGGCCTGGGGTGTGCAGGGCCTTGTAGGTCTTTGTCAGGATGTTTATTGACTTTTATGTGAGTGAGGTGAGGGCTCCTCCAGGGCTTGGAGTGGAGCCTGAAAACTGACTGATGTTCTCCTGGCTGCCATGCAGAGAGAATGCAGTGGAAGGTGGCGGGGAGGGAGCCGCAGGGAGACGGTGTGGGACCCAGGAAAGGGGTAGTGAGCTGGACTGGGGCAGAGGTGAGAGCAAAGGTATTTGTAAAAACAAAAGCCAAAACACCACATTTCCAAAGCAGGACAGACGGATTGGGCTCTGAGCAAAGAGAGTAGTGAAGGGTGACCGAGATTTTGACCTGGGTGACGACAGGGATGTGTGGCGCTGAGTTTAATGACCACGGGGCAGACTGCAGACTGCTTCCCCCTCAGCCCTGGGCCCCAGAGCACCGTGCCTCCTGGGGACGCTCTGGGGTCTGCGGTCGCCCCAGCACACCCGGGCCGGTCTGACCTGTGCTGCAGGCCTGATGTCGGGTGTGAACACCGCCCTGCTCCCCTAGTGGCTCGGTCTCCTCGGTCTCCTCGGGGACTCAGCCCACGCCACTTCTGCTGCTCCTCAGCAGGGACGTTGTGGGACTGAGGAAACGTCAGCCCTGACTGCAGTGCAGCTACCCAGTGTGACCAGGGACAGTGTGGCCTTTTCTGCGCCCAGTTGCAGAGGCCTAGGTAACTGGCAGGCCCAGGGTGCAGCTCCGGGTGCCCAGTCCTGTTAGCAGCTGCCCTTCCATGGAGGAGCCTAGCAGCTGAGTGCGGTGCAGGAAACGCCCCCCTCCACGGGGGCCTTCCCAGTGCAGGAGGATGCTGTGTGCGATGTGGGACCATGGGGGGGGGTTAGTATTGTTCCCTGTGTGGCGCTGTGCCCACCTTCCTGTCTGTGTGCGGACCCGGCCCAGGCTGGGGGTGACGGACCCTCCATGAATGCACCTGCACCAAGCAGTGGACGAGGGCCACGCTCAGTGCCTGTCTGGTGCGCACACCTGGGAGGCCTGGGTGCCCCCCTCGTAGCTGTGTGGCAGGCTTCTTCCAGGGCCTCCTGGGCCCTGGCCGCGAGTGCAGCTGACCACTTCCCTCCTGGACCCACACAGGAGTCCCCCTGCTGCAGCTGGGACCACAGGGCTGCGGTGACAAAGCCTCCAAGCCACAACCTCCCCGAGGCCGCGGTTCCCAGTGGCAGCCAGGAGGAGCCGAGTTGGGGGAAAGGAGCCTTTTGCTGTTGTCTTCCCTGTACGTTTTGCATCTTGAGATTCTGCAAATGCATTTATTAAAAACGAATGCGATGTTGTAGATCAAAATCGGGTTCCCAGCTCCACGCTGAGCACGGTTAACGAGCCCCAAAGGTTCCCCGCCATGCTGTGTGCTGAGCCGTCACTCAGCGCAGGTGCTCACGGGGGTCCTGCATGGAGACGGGGACCCTGCTGCAGGCCGGTCTCGGGGAGCCTCAGAGGCAGGACAGCTGTCTTGGGGACTCGTGTAAGACGATTCTGAGCCGTCTTTTGCCGGCAGAGTTCAGGCTGTTGTCAGACACATAGTGGCAGAGAGGAAAAGGAAATTATAATTGTGGCAGTTGTCTGCGCTGTCTCCGGGCCTGTCACCAGGCGCTGATGGGATCAGATCGCTGGCAGCGAGGCTGAGCTGTCAGCGCGGGGGCCCGCGTGGGGTTGGCAGCGGAGGCCGCGCAGGTGCCCTGTTTGCTCATTACCGAGACGGATGGCTTCCAGCACCCGGAGAGTGCTGGGAAGCAAATAAGGCCGCTCACCCGGCCTGCTCGGTACTTAGAGGTTTTTTAAAATGGGGAAAATAACAAAAAACACCCCACATTGTCTTCCTGTGGTAGGAAAGGGGGTGGCTTGACTTCTTGGAGGCAGATGGAGCGTTTCGGGGAGCGTTTATGCTATAAAAATGCTTTTTAGGTTCAAGCCCAGCAGAATAAATCAAATAAGAGAGCAGGGGAGAGCTGCGGATGGGAACTCGGCTGTCCTTCAGGAGAATACGTCTTGATGAGAGAAAAGTTAAGAAAATAGTATTATGTAAAGTGTTTATCTGCCCGCCTCCAGCCGCGTTGGACCTCATTATTTGGGTTCATTTTCTTACGTTCTAAGAGAGCTGCGTACCGTGGATGTTGCTGGAGCTTTTCTGTGCCTTGCTGATTGCGGTGCTCCCCCCCTTAGCAGGGCTGGGCGTCGTTACCTTGCGTGTGTTAAACAGCCTTCCGTAGAAACTGTACCAAAACAGTTGCACATGGACTTACCACTTATACAAAAAGAATTACACTGTGTGCACTTTTTGACAATTTCATTTTCCCCCCTCTCGGTTTTGTTGCCTGTTTTTTTTTTTTTTTTGTACCGGGGATCGAACTCAGGACCTCGTGCTTGCCAGGCAGGCGCTGTGCTGCTGGGCTGGATCCCCAGCCTCAATCCCAGTTTCCTACCCTGAAAAATTGGGACGGCACTACTGCACCTTTTAAAGTATGGTTCGGTCCTGGCAAGCACAAGGTCGTGAGTTCGATCCCCGTACTTAAATAAAAAGGAGAATTCGAGGGGTTTTTGCACGTTGGTGAAGTTGCAGAATCCTGCAGTTGTTGATGGTAATTAGAATCGTCCCGTGTAACGTTACACATCCTCCTCGTCCCCCAGAGAACCTTTCTGTTAGAGGCCCATTTCCACGCCCCCTTCACAGGCCTTGGCACCTGCCAGTCTGTGTCTCACCCGCATGGTTTTACCTGTACCCGAGGTGTCTTTCCAGCGGACATACATGTCACACAGACTTCCAGGACTGAAGTCTCTTGTTTAGTATCATATTTTCATCCACGTGGGGCATCTCTCAGCACTTCATGTTCTTTTTAAATCTTTTTGAGACCAAGTCTTGCTATGCAGTGCAGGCTGGCCTTGGGCTCACTTTGTAGCCCAGGCTGGTCTCGAATTTGCAACGATCCTCCTCAGCCTCCCGAGTGCTGGGATTACAGGTGTGCTGGCATCTCATTCTTTATATGGCCAAATAACATTCTGCTGTATAAAAATACCACATTTTGTGCACTTTCTCCCCTTTAGATGGAAACTTAACCTTTTTTTCCTTTGGCTAGGATGAATAACGTCACTGTGAGCATTCGTGTGCAAGTGTTTTGATTTTACTTGTAGAGATGAAAGGCATTTGCTGAGTGATATGGCGATGCGTTTAAGTTTTTAAGGAATTGCTAGACGCTTCTCGCAAGCCACTGCTCTGTGTGACCTTCCCATTGGCGAGGCATGCGGGTCCCAGTTCCTGCCCACCCTGTCCGTGGTTCTTCTGCCCTGTTTGTGATCCCAGATACCACAGTGGGGGCTGTGACTGCGATTTGGATTTACGTTTCCTTGGTGATCAATGATGGGAGACACCTTTTTGTCTATTTATTATCCAGCTGTGTGTCCTCTTGAGAGAGAAGTCTGTGTAAATACTCTGCCCAAGTGTAACTTGCTTATTTTTCCTTTCTATTGTGGAGTTTAAAAAACTTTTGTATCTTGGATACTGTTCCTCTATCAGATGTACACATTGCAAATATTTTGTTTTGATTCATTTGCTATCTTTCCCCTGTACCTAATGCTTGTGATTCCCTATGTAAGAAACCATTGCCTAAACTAAGGACACAGAAGTGGTTGCCGATGTCTCTTTCTGGTAGTTTTAAAATCTTACTTTTACAGATAGAATTGTGATCTGCCTTCTGTTAGTTTCTGTGTGTGGTGTAATATAGGGATCCAGTGTTGCACTATTTAGACACTGTTTGTTGAAAAGATGGTCTTTCACCCCTTCAGCAGCTGATCGCAAGTGTGAGGGTTTATGTCTGGACCGTAAGCTCAGACCTTTTGATTTTGTGTCTGTCTTTATGCTGGTAGCACACTGTTTTTTGAATACTGTAGCCTTGAGGTAAAATTTGAAGTCAGGAGATGTGTATCTTCTTCCAGCTTGTGTTCAGAGATTTTTTGGCTATTCTGGGCTCTTGGCTAATCATCGGGATTTGGGGATCAACTGGTTAATTTATGCATGAGGAACCTGAAGGTTGTGTCAGACTTGTGGAGCAGTTTGGAGGTGTCACCACCTTGACGCTATTAGGCTGTCTGATCCATGAACACAGAATGTCTTTTCATCATTTAGCTCTTAAAAATTCTTGCGGGCTCTTCTGTAGTTTAGACACACACGTTCAGTGTATTCCCAGGTGTTTTTTCTTGGCAATGGTGCAGTAAATGGGATTTTCTTCATTCCATTTTGCGATTGCTGGCTGTGAATTTCTGTCTGTAATCTTGTGTCTCACAACCTTGCTGAGCTCACTGTTTGGCTTTCACGGTGTGGTTTGTTGGTTGGAGGTGCGGGCTTCGGGTTCCCCTTGGATCCGTGTCATCTGTGACTGGTCTGAGATGGCGCTGCTTTCTCTTTTCCAACCTTGAGGCCTCTCGTTGCCGTCTTCTCACCCGATCGCCCTGCTGGGAACCTGGTGAAAGGCGGGCTGGAGATGGGAGGCGATGGCTCTGCGTGCGCCCAGCCTCAGGAGGATGCTGGCCGTCTTCCACGCTCACGTGGGTTCGTCCTGGGTTTTTCTAGATGCTCTTCTGAAGCCAGGGGTGCTCCCTTCTCTTGTATTTAGCTGAATATTTTTAACATGGCGTTAGGGTAGTCAAATGCATTTTCTGTTTCAATTAAAATGACCAGGTGGGTGCAGCGTAATCCCAGCCCTCTGGGAGGCCGAGGCGGACGGATTGCTTGTTGGAGTCACACCTGCGCAGTTTAGCGAGGCCGTCTCAGAAGAACTGCAAAGGGCTGGGAACTGCTCAGTGCTCGTACGTGGGTTCAGTGCCAGCACCACCTCCCAAACAAGACGAAACCACGTTTTTCCTCTTTACTGGAACAATATGGCACATTGCACGGAATTATTTTCATATATTGAACGCTGGAGAGAGAATGGGTGGAACTCTTGACACACAGGTGCAGGTGAAGATTTCATGAACAAACGCTGATTGCTTGGAAAATACTACAAAGAATCAACAACTGGATTATTAAAAATCCCCTCCTATTAAAAAGCTTTTGCATAGCAAAAGAAATCAAAAGTAGAGTGAGAAGACAACCTACATAGTTGGAAAAAGTTTTAGCCAGTTGTCCTCAGACAATGAACTAATGTCTAGGATTGAAAAAAAACAGAACTGGAAAAAATCAGACCCCCCATTCAAGGATCCAACCCAAAAATGGGCATCTGAGATGAATACACACTTCTCAGAGAAAGAAATGTGAACAGAAAATAAATATATGAAAAGATGTTCATCATCACTGGTCATTCGAGAGGTGAAAATTAAAACAAACGGGGATTTCATCTCACTCTAGAAAGAATGGCTGTTACCAAGAAATTAACCAACAACCGATGCTGGCAGGGCTGTGGGAGAGAAGAACCCTTCTCCGCGGTCGGTGGGAGCGTCGACTGGTGCAGCCACCGTGGAAATCAGTGTGGGGATTCCTCAGAAACCTAGGATTACAGGTCCCATTTGACCCAGCCATTCCCCTTCTTGGTATCTTCCTGGAAGAATTAAAAACATACTACCACAATATATGTGCACCTGTGTTTATAGCAGTGTGGTTTGTAATACGTAAATCTTGGAAACAACCCAAATGCCTATCGGTTGATGAATGGATACAAAGGATGTGTTTTTTTTTTAATGGAATACTACTCGGTCAAAAAGAGGGATAAACCCGAGAGATTTCTAGGTAAACGGATGGACTTTGAACCATACTTTTAGGTGAAGTAAATCACACCCACGTGTAAATATCACATTGTCTCCTGGCTGTGAGAAACTGAAGTGTAAATAAGGACCAAAGTGTAATTTAGAGATTATGAAATAGGAAGAATATTTTCAAAAGGAAAGAGAACTACAAAAGAAGGGTAAAATGGAAACAGCTTTTGTAAATGAGGAGGGAGAGGAGGGGACCAGAAGAAAGGAATCCGGACATACCACACGTACGGGCACACGTTCCCTGTGATTGAGTGGCCATGATGTACATCTAAGTGGTACGATAAGCTTAATAAAAGATACATGAAATAATAAAGGAGAAATTCCTGCCCAGAAACGAATCAGGGTTGTGTCTGGAATAAACCACGCTTGATCCTGGTGTATAAGCGTTTTGGGTGCTGATGGATTCACCTGGCTGGTGTCGTTGGGGATTTTGCATCTGTATTCTCCAGGAGCCCTGGTGTGTGGTTTTCCTGTTTTTGATGTCTCTGTAGGGTTTTCCTCCTTGGTGATGTTTTCTGTCAGAGGAATTTTGGGCTCCTGTGGATCGGGACGCACTCCCTGCTTTTTGGTGAGGAGGAGGAGTTTGGGAAGTGTACGCTTTGTAAACGTTAGGTAGAGTTAATCAGCAAAGCCGTCTGTTCCGGGTTTTCTTCCTGGATGGTTTTGAACGCTGATTTATTTCTTGCATCATTGCGGATTACCTATTTTTTAAAAAAATTATTTTGGTAGGTCTCGTCTTCGGAGGACCTTTCCTGCTCCATCTGGTTACCTAATTTGTGGCCTCCTGGTTATTCCTATTCCCTTATGACTCCTCAAAATGTTGGTGATGTTGTGCTGGGGTCTCCTTGTAGTTCTCATTAGTAATCTCCCTTTTTCTTGGTCGGTTTAGTGAGAGACGTTTGCTAACTTCCTTGATCTGTCAAGAACGAGGCTGT
Organism: Cavia porcellus; assembly: GCF_034190915.1. Lineage (NCBI taxonomy): Eukaryota > Metazoa > Chordata > Mammalia > Rodentia > Caviidae > Cavia > Cavia porcellus. The sequence goes on along the minus strand of NW_026947499.1, from coordinate 6,006,439 downwards.
CGGTTTGGGTGATTTGCTCAGTTCTCTGTCACGTACTTGTGCTGCAGTCTGACGTCTGACGTCTGCCTTCTGATTCCACTTTGTCCCGGTGGCAGGAGGCTGAGCTTCTGATCTGAGAGCAGCGCCCTCCTCTCTGTCACGCAGTGTGGACACACGTGGTTAGCAACACCGTTCCCACACTGCAGCCCGGGAATCCCGTCCGGCTGTGCTCTTTCATTTGTGGGAAGGATTCCCCGACGTCCCTGTGCCTCATCTTTGGTGCACTGTTATTTAGGAGCACTGTTTGATGTTCACACGCCTACGAGATTCTCAGTGTTTTGGTTGTTGATTGCCTGCTTGGCTCTGCTGTGTGTGGGGGGCGCGATTTCACCCCTGTTCAGCTGGGGAGGCTGGTGTATGGTTTCTGCTGAGTCCTGGGGCCATCTCCTGTGTGTGAGGAGCAGAGGGGTCCCTCTGCCAGCTGACGTCTGTCAGGGCCCGGCCTGTCGGCTCCTGTGGTTTCTGCTTTGACTCCGGTCTGTGTTGAGAGTCTCCCTCACTGAGCTGAGCATCCTTCATGATGGTGTAGTGAGGTCTCCAGCTGTTACTGTTGAATCTTCTGTTTCTTCCCGCTTCTGGTTCATGTGTTTCGGAGTTTATAGTAGAAGATAATGGCATAATAATAATATGATTATCATGTGTTATAAAATATCCTTTGCTGATAGTAATAATTTTCATCTAGAACTTACCTGCACTTTTGTACTGTACAGCTACCCAGCTGTCCTGTATTAGTTGAGTTAGTATATTTTTGTCCACTGTCTTCTAGCTATCCGTGTCTTTTGATCTAAAGTGTAAATCCAATTACATGCTGGCTTATGAGTTTTTAAAAAATCCGTTTTGCCAGTATCTGTATTTTGATGGGAATGTTTAATCCATTTACATTTAATGTAATTACTGATGGGACTTAGGTCTTAATTTGGCTATTGTTTTCTACATTTCTTATTTTGCTCTGTTTCTCTATTACTGCCTTATATTGTGGTAAGTGTTTTCTACTGTATAAATTTTATTCTATAGTGGTTTTTACTTTTTAAACTTTTTACAAAGTATTTATCCTGAGGACGAAACAATTTGCTAGTGTAACTGTAACTTAATGCAGTAGTATACAAAACTGTTCTCCTGTACGGTTGTAATTTCCTCCCTGCGTTTGGTGCTGTTACCACACAAATTCTTTCTACAGTGTGTCCCCGTCAACACAGATTTACAATCATAGATTTATGCATTTGTCGTCTACATCAGATAGTAGAAAGGGCTCCAGTAAAGTTTTATACTGTCTTTTTATTAACCCTTGAGGTCACCTTTGCTGGTGCTTCTTACTTCCCTGTGTGGACTGGATTTGCTGCCTGGGTCTTCTCAATTCCGCCAGAAGGGACACCTTTGGTGTTTCCCGCAGGGCACGCCTGAGAGGAGCGATTTGTCTCTTTTTAGGAACTCTGGCGCTGGCCTGATTCCCCTCACTCTGGAAGGGGAGCTTCGTGGAATTCTCTTTCTCTCCTCCCTCCTTCCCCGCCCGCCCTCTCCTGGCTGTCCTTTCAGCCTTGTGAAGATGACGCACAGTCTCTGTGGCTCTGGCCCCTGGTTTCTGGTGACAGATCCGCTGTCCGCCGTCCTGAGCCGCCGTCTGTGTGCCTCACCTTCCCCTGGCTCTTTATGTTCTGTCTCTAGCTTGGGCTTTTGTCGGTCTGAAATGACGTGGCGAGATGTGCATCTCTGAATTTATCCTGCATGGAGTTACTGGATGCCAAGGTCAGTGCTTTCCATCAGCTTGGGAAGATTTTCCTGCCTTCCTCCGTATTCTAGTGCTTCGGGCCTCAGCTGTGTGGATATTTGTATGCCGTCCTCAGGCTCCCGTTTATTTCGTGGATTTTCTTTCTCTTAGTCCTGACTACAGTTAATTCACCAGTCTTCAGATTTTCTGCTTCTTGTGCCTGTTGAGCTCTTCTCAATTTGAAACCTGTTATTTTTCTTTCCAGCTCCAGATTTTATGTGAGGCTCTTTTTTACAAAATTTCTGCCCCAATGATATTTTCTATCTATTGCAACATACTTGCCAAATGTTCTTTAGAAAATTTCTGCCTCAATGATATTTTCTATCTATTGCAACATACTTGCCAAATAGTTCTTTAGTTTTTTAGACTAAGTTTCTTTTGGTTATTGTTGCAAATTTGAAACACCTGATTTAGAGTCTGTAAGAAAAGCACCTGCCATTCCTAAGGGACAGTTCCTATTACCTGCCTTCTCCCCTTCATGTTTGGGCCATATTTCTGTTTGTTTGAACATCTTTTCAATTTTTGTCAGAAATGTGGCATTTTAAATAAAATAATGTACAACTGTGAAAATCAGATCCCTTTTCTTTTTTAAGAGTTTGTTGTTAATGACATTTTTTATTCTTGTGCTTGCTGGATTTTTTTTTAAATTTAAACTTTCTTCGCCACTAATTTCTTTTTATTCTTTTTTGAGACAGAGTCTCGCTATGCAATCCAGGCTGGCCTTGAGCTCACTTTGTAGCGTAGGCTGGTCTCCAACTCACAGCGATCCTCCTGCCTCAGCCTCCCGAGTGCTGGGATTGTAGGTGGGCGTCCCCATGCCCAGCCCCTGCCACTGATTTCTTGAACTAGCTCTGCAGTGTCGGTGTTTCCTGCCCACTGAAATCTCTGCTGGGTGAGCTCATGATTGGCTAAAGTGCTCAGCTAACCTCGGGATCTGTGACCTGGGGCTTTTCTTGAGAGCTGTGTTTTGCTTTGGAGCTGAACCAGCTGCCCCTGGGGCAGTGCTGGTCCTCCTCTTTCTGCCCCAGCGGGCGGATTCTTCCCTCTCCCCTTCTCCCCATCAGCCCAGCCGCTCCCCCTCGGGTTCCCCCACTCAGGAGCCTGGAGCCCGGTGGTGGCAGGGGTGTCAGGCTGTCGGGTGTTGGTTCCTTGGTCGCTCCTCCCTCCACCATGAGCTGGCTGTGCCCTTGCAGCGGGGTGCGGCCCTTGTTGGGTGACCGTCCCAGCTGTGGGGCTCACAGGTCTCCCGGGCCTCCCTTTCTGGTCTCCTGGGCCCGGCCGATGGTGCTGTGCTGCTGTTGCTTACTCCTTGGGCGTCACCACCCATTGTCACCACGACTGTGTCCCATTTCTCTGCAGAGCTGACTTTACGTCATGTAGTCAGCTGTTGAGAGGCCCTGGTGTCCAGTTCCGGTGTCTCTCTGACTGGTGCCTTAGGGTTCTCCCTGTAGCGTCCCGCTGCTCTCCAGTTCCCTCTGCGCCTCTCTCTGACCCCACATCAGGGAACTGATGTTCTTAAGATTGTGAGGTTCCGGTGACATCTTCCCTACATGAGTAAACCATTATTTATGGTCACTGCGCTGTGGATTTAGTTACATAAGCCCACGGGTAGGTGTTAGAGAGGCAGGTTGACATGCAGGGTTACATTTGATGTGGGAACCCCTTGTAATTAAACCTGGCTTTTTTTTTTTTCGAGACAGTGTCTCACGTGCACTTCAGAATAGCCTTGAACTCATGCGATTTTCCTGTCTCAGCCTCCCAAGAGCTGGGGTCACAGGGTGAGCCACCATGTCTAGAGACCTGTGTTTTAAAAGAGAAGAATTAACTAGAATATAGAGCTGCTGTGTGCGGCTTAGGAAAGGTGGTGTAGCGGATTCTAGCGGCTGGAACCTGATGAGGGACCCGTCAGAGGTTCTGGGAATCGTTGTTATCCGGCCCTCTCCCTTTCACTCACCTGTATCTTTCAGGCTTTAGTTGGCCTGGCGGACGAGGTCCTTACGTAGCTGCTTAGGGTGCCCGTTTCTATTTAAGAAGCCTCCCAGGCCGGGTGGGAGTTTCCTGGTCCCCACTTGGCACTCCGGGGAGGGGTCTCGTGCTCATTTGAGGTTGGTGTTCGGTGCTGAGCTGAGCCCCATAGCACAGACTGGGTCCCAGATGCATCCCTGCCCTGTGCTGCCCTGCGGCGGGGCAGTGCGGGGACACAGGAGACGGGGCTCAGGCCAGGGAGATGGCATCGTGAGCTGGGGACGCAGGGCCGAGCTGTCTGCTGGGGTGCGGATCCAGGGTGCGGTTTCTCAGGGGTGACAGAGGTGTGCGGGGCCTTGTGGGATTTTACCTGTGTGCAGAGGGGCCTTGGCTTGTCCCAGGGTCTCAGCCCCATCATTGGGGTAGCTGGCTGTCGCCATGTGGGAATGTGAGACGGTGACGTCTGAGCTTCCATGTTTTCCAGGGGAGCCAGAAGTCCATTGGTCATGTTGGGGTCGTGTTGCATGTGTATATGGGGACATTACCCATTTTCAAAAGTATCCACTACTCCCTGGGCACTCTGGGAGGCTGAGGTGGGCAGATCCTAAGTTGAAGGCCAGCCCGGGCAGCTTGGTGACTTAGTGAGACCCTGTCTCAAAATAAAAGGTAGAGAAGGGGTGAGGTATCTCAGCGTGAGGGCCCTGGGTTCAACCCCTAGGAGCACACGCATGCACACTTGCACACATGCATACCCGCACACACGCACACACGCATGCTCAAATTTTTCAGAAACGCAGCGGAGGGGAGGTTAAGTAAAGCCCAGCTCTGGCTCTCCCAGTCCGCCAGCAATGCCATAACGGGGGGCCCACTGCCTGGGCCACTCCCGGTGGCCTGGTTCTAGGGTTTTTTTTAAAAAAAGACTTCAGTACAGCAGCCGGCCACGGCACAGCAGGAGATGGTCACGTGGGTGAGGAGGGGATGTGTGAAAGCCTGCAGGCCCCTGAGGGATGCTTGGCAGCTCTTGAGTGGTGCTAGACCCTGGCTGTGGACCGGCCCTGATTCGTCAACCAGAGCCACACAGCGAGGAAACAACGCCAGGCCTGCACAGCGCGGGTCTGATGAAAGCATGGCAGGCGGGCCTCTGTCCTGCAGGGCTCAGAGCCGCTGTGGCCCTGAGTAAAATGCAAGGCCAGCGGGGCCAGCAACTTGGGGCCGTGTGCCTCCCTGGGACACCGCGGGTGTGGTCTGGATTCTAGCGGTGGTGGTGGTGGCGAAGGTGTCAGGAGAGGACAGAGAGGTGACCCGGGACCACAAGCCCTGGGCTGTGGGGCTGCCTGTCGCCCACATGCACCCTCCGATTCCCAGCCCTGCCAGCTCCTCCAGGAAGCCCTCCGGGCTGCAGGCCCAGGAGCCTCTGCTTCCTCCCGGCACTGCACCAGTCCTCCTGGGCCTCCGGGCACCTGTGTGTGTCCTAGGTGTCTGTGTGTCCGTGGCCCTGTTCTGGGGACTCATGAGCATGCAAAGTGGGCTTCTGGTCCTGCCTCCTTTGCATGTGTGAGTGTCGCGTGGCGATTGATGCGAGGCGCTGGGGGCCGTGGCGCAGCCGGAGCAGGGCGGGCAGAGCTGCAGGGTGGGGACCCGTTGAGGGTGTTGGGTGAGGGGTGGCTCTGAACGGGGACCTGAAGGGCGTCCTTTTGGATGTTGCTCTGTGTTCCTCCTGATGGTCTGGAACACGTTTTCCCTTATAATTTTTTTTGGGCTTAAAATAGATTTTCTCATTTTTTTGACAAATATTTGCCGAGCCTCTGCTTGCTCTCACCCACCCCGGAGGGCTCGGCTCAAATGTCAGCTCTCGGCCGAGGTGCTGGTTTCCTGATACCTTTCTGTTGCCTTCTGTTGCGATTCACCTATTTTAACTCAAAAAGTAGCTACTTAGAAATGGTCATGTTTTAAAATTGTTTTTAAAAGTTAAAGAGATTAACTTTTAAAAGCAAACCGATTCCTCCCCTTTCGCGGTGGCTGTGGTGTGTACCCTGACGCAGACTGGACTGTCCTGTGCCTTTCCCTGCCGGATGGCACAGGGACCTGGTGTGTTTGTTTGCCCTGGTGAATCGCAGAGCCCCACCCATCTCAAGCGCCACACACACGGAGCTTAGGATGCAGACACTGTGGTGACCATGGCGGCGTCACGGGCTCTGCCCTTCGAAGGACACACATCCCAGCAGTTGAGGCATCTGTGTCTGTTGTGAGCGGTGGGTGGAGATGCACTTCCCAGCTGGGCAGGAGGACGAGGTATGGGCTTCCCTGCCTATGGGGAGCGCCGTGCCCCCCAGGGTGTGGAGGGAATCACCCCAGTTCCCCAGGGCATCTCCCTGGGCCTCTTGGGCACCTGTGATGCCTGGGTTAAGCAAACCCGTCCCGAAGATCTCCACGTCTCCAGGCACCGGGCCAGCTCTGCCATCAGAGCAGCGAGCACTGGGTACACTTTTGTCCTCAGGTGTCACCTGCCAGCCCTGCTCTGGAGCTTGCATTCCACGTGTCCGCTGTCCACCTTGCGTTTTGGTCATTTTTCATATTCATACCCTAATAAAACAAACCCAAGACCAGAGATGTCCCCTCTTGTCCCGCATGCAGGAAATCCCTTGGGGAGAGGAGGTGCTGCCATCTCCGCTTGGTGGCCCAGAACTACCCGGGAAGGTGCAGGGAGAGAAGCGGTCTGTATGACTGGCGCGGCCTGGAGGAGACAGTGTCAGCTGGCAGACTCTGTCCCGCCCCTCTGTCTCTCTTCCTCCTGTAAAAGGACCCACGTTGCCCTCATGAGTGACACGCTCGGAACATGACTGGATGGGTCCCTGGGGACAAGCTGCTGGACTGGGTCCCCGTCTCTCTCCCTGAAGGTTTATCTAGAGTAGACCAGGAGCAGATAAAATTAATAGCTGTGAGCCCTTTCCATAGAAATCACAGATTAGTGACCGGCGCAGCCCCCCAATGAGACAGGAAACGCTCTTGTGGGTAACAGTTAACTGCCGCTGTATTGAGGCGGGTTCTGGCTTATATATCTGACTGTGGCCAATCACAAGCTGCCTATCTGACTGTGGCCAATCACAAGCTGCCACGGAGTAAACATCACTAGTTGCGGCAGAGAAGTTTATTTGGAGAGGGACATAACGCATTGCGGAAGCTGAGGTGGCTCTTGGTCCTGCGCGGAGTATGTTGAGCGCCTGCGCCCGACAAATTAGCAGGCATCTGGCTGCCCAGAGTAAGAGGTTTCCCTCCTGTGCTTGGAGGAAAGTCACAAACAGCAACAATGAACCTTCGTACACAGACATGACTCTGGGTAACTAGTTGCTGTGCCAGGCATTGCCTGACCTGGGCACCTCCTGAGCTTGGTCTAACTCATAGGCTGGAAAGTCAGAGTGGGGAGGAAGTGCCCATGGGTCAGACTCGGACGCTCCTCTCCCCCAGAGTCGGGCCACTCCGGTGTACTGCGGGACTGGGGTGCAGGTTTAGCAGCACTAAACAGTGGGTACCAGACAGGGTTCACCTTCATTCTCCTCACTGGATCTTCTCCTTCAGCATTCGCTTCTCCAGGGCCTTCTGAAGGCTGAGAACCCAGGTGGTATTAGAATGAGCCCCTTCGTTTTGGTTAGAGCACCCAAAGAACAGCTGCAGGTCTGATCGGACAGGGTGGAGCATCCCAGGTAGGAGGAGAGGAGCAGGTGGATGGATGGGCGTGGCCAGGACGAGAGGAGGCGTGGCCTCAGGTGGGGCTGGGGGATGCAGGTGTCTGAAGTGAGCCCGGAGCAGCTGGTCCTCATCCTGCTTTGGCACCTCTGACCCAGCCCTTAACCTCTCCTGTCTTTTCCTGATCTGTGAGGTTGCCGAGGTGCACAAGGGTCCCCCACGGGAGGCTCCCGTGTGCCATTCAGTCCTACCCAGGGCCACCAAGCTGTAGGCGACACATGTTTTCTTTCCTGTGCAAAATGACTTGCACAAGTCTGTATCTGAGTATTTATCGCGCTCCTGAACTCTCACACCCAGCTTGGTGAGGTTCAGCCAGGGTAGCCCGGCCTGTTTGTGCGTGGGAGTCCTGGGATTATTCCAGAACCCTGTCTCTGTTGGTTTTGGGATCACATGATGAAGTCCATAGTACAGTATCTGAGAGTTCTCAAAACTTTCCCAGCAAAATGCCTAGCGTGAGGTCGTGAGTTCATTCTCCAGTACCAAAAAGCAAAACAAAACAAAACAAAACAAAACAAAGCAAACCAAACCAAAAAGCATTCCCAGATGGGGAAAAGCACTAGGAACATCCAGTTGCTCATGGAGGTTGATGTCCGATTTAGGATACAATTTCTCTTACGTCAAATCACTGCAATTTAGCATTGTCAGCACTGTTATTACACCTGGGTGTTGCCCGATAGCTCCTGGCACGTCAGGGCAGCGTACAGTTTTTGGTCCCCCACTTCCGTCACACATGGCAGGCAGGAGGAGCTGTCCGAGGTAGGAGATTCTGGGACAGGCTCCGCAGCAGACAGCATGTGCTGCCTCAAAGAACTCTTTCCAGAGCGCGAGCCCTGCCCAGCAGGAATGAAAGGCCACTGTTGTCTAGAGAGCCTCGTGGTGCAGGACAGAACGAGCTGTCTGTGTGACTCAGGACTTGGGCCTCGAGACCCAGTTTCTCCGCGGTCACGTTCCTGGCTGGAGGCCTGGAGATGGACGCCAGCTGACGGGCAGGATTGCTGGGTGCTGTGTGCTCACCTGCTCCAGCTCTCTCTTGAGTTATTTCCTCGTCAGTGTGGTGGTCAGCTTGCAACTCACAAGAGCCTTCCCGCGTGCTAAAATACGGGAAACGACATCTTCGCCCCCGTGTGCCCTGCCGCCTTCCTTTCCTCTCCTCCAAGCGCACACAGGGAGGGAAGGCATGAAGTAGGGCCCACGGGATTTCCTCACCTACACCTCATCCCCTCCAGGGCTGACGAGGTGCAGACGCCAGTGTGGCCCCCTCTGCCACTCACAGTGTGTGCCGCGGACCTCGGAGTTCCCCAAGTCCCTTCTACAGCTGAGAACAAACGGGAACGGCTGCAATCCAGGATGGGCCTTGAGATCGGGGCGGTGCTGGGCTGGCTGGAAGGGCCCCCACGCTGTGTGTGGCACTGGATTGCAGTGTGGGTTGTGTGAGCCGGGAGGGGTCCCCGTGTGCCATGTGCCTGGAGACACGGTGCGCTGTGGGATCCTCATGCAGAGCAGCACAGGCTGTTTCCACGGAGGAGGAGAGGGCGATGTGAGCACAGAGGGGCAGCCGTGAGCTCGGCTCTCTGCAGGCAGCGGGGGCTGGGTTCCAGCTGGCAGTCACCCCCTTGGCTGACGAGTAGGAACGTGGTGATTTATGCATTTTTGACTTTCTGCTGTGTTATGTGCTTTAAGTTGAACTTTTACGTGTTTGCTTTTCCAGACCCAACGGCTCCTTCTATGAGATCTTGCAAGTGGACTTCGGGATCGACAACAGCAGTGAGCTGGCTGGGGCCCAGCAGATCACCTGGCAGGTAGAGTACCCCGTCGAGGACTCGATGAGCGAGCTGGTGGTCTCCGAGATCTTCGTCAGCCAGACGACCTTCGTGGGCATCGTCCCTCTCGCCATGGTGAGAAGCCGGGGCTCCAGAAAAGTGTGTCATGGAGAGCTTTGCTTTGAATGCTTTTATTTCTCAAAGAAACATGAAACATTGTATAATCTGTTATTTTTCCATGCATTTGATACACCCTGTTTAGCCGCTGAAAATAGACTTACATGACATCCCAAAAAAATTACATCTCACTTGTGCTTTCCATGATGGCTCCCTGGGAACTATTTAGAGTAACATGTGACTCTCTTCTCATGTGTGGGATCCACTGAATGGTTCCCGAGGGCCCTGTTCTTTACTGTCCCCATCTGTGTGCATATCAGGACTGAGCTCCGTGCTCTGGGGAGGGGGTTTCACTGAAATGTCTCAGGACCCGTGGTGAGAACAGCAGCTGTCTACACCCAGGACCTGCCCCTCATCATAGGCTTTGCCTTGAGAGTCCTCAGGTGGCCCCGGAATTGGCAAACCTTCAAATGCAGATGGATGGACCAAAAGAGCCTCGGGGGCTGACCAGCCTGGATGGGCTCCCGGAGCCCATTAATCCGCCTGCGTTTTGCTCCCCTGACCCGGGCCGGTTGGATCCCTGAGCTCGGCTGAAACTCTGCCCACAACCAGATGCAGAGAACCAGGTGGGGGTGGATGCAGAACCTCGAGGAGGAGGGGAGCTCTGCATTCCGGGGGGACCTCGAGGCACTCCATACCCCTTTCCACGCTGGACACCCTCACTGTTCTGCACTGCTCTGACTTCCTGCCTGGGACCCAGACGTGGGTTGGACCCCGACAGCCTCGGCCTCCCCTGATGTGTGTGTCACTGGTCACAAAGCCGGGTGCTAGCGATAGTTGAGCCCCTTGAAGATGAAAACCGGATACCAGAATCAGTTCTGCCGTCTCCTCTGTGAGCGTCCATGGTGGCTTCTTTGCCTGTGTCCTTGCCTGTCCCTCTGTCTGCCCACCCCGCTCCCCCCACTTCCCCGGTGACACTGTCCCCCCCGTGCCGGTCATCACCAGCACCTCTTGGCTGTGTCTTCTCCGTGGCCGGCCGCTGTCACTGGCGGCTCTTTGGAGTTCCTGCTTTCCCATCCTCTTCCCCAGAGGAGAAAGCCCTGAGGGTCGGGCTCTGGTCAGACCCGTCCCCGACTGTGTCCCCAGCCCTTTCCCGAGTGTGGGGCTCAGTGGACAGGTAAGTGAAGCCTGTGCTTTATCCCAGGCATCCGGGGCCACCTGTGATTTGAAGATCGGGTGGAGGGAACGAGCGTCCCCATCAGGAGTGACCCTCGTTTCGGTTTGGTGGTGGTGACAGCCACCTGTGAGATGGAGACGGAGATGGATGGCTGGGGCTGTGTGTGTTGGGGAGATGGGGCTCTCCTGCAGTGTTGGCTGCAGCCGAGGCGAGGCGGAGGGGGCAACCTCGTCCCTTAGAGTCGGGGCCACTTGGCTCCGTGTTTAATCCCGGGCAGCCACCGACGAGTTCTGTGATTGTTTAGTCATGTCTGGCAGGAGTGTGGCAGGAGGGGGCAGCATGCGTGTGATGGCCCAGCTGGCCCACGTTTTGGGGGTGTGTTGCTGTGGCAAAAGGCACATCGACTGAGAAAGACGTGAACTGAACAGAAGCGATGTGCTGGTGAGTACCAGCTCTGTCTCTGTGCCCCTGAGGTCTTTCCAATTTCTGGAACATGGTTTGAAATCTTAACTCAGGGCCCTTGGGGGTGCCCCCAGGGATTTGGCCAATGTTTCTTAAACTTCAGATATTAAGACATTAATGGAGCTTCCCCCCCATAACCTTATTTTACATATGCTTATTAAATATTCTTCTAACTTTCAAGTTTATTTATATTTTTAGTAAAGTTTTCTATTAATAGTTTAGACAGGAAACCAGTCTCATGGAGTATAAATATGAAGATAAATTTACATATGTCCCCAATGCAGTGCAAGCAAAACAGTGCTCTTAAATGTTGGCTGGTTGTTCCCATCTCCTGAAGACACGTGGTCTGAATCTAAAACGTTTCCCTAAAGTCTCCTGGGCTTGGAGACAGGGCCTTGGAAGGTGTTGGGATTGTGGGGTGCGATGCTCCCCGGTGGATCTGTTTGCGGGGGTCTGGGTGCAGGAGGTGGGTCACCAGGCGGTGCCTCTGGAGGGCGCGTCTCTCACCCCAGCCTGCCCCTGTCCCTCCTCTTCCGGCCACCGTGAGGTGAGTAGCTTTTCTCCTCCGTGCCTCTCTGCCTGGGAGCCGGCCAGGCGCGCCCGAAACAAACCTCTCCTCTGTTAAGTGTGGCGACCTGCTGCAGGGCTAGGTGTCCCCAGTGAGGATGAGAAAGTAAAGAAGCGCAAAACTGGGCTCCGGGGAGCCTCACCCTCCTGACGGGAGGGAAGGGGCTGCTCCCCACTGCAGTGTGTTATTTACACACTCAGGAGGAGGAGGTCAGTTCCAGCCCCGCTGCCCAGCAACCTGTCTGCCTGGCTGGCCTGGGCCCCCTGGCCTTCCTGGAGCTTGTTCTGGGCTCCCCGTGTTTTCAGGGCTGGCCTTGCTTTGGCCCCACTGTGGGCTCCCTGTGAAGTTGCAGTATGTCGGCTGCTTCACCGCAGTGACGGAGAGATGGCTAACACAAGACTGCCCTCGGGTCTCCCCCTGTCTCGTTACTGGGACGGAGCGGGAGTTTTGAAAAGTGCTATGCAAGTACTGGCCGAGTCCTCTGAACACCTGGGGTGGACGCAGGAGGAGGAAGGGAGGCTGAAACGCAGGCTCCGTCTGGGTGGGTGACGCCAGGCCCCCGTGGCCTCTGCAGTCCACATCATCCTCGGAGGGTCCCACAGAAGCACGCAAGACGCGTGCTGAGAAGCCAGGGAAACTGGCGGCTGCTGTGGATCCACTCCTCCCCTCCCAGCTGGCTCTGTGGGCAGTGAGGCGCCTGGGCCCTCCCCTAGCTTCTGGCCAGTCCTGCGTCCTGCTCCCTCCCCAGCAGCCCTGCTAATAGGACCTTGGAGACATGGACTTTTCCTTCTGCATGGCCACCTCTGTCTTTCTGCTGGGAAATGGGGCCACTCTGTGGCCCAGGCTGGTGTTACCCTCTGTGATGGTGCCGTCGTCCTGCCTGGTGATCATTGTAGGGATGGCAGACTGTGTGTCCTTCTGGTCCATGAAACCCAAGGGGAGGGATCTGGGGCTGGGGAAGAATTTCTGACAGTTGACCAGATGAGCAGCTCCAGGGCAGGTATTCCCGATTCCTGTCCTCTGCATGGTGTGGAAGGAGACGGAGGAGCCGCTGTCCCCATAGGAGGAGCTATGGGCCTCCCAGGATGACAGGGATGTCTTCAGTGACTTCCCGGCTGCCGAGCTAACCTGCTGGGCACCTCCTGGCTCCTGACTTCTTCCTTGTGAAGCACAGACTTCCCTTCTCACACCGGCTCCCGTGGGCCATGAGCTGGGGCTGGGCACTGCACAAGGCTCTTCCCATCTCACTGGCCATCCCGGCCTCACCTCTCACGGGGTCATCACACAGGGAGGAGCAGCAGTGGTGATCTTGAACCTCCCCTCACCAGAGAGGGAACTTGGACCTCCATACTCCTGATTGGTTGGAACTGGGTTATGTGCTCCAGTGCAGAGAGGCTGGGGACTGTGGAGCTGGCGTTTATGGCTTCACCTGTGACAGTGTGGAGAGCCAGTGGCTCCCTGAATACTCCCACAGCCCTTGGGGAAGTTTCTGTTCTTTTGGGGTTCAGACCAGGCTTATAGCTGAGAGCGTTGTTGCCACAGTTCTGGGGTCCTGCCTTGTGTTAGATGCTTGACACCTTGATTTCATGAACGCAAATCTGTAGCTTTGGGGGAGCTTGGCCTGAGAGGGGTGAGGAGAGACCCCAGGCTTGGAAGCCTGGGTGAGGTGGATGAGTCCATGCAGGCAGGCAGGCTTGTAAAGGGCAGTAGCTATGGTGATTTACACATTTATCTGTCCATCCATCCTCCATCCATCCATCCATCCATCCATCCATCCACCCATCCATCCACCCATCCATCCATCTAACCATCCATCCATCCATCCATCCATCCATCCATCCATCCATCCATCCATCTAACCATCCATCTATCCATCCACCTAACCATCCATCCATCCATCCATTCATCCATTCATCTAACCGTCCATCTATTCACCCATCTAACCATCCATCTATCCATCTATCCATCCATCCATCCATCCACCCAACCATCCATCCATCCATCCATCCATCCATCCATCCATCCATCTATCTACCCATTCATCCATCTGTCCATCCATCCGTCCATCTGTTCATCCATCCAATTTATCCATCCATCCATCCATCCATCCATCCATCCATCCATCCATCCACTCACCGATGTATGCATCCATGTATCTACCCACTGATCCACTGATTCATACATCCATCTGTGCATCCATTTATCCATCTACCCACTTAATCCCTCCATTCGTGAATCCATGAACCCATCTATGCATCTGCCCACTCATCCATCCATCCATCCATCCATCCATCTGCGCACCCCCATGTCCATTCACCCATGCATGTATCCATCTACTCACTAATGCACTTACCCATGTATCCTTCATGCATTCATTTGTACATTCCCCCACTTATCCATCCACTCATGAATCCATGGGCCCATCCATCCATACACCCATCCACCAGTCTACCCACCCACCAATCCATCCACCCACCAATCCATCCATCCATCCATCCACCCGTCTACTCATTCATTGGTGAATACAGCCACCCATCCATCCATCTCTGCACCCATCGATTCACACACCCACACACCCATGCACCCATCATCCATCCATCCATCCATCCATCCATCCATCCATCCACCCATCCAGTCTGTCACTTTCTGTTGCACAGAGACAGTGGAGTGGATGAAAATTTTGAAAGTGAAATCAGTAGGCCTTGGAGGCTGTTTGTGTGTGATATTTGATTTCCAGAAGAGCTGCCCTCTTGGTCAGAAGCTGGGGCAGCCTCTCCTTAGCAGGGCGGTCTGCAGAGAGGCCGCGGTCCAGTGGTGGCACTGCTCACTGTGTCGTCTTTGGAGTCTTTGTGGCCTGTCTGCAGTGCTCTCCGTGGCTGGGCAAGCTCACTATGTGCCCGTGTCTTTTCTGTCTCCCTCTGAGAGTGCATGTTTTCTTTTTTTCCCTCTGCAGTGTTCCTTTTCTTGGGTTTTCTGTCCAATTACTGAGCTTTGAGTGCAGAGATTTGTTCCCGTGGGTGGCTTGGAGTTTAGGACTGCAGCCCACCATTCAACTTCAGTCCTTAAACTAAAAAGCCCAGCTCTGCACATGTAGATAAAACACATTATCTTTCAAAAAGATTGGAATAAAAAAACCCCACGAATGCACGGGGCGAGTATCTAGGCAACTGGGAACCCGGCTCGGCATAGGCTGGAGACGGAGATAATCAGATTCCTTTTTAGTGGTGCTGGCCTGGAACCTGGCGGCACGGCCCGGGCACAAACGCTCCTTTATTCCGGGCAGTGTTTGTGTGCTGACCGTGCCAACGTCGTTCTAGTGGACCGCGGTGGATGGGGCGGCGGGGTCCCAGCGCCTCTGCTCGCGCCAGGGAGCAGACTGAGAACGCCAGAGCCACACAGAAGCCTCTTGTCAGATGGGCGCCATGAGGCGGAGACGGGGAGCCCCTGCAGGGTGCGGGCAGTGGCAGAGTGACCAGCAGCGCGTCCTTCCCAGGACCTGGCAGCCTCCAAGCCCAGTGAAGCCGGGCGAGGGAGAAGGGCAGGCAGGCAGCTGGAGGATGGGGAAGGGGCCCAGGAGCAGGAGCCAGCGAGAAGCTGGAGGGGAAGGGGGGTCCTGAGCAGTGCAGTGAAGGTCCTGAGGGGCGCGTTTCCTGGGGCTCGGGTTCTGGTTCATGGGGTGCTGCTGTGACAGATCCAGTGTGTCCTGTAAGTGTGGAAGTCGGAGAATCTTGCAGGGCTGAGACGGGTGTCGGGAGGGCTGCGGGGCGCTTTCCAGTTCCAGAAGCCGTCCGCATCCCTCGGCTCACGGCCCTATCTGTGGCTGCACTGCTGCAACCTCGGTCCCCTCCACCCTCCTCTGAGCCTGACGTCCTGCCTGCTGCACGTACCCTGTGGTCACCCTGGACCTGGTCACTTCTCTGTCTCTCTCAAGGATGCGAACTTCTCGACACCGGCGAAGCCCCTTTCTCTGCCTCAGGCAGCCCAGGCCCAGGTTCTGAGATGGGGATGCAGATGCCGGGGGTGGTGTGCATCGTTCTGCGAACCGCTGGGTCTCACAGGGGTTAACGCCTCTGACACCCACAGGAGCTGATGGGGCTCGTCCCAGGGCCCAGGTCTGCAGAGAGAATAAAAAATGTTTGCAGGTCTTTGATGCCAGGGAGTGGCAGGGCCAGTGTTCACAGAGCGCACCTGTGACCGGGAGTGCTGGTAGGGCCAGGGGCACCAGATGCCCAGGAATGCAGGGCGGGGTCTGCCACAGGCATCCCAGCGAGGTGACGTCCCTGTCCTGGCCGCGCGAGTGCCGTTGTGAGGTCCCTGCAGCGACTCTGATGCGACACACAAGCCTCTGCTGTGGGGACTACGGCCACTGCGGATGCCGCTGCAGGATTCGGGGCACATTAATCATCAGAAGAAATGCTTAGCTTAGGAGGAGGCAAACAGGAATAGAGAGAGGGGTGTGTAAGTGTGCGTACGTGCAGCGGGGCCCTGTGGCCCTGTGGCCTGGCTCACTTTCAGGAGACACCAGTGCAGTCAGCGCAGACCCTCACCTACCCATCCGTGGTAGCTCAGGACAGCACGCTGCTCCAAGCACCCTCAGCTCTGTTAGGCCCGAGGTCCCCCAGTGGCTGCTCTATCCTCTGAGCAAACTCCCCCTCTGCACTGTGACACAAAGCATCCAGCTTCTCTCCTCCTCAGGCCTCTTCTCTCTCCTTCCACACTCTACTACCCCAGGATCTTTGCACCTGCTGCCCTTTGTATGGGCTTGTTCTTGAAGGGAACAGTAGATTGTCATCCCAAAGAGGCCCGACTCTCGTGACCCTGGAATAGACTCCCTAGCTCAGTGCCCATGTTGCACAGGGATGTGGAGGAGGTCAGTGACCCTCGGCGTCGGGGCAGGGAGTGTCCACCACCTCCTCCTATTCACTAGCAAACAGCAGAGTTTGACCTGACCCATGGCGCTCAGTACAGGGCAGTGCGCTGTTTGGGACAGACGCTGGAGCAGAATTCAAATCCTGACACCAGTGCTCAGGAGCCGGACATAGTGTCTTGGGACTCTTGTTTCCCTGCTTGTGGTGATTGTGTGGGGGTTGCCTGGCCTGGACGACAGCACGGAGCTGGCCATGGTCTCACTGTCTCCCTCTCTCCTTCCTGCTGCCTCTGTGTGTCCTGACCTCCTCTGCTGGTTTTCTTTGCAAGTTGCTGGGACCTGGGATGCACTGCCTCTGTCCCCACAGCCTGCACCCCTAAACCCGGACAGTGGCGGGAGGACCTTTGCTGGGGAGAACAGTGCGGGTGTCAGCGTGCCCCTGGGGTCGTCTTCAGGAGGAGCCGTTCAGACGGCTTTGAAGGCTTGTGATTGAGCGTTTCTTCTTTGACTTGTTTTGTTTAAAACTTAAAAAACCAAACACCAACACCTAACCAAACCGTGCCTGCTTGCTTTTCTGGAGTGGCACAGGTGAGGCTTCCGTGCCCGTCGGCCGCCGGCCCCTCTGTGGCACCGTGTTCGAGGGGCAGCTGGGTGCGACCCTGTCGGTTACCCTCGGTGCTGGGCCTGAGCCTGTGTGCCCCGCTCTGGCGGTGGTGAGGCTGGGGGCCTCTCGGTGCCCATGAGGATAGAGAGAGCCACCCTGCTGGCCACCTGTGACCATCTCATGGCTGGACACAGTACCCAGCACCTGCAGCTGAGGGGAGGTGAGGCTTACTTGGATTTTCGCGGGTGGTCTGCGGGCTCCAAGGCAGGAGGGCGTGGTGGAGGCCGTGGGGGAGGGGAGGAACAGGGCGAGCAGGGGGATGGGGAGGGAGACGCGCCCCTCCAGCCCCGCCAGGGGGTCCCCAGGCTCCCCCTCCCAGCTCCAAGCACCCCCGTGGCACCCTGTAATCTGGTCACCCCCCATGAGCTGGCCGCAGAGGACAGGACACGGGCCCCCATGTAAGCTGCCGCAGCCCGTCCCGCTGGTCAGGAGTCGGTCCCCGCTGTGTCCCCCACCCTCCCGTCCCTCTGTCCTTCCCTGCCTCACACCCTGCTTTCTTGTTTTCTCCTCTCCTGTCCTCCTGTCTCTCCCCTGTCCCTCTGTCCCACTCCTCCTGTGACACATCCCAGAAGGCCCAGCTGGTTTGGGGTGGCCAGTGGCTCTGCCACCCCGTCTTCTCAGGGAGCCGAGTCAGCTTCCTCGAGCTGCTGCAGGAAGTTGCCACAAGACGCGGGGAGTCGGGGACTGAGATGTCAGAGGGACCTCCGCCCCCTGAGACGCAGGGGGCTCCTTCCTGCTCTTCCAGCGTCCAGCGGGGCCAGGGGCTCCTTAGCTTGTGGTTACCTCGAAACCATCTCTACACCATGCTCTGCTGCAGACCGTGGCACTCAGGACTGGTGACCGGGCATGGTGACCGGGACGCTGTCCAGCTTGGCTGCCCTTGGAAGTTATTTTGGTGGAGCCCTGACTTCAGACTCGGGAGACCCACACACATCTCCCTCACTCAAATAAATTTGTCATTATGACTCCTGGCAGACACCACACAAGGCAAGCCACACACAGCAAGCCCGGAGAGTCCAGAATGAGCCAAATTTGCATCTGTCTTGTGGTGTCTGCAGACGAGGACGCTCCCCTCCACACACATGGTGTCGCCTGTCACCAGGAGCCCACCTTGCTCCCGGCTGAAAGGAGCAATCAAACTGTCAAGGACAGCGTTTGTATGTGCGTGTACTTTACAGATGGCCAGAAATAACCACTTTGTCGGTGGAGATACATCGTGCCCTCATCAAGGCCACTGGGGGTACTAATGGCAGAGCCGGGACCCGACCCTCACCTGGCCGCTGCCGGGCCTCCCAGCGCGTGGTGCCAGGGGCACGGTTAGCAAACCTGTAACTGGGTTTGGATGTTTCGCTGCTTCCTAGTGGACATTCAGAAAAACAACAGTCCAGCAGGGCTGCTTTGTGCAAGGTGGACCGAGGCCAGCTAGGTGGGAAGGGAGGGGAGGCCATTAGGAGTGTGGCTCGGTGGGCCTGCGTCTCCCTGGGGCGACCCCGGTGACATCTGATTTCCGCAGGGGAAAAGGAAGCACAGACCCCGCTAAGCAGGTTCGGGGAGGAGACTGTGGTCCTCAGCCGGAGGCGCAGAGTGGGCAAATGTGGGCACCACTGTGGCAGGGATGAGACCTGACAGCCTTTTAAAGGCTCTGTCAACGCCATTAATATTTATGGCCTCGCTGCAAAGACAGCTGCTGGGCGGCGCCTCCACCCACGGCTGCTGCTCTGGGGTTGTTCGGCTCCGCTGGGTGACGGCATGAGAGGGACGATGGGAAAGGATTCGTGGCTGTGTTTTGCACCTCCTTAAAGGTGGTTAGATAACTAGGACGTGTTTTCCAGATGGTCATTTTCTTAAGAAAACAAAACAGAGAATCCCTGGCTGTTGACAGCTGAGCCAGGATGATGTTCACTGCCACTCAGAGCAGTGAATATGGAAGCTGTGCCTGGATGTCTGCACTTCCAGCTGCCTAGCCAAAGCCAGTGTTACAAATGGGGACCAACAAATGGCCTGGCCAGCCCGTGACCGTCCAGGGAGGAAAGGCCCACCCTGTAGAATGGGTAGAGACGTGTGCCTGTGGGAAAACTCAGTCTGCTTCACCCTTTACTTAACCTGGGTGCCCTTCAGCAGGCCCTGCCTCAGTTTTCCCATCTGTACAAAGGGTTTTCTTGCATCCTACTGTATAGCCGTATCCATCATTGTCAAGATGAAATAAAGCAATAAACACACAGTGCTTGCTACAGAAATATGCATTGCACACTGACCATTTGCTTCCATTTAATTTTTTCTCAAAAAAAGGTAATAGTTAAGAGTCGCAGTAAAAATCAAAGTATTTAATAACGGGGTGGCATGTCCACTAACCAGCTGGAGTAGATACAGCTGGTGAATGGTGATTACATCCTCAGCTGTGTGTCAGCCCACAAGGAAATACTCCGATTGGCTGTTTTTACTTGGCTTGGTGCAGAGCCCAGCAAACCGTTTTCTAAATGGCTTTGATCTCACAAATGATCAAGATGGCATTTTTCTGAGGGCCTTTTAAGGATTCTTTTCCAAGGGCGAGCATCGTGGAAGCAGTCCCAGCCATGCCCACTAGATGGCGCTGGGAGACCGGTTTATGGCATCCTTCGCCCTGCCCGCGGGCTTCCTGAACGCGTGCCCTGCCCTTTTTTCTGCCAATTAACTGATCGCTGCATGGGGCGCTTTGAGTCCAGGAATTCCCGGCTTCCCCCTGAGCTGGAGGAGAGCAAGGCTCCTCCCGCAGCCTCCGCAGGGCCCCGACGGTACCTGGAGAGGTGTGGCCTCCCTCAGTGGGGTCAGCGCCTGCAGCTAGATGGAATTGTGCCTGGAAATTTTTAATGCTTCTATTTACAATGATGGATGCCCACTCGAGGGTTTTAAAAGAGCCGAGGGATAAATTGCAGAACCATCACCCACACATCTGACTAGGTCCATGCAGTGTCCAGAGCAGGTGGACGTCACACTGCATAGCCGTGAGGTCCTACTCTACGTGTCAATTTTTTTTAAAGGTTCGCACTTAATTATATTTAATAAAAGACAAAGGATCCGATGTGAAATTCCTGAGCTTCAAAAAACATTAACCACTTCAACAAATACATCTTTTGTTTTGCTTTGAGAAATACTTTGCTACAATTAGGGGAGAAAATTATGGAACCAACAAGTCAATGATTGGAGCCACTGTGTTATTTTTATTATTGCTGTTGTTCTGTGGCTGTGTTCAGGCTTTTGACGCTATCATTCAGTCTTAGTGCGGAAGCCAGACTCTCCAATATAGTAGCCAGGAGTAACCTGTGGCTGGTAAAATTAATATTCATAAAATTAGAAAAACAGTCAGCTCCTCAGTGGCAAGGCAGGCGGGTTGCAAGCGCCAGCGGTTGTCCCCGTGCAGCTGCGCAGCGCAGCCCTGCTGCAGGAGCTGGTCTGTGGGATGCTGGCCATCGACTGGTGGAGTCTGGCACAGGCAAAGCCCCGTCCCACTAATCAGACCTCGAGGGTGGGCGCTATGACAGTGGTCAGCCCTGGGGTTGAGTCGCAGACCCAGGGGCGGGATAGAGGTGCGGTCAGCCCTCCCAGATCAGGTAGTAGGAGGCCCAAGCGAGCAGAGCCCAGGCTGCTGTCGGCGCTGAGGGTGGGGCCTTTCCGCGATTGGACAACCCTCTTCTGCAGGGCGGGGCCTCGGTTGCGATTGGGCAGCTCCATTCCACTGGGTGGGGCCTCAGTTGCTTTTGGACAGCTGCCTCTGGGCGGGGCCTCGGTTGCGATTGGACAGTCTCCCACTGGGCGGGGCTGCCTGGTTTCCATGGCGCCACTGGGCTGCCCTGACTTCCCAGCGCTGTGAAGGACCTTGTCTCTTGTATTTTGTGGTGTGGCCGAGTCTTGCTCACCTGTGACAGCAGCCGAGCCAGAGCTGACGGCCGCTGGCATTAAGGGGCGCACTCTCACCATGCGTGGTGGAGTAGCCTGGAATTCCAGCCCTCTGGGGGCTGAGGCAGGAGGGTCGTGAGTTCGAGCCCAGGCCACATGGCAAGACCCAGTCTCCTAACCCAGCGACTCCCTCTGCTTGGCTCCGGAGGTGCGGATGGGGTGACCACGGGAACCCCAGACCTGAGCGGGGCCGGATCGTGGGGCTGGATACTGGGGCTGCCTACCTCGTGTGGACCTCGGCACCAGCTCGCGGTGCAGTGCCCTCTCTGATGGAGCCGGCTCAGGAACGCTTACAAAACGTGTCCATTTATTCATAGGAGCCCGCCTTCGCGTGCGACCTGGCGCACGGACACGGGCACGAGGCCTCTTTGTTCTTACGCTCCCCCCCTTCCCACTCCCTTCTCTCCATCTCTTGGTCCCCTCCCACTTGCGAGAGAGCCCCCCCCCCATTTCCAACTTTCTGTAGTCTCAGTGACTTTTAGAAACAAAAACCCTTTGAACTGTGACGCAGGCACCTTGTGTTCCTCTCAGTGTGCAGTACACAGCCCTGCGGGTTTCCTGTAATTACACAGCAGTGCTGCCGCCGCTGCAGTGAAGTGTTTCATCCCCGCAGGGAGCTCTCTGTTCTGTAGCAGTACTCCGGATTTCTCCAGCCCGCCTCTCCCTGGACAGAAACCAGTCTACTTCTTATAAACGTGCCTATTCCGAAGACTTCATAGGGGTGGAATCATGATGCCTGCTCCTCCATGTTTGGCTTTTTTCACATAGCACAATGCTTTTAGGGCTCACCCATGTTGTCCTGAATATTAGAACCTCATTCTTTTTCATTGCTGAGTAATATTTCACGGTACACATGTGTGCCATTTTGCTTACCCGCACCTCAGCTGCAGTCAGCATTTGGGTGGTTTCTAATTTTTGGCTGTCATAAATAATGTTGCTACTAACATTCACGCACAAGATTTCTCATGGTTGTGTGTTTTCCTGTGGTGTTAATCTGTATAAGGGAATGAACCAGAGCAGTGAATTCTTGCAGACATGCTCTTACTTCTTACGGAAGTGGCTGTAGTTTCTGTGGGGCTTTGGGAGCCATCTTTATGTTCTTTTTTTTTTTTTTTTTTTTTTTTTTTTTTGTCTTTTTCCTTTTTATTGGTACCGGAGATCGAACTCACAACTGCCTGATTACAAGGCAGGTGCTTATGTTGCTGAGCTAAATCCCCAGTCCCTTTTGGGAGCCGTCTTGACTATTTTCCCTGTCTTCAGAATGAATCGCTGTGTTGGGAATTTCTACCGCAAATGCACACGGGAACCAGGCATGAGGAGTAAACCACAGGGGGTACCGGGCGGGGTGGGAGCCCCGTGGTCAGTATGGGTTGAGCATTGCAGAGTTTTTTCTTTTTCTAGAGGAAACAAAAGATTGTGAATTTTACAGTGAGCCATCGTTTTCTCTTTAATTCGGTTGCACTGGACTTCCAGCGAACACATCTTGTTCTGTGCTGGGCCGTGCCGTGTCCAGGGAGGCCGTGACCCTGTGAGGACGTAGACCACGGCCCATAGACCACAGACTCCGCCTCAGACCACTCAGCTCCAAGTCTGGCAGGGCCACTGCCGGCCTCTTGGCCCCGGGCCGCCTGCTTGATTCCCGTTGGCCCAGCTGCCATCCGGAGTCGGGCACGGTGCCTCTCGTGCTGGTGTGAGGACTAAACGGGCAGGGAGACTCTGGCATTATCATCAGCTGCCCGGTGTCTAAGGCCACCCCGCGGTGGGCAGGGCAGCGACTGCCCGGTCCACATCCGCATCCCTGGAACTCGTGGCTGTTTTTCCCCACGTGGCACCAGGATGTGAGCCTGGAGATGGGAAGGAAGATCAGGAGCATGAAACGCATGCCCCCCAGACCCGGCTGATGAAACCCCGGCGTCACCAAGGTGGACGTTTATTCTGTGGTCTTTGAATGTTTTTAGCAAGTGCCTGGGTTGCTGTTCAAAAATATTTTAAGCGTTAAGGAAAATCCTCCTAAGGACACCACCGTGGTAAAAAGATTTCTAACAGAACCAGCCAACTCGCAGGGCTGCAGTGCTGCCTGAGACACCAGGTTAGAAAGGACAGACCCGCTCGCCTCCTGGCCTCATCTGCTGTGTTCCTGCGGCCCCACTTGCCTTCTCCCAAAACTCGAGGGGCTTATTCTTGGCCTGTGTGGCCCCCCATGCCACCTGCGTGGACATCCCGTCCTGGACGTTGGCCTCAGGGACGGGCGATTGTCATCGCTGAGAGAGGAAGTGACAGCTCGTCCCGGCCGGGACAAAGGTGAAATGGGGAACAGGAGGAAACTGAGTCAGCCTCTTCCGGGAGGCGCACGTCTGGTCACGTGGCCTGGGCGGGAGGTCCGGGGGTGTGTATCAGAGACAGCGGGCAGCAAAGCGCTAAAACACAGCACCTGCCGGACTTCAAATCCGGCTTCCCCCTCCTGTCCCTGCGGCCGGGGCACCTCTGTCCCTGAGCCGCGGGGGCAGGACTTTGTGCCAGGCCTCGTCTCTCCGGGGTCCTTACCCAGCTCACTGTCTTCCCCGTTTACCGTGGCCCTTGGTGCCCTGGGGTTTGTATCCCAGACTCGGCACTTCTGTTTCCACACAGGAAGTTCACGGTTCAGTTTGACTTCAGTGAGCCATTGGGGGTTATCTAAGGAAGGCGAGGCTCTGAGGGAAACCGAGGCACAGGAAGGTGACTTTTCCTGTGTCTTGTTTTGATCTGGTTCGAGCATATTTGTTTATGACCCTTGGCCAGGTGGGAACTGGGCTGGTTTCCTGTGATGGGGCATCTGGGTGGACAGCCTCCGGGGACAGCCACAGCCTCTGAGCGGTGGGGTCCTGCCTGCCCCGCTGTCTCCATCTTGGCAGGACACACTGGCCTCCGTTGGTGGCCACCCTGCAGTCGCATCTCGTGGCGGAGGAGTGTTGTGCTTGTGCCTTGTTACCTGCCGCCAGGGTGTTGGCTTCCCACCTGGGTCCCAGGAGGACCACAGCAAGAATCCTCCTGCCAGCCTCGCCTCTCCCAGCGCGTGGCACTGCAGCCACCCACCTGCCTGGGGTGGGGTGGAGAGCCCTCCCGATGCCTCCCTCGTGCCCGGGCCACCGGCAGCACCTGGTGGCCCTGACCCCCAAAACCCCAAACCCGCTGTGCCTTTCTGTCACAGCTCCAGTCACCTCTTGCCAGGACGACCCCAGGACCCGCTGGCCCTGTGTCCCCTCCTGTAAGGCAGTCCTTTCCTTCCACAAACCATCGCGTGTGTGCTGAGGGTGTCCGGGTCACGGCTCTCTGCACTGGGCATCGCTGCAGCTCAGCCACTGCTGTCCCCAGCCGGCCTCCCCGCGGCCGTGCGTGTCCTCCGTCCTCTCCAGCATCCATATCCCTACTCGGGAGTGGGAGCCCGCGAGGGCAGGCGCTGTGCCTGCCTCTGTCCTTAATGAGGGGCCACGAGGCGTCCACTTCCTCTTGCGTGACCTCTGCCCCAGCCCATCCACGATGCCCCGTGGGGCGCTTGGGAGGCGTCTGGAGCCCACGGCGGTGTCAGTGCTCCCGCCCCTGGCATCAGTCGTTCGTGTCCCCGTGGCCTTGGGTCGGGCTGCCTGTTTACTGCCTTGTCAATCTTAAGCGTCATCGTGAAGAACGGACTCCTGGTTCACAGCGTC
The DNA here is from genome assembly GCF_034190915.1 of Cavia porcellus. Lineage (NCBI taxonomy): Eukaryota > Metazoa > Chordata > Mammalia > Rodentia > Caviidae > Cavia > Cavia porcellus. Next base: position 5,981,695 of record NW_026947499.1, on the reverse strand, counting down.
CTCCCCCCACGGGTGTTGTTTCTGTTCCTCGGCCTGCGGCCTGCGTGGGTCCCACGGTCACCTCTGGGCGGGGTCTGGGTGTCTCCTCCCTGCAGCAGGCGGCGGGTGCTGAGCCCCCTTCAGTTCCCACACGCGGAGCTTCATTTCCTTTCGGTGCGCAGCGCTCCCTGATGTGGATTTTTCTCTTTGATCCATGTAGTACTTAGAAGAGTGTTACATATTTTCCAGTATTTGGGGACAGGTTCCATATATCTTCCTGTTACTGAGTTCTAATATTTATTCCCTTGGTAGGAGAAGATACTTTGTGTGGCTTGATTGCTTCTGTATTTATCAAAGTCCGCTTCATGGTATAGAAAATTGTAGAGAGCCGTTGACCCTGGAGATGGACCACACGTGTGGGGCTACAGCAAGGCCAGCCCTGAAGACACAGAGAGCCCAAAACGAGCCACATAAACCAGCTGCTCCAGCTCCAGGAAGGCCAGGGGCCAGGCCAGGTAGGCAGACAGGCTGCTGGGCAGCGGGGCTGGAACTGACCTCTCCTCCTGAGTGTGTAAATACACTGCTGCGTGGCTGAGCAGCCCCTTTCCTCCTGTCAGGAGGGGAAGCTCCCGCTGAGCCCGGCTTTGCCTCTTCTTGATTTTCTCATCATCTCCCCATCCTTCCCCTGGCACACCTAGAGCTGCGTGGGTTGCTGCCGAAAGTGGTTTCTCCTGTCCTGCATTGTGTGCGCACAGAGCAATGTGTTCCTTCGCTGATGGCCGGAATGTCTCATCCATGTCCGTCGGCGAGGTAGGCCAAAAATCTTGTTCAAGTCCACTACGTTCTTGCTGATTTTCTGCCTGATCGTTTTACTGATTATTGAGAGACAGGGTTTTAAATATCCTACCCTGAAGCTGGGCACATTGGCATGTGCTGGAATCCCAGCAGGAGGCTGAGGCAGGAGGACCCACGTGTGAGCACAGCCCGGGTAGTTCAGTGTCTTAGAAGGACCTTGTCAGAATAAAACAGATGACTAAACGGGATGGAAACGGGGCTCAGTGTGAGGTCCTGCATTCAGTCACCTGCTCTGCCCCGGGCGTCCTGCTACGACTGGAGATTTGTCTGCTTTTCTTTGTAGTCTGCTGGGTTTTGCTTGATGCATTTGAGGTTCAGGTGTGACACATATAAAACATAAGATGATTATATCATCTTGAGGAGTTGGCCTTTTTATGTGTGTCCCTCTTTTATGTTTCTGTATACACTTGTGTCTTTTTTATTTTATGAAAAAATAAAAACAAAATTTCATAACAAATAATAAGAGAATCACAGTAGCGGACACACTGGGTATCATCATCGTCAGAGCATTAGAGTTGCTGTGGTCCGCATTAGTTGGGTCTTTTCTGTTTGTCTCTTTTGCACGACAGCCCGGTAACTGCTTTTAGTCAGAGTGCTTCGGTGTCTGCCCGTCTCTGCGGGGAGGCTGAGCCCTCACTGGGGTGCTTGCTCTTCACCTGTCCCTTCTGCTCTCCCTTCTCTCTCCCTTCGTGTTCTCGCTTCCTTTGAATTAACATTTTGGTCACTTCTGTCAGCACACCGGCTCCAACTCGCGCTGTCTGGAATTTGGCCCAGAGCCCACCACACATCTGAGCAGGTCCCAGCGGCCTCCGGGTCGGGCTGTCACCTCGCAGGCAGCGGGGACCCTGCGGGGCACCACACCGCCTCCCTCTCCAGCTGGGTCTCCTGCTCCGGGCTCCTAGGTGTGCTGCAAGCGCCCGATGGTTATGCCATCTTACTGTAATTACATTGTTTGTTTAAACAGTGGATACGCATTTGAACGTTAACTTTAACTTTAATAATAACTATTTTATATTTACTACTACATGGTTGCAGTACGTGCAGATTGCACGCATGTACATACTTGTCTTGTTTCTTGTGTTTACGCTGCTTCCCTCCCTTTCCCCGTCCACACCCCTTCCCCTTGGTGGTGTTCATCCTGGCGCGCGCTCATGGCCTACAGTGCTGGCACGCACGGGGGTTACTGTTCCCTGACGTGGCTCTGGAAGCTCCCGCTCTCGCGTCGCCTCCGTGGCCTTGTGGCTCCTTCCTTGGTGCGGCCCTGCGTCTGCCTCGGGCACTCTTTCCCTCCGAAGGGCGCCCGCACAGCCCCAGTGATGTGCTCTGCTGGTGACGCGTCCCTGCCGTTCCGACGCGTCTTTAAACGCCCTTGTTTACCCTTTTCTTTGCTGGAAAAATATTTTCCCTGGCATAGAACTGGGCACCGCTGTATTTTTCCTTTCGTTACTGTAACTGTGCTGGGCAGGGGCTTCCTGCGGGGATTGTTTCCGAGGAGCCGCTTGGACCTTGTCACTCTGGCTTTGTGTTCCTCTGTGCTTACGATGTCTTTACTGCCTGGTATTCTACACGTAAAATTTATTTTTAGATGATTTAGACGTTGTTAGTTGGTTTGTAGGTTTCCTTTTCAGGTGTGATTCTGAACAGTTTTGACTGTGATGTTTGGTTTTGTGTTTTCCCCGTTACCCCCCTTCGGGGGTCTGTTCGACTTACTGTATTTGAGATGCACACTTTGCCCCTGAGGTCCCCCTTCATATGCACACGCGTGCGTGTGTGTATCTACTTTTTCTGTGCTCATCTCTTCTGTGGCGACTGAATTACGGCTGTTCTGCTCGCTCAGGCTACCACCGAGCTCAGAGACACCCCGATCGCGTTCCCAGGAATTCTGCCCTCAGCGCAGCGCTGGATTTCACACGCTCGCTCTGCTTCTCCACAGCTTCATGCGCTTCCGTTTCATGAGCGGCATTACCAGTGTCACCTTTGTGGCTTTTCAGGCCCCCCGGCTCTGTCTTGTTTTGGACAGTCTTGTTTCCATGCAGCTGTCACACCAGGGCAGAGAGGCCCCACGTCCCCACGACCTTCCACACCGGTGACCTCTTCCGAAGCTGCAGAGCGACACCAGTCACTGAACTAACACGGCCCTGTCCCGCCACGGGCCGACCCGGCTTCAGCTGGACCCCCGCCCAGGTTTGGGTCCACGCGGTGTCCCCGCTCGTGTGTGCCCAGGTGGTTGCCGTGTACTCAGCTGCTGCCAGGCTCCGCGGGGCGCTTGCATTTTGGCCCCCACAGTCCCACCGGGCCGCCCATCCGGGACCCACCACCTGGTGACCACTCATCTGCTCTCCATCTCTGTGAGTTTGTTATTTTGAGATGTTGCGCAAATGGAACCCTAGTACCTGGAACCCTTTTGGGGACTGTCTTACCCTGTCACTGTGGCCCCTCTGAAACCCATCCAGGCCGCTAAATGACTTTCCTGGTCCTCCCCGCTCCCCCAGCCCCATTTCTACAGTATTCCTGGAGCAGGTGGAATGTTTATCCACTGAATAACTAACCGCTGTAAAGCTTTTATACTGCCTTACGGAGGTAAAAAGCTGTGCTTATTTATTGTGCTTGGACCTAGAGACACACACCGAGACACCAGCAGCAAAACCTGGACTTACGTTTACTCTGATAAAAAAAGTTTGCCAAGCTATTTGCAGGATCACTGTGTGTCTTTCCCGTCCCCAGTAGCAAGGCTGGTGGTCTGTATCTCCACATCCGCACCAGGATTTTGGTTCTGCCAGTATTTCGTATTTTAGTCTTTCCGGTAAGTGTGTAGAGAAATATCAACGTGGCTTTAATGTTTACTTCTCTGATGGCTGCTGGTGAATATCTTTTCATGACCTTTTTCTCCGTCTATGTAATTATCAATGAAATGTCTGTTCATGATGGTTTCTCATTTCCTAATTGTGTAGTTTGATTTTTTTTTACTGTTGAGGTTTGGAAGTTGTGTATATTTTTAAATGTAAGCCCTTTGTTGGATATTATATTCTCAATTATTTTCTCCCAGCCCGTAACTTATCTTTCCGTCTTCATTGGGCTTTTTTAAAAAAATGTTTTTAATTTTTATGAGGTCCAATTTATCATCTTTCTGTTACTTTTTAGTAGCGAATATAAATGGTGGCGTGTCTTAAATTTTGGTTGCCCTGGTATTTGGGAGCATGCTTGAGTTTTGTATTTTTCTTGTCCGTGGGGCAGAGCAGTGTTTAGGTTAGGGCTGATTACTCCTACTAGGGGGAGTCTTTTGAGGTCTCTAACTAGCTCCGCTGTCCCCAGTCTAGCCCTAAGTCACAGGTGCTATCCCAGCCCCTGGCAGCTCTGAGTCCTGTCTGCCTGATCCTTCTGGAGAGGTTTCCTAGGCAGGATGCTCCTCAGAGGCGTGGGGTTCTTGCTCAGTGCAGTTCCTCTGCAGACTCTGCTGCCGTGGTGTCCCTGGATTCTCATCTGCATCTCAGCACAAGGCACCCACGGGTGACCCCGCCTCACCGGGCTGCAGAGGAAGTGCTCCCGACGCAGTGAGCCATGGCGGTCACAGGGCCCACGTGTGGCTTTGCCGTGGCCCTGGCGGCTCTTTTCCACGGCCCGGTACGCAGCATACTCAGATCGTCCTTTCGTCCCTTTGGGTTGATTTAGATGAGAGGATCTGGTCCTCCTCCCTGGCTGGCCTCAGTTGCCCTGAGAAGTTTATCTGGCTGCTTTTCTCTGGTTTTCCAGCTCGCCCCGGCCCCTCACGCATCTGTGGGTGAGGACTGGTAACCTGCAGCGAAGCTTCGTCCCCAGAGGGGTGAGGGCCTGGGACTGTGATGTTGTGTTCTGTTTACCTTCATTCTGGAGAGTTCCATCCCATGTTGCAGCTTGGTAATGTTTTATTACAGTGCCCACCGGGCTTCGGTCTCCAGTGGGAGCCCCAGACACTGACACGATGATGACGGCATCGTCATAAGCACCAGAGAAGTGGCTGCCGCTGCTTTCCTGCCTTCAAGGCAGAGAGGGGGAAATTATGATTCTTGGGGCTGGCAGACTCATGGCCCCCCAAAGTCCTCCTTGTCCTGACCATTGGTACCTGTTAATGTGGCCCCTCACACGGTGGAAGGACTTGGGAGATGTAACTAGGTCCGGGACTTCGGGAAGAGCACTTTTTCTAGAGTCCTTCTGGACTCTTAGAACCAGAACCTTTCCCAGTTGGAGTCAGAAGAAAGAGCTGTGAGCAGTTCCAGAGCCACTCGGGCTGAGGCCTTGATCTGTCCCTGCTGGCTCTGAGGATGGCAGTGGCCACCAGCCAGGAAGCTGAGACACCCCCAGAGGGGTACCCCCACCCCACAGACCTCCAGGAAGGATCCGGGTCTGTAGCCCAGGGAGGCAAATTCGAGGCTCCCGCAGAGTCCAGGTGATGGGTTCACATTGTTATCAGGCACAGCTCGTGGTGCAGACTGTTACAGCTGCAGCAGGAGACACACAGAGGCCTGCTGTCCCTGTACACGCGTGACCCAGGGGTCCGCAGTGAGGACACCTTTCTCCTTGCCTTTTCTCTCCCCCCAGCCCTTCCGTGAGTGTGGCTAGCGCCCCATCTTCCTCAGGACCTCTGAATGTTGGGGGACTCAAGAGGGCTTGGTCCTGAGGCATCTCCCCCGCTGTGACCTCATCCGGGCTGGTAAACGTCACCTGAAGACTCCCAGTGTTTCTGTGCAGCCCCAGGGTCTCGTCCCCTGGGCTTCCTCCTCATCTCCTGGTCTGTGACAGCTGCCACCGAGCTCCACCTCCCCTCTCCACGCTTCACACCTTCCCCCTGCCTCCAGTGTCTCTGCCTCAGACAATGTCAGTCTGTCCTTCCGGCTCCGGTGGAGGCCGCAGCCCTCCAGAACTCACTCTGAGAACAATGCCCAGCCCTTGGTCTGCAGCTGTTGTGGAAAGCGGAGCCGGCCAGCTGGCGCCCCTGACCGCGACCTTGACCTTGACCTTGGCAGGATGGTGGGGCGGCCCTTCATGCCCGGTGCTTGTCATCGTTTTCCTGGAGCCAAGAGTTGGGTGTGGCATAGCCTTGTCCTAGCCGCCTGCACAAGCAGAAATGCCAGCAGCAGCCTCTTGCGGGCCAGGCTGGAGGTCCCTTCTGTTTTTCTGCCACAAGAGGGCAATGGTGTCTTCCCCTGTCTTGCTTCCGGCCGCCTCCCTGCCAGGAGGAAAGAGCCTCTGGGTTTCTCCTGAATGTCTACTGCGGTGCTTTTACGTGACTACTCTAGCTTGTTGAAAGCACCATCTGATAAAATAACCTGTATAATTTCCTCACAGATGAGTATTAGGAAAAATAATGATTATGCTATTAGATTATGGCATTGCACATGTAGCTGGCTCAAGGATCCCCATGAAAACGTTGCCGGCTTTGGCTCCCTGCAGGACTGCGAATGAGGCAGAGAACCAGCCCCGGCTCCCCGCCAGGGACAGCAGGCTCCTGGGTCCCTGAAGGTCCCTGTCAGTGCGGAGAACTGGAGGCTTGGTTAGCAGAGGTGGAGGTGGGGCAGCTGGGGGAGCACCGTCCTCGGCCGCAGACTTGTGTGTGATGCAGTTCTGCTGGCGGAACGGGCGAGTCACCCTCCAAGGGCGCTTCACCCCACTGTCCAGCCTCCCTCACCCACACTCTGCAGGCAGGGCCGCTCCTTGGTCCAGCTTCCCGCCACCAGAACGCTGCTGTTTCCGGCTCTGAGATGAGCGGCACCTGCTTCTTGGGTGATGGTGATTCAGCTTTGTGGTGGGGATGCATCGCTGGCTCAGTAGTTTTGTCTCATGTTTTTATGTGAAATCCCACTTCACAGTTTTAGATTCTGCGGCACTGGTAGGTGAGCCCTCTGAACTGCACGGGGACTGACCAGCAGGGGGTGGTACAGGGGGCGAGGCGAGGGCACAGGGGCTTCCAGCCAGCAGCAGGGCCTGCTCTGCTCCCCAGCGTAAACCCGTCTGAACACTCTGAAGGCTGCCGGGTAAGGCTGTGCAGGTTGTACACTGTGTATGTGCCTGACTAAGGCAAAGTCCAGGGTAGACATCGTGGAGTTGAGGACTTGGAAGGACAGGTGCACCGCAGATGGCAAGCAAGTGCTCTTATTTTACAGCATATTGTGGCAATTTTCTGAGGGATGGAAGAGGCAGCATTTTCTCATCGCATGGGCCCTTCAGGGACTAGCTGTGCCGCAGTGACTGTCTTCTAGGGAATGCACGGTTTCCTGCATGGCCCGCAGTTACGGCCTGGAGTGCTAACTCCTTCAGCAGTCTTTAACAAGAGCTGAATGACCATCCACTAGACACCAGCTCCAGGGCTGGGCCAGTGGGGGCCGGGGGGACAGAAGGGGCAGACAGCTTTGTCCCCACAGCCCAGCGAAGGACACTCGTGATGGGCGGTCACACCGGGCAGCTGTGGGTGTCGGGAGCGGCCCCTGGGGCGGCCAGGGCTGCTGGGACCCAGAGGCTGGGTAGTTTGGGGTGGAGTTTGCAGGTGGGGAGCAGTGGAGGCTGAGGGTGTTCAGAATGGAGGAGGAGATGCCTCCGGGGTTCTGTCCCGAGCTCACATCCTCCGGGACTCAGTTACGGCAGGTGGCCAGGGGATGGCCAAGGCTCTCCATCCTCTGCCCACCTTCCCGAGTAGGTCAAGGCTGGAGTCGCTCTTGAATTGCACTGCACCAAGCCACTTCCCTGTGTTTATTAATCTCCGTGGTTAGCAGAGGAGCTTAAGCCCTTTGCCAAAGCCCTTTGCCCAGTGCCGCTTATCAATATCCCTACATTTTGGTTGCAGGTGCTGCTTGGCATGGTCACGTGGGACCTGAACGTGACCTCACAAGCTGTGACCCTCCATCCTAGTACACACGGGGAAAGGGTGGTTGCCTGGTGGCCTCTGAAGTTTGGCCAGAACGTAAGGACTCTCCTAGGATGATCACAAATGTACGGGGAAATGGAAAGTATCAGAAGTAATATTTATTGTATGTTGGGATTGAAAATTAGTAACATGGAGGATTAAAGCGCTGTAGTTCTCTGTGCAGAACTTGCTCCTGGGAGCGGAGCAGGGCTGCTGTGTGTCTCTGCGTCCCTCACAGCCTGGAGGGAGCGGTGGCCACGCGTGCACACACCTGCGGCTGACTGTCACCCTTGTCTCCCATGGAACCACTTTCCGGCATTCCCTGCTGCACGCGGGAGCTGCTCCGCGGTCTCGCTGACAGTCCCTTCAGTGTGAGGCGCTCTGTTTGTGTGAGTACCGGGATCCACCCGAGCCATGTCTCCACTTCTTTGTTCTGAGAGGGTCTCATAGGTCCTTAAGTTGTCCCGGCTGGGGCTCTAACTTGCAACCTCCTGCCTCAGCCTTCCAGGGTGCTGGGAGGAAAGAGCGCACCGCCGTGCCCAGGGTGAAAGCTTTCTGAGCAGGGTCACTTTGCCCGAGCCGCTTTCATGCTGGTTACCTCCGCTCTCCGCCCTCCTTAGCGTGCTCTGAGCACACGCGTGGCCCTTTGAGCAGTGGTGGGGTCAGCGCTTCCGTGTCGGCTCTTCCTGCCGTGACCCATTCACGTCTTTAGCTCACGCCCGCCATCCTCACCCTGAACTGCAGGAGAGGCCAGCTGGTCTCATTACTGGGAGATGAGGGGACAGCAGGGCACACAGCTGGCTCTCTGGGTGTCCACTAGTGACACTTGCGTGCCGGCCCGTCCCCCACAGTGTGTGACAGCTGGTGTCCCTGGTCACTCGCGGGCTGCCTCGGCTGCCCATGTGTGGTTGCTTGCTTTTGTAAAAAGTGATCTTATTGGTGCATTTCAGATACACATAATCACCCCTTCAGCGTAGGGAGTTTGATTTCTCTCGTTTCCCCTTCCCCTCCCCTCCCCCCAGCCCCTCTTCCTCTCCTTATTTACAAAAGCTTTTTTCCATTTTTCCCCTCTTTTTTCACATTTTCCTTTTCCCTTCTGTCCTGGTTTGTGTGGGTGGCCCCCAGGCTCATGCATTTGCATTGTGCATTTGTGACTGGATCACAGTCCAGTGCTTGGACTGGGGGTGTCAGTGCTACACTGGCCTGGGGTGGAGCCAGGATGTGATGTAATGGCTGGAAGAAGGCCTGTCTCTCTCTCTTGCCGGTTTCTGTCTTGCTGTTTGCAGCCGACATGAGCTGCGGCCCTGCCATGCCCACCTGCCTTGGAGCCAACTGAGTGTGGACTGAAACCTCCAAAAACTGTAAGAAATAAACGGTTTCTTTCCCAACTTTGGGCGTCAGGTATTTTGTCTCAGTGACCAGTAAAAAGTAACTAAGGCACCTTCCTCCCTTTCCCCCGCCCTGTCCTTGTTCCCCTTTCTGTTTAAATCATGTCTTTATTTCACCATATCTAGTGTACATTTTGGTCCTTATTTACACTTTCAGTTTCTCACACTAGAGAGACAATGTATTTACACGTGTGTCTGAGTTGTTTAACTTAAGAGGATGGTGTCAAGGTGCATCCGTTTACCTAGAAATGTCTCAGATTTTATCCTTCATTATGGCTGAATAATACTCCATTCTATATAATGGTCTTCATTATCCAGTCATTAATTGATGAGAATTTGTTCTATTTCTAAGATTTAGCTCTTACAAACTGTGCTGCTGTAAACATGGTTACGTATATGTATATCACTGTGGTATGATGCTTTTAATTTTTTCAGGAAGATACCAAGAAGGGGAATAGCTGGGCTAATGGGACATCTCATTTTATGTTTTTGAGAAATCTCCGTACTGATTTCCATGGTGGCTGCACCAGTCCACATCCCACCAACAGTGGAGAAGATTCCTTTTCTCCCACAGCCTCTCCAGTATTCGTTACTGGTTGATTTCTTGATAATAGTCATTCTTTCTGGGGTGAGATGGAATCTCAGTGTGATTTTAATTTGCATGTCCTGAATGACAAGTGATGCTGAGTACTTTATCATGCATTCACTTTCCATTTCTGTTTCTTCTTCCGAGAAGTGTGCATTCATCTCGGATGCCTATTTTGCATTGGGTCTTTAAATCTGGAGGGGTCTAATGTTTTTCAGTTCTTTATATGTTCTAAGTATTAATCTTTTGTCTGAGGAACAGCTGGCAAAATCATTTTCTCCCTTGGTAGCTGTTACACTGAATTGTTCAGGGAATACCGGTGAGGGGAACAAGGTCAGTTCATGCTCAGCAACAAGGCGGTTAAAACCTTTTCAGTCCAAATCAGCTGGGTACATAGATGTGACACCCACTGGGACAAAGCTGTGACTGTCCAGTATTGAGCTGTCTCCGTGGTTACCTGTGGGTGTGTACTTTCCAACAGAGCACCACACCCATGTGATCGTAAAACAGGCCCCTTTTATCGCCCACACGTGCACCCGTAAAGCTGGGAGGGGATGAGTGGTGGGACTGGGTGAGAGCAGGGTGTTAACAGAGTCCTAGCTGGACGGCAGGGGAGGTTCTCAAGACTGTGCTGAGCGGGACAGGACAGTGCAGGGTCACTGTGGAAACGCTGTGCTTTCCGTCCTAGAGAAAGCAAAGAAAACCTGTCCCCGCGGTGTGGAGGGCAGGAGTGAGCCAGCTGAGGCCTCGAGCCAGAGCAGGTGGCGGCTCCGTCCCCAGCTGGAGGGCGTGTGGGGTTCGTGCGGGGGTAACAGGGTGAAGGGCGGAAGGGAGCAGCTTCCCCTTCCATGTTTACTTCTCCAACAGAAGGGAAGCCGGGAGGACGGCGCTGTGACGGGGTTCACACTGCTGAGGGGCCCAAGCCTGGCTAGGCTGTCACAAAACTTCGAAAATCTGAGATCTGCAAAATCAAGAGCCTGCTGCCCTGATGTGTGCTGTCAAATGCACCCACGTCTTCGGAGGGAAGATGTCCAAGACATATCTCTGGTTCACTGAGGAAGTTCTTTATTTTAATTTTAAAGAGAAAAAAAAAAAAACACAGAAAAGAAAAGCAAAACAACCCCCCAAACCCACCAAGTGACAAACAATAACTACCACAACAAAAAACCAATAGCATGTAGGCGTTCAAAACAGGAATTTAACGATGGCTGTCATATTGCATGTTGTTATCTTCAAAAGAGTTGCTTAGATTACCAGATACAGACATGCAAAACTGACTGAACCATGTGAGTATTAACTGTTTCTTTCCATAAACTAAGAAGGAGTCATTGTCTCAGGCATCTTATGTGCACACACACATTCATGTCTTTTCTCCTCCCTCCTCCGTCCCGCCTTCCCCCATCCCACTGTGTTTTTCCCTTTGAGTGGTTTCCTGCCCTTTCTCAATATCTATTTTGGATCTTATTTACTCTTCCAGATTCTAACACTAGGGAGACAATACAGTATTTACACCTGTCGTTCTGATTTATTTCCCTTATGAGTATTGTCTCAAGTCGCGTCCATTTACCTATAAGAGCCTTGAGCTGACCTTTCTTTATAGCTGAGTAGTATTCTATTGTATAAAAATACCGCATCTTTTTGTCCGTCCCTCCGTTGATGGGCATTTGGGTTGTTTCCGAGATCTATTACAAACCATGGTGCTATAAACATGGGTGCTCATGCATCATTGTGGTGAGATGTTTTCAAGTCTTCTGGGAAAATGCCCAGAAGTGGAATAGCTGGGTCAAATGAGACCTCCAATTCTAGTTTTTCGAGGAACCCCCAGACTGATTTCCACAGTGACTGCACCAGTCTGCGTTCCCTTCAACAGTGGAGAAGGGTTCTTTTTACCCCACACCTCCTCCAGCATTTGTTGTTGGTTGGTCTTGACCATTCTTTATGGAGTGAGATGGAATCTCAGTGTTGTTTTAATTTGCATTCTCTAATGACCAATAATGCTGAACATTTTTTCATATGTTTATTTGCCGTTTGCATTTCTTCATGTGAGAACTGTGTATTCATCTCAGATGCCCACTTTTGGGTCTTTGACTTTGGGAAGCCTGAGTTTTTTCTGTTCTTTATATGTTCTAGATAGAAATCTTTTGTCTGAGAGACTGTTGGCAAAAATTTTTTCCCAGTCTGTGGGATGTTTTTTTCACTTTGTTAGTGATTTCTTTTGATGTACAGAAATTTTTAGTAAGGTGAGATCCCAGTTACGGATTCTTTGGAATACTTCCCATGCGATTTGGTGATTAGTTCATCCATTCTTTGCCTACCCCCATGTCTTTGAGATTTCTACCTACTTTGTCTTCCAGTAGATTTAGTGTTTCCGTTTTAATGTTTAGATACTTGATTCATTTTGACTTTGGTTTAGTGCATGCTGGAAGACATGGGACTAGTTTAAGTCTTCAGCCTGTGGAGAGCCAGTTTTTCTAGCATCATTAATGAAAGAGGCTGTCTTTCTTCCAGTGAACATGTTTGGCTCTTTTGTCAAAGATAAGGCGGCTGAGTATCTTTGTAGTTGTATCTGTATCTTCTGTTCTGTTCCATTGATCCTCAGGTCTGGTTTTTTTTTTTTGCAAACTGATTTTGTTACAGTAACTTTGTAGTATAATTTCATGTCAGAGGATGCCTCCAGCCTTGCCTTTGTTGCCCAGCATTGCCTTTGCTATTCTAGATGTCTTCTGGTTCCCAATGAGTTTTATTTATTTAATTTCCATGTATTTATAGAGTTTTTGCAGGTTATTTTGCCATTAATTTCCAATTTTTGCAGTATGGTCAGGTAATATGCATGGGACAATTTCAATTCTTTTGTACTTAAGCATGTTCTGTGGGTTAGTAAGTGGTCTGTTTTAGAAAACGACCCATGTACCACTGAGAAGAATGTGTATTCTGTTGTTGTTGGGTGGAACACTTTGTAAATATCCACTGAGTCCATTTGCTCACTTATGTGATTCAGTTCTGTTATTTGCTGATTTTCTGTCTAGCTAACCTGTTTCGTTGTGACAGTGGGGTATTAAGATCCCCCTTTAGCATTATCTGGAATATCTTTCAGTACTTTTTGTAGGGTTGCTTTTGTGCTCATGGTTTTCATCAATTGTTCTTTGTCATGGAAGTATCTCATTCCTCTATTAAATTTAAAAGATGGTTCTGAAAGGAACATCAGTCTAGACTGGAAGTTGTTTTCTTCCAGGGCTTGAAATATTTCACTCCAAACTCTTCTGATGTGAGGGTTTGTGTGGAGAAGTCATCTATGATTCTAATGGGTTTTCCTTTACAGGTGATCTGTTTGTTTTTCTCTAGCAGCTTTTAATATTCTGTTTCTGTGCTGAATGTTGGGATCTTGGTTATTATATGTCTGGGTATAAATTAATTTTGGTTGTTACTGTTTGGAGTCTGTAAGTCTCACTTACCTGCTTGTCAGATTCTGTTCCCATGCTTGGGAAATTTTCTGCTATTTATTACTTCTGCAAATGGCTCTTTAATGTCACTTGTGTTGACTCCTGCTTCTTCACTGACACCCATAAGGCTTGTATTATTTTTCTTCACATCGTCTTGGAGCTGTTCCGTCGTTATTTCACAGTCCCTTGCTCTTTTTAAGAGATGTTTTCTGTCATGGTCACTAGCCTCAATCCTGTCTTCAAGGTCTGAAAGTGTATCTTCAGCTTCATTCCAAGGATTTTTCCAACTTTTGGTGGAATTTTCAATTTCCTGGCTGTGTAAATCGGTTTCATGTATTCTAATCCTTTCCTATATTGTTCATTCAAGGTTTCCATCATTTTCCTGTGTGTCTTAGTTACTTTATGCTCATCGCTGAGACAAAATACCTGATGCCCAAGGTGGGAAAGGAAAGGTTTATTTCTTACAGTTTTTGGAGGTTTCAGTCCACACTCAGTTGGCTCCAAGGCAGGCAGGCATGGCTGGGCCACAGTTCATGGTGGCTGGAAACAGCAAAGGAGCAAGACACACCTCCTTCCTGCCTCGTTACATCACATCCTGGCCCCACCCCTATGTGGGTGGAGCACTGACACCATCAATCCAAGCACTAGACAATGAACCATCACAAATACACAGTACAAACCCATGAGGCCTGGGGGACAGACATAAACCATGACACTGTGCTTTCTGTTTTTTTGTCTGTGTCTTTTCTAGCTATGTTGAACAATTCTTTCATTATGGTTGCCTTTTATCTTTTTTTTTCTGAGAGATTATTTCTGGTCTGATTTCCTCTACAGCCTCATGGATTTGTTACCTTACTTCCCTTGTTATCTTTTCAGAGATTTCGGGTGTCTCTTCCAATTTCTTCTATGTCAGTGTCTCCCGTACTTGTTCTGGGAGGGCTGGAGGGCTGAGATTGCATTTTGCTTTTCTGTTTTATCATTTTCTCCTGTTGGTTTGTATTTCTGTCTTTTCAGTCTCGCTAGTTTTGCCTGTGCCTCGTGTGCACCCTTGTTGGGGTCCTGCTGTGTGGCTGACTTTCTCCCAGCTGCCAGTCCTGCGTGGAAGGCGGCATCACCAGCGTGGTCACGGCCTGCCACAGTCTTCTGAGTCTCATCAAGGAAATTTTGTTTTATAGTGGAAGAAGTGGCCAACTTGGAAGTTTTATGCAGGCTGTGCAAACTGGTTTATGTGTCACATTAGTTTCACTGTTTTCTGACAGTGCTCACCCGTACCCTCTTTTCTGTCCCTTGTCCCACCTACTAATGTATTTTTGACATTTTTTGTCTTTTGTCCCATCTCATAGAATGCTAGTGCCTGCTGGCCCCAGGTTCTTTCCCTGCCTTGACATGAGCTTCATGGAGCTGATAATTGGCACCTATCATTTATGTACTTTTGGCTGCAAGTAACGGAGTATGCAGTGGGTACCAGCTCAAGTCATTGCAGGGCTTGTCCCGGGGTGGCAGCCATGGTGCTGCTCCAGGGCAGGTCCTCCGGGGTTCTCTTGGTCTCATATCATGAAGTGGCTAAAGACTGTAGAGGAACTACATCTCTGTTCCTCACTGGAAGAGCGTGAAGGAGTAAGGACCCCTCTTTACTGAGATCCACTTCGATGTGGCATGGTCTTAGAAGAGCGGCCAAACACAGTACTTTATGTTGCCACACGCAGCCACGCAGTGACTTTCATATGTAGACATGTTTCTATATGTGCACACGTGTGCGTCTGTATTTACATTCATATATTTTCATTCCTGTACCTTAGAAGAACTTCTAGGTCCTCTTCCCATATCTTGTTATTCCCTACCTTTGGGTGAATCGTTTGCCTAGGGGACTAAAGTCTCTGATTTAGACAGATCATGATTCATTCCCTGTAGAGGGTTTAGGGCAGCAATGTGAACCATTTCAAGCTTTTAATGATACAGTCAGCCCTCTGCAGCACACAGGCCAAGGGTTTGCTACCACTCAGGTAGGGTAAACCTTTCCTCTGGTCAAGACTTCTACTGTTTGAACAAAATGAGCTTTTAAAAAATTTTTATTTTGTTTTAAAGAGATTAAGACAAAATAGGACATAACAAAGCAGATCAGAACAGAACAATGTAAGCAACACAGTATTTCACCAGAAGACAACCTGTAATTAACAGTAACTACCATAATGTCTCTTTCTTTGAAATAGTTGAGTATAACTTCATATGCAATAGTATCAAACATAACAAAATAGTATAAAACCATTGAAGAGAATGAAAGCATTACAGGGCTTTCAGAACCAAATAACAGAAAACGAACAATGGGCTACTCTATTATCTCATTTTCCATAGAAAATTTGTTTATATTATCACATAATACAGTCCAATAAGATACAACATGATAGAACCAATGGAAACAGAAGAGCAAAAACGTGGTAGGACTTCAGAGTAAGATGATATTAAATCAGCACTGTCTATTATAATGTTTTCTTCAAAACAGCTGTTCAGAACAAAATGAGCTTTAATGGCATGAAAAGGAGGTGAGGGATATTGAATAGGCAAAGACTAAAATCTGTTACCTGTCTCCGAGGTCAGCTCTGTCTGTCTCACTGTCTGTCCTGTCTGTCTGTCTATTGGTCTGTCCATCCGTCCACCCACCCACATGAGATGCTATTGCAACAGCTTTTCTTTTTCTTTAGTGGGATGCATTTAGAGAAAGACAAGGCACTTTGCTTGAGGCTTGATTTAAATTTATTCATTTATTCAGTGAGTGTTTACCGAGTACTTGCTAGATGCCAAGAACGAAGGACACAGCTGAGATAACAAACAGACAGACAGATCATTTCAGATCCTTCTCATGAGCACCGTGAGGGGAAGACGGCAGCGGTGTAGGCTGCTTGGCTGTCTGCATGGCTTCTTTCAAGTTTTGTCAAAGGAAGGTGCTTTCTGTTTAGGGACATTTTTTCCGTGGTACCAGGGATTGAACTCTGGACCTTGTGCTTGCCAGGCAGGCATGTGGGCTGCTGAGTTATGTCCTCGGCCCTGGGGATGTTTGAGGAGTGTGGGAAAAGGTGTGGCTACAGGAGGGGCTGGCCAGAGGGAGCAGAGAGCCTTTTGGGAGCAGCCTGCAGAGCGGCTGCTGTTCACAGCCATGGCCCCGGTAGAAAGGGTGAGAAACTACTCAGAGTCACTGTCCAGTTTAGAGTCCAAGAGGACCCAGAGTGGCTCCCTTCACTGAAACCCCTTAGCATGAGAGGGTCTTGGGAAATAAAAGCCCCAAACTGAAGCTTGGTGGCTTTTTATGGATAGAAGCAGGAAGCAAGGGTAAAGGAAAAAGCAGGGAGTTCTGTGGGTGCCAGGGAGGGACAGGGGAGGACAGTGTGGACAGCTGCACCACTGACCTAGGGCTAACATGATAAGTCATAAAGCAGAGGACGAGAGCCAGAGCATCCAGTCTTCAAGGTGACGTGATTAGAGCCTACGTGGACTGTGGCCCTGCAGGCTCTCTCTGACTGTCACCGTGAGGGCCAGGAGGACCCCTCATCTCCACACTGGCATCTCCTGCTCACCTCTGGCCATGCCCTCGCAGCTGATGTGCTCTGTGCCCTCCGGTGTACATAATCCAGGTGCTTGTGGACGCGTGGTTTTCAGACAAGTGGGTCTCTGCCCGATGCTCTACCCTCTCCAGGAGGCCGAGAGGCAGAGCACCCGGCCTGCTTCCTGGCCTTTCACACTTCTCTGGAGGCGGCGCAGGGTGTGTGGCTTTGCTGGGTAACACAGGGAGTGTCCTTGAGGCCTCTGTTTCTGTTCTGCCCTCTGGGGCTCACTGGTCAGTGCGGTGCTCTTCTCCTGCTTGGGGGTGGGGATGGGAAATTATACTTTTGGAAACTCACAGTTTCTTGTAAGAAATCCATATTGTGGAAGGACAAAAATAGAAAACTTAACTTGAGGAACGGTGGAAATTCACACAGCAGTATGATGTGGATTTTTATAGAGGGTGTGAACAAGTGGAATGGAGACTTATTTGGGGAAGACTGGGGTGTCACGATCTGGGGACTTCTCTAAGAGCTCAAGGCTCATTCACGATCTGAGTTGAGTTCCTTAAATGTAGGCTTTTACAGACAGAACAATGGGAGCCACATATATTCAATAACAAAGAAAACCTTTATGCTGTCTTGTAATGCACACCTTATTCACGGATTTGACAAAGAGCTTTGAAAATCGCCTGGCTCACATAGAGGAACAGTACTTAGGAGAGCCATTAGCGCATTTTTATACCAGAGGATGAGAGTGTTAGAACTAAATGTCCCTAGTTTCAAGGTGATACATCAAGATGTGCCTAATCAATGGAGCTATTAATCGGCCTGTCAATTGATCCACACATTCATCCACCAGGGTTTTTTCAGCATTTATTGTTTCTGCCCACATTCTAAAGCGGAGTGCAAATGAACTAGACAGAATAAGGTTCCTTCCAGTTCAAGAGGGGCTAAGACAGTAAGTAAACCAGCAGGTTAACTTCAGAGGGTGATAAAGGGAAGAAAAACCAGGGCGATGTGGGAGAGAATGTTAGATTGTTGGAGAGGATGTTGAGAATGTAAGTAGAGTTAACCCATTTTTACACTTTAAAGTCGAGTCCTTGAGACAACAAGTCCCTTACTCCACTCTGCTTGGTTAATGGAAAGCCCAGAACTCAAGATTGGCCAAGAGGGACCCCAGATCTTCCCTTTACCGTGATGTCACCCTGCTCCAAGTGTGACATTTGAATACAAAGTATACCCAACCTTTTATCAGAGTAAGCAGTCAGGAAAATGCCCCAGCAGAAATACTGATTTTAGAAGACAGACGTGTACAATGTTTCCTTGGAAGATTCTGAAACTGTTCTGGGCCCCCGGCGAGCCCGAGGCCTCTTCGAAGCTCCATTTCTTTCCCTGTGTGATGGGAATGCCAGTACCGTCCCTGCCCTCCTCCCGGGGTGCTGCAGATCTGCTGACACAGAACATTACCGTTCATTCAGGGCAGGGAGAAGAGCTCCGAGTTGGCGGGGCTCAGTAGGAAGGGAGTCCTTAGCGTGGGCTGTGCTAACACTGCGGTGGTTCTGGAACTCTGGTATGCACCAAGACATTCGGGTGCCTCCAGTTGAGACTGACACCCTTTATCAGCCTTCTGGAGGAGGCTGAAAAACAGATTTATTTCTGGAAGGTTGAGAAGACCAAGACCAAGGAGGCAGGCCTCCTTGTGAGGAGTCTTCTCTTGGCTCCCACTTTGCTGTGTGTTCCCAGGAGCTCTTGGTACTGGAGCCGTGCAGGGGAATGAGCTGTCTGGTGTCTTTTCCAGAGAGAACCCTAATCCCACCCAGGGGCCCTCATGTCATGTAGTTTTCAGGGCTCCCGGCTCTAAAGGTAACTTCTTCAGGGAATGTGATCTGATTGGACTAGCTGAGGTCACATGCTGGACTTTCAGCCAATCACTGGGGCCCAAGGAAGGCTTCATGCTGATTGGCTGTTAGCCTATGTTCCCTGAATGAACTTCTGCCCCTGTCCAATAGGGTCAGCAGAGCCAGAAGAACAGGGAGGGTGAGGGGCGTGTTCTTAGGGCGGAAGAGGATCCCCGCAGAGTTGACGCCCGTCTTAGCTGACCTTGGGCACTTGGGTACTGTAGCCAGTATCCAAATATTGTCAGTTTTACCTGCACCATTTTTGGCATCTTTATGACCCTTCAAACATAATTTTCAGAGTCTGATGACAAACCAGTGTAGGACTTAGATAAACTCTGCCCCAGTGGCCAGTTCACTCTAAATTACCGCGTGGGTGACTGCCTCTTTGCTGGGGCCATGGGCCACCTGCTTTCCCAGTATCCCGCCCAAGTCCTTCATTGAAGTACTGTGTGGACATAGCTTTTTTCCTTTGTCTGGTAACAGGATTAGCACAAATCACATATGCTTGTGTGTCCTTCCTGCTTGAAGGAGGTTTAGAGGAGTTTGTTTTCAGGAAGCTGAAAACCAGAAAACCGTCATTTTCCTTTGGGGTGGGGGTCGACAGAACCCGCAGCCACCTCCTGCCCATGCACAGCCTTTGCAGGGAGTCATAAAACAGCTCTCCTAGTCTTACGTTCATTCGGATTCCAGGTGCCACCCAGGGACCCCTGGGGAATAGCGAGATTCCCCCTCCTCTCCTGGAAGGCCAATTAGGTTTCCTGGGTTGATTCTTTGGAAGCAAAAGTGAAGCCTCTACAATCGTCCAGTGTGTACAGATGAACGTGTATTATTCCTCCACATAAATAAGGAGGTGCAGGCTACAGGTGATTGCTTTGTTTTGCAAGTTGAATTTTGCATGTGTTATGAAAATGTGAAAATACTGTATTTCCCCTAAAATAGGAATTTATTTTTTTAGAGAAGGAGAAAGGCTGAACTTTCAGTGAGAGCCAAAATTTGTTGTTGTATTTCCAGTGACATAAAGGTAAAGACTTGCTGTTTTGTGCCTTAGTTCATATATTCTTGAAAAACAAACTTTAATGGTGAAAGGTTCTTGCCCCAGTATAAATTACCGTACAGTTATGGCGGTGGTCTAACGCGGCGGAAGGCCAAAGCAGGAACGCCTACCACTTCCTGCTTCTCCGTCAGCCCTAATTGCAGCCCCCCTTCCTGTTTGCACCCACAGAGGATTCCAATCGGTCCTTACACGTCACCAAATCCGCCCCATGCGCCACTTCAATTGGAGGTCATAGAACCTGCTGCCTCTCTATCCTGTCGAAGGAGACAGCCCAGCTGCCATGGGATGTGTGCTTCTTTCCACGTCCTCAATAAACCTGCTCATTTTGTACTTTTTGCTTCTCTATTGTGCCAGAAAACTGTAACAAATGGTGTCTCTCAAAAAGATATGTCCAAGTTCTATCTATTGCTGTGACTCCACTGAGCAATAAAGGGTTAAAGCCTGGCGTGGTGGTGCATGCCTATAATCCAAGCACTTGGGAGGCCGAGGCAGGAGGATCTTTGTGAGTTTGCTACTAGCCTGGGCTATAAAGTGAGCCCAAGGTCAGGCTGAACTGCATAGTGAGACCCTGTCTCAAAAAGACCAAAAAAAAAAAAAAAAAGGTCAGCTTAGTAATTCAGATTCATGAAGACATCTTACTACACGTATAGCTGTGCTTGAATTCAATAATTTCCCCTTTACAGAAAGGGGAAGTTGAAGACACACTGAAGAAAAGCTCTGAGCAGAAGCTGTGTGAAGGAGGAGGTGGAGATTACAGTGACCTTCCATAAGCCAAGGAGCCCCCGCAGCCCTGATTCCACACAAAGCAAGAAGAGCCTTTCCCTGGAGTCCTGCGAGGCAGAGTAGCCTGGCTGAGCCTGATTTCAGACTTGGCCTCCGAAACTGTGGAGGACTGTTTCTGTTTTTTTTTTTAAGCCACCAAATCCATAGTAAGGTATTATGGCGGCCCCTGGAAACCAGTGCAAGTCCAGCCGTGTGCGGCAGGACTCGGTCGGGCAAGGAGGAATTTGATACAAGACAGCTGTGAAGACAAAAATCGATTTGCAGCCAGCAGTTCCATTAATTTGAGTCCTGAAACAGTTTTCACAAGTGCTCCGGCAACACCACAGAGTTACTCTGCGTTACACTGCAGCAAACTGCTTACTCTCTAGATTAATATTTAGTAAGAAAAAGATGCTGAGTAATTTGGCAAATGGATGAGAAGAACGGCTTCCATGCTGACGTTACCTATCTGGTCTGGCAGGTTCAGTGTTAAGAGCTGTGCTTCTTGGTAGCTTCTTTCAGCTTTTCTCAAGATAGAAGTTTTTTTTATTTACTTATTTTTTACTGGGATTCAAATTTAGGGCCTTGCACTTACCAGGCAGGTGCTGTGCTGCTGAGCTACATCCAGCCCTCAAAATAGAAATCCTAAAATGCTTTGAGGGGGAGAAAAGGGGGCAGCTTTCTGTTGGGCATGCCCATAAAGAGATGCAGCCTTCTTTTCTTGACAGATTTTTTTTTTTAAAAATAAAAGTTTCTTAAGTAGACAGGCTCTTCTGAAGTGACTCAGTTTTTGAAAGGAGTGTGATGGGGCAGGATCACAGAGCCCGGGGAACCATCTGCATCTTGTGTTTTCAGGAGGTAATAGCCTGCTTTCTTTCCCTCCCCGATTTGTCTGCATCTCATGCTTTTCTGGATAGTCTCTGAATTCTCTGGATTTTTGGTGTGTATGAACGGGTTCAGTTTCTAGTCCTTCCCTTCCTGGGTGGATGGGCTCTGGAGCACACCCTCTCCTCTCTCTGCTTTCTGCTCCAGCTTTCTCTCACTTTCCTGTCTTTTCCTGCTGACAGGTAGGTACTAGGGGCATACAGGTAGGTACATAGGGAACAGCCAGGGAACAGAGTCTAATGTTTTATTATGTTTCCTAAGGAATCAGTGACATATAGTAAAATTCACCCATTGTATTTATTTATATCTGATTTTAAAGAGAAAAAAGAAACAGTCGATAAGTCAAGAAGCCAACAAACCTAAAAAACAACAGTAAAAGCATAATGACCAAACCGAGCAGAAACCTCCTGGCTATATGTAGGTTTTTAAAATAAGATGATAGGAATCTAACCATGGCTGTGATAGTGCACGTTGCTGTTTTTAAACAGTTGCTCAGGCCACTGGACACAGGAATAAAACAAAACAGTAAAACGGAACAAAATATTGGATTTCAAAAACAGGACAGGAGGAAATCCCCCACAGGTGCCACAGCGCACACTGCCGTCCTCCAGGTCGATGCCCAGAGCGCCAGCCCCAGGCCTGCGGGGTCAACCAAACACCACCAGCTTCCAGCTCTTCCCTTCCCCCAGGTGCCGTCATCTCACCGAGTCCCCCGTCACCGATTGCTTACTTTGGTGGGGGAGGGGATGCTCTTCTGGTTTCCCGGCCCTGCACGGTGGGCTGCAGGAAGGTGCGGTTTGTCTTCTTGCTGAGTCTCTTACTGAGCCGCATGGCGGAGCCTGCTTCACGGGAAGCTGTGGTTCTGCTTCCTCAACTCACCCATTTTACAGGTCAGCATGTTTTATGGCGAGTGGACCCATTCTGGCATCAGCCCAGGGGTGGCAGGAAGAGTCTAAGGGTTGGTTTAGTGGATAAAAGGTCTTAGTTTCCAGACGATGGCAAGTCCTGTTATCGTAAGCAGGGCAATATGGAGAATGAACGCAGAATAGCGAGGACTGGAGAAAGAGCCTGTGTCTGAGGACCGGTGGCCATTGGCCTCAGCGCTCATCATCAGCTCCTGAGGTTGTAGTACTCCTAATAAGCAAAAGAGCACCGTGGTTAAGAGCGCCCGCCCTGGAGCAAGGCGCTCTGGGTTTTGGTACGAGCTCCACCACTTGGTAATGTCATCCCGGGAAGATTTTCCTGACTCTGCAGCCTCCCCTGTAAGTTGGGAATGACGCATACACGTGCCTATAAAGTTTCCCACCAGTGTGTCCTGGTTTTTGTTGCTTTCCACGTGTCCACAGCTGCACCTGAGCGTTCCCCAGTCAGGTCTTAGAGGGTGTGGGGTGTCCCACCAGGAGGACCTAGGGGACAAGGACGTTGCTGGGAATCCTGGGGGTGCTCCTGTGACCTGGCATCAGTCACAGCCCAACAGTGACAGGGTGCTGAGGTCAGTGGGGCTGCAGGGGACAGGCGCGTCCCACTGGGACGCACAGAGGCTCTCTGCCTTTCACGGCAGGAGCCCCGCGATGCCACCCCGGCATCTCTGTGCTCCCTGCCTTGTGTGGCCGTGTCTTCCCGCCTGGCGGTACTGACGCTGCATTCTGTCTGTCTCTCTCCACTTTTCTGTGCTCCTGTCCTTTTCCTGCTCCTCCCCTCCCTGTCTGTCCTCCCCGGCCTTCTGTCCATCCCTGGAGGACTGGCCTGGGCGCAGCCCCCACTGGGACTCACTGCTGGGGCACCTGCGTGCTCACAGGAGCCCCACGAGGGTGGCCTCCTGTTTAAATAAAGCCATCAGGATGGGCTTGGGGCTCAGGGCCGCTAGGGGTCCCCTCAGCAGCGCTGTCAACCCACGTTTTCCACTTTAGCTGAGTGCAGGTTGTTCACTTGCTAGTTCTGTGGCACCTGGAAGTTGTTAAATTTTAATTTAGCTCCAACCGGATGAGATGTTCCTCGAACAACAATTAAACATTCTCAACAGGTTACAGTGATAATTAAAGGCTTGCTAATAGGTAAAGTGAAGCAGGACAGAAAGCACAGTCACCACGCAGCCCTAGAGCTGCCCTGCTAGACGAGGCCCACCGGGAGAGGCTGAGGCCAAGGGAGCCGGGGCACAGCGCCAGCCCGGAGGCTGGCCTTCGCAGGCTCTGCTGGCACGGCCTCCTGTGCATGGTGTCTGCGGCGTCATGTTTCCCTCAGTCTCAGCGTCCACTTTCTCTCTACCCAGCTTAGTTCAAGTCTCTGTGCTTTCTTTGTCCCCGTCCCCTTTGCCTGTGTTATTATGAGCTGTATCTGTCCGTCTCTCCCCCTCCCTCCTGTACCCTCCCCTCCCCTTCATCTCCCTAACTCTAACCTGCAGTGCCCCGGCCCTCTGGTCCTCAGCTCCTCCCCTGACCTGCGGTGAGGACTCCTCCTTTTTTTTTTTTTCTTAATTTTTTTTTATTTAAAGAGAAAGAAAAAAACAACAAAGCAGTAAAAAGGTATAAGTAATATAGAATTTCAAGGAAAAAAATATGCAGTAAGAAATCACTAGTTAATAGATTACATATTGTCATCTTAGAAACAGTTGTCCAAATTACAAAATTAAGGCATACAAAGTGAACATTCATACAGTGAGATTGCAGACAGTTCTGTTCAAAGATCCAACAAAAACTCAGTAATATGGTTTTAAGTGTGTATCCTACACACTTAAATATACATGCAGTTATATCTTTTAGATCACTTTCTTTTCCTCTCTTTTTTACAGTAACAATTACACTTTTTGGGTTTTATTACTCCCACAGTTCTTTTAACTTTTTTTTTGAAGAGAAAAAAAAAAAAAAACCAACCAAATGTGACAAAGCAAAACAGAGTCAGTTAAAACAGAAGGATGGACATAGTACATGATGCAAAAACAGAATATCAGGTGATCAAAAATGGTTACCAGTATGCCTCTTGCTATCTTAAAAATTGAGTTGCCTATATCATCAGGTATAATAGAATTGAACAAAACAGTACAGAACAAGACCAATAAAACCTACACTGGAGACCTTACAGGACTTCAAAAGAAGATAATAGTCAAACCATCCTGGGCATCATAGTAAATCTTATTGCCTTCAAACTGGTTGCCTATACCCTCAAACTTGATACTATTAAACAAAACAGAATATAGTAAAATCAGTCAGAACAAGATGGGGAGAGCAATACTGGGGTTCAAATCAGGTTGATAGGAAAACAAAAAAGTTACTATAATATATCCTACTATTTTTAAATTTAGTTTTCCCTTAATTAAAAAAATAAGAAAAAAATAATTAAAGAAAAGGAAAAAAAAGGGGAGATTGAGATAAAAGAGGACATAGTAACAGAACAACATAAGTCAGAACCGAACAATTTAAGCACGATTGTGTTTCACCACCAGATAACCTGATGTAATATTAGTCACCATAGTGTCTCTTTCCTTGAATTATATTTGAGTATAACTTCGTACACTGTAGCATCAAACATATCAAGACAGTGTGAAGCCATTCAAGAAAATGAAAGAATTACAGGATATTTACAACCAGCTAACAAAATGAACAACGGTTTCTATAATATCTTTGCCTATAAAAATTTTTGTTTATACTGTCGCATATAGGGAAATATAGTAAGATACCACATGTTAAAACCAAGGGAAACAGATGAACAACAGCTTGATAGGACTTCAAAACAAGATGATATTAAATCAGCACTAGCTATTATGATGTCTTGTTTTCTTTAAAATAGCTATTTGTACTATCACAGACAATAAAACTGAACAACCCAGGTTAAAACCATTGCAATTAATGAGTGAAAACATTATATGGCTTCAAACCAATATGAATGGGAATCATGATTACTATATGCTTTTATGTATTCTTATCATTTCTTATACTAGGAAAACTATTCGGTATTTATACATGTGAGTTTGATTTATTTCACTTATGAGTATGGTCTCAAGCTGCATCCATTTATTTATAAATGTCTCAATGTGATCATTCTTTATAGCTGAGCAACACTCATTGTATAAAAGTACCACAACTTTTTTATCCATTCCTCAGTTGATGGACACTTGGGTTGTTTCCAAGATCTGGCTATTACAAATTGTGCTGCTATAAACATGGGCGCACATATATCACTGTGGAATGATGCTTTCAGTTCTTCTGGGAATATGCCTAGAAGTGGAATAGCTGGGGCAAATGGGGCTTCCAATCCAAGCTTTTAGAGAAATCTCCAGACTGACCTCCACAATGGTTGCACCCGTCTACACTCCCACCAACAGTGCATGACAGTTCCTTTTTCCCCCACAGCCTCTCCAACATTTATTGTTGGTGGTTTTCTTGATCCTGGCCATTCTTTCAGGAGTGAGATGAAATCTTAGTGTGGTTTTAATTTGCATTTCTCTAATGACTAATGATGATGAACATTTTTTCATGTATTTATTTGCCATTTGTATGTTTTCATCTGAGAATTGTGTATTTATCTCAGATGTCCATTTTTGTATAGGGTCTTTGAATTTTGGGGGTCTAATTTTTTTTAATTCTTCATATGTTGTAGACAGAAGTCCTTTGTCTGAGGGGCAGTTCACTAAGATATTTTTACCAGTTTGTGGGTTTTCTTTTCACTATGCTGGAGATATCTTTTGATGTGCAGAAACTTTTTAATAAGAGGTGATCCCAGTTATTGATTCTGGAAAGTATTTCCCGTGTGGTTTGAGTCCTGTTCATGAATTCTCTACCTACTCCTATGTCTTCAAGGTTTACCCAATTTGTCTTCCAGTAGATTTAGTGTTTCTGTTTTAATATTTAGATCTTTGATCCATTTAGATTTTATTTTAGTACATGGTGATAGGCATGGGTCTAGTTTTAGTTTTTGGCATATGGAGAACCAGTTTTTCCAACACCATTTATTAAACAGCCTGTCATGTTTGGCTCCTTTATCAAAGATAAGGTGGTTGGGTGTGTTTGTAGTTGTGGTTGTATCGTCTAATCTATTCCACTGATCTTCGGCTCTGTTTTGGTTCCAGTACCATGTTGATTTTACTACGGTTGCTTTGCAATGTAACTTCAAGTCAGGGATTGTGGTACCTCCTGCCTTGCCTTTGCTGCTTAGAACTGTCCTTGCTATTCTAGGTCTCATCTCACTCCACATGAATTTTAGGAGTGATTTCTCGAGATCTATGGGGTATGTTGATGGTATTTTTATTGGGATTGCATTGAATCTGTATAACAGTTTTGGGAGAATGGCCATTTTCACAATATTTATTTTTCCTATCCATGAGCAAGGGATGTCTTTCCATTTTGTGAGATCATCTTCAATTTCAGTTTTCAGTGTATTATAATTTTCCCTGTATAGGTCTTTCACTTCTTTCGTAAGAGTAATTCCTAAATATTTCATTTTTTTGGTTGCTAGTGTGAAGGGTGTAGATTATCTTATTTCTCTGTGATTTTGTTGTTAGTGTATAGGAATGTTATTGATTTCTGAGTATTGGTTTTATATCCAGCTACATTATTGAATTTATTTATTATATCTAGGAGTCTTTCAATGGAGTTTTGGGGATCTTCTATATAGAGTATCATGTCATTTGCAAATAATGATAATTTAACTACTTCTTTTCCTATCTTTATGCCTTCTATTTCTTTCTCTTGTCTAATTGCTCTGGCTAGTATTTCCAGTACTATATTAAATAGGAGCGGTGACAGGGGACATCCTTGTCTTGTGCCTGTTTTTAAAAAAGGCCTTCAATTTTGGGCCATTTAGTATGATACTGACTGTTGGTTTGTCATAGACGGCCTTTATTATATTGAGGTAAAGACCATCTATTCCAATTTTCTGCAAGATTCTTATCATAAATGAATGTTGGACCTTATCAAAAGCTTTTCCTGCATCTATAGGAATGATCATGTGATTCTTCCTTTGGCTCTATTGATACGATGGGTTACATTTAGCTCCTCCTTGCAGTGCCTGAAGACTCTGCTTGCAGCTCTCGGCCCTGATCCGCAGCTTCAGGTGGAGCTTGGGCTCTGAGCAAGCTGCATCCTGCCTGTTTTCTCTCTCAGATGTGGAGATGGAGCCTCGGGTAGAATCCACTCATTTCCGTACTCTCTGTTTTCAGATTGTTGTGATTGGCCCGTGTTGGCAGCACGTCATGCTTACGTGCCTCGTGGGGCTTGCTGCGTGGGGCTTGCTGCGTGGACACAATGCGTCCCCCTTCCTTTCTGCATCCTTTGCC
The DNA here is from genome assembly GCF_034190915.1 of Cavia porcellus. Lineage (NCBI taxonomy): Eukaryota > Metazoa > Chordata > Mammalia > Rodentia > Caviidae > Cavia > Cavia porcellus. Next base: position 5,954,170 of record NW_026947499.1, on the reverse strand, counting down.
CGCCCCCCATCTCTCGCTCCCCTTCCCATCTCCCTCCTTCCTGTTCCCATGCTCCTAGTCAGTGAGGCCTGGCAGGGCACCCGCAAGTGACTCTGGTGTCAGCCCCTGGGGCAGCGGCCTCCTGTGGGCGTGGGATTCCCTCCAGGTGCCCTGGAGCCCTAGGGAGAGCAGGAGGGGGCCGGGCAGGTGACTGGGGAGGATGTAAGCAGTGGCGTCCTACCTCTGTGCCTTAGTTTCCTCTGAAGATGGAGGTGTGCTGGTACCTCCTCCAGGGTCCCCTTCAGTTGCCCTTCCATGTCCCTGTCCCTCCGATCTGCTCTGCTTGTGTCCACCACCTACCTGCCTGGCCCTGTGGCCATTTGTGCGTCGACCCCAGGTCTATGGAGGCTCCCTGGTCGCTGTCTCTCCCTTCCCTTGTTACTTAGAAATATTGTGATGCTTTTCTTCACTGCTTGTGTCTTTGAAAAGCACCTTCTGATCCCTGGCAAGCTGACAGGTGCTGTGGCTGGACTTCGGGGAAGAAATTATTGCTGCCTGAGGGTCAGCTAGGCCGCTGGTGGCCTCAGCCAGGGCTCCGGCTCTTAGCTCAGGAGCCTCTGTGTCCTTCCCGCCTTGCTTTTGGGAGTGGGATCCTCCGGGGAAGGGTCCAGATCTGGGTCCCACCCTTGTGATACAGTGAGATGTTTGAGCAGCTGAGAGTGCCTGCTACTCTGGTGTTACTTTGAAAAGTGTAGTCCCTTTGGGTTGGTGTCTCCCCTGTCTTCCCTGTGGGACTCAAGCGGAGGAGAGTGGCATCTTCAGAACTCTTTGGGTTGGGGCTTCTCTGGTGAGAGCACCAGCAGAGGGGGCTGGCTGAACACAGAGGGGTTCCTATCAGAACATGGTGTCTCCTGGAATCCAAGCGTGAGGAAGGGGCAGCATGTAAGGAGTAACCGGGACCCAGCCCTGGGGCTCCGGGATTTCTGATCGACCCCATCTCTGCCTCTTCCTGTGTGCCACGCTGCTGGCAGAAGACACCCGGCAGCTGCTCCTTGGTTCATGCGTCTTCCTTTCTGGCAGGAAGTCAACAGGGCCTGGAGTCTCTCGATCCCACTGCGTTACTGTTAGAGGAGAGCATGGGCTCCGAGGGGGTTCTGCTCAGACCTGAAGCCATCGATGATGACGGGGAGGGGACAAGTTTGTTCTGTAGAAAATGGTGACCTGGCACCTTGTCACTGTTACCCTGGTGATGGAGGGGATGGTCTTTACGTCACTGTTAGATGGCTTTCCCCACTTTCCCATTTCAGATCTCTCCGCACCCAGGCAGTGTGTGGGAGGCCATGAGAGGAAAGCAGAAATATGGTCCCCGCTCCATGGGGTTCACAGCCTGGGGCTTCCCAGGGCTCAGTTTCCAGTTCCTGGAGAATCCCAGATCCTGCGGAGAGCAGTGGGCACCCCCCTGGGCACCTGTTGTGTGACAGCAGCTGGAGACCTCTAAGGGCACTGTTAGCATCTCCCCCCCAGGGCTGATGGGGGAGAGCCTTCCTGGGGGCGCTGTGGAGACTGGGGGAGACCCCCCTCTCCTTAGCTGTGCCAAGGAGGCATCAAACCAGCTATTCTACTGGCCCGCATCTTGACTCTTAGTGCCGTGCTGTTCGAAATAACGCTGTTATTCAGGAACGCATAAAGAGCTGGTTTTGAAATCTCTTCGTGCTTTGTGGGCAATAAATGATGGGTCTAAAAATAGCCCTCAAGCATGGGGAGGGAGCTGGCTGGTGTCGGAGTTACGTAATGCACAGCGGGGAGCCTGAAAATCATTATTTAAATTGGAACAAATGTCCTCACCCGTCTCTGTGTGAGCTCACACCTGTCCTGTAGCTTCGAAAAGGAGAAGCCAAAGTGTGTGACAGCAGAATGTGGTTGGAATTAGGTCCTCACGCAGTGGTCTAGAGCAGTGTTGGTGAACCTGTGGCACGTGTGCCACGGTGGCCTGCTTCCGGCACTGGAAAGCTCTGAAAGGTTCGCTGTCACTGGTCTGGAGGAGGTAGGAGTTCAGCTGGGAGCTGTGGTCCAGAGCCTCCCTGGCTGGAGAGGAAGCTGAGAGGGCACAGACCAGAGGCCACGTGTGGCCATGGCTTGGGGCTTTGAGGCTGCCTGGCGGATTCTTCTAAAAATTGAAATTCATATTTATCTAACATCTTCCTAAAGGTTTTTAAACCTGGAGTCTCTCCTAAGCTACATCTGATCCTCAATACTTTATTCTGAGTCAGGAAAAGGAAGGGGCCAGTGAGGAACAGTTCCCTGGTGTGGAACTGAAAGGCCAGCGGGGCTCCGGGAGGCTGGGCTGGCCCAGTGACGCAGTGCCTCTGTCCCCATCCCGCCTCGGTTGCTCAGCAGCAGTGTGATCCGGGCCAAGCTATCAAATCCTCTTCAGCCTCCGGTCTCTCCCTCACTGGATGGGAATAAAAGCAGTCACCTGTCAGCAGATGCCTGTGAGGATGAAAGAGGACAGCAGTGAGCCAGGGTCACGCCTGTCACGCACTGGAACCTCCCACATGAGTGCTGTCCTCAGCTGCTTTGCTGGTCCTCGGGTCTTAAAGCTTATCGTGCTGTATGTTATTACGAATATGCACCGTTGTGAGCACAGCTGCCTGTAAACCGCTTGACACCAGGCCCATCACTTAGCTACCACTAAGTGTTTAAGAAAAGCTGTGATTTAATCCTGTTTGGTTAGCCTGTCCTGTATCTTTCTGTACGATCATTGGTGTTTGTTCTTTGTGTCTTTTTGATTTCATCTGCAGTCTGAATAAATGCATTTCCCACATATCTTCACTAAAGTAGCCCAAATGTTAATATTGCTTCTCTCAACACAAACTCATTTGATGGATGGATAGAGGGATGGAGGGATGGATGGATGGATGGAGGAGTGGAGGGATGGGTGGATGGGACCCAGGGGTGCTTTGGTTCTGAGTCACATCTCCAGTACCTTTATTGTTTGGGACAGTGTCTCACTGACTTGCCCAGGCTGGCCCCGCTGGTGTGTGTCATCGTGCCTGACACTGTTAGTATTTTAATGAAACATTACAGAGTAGCTTACACATACGAGGGTCCTCTGTAGCTGCTTTACTGTGAATTTTCAAAGCTGTTATATAACTAGAGTGAAATTTCCAAATCCAGAAATCAGTGTCAGTACAAAGAATTATCCTGAGGATTTGTTTAAATTTTATGTTGTGCCACTAATATCCACTATAGCAAAAAAGAAAAAAAGTTTTTTTCCAGTTTGAAAATACAGTCCAGATCACATATTTATTGACTTTTTTTGGGTAGCACTATGGATTGAACCCAGGGCCTTTGTACTGAGCTGCATCTCCATCCTTAGTAATTTTTTTAAAGTTAATTTTGAGACAGGGTCTTGCCAAGTGGCTAAGTTGCCTATGCTGGGTTTAAACTTGGGGTCCTCCTGCCTCAGCCTCCCAGCTGGGTTCCAGGTGTGTGCCATGATCCTAGCCCTGTCTTTTGATATGAAAGTTTCCCAGTCTTCCCAGTGGTGCATTTGAAATGTACAGACCAGTTCCTTTGTGTTATGCCTCGTAGTTCAGATGTGTTTGTGTGGAATCACTACAGAGTCCACGCATGGTGGTGTCTGCTGGCCAGGACGTCACGGCCACTTATCCCACCACCAGTGACGCTGTCTTTGATCACTCAGATAAGCCGGTGCTTGCTAGGTCTGGGCGCTGTGAAGTTGCTGTCGTTTATTTCTGAAATTAATGTGTCTGTCACACAGAGATACTTGGACACCATACAAACGTCCCATTTCTTATCACACTGTCAGCCTTAGTGGAATCCAGCAAGATTCATGCCTGAAGCGGTGATGATAAAAACATGCTGGGCCAGGTGTCGCGATGCTGATTTCACCGCAGTCCCCGTGCTTTTGTCAGCTGGCGTTAAGTCTTCCTTTCTCCCCACCTCTTTGTAGCGCTGTGGACTCAGAGGCTTATCTTACTCTGTAGATTGAACCTGGCTGCTGGGATTGTTTACTGTGATGCTGACCTGTCCCCATCAGCCCAGCTATCTCTTTGCGCCAGCCATCCTTGTGTCCCTTTCCTGACCTTGTGCTTTCTTCGGGTCATCCTCTAAATCAGACTTTGTCTTTCACTGAAACATGATTTTAGAAATGAAATCCGAGCACTAGGTTGCTTGCTGAAGGACTGGTATTGTTTCTACCTGAGGCCTCTTGGGACAGACGCAGGAAAGCCCCAGCCAGATGCGCACACCCTCACCCCGTGAGTTCCCGCTGGCCCTGCCCATTTTGGTTCGGGCTCAGAGAACTCTCTGGAACTCTTTGTCCTCTCCGTTTGTCTGGCAGCCGGCACCCTGGATCTCATGCCCCGGCACACAGTGCTTGCTCAGGCCTAGGGTACTGAGCTTCTGGAGTAGCTAGCCCGGATGGCTGCAGAAAACAGACCTCACTAACACTCAGTGCACACCTACAGCTGCTCTGCTCCGGGAGCAGGCAGGCAGAGTGACATGCCAGGGAGGTCCTGCAACGCTGAGGTTTTTATTCTCGCTCACACTGGACGTGTGCAGCACAGGTCACGGTGGGTTGTGCTCTGCCCTGTTCTGCCCAGGGTGACACAGCAGCCACCATCGCTGTGACAGAGAAGCGGAACAATGCCTGGGGTCCTCTGTGCTTGCAGCTCCTGGCCTGCTGGGAGCACATGGTTCCGCTCACGTCCGTGGGCCAAGTGTGGTCATGTGGCCACCTCTGAATTCAAGTGGGTGTCGAAGTCCACACACGCTAGTGCTCAACTAGCAGGCGAGTCCTGTTTATCTGATGTCATCTTTTCAGAACTTCGGCTGCTCAGATTAGCTGGTGTTTGAAAGATTCCTGCTTTCTAGTTATGGAAGCCAGAGCACGTGGCCTGTCCTGCACCCGCACACGGCCCCCTCCATCTCAGTGTCACACTTGGTCCTATGTGGGCCTGCCGGGTCTCTGGGCTGTCGCTGGCTGGTGACATTCGACAGATTCATTCATTCATTCATTCATTCATTCAGTCAGTCACTCAGTCATTATTTCTTTCTTTCTTTTTCTCTTTCTCTCTTTTTTCAAGAGCAGAATATATTTGCAGAGAGAAAGAAAGCCTCTGTCTGATGGACAGACAGAAGAGTGGGTTGCCGAAGACTTTTGTCTTTTGTAGGGATTTTTCTAGAGTAAAATTATCAGGTTAGACGGGTCCAAGATGGGGAAAACTGGGAACTCACAAGGCAGGCTCTGAAATCGAGGTTCTGGTGTGTTCCGGGCTCTCCACCCACTCCCAGAGGGCTTCACATCCCACCGTGGAAGGAGCCGCTGTCACTCTCCCTGTCTTGAAGGAAGGTGCTGAGGCTGGTGCATCCCCGCCCAGCTCTTCCCACTAAGTTCTGCAGACCACAGCCGAGTCAGAGTCTGCAGACCAGACCCCACAGAGCTGTTCTGTGCGAAATCCCCACCCCCTGAGCAGGGAGAGGAGGGAGCAGAGTGGGCGCAGAGCAGAGGCTGCTTCCTGTTGCCAGAGGAGGAAGTTGTTGCTCACCCTGGAGACGCCGAGCTGGGCGTGGAGCCCACCGAGGGTGCTGTGCTGTATCTGCCGACTTCTCCGCGCTCTGTCCTGCCAAACCTTTCTCGTGGGTTGTGTCGTGTTGGCCCTGAGTCCACCCCAGACTCGGAGGTGCTGCCCAAGCCTGCGTCTCTCTGCATTCACATCCCGAAGCACGAAGTGCAGGGACACAGGTCAGCCCTATGCCTGGGCGATGCAGTCTTCTGCTTGTGGCAGTTGTCAGTTTATTCACAAAGGGCTTCAGCCAGCTCTGGTGGTTCTAGAGCATGGCATCTCTTCCCTAGCAGCACCCCGTGTGCACCGGCAGTGATCCCCATCCTCCCACACCCTCCAATCTCCTCACGACTGTGAGTCTGCCTTCTAGCTCTGGGGATTTGCCTGTTCTGGGCATTTCCTACAACTGGAACCATCTGTATGTGTGCTTTGAGTCTAGCTTCTTTCCCTAGGCGTGTTTTCAAGGCTCATCTGTGTTGCTGTGGGTACCAATCCATGGCTTTTTGTGAGTCAGTAATACTCACTGGGTGTCTTAGCTTGGTGAGCTGCCAGGGGCTGTAAGTGCCTGGAATCTGCCTTAGCTTTCACTGCCTGCTTTCTCGGGGCCTCGAGGTCAGCCAGAGTGAGAGCTTTGGGCCTTCTCTCACGTTTCCTGGGCGCAGGTGCAGCTGTGGGCACGCACACAGGGCTGTGTCCCAGTCTTTGAAATCCCAGAGGACATTGGTCACTGCCTTTTCCTTTTCATCCTTTTGATCAAGTTGGTATCTGTGCCTGCGACGGGGAGGAAGTCAAACAGTGGTCTGGAGTCGCTCTTGACAGCTGTCTCTAAGGGCAAGGCTGTGCCCGCACTGAGCCCAGGGGCAGGGCAGATATGGCCCAGCAGCAGCTGGGGTCTTCCGGCTGGGGCCACCAGGGAGCTGCGTTCTCATAGTTACGTGGCAGTGAGGTGCGGGAAGACCGCTGGCCCCCTGTTCCCTCGCCAGTGGCTTCCCCACTACTGGTTTTAACGTGAAGTGGGTTATTTTTCAAAGCTCTCACAAGCTGGGGAGTCAGAGGGGAGTTTGTCAGGTTAAAATGTCAGTGTTCCCGGTTTTTAAGCCAGGATTCAGCCGTGTTTCTTGGATGAGTGTTGTCCCTGTTGCACAAGCAGCTGTTTATTTCTGGAGTTCTGAGAAAGTTGACTTTGACAATGCTTGCTTGTCTTCCCGTGGCTTCACGGAGGGGAGACTTTTCTGGCGTCTTAGTTGATGTCACTGTAATGGCCCATGTTAATGGATGCGCAGCTCCTCAGAGGATGGTAAATGCACTTTCAAGGCGTTTCACCTCGTGCTCCACAGACAGGAGCAGAGAAGACGTGCCTTTTGATAGATGATGATGTTTGAACTATCACGGGTCCCCGGGGGTAATTTCCATGTAATGCTTTCCTTGGTGATTGCTTTTTTCAGATGCCAAGGCTTGGGGTGGGGTTGCTTTTGGGACGGTCGAGTGGTTGTTGATGGACACTAGGGAAGAAAAGTGCAAAACCTCAACTATGCATGAGAATGCCAAGTAAGGAAAGATGGTTTTAACAAAAGCACAGGCTTGGAGAAGTTGGGGTAGGTCGTTCTAAAAATTGAAGTCACCTCCCTTGAAACTCGTCCTGGGAAACCTCTTGTAGCATCTCTTTTGAAGCTTGCAAGCTTCCACAGGGAAGAGATTAGTGCTGAGTGTCTTCTCCTTTCCTGGTGTCTGTTCTAGGCCGGGCTTGTATAAATAGGACATAGACGTTCAGATACTCCCCCAGCTTACACATTGCATTGTTTTAAAATACTGTAATGCATGTGTTAATTGGTCTCATTATACTACTAGTTTATCTTGGCTCATTGGAAAGAAAGGTTTGTGTTATTCTGTGTTTTTTTTTTTTTTGAATGACTCTTTTTGGTTTATGTCTTGTACTCTACTCCGAAGATAACATTACACAGGGTAATCACTTTTATTATTCTCTTATTTGATTGTGAACTTCTGTTTAATTTTTTCATAAAATAATAAAAAAGGAATTTCACTTGTGACAGAAAAAGTAAACTCAAAAATGACTTTAGTGAAATAGCTTATTTTGTATGTCTGAATTTCCAAAGATAACAGACTTGGTTAGAACTGGAGGCAGGAACCCAAAATTATTTCCCCAGAATCTGTCTTTCTCCTGCTTTGGCCTCTGATTTGCTGTGTTTGGCTTTATACAAATGCGACTTTGTGATCGGAGGGTTGACTATTTTGATGGGCGGTTTTGATGAGCGTCTTGGGGTCGGGCACCCTCTGGGAAGCCTGGGATCATTCACCCAATGTGTGAGTGAGGAGACCGTCAAAGGGGGACAATGAAACGTCACCATTAAGAAGCGAGGGGCGGGGGCTGGACCTGAACAGCCGTGACCAGGGTCCGGTGTGGCACACGGAAAGCACGCGTGTTCTCTCTTCCTGGTTCATTATGCAGTTGAGTTTAGCAATACACCTCGCAACGCGATCGCCCCTGGTTTTGTGCATGTTGTGGTGATCCCCACTTCCACACCATTGTCCCGCCCCAGGAAGTTGTCATCCAAGCACACAGTGTTTCCTGTCCTCACTGCTAATAGATGAGGCGAGCCGGGTCTGCACCCCGTCTCTCTGTGGGAGTGAGGTACGCAGGCACATGAGCTGAGCTGACATTCTCTTGGAATTAGCTCCTCAGGATTCATCCAGAGCAGACGCACATGTGGAAAAGAAAAAGACTGGCTTTTCCATGTCTCCCAGATCGAGTCGCCGTCACTCCCCATGTAGCCATTGATGTCCACTCAGGACAGCTGACGCTTTCTCTTGAAACATAGTTCTGCTTTGCACGTGCGCCAGCACTGAGGATCGAGTTATCTATAAAATGGTGCTAATAGCAGTTGCTGCCTTGGGAGGGTTGCTGAGAAAGGAATGAATAATTATTCATGAACCATGTAGCATGGGCACCTCATGACAGCTGTCTCGGCTGCCGTCATTTATTCCCATCGTCATCGTCGTCAGCATCGTCATCATGACTGAGGCTGGCCCCGCCTCACCCCTTTCCGGGGGAACAGTGGGGAGCTGGCTTGGAAAGCTGAATGCGCGCAGAGGCCTGGATGCTGTGAGGAACCGTGGTCGTGGCCTGCCGGGTGGATCTCGGGGAGCTGGCGGTGGGAGGAGGGCTCTGGGTGTGTGTCCGCCACTGACCTGTGTTGCCCCTGCTGCTGTGTCTCTGGTTGGCCCTTTGTCTCCAGGCGAGTGTGGAATTGGCTTCTGCACCAGACCCTGCTGTGGTGCTGTGGGAGGGTTCAACGTGTTCCCTGCTCTGCTCCCGCCGTGTCTGTGCTCCCTGGACTCCCTGGATCCTGAGATCTGAGCACACGGTGACCTGGTAAATACTGTGAGGTAGCCACATGAACAGCAGCTGCCTCTCTTACCCAGTTTCCAGGTCAGGGCAGCCCGTGAGGGGAAGAGCTTCTGGCAGGTGCCATCAGTAGATGGAAAAGCTGGAGGAGTGAGGCAGAGAGAACAGAGCAAGATGAGGAGACGGCAGGGCCGGAGCACTCCTGCCGGGGAGTCTGGATTTTTACGCTAAGAACAGCGCTCCGTGTGCACCCATGTCCACAGCAGCGCCCCTCCTGGCAGCTCCACTGAGAAGGGCCAGTTATGTCCACAACAGGTGAATGGATGAAGAAAGCATGGTATTTAGACCTCATGGAGCGCTGCTCGGCCACAAAGAAGGGTCAGCTCGAGTCATTGGTAGGCAGATGCCTGCACCTCGAGACCATAATGTTAGATAAATCAGATGCCCAATACTGGATGCCCAAAATAGAGAGCCAAATAAAAGACAGATAACAGGAAGTCGGGAGAGAGATCTTCAGCAGATGGGAGAGGGACTGAGGATGGGGCAGGAGGGAGAGAGGGCAGGGGCGGGACGTAAAGAGAGTCAGTGTGCTGCATCCGTGTGCCAGCCCGTATTCGGGCCCTGCGAGGAACATGACCATTGCGAACGGTGAACACCCACCACTAAAAAATACAAGTCAGAAACATAAAGAGAATGGCAGGAGCTTCCCAAGTCTCAGGCTAGGAGAGAAGTCATGTGAGTCAGGTGGCCTTGGCTGTGAGCCAGGGAGGCCAGGAGGGGCCTCCTGGTTGCCCACACTGAGATGTGGCCTTGGGCAGGGGCGGCAGCAGGGTCGAGGACCGAGCTTGGCTCTGGAGAGCGACCTCAGAGAGCCCCAGGGGAGGCAGGGAGGAGCGAGCCTCCTGCGGGGCCTGGAAGGAAGTCTGGGGGAGGCAGCGGGAGGGGACGGGGGTCCTGCGGTTGGCTCAGGTATGGAAGGCTTGTCATGGTCCTCACACTGTTCCCCTCTGCTCTCTGTGCTGCGGTCCTCTCTGCTTGGAGACCGCAAGGCAGCCTTGGGTGAGGACGCACAGGAAGGCAGGCAGTGATGTGCCAGAGGTGCCTGGAAAGCGCTTGTGCTGGGTGTGCCTGTGAGGTGGAGGGAGGGGAGGCCGGGGAGTGGTCCCTGTCCTGCCCCGGACCCCACAGGCTTGAGGAGCTTGGTCGTCCCCTCCTTGCAATCCTGCCTTTCCTGCAGGCCGGGGGCTCCGGGCATTGCTGGGGTACAGCAGCCCCTCATCAGCACCCCGCCTCTGACTCACTTGGCCCCTGAGTGCTGACCAGCACCCCTTGTCTCCTGCGCAGGACACGGAGGTTCTGAACACCGCCATCCTCACCGGGAAGCCCGTGTCCGTCCCTGTCAAGGTCGTCGGGGTCCAAGAGGACGGCTCCGTGGTGCACGTGTCGGGGTCCGTGGAGTGCAGGTCGGCGGACGAGGACGTCGTGAAGGTAGGGGCTGTGCTGCTGTCCCCTGCGCGGTGGCCTGGCCGCTTCTGCCTTTGTCCCCAGCGTCCGTTCTGCTCCAGGGGGCAGGAAACCAGGATGACCGCACCGAGGATGGGACAGGGAGGGGACCCGGGTGAGCAGAGCCAAGCTGAGCGAGCTGAGCGAGAGCTGTAGTAGCAGGAGGGAAGCCCGGCCCCCAGTCTCCTCTCTCTTGGTCCCCTCCCCTCCCTTCCTCCCCTGCCTCCCTCCTCTCCCCTCCCCTCTCCTTTCTTCCCTCTCTGCCCTGTTCCTTTCTGAGGGATAAAGGGAATTACCAGGCCGAATTTTAAAAGTACTCAAAGGAAGAGTGTGGGCTCTCAAAAAGGCGAGAGATGCATTGTAGTCCAGAGCTGAGAATATTTACGCATTTTTGGTGGTAGAAATGTGTGGAATTGGCGAATCTTTAGAAAGCTTGGGTCGGTTTATGGGGGAAGCAGTGGAAAGAGGATGGGCCTTTTCACAGGAGAAAGGCCTGTGTGTGGGGTTTGTTTCTGATGAGTGATTTATTTTCCTCCAAAACATTTTATTTGAAACCTTGGTGTCTATTCCTGTGTTTGAAGGTCACACTTCTGCCCTTTACCACATCAAATGAGCTAGGTTACGGACTTGTCTGTAGGACCCAACCTTAAGGGCCCTGGGGGTGACGCTTCAGCACACACAGATCTCAGTACCCTCAGGCCTGGGAACCTGGGCAGCTTTGCCTGGAGGCCCTCTCAGGTGCAGCTCCACGGTGATGATAGCCCTTGTCCCTTTCTCCCCAGCGTGACGTGTCCCTAATGTTAACCGTCCCCGTACCATCCTAATCTTTGCAGCTGTCTGTGCCCAACAATGCCATTAACTAAATCTATTTTCTTCCAATGCCTTGCTTTTTTGAGCAGCTGGTTGGATCGGCTGGGGAGCGTGTGGTGCTAATAAATGTCTCCCTTTTCAAGCTTTGAAGCTAATTTAGCCTCATTATCAGATAATAAAATCCATGAGCTTGATATACTAAAGTTTTGTTAATATTCATTAGAATAAATTAGTGTTAAAATTAGGAAGAGAGCTCATCATGTACCACCAAACTTAATTTGGGTGTAACCCGAGGGACACAGACCTCGGTAGGGGAGATCTGGCCGGGGGACATTTCTGCTGGATTCAGCGTGCTAATTAGCCACATTCCTGATTCTAGATCCTGCCAAGAACCAGTCTGTGTTTTCACAGGCTCTTTGTGGGGTTCTGCTAGAAGCACAAAATTTAGTGTTTCTGCCTATTTTTTTCTTAGTACACTGGTTGCGATTTGCTTTTGCCAAGGCCGCTTTGGGGAAAGAGGACACATTTTCAGAATCGTCCTCCTCCTGTAAGTCACTCATGCCTGTCACTGGAAAATGTGATGATACTAAGTTCTGTTCTTGCTTACAACCCTGCCTAAAAGTGAGACATGACTGTCATGGTCCCGAGAACTTCATGGTGCCCTTAAAAGACATGAGGGGTTCCCCATGGCAGAGAAGGCCTCTAGAGGTCTCAAGGCCTCTGTAGGTCTCAGTGTGACCTACACCAGGCCATGTCTCACTCCACAGACAGCTCATAAAGAAGAAATGATAGATTTGGGAGCTATAATTTAAAAAATAGTGAAACCTGGAAACGCTGGTGTGGCATAGCTTGTTTCCTGGTAATGAAATATTAATTCTCTCTAGACAGGAAGGAAGCCCAGCTTGAACCTGGAGGACACAGCCCTGCCCTGGGGCTCTTGCAGATCCTTGGATTCTGTGTATAGATTGAATTAAACACACACAGGTCCCTAAATGAGTCACATTATTGGAGGTTTATTAGTCTCTCCCCATCCCTGAGACAAAACACCTGATGCCTGTAATTTAAAGAAGAGAGCTTTGTTTTAGCTCATGGTTTCAGGGGGTTCAGGCCACAGTAAGCTGCCTCCAAGGCAGAGACGGCCTGGCAGAAGGGCCTGGAGGAAACTCGCCCGCTCATGCCAGCCAGGAAGCTGAGCGGGCGGGAGGAGCCAAGGGCCAGAATACACCTCCAGGGCCACGGCCGCAGCTCGCCCCCAGCCAGGCCTCGGCTCCTGACAGCTTGTGGAGCCACTGAGTTTAGTAATGGGTGAATCCACTGCTGAGCACGGCTCTTCCATGATCCAGTCGCCTGCCACAATGTGGGACTTCTGGGGACATCTTAGATGTAAACCGTGCAGAGATGATTTGGAAAAATACCGCGACGTGTTGCCTGTCTCAGGCACAGTTTTCATCATTTCCTCGTCGCTACAAAGGAGACACAGGCGGGGATGTCGTCTGCATGCTTACGCCACTGGGAACTCAAACTAGCGGCTCCTGGTGCAGTTCCCAAGCTCTTCCCTCCCGAGAGCCTGTGCGGAGCCCTCAGTGGACCCCTCAGTCACCTGCTGTGGAGGAGGCTGCCATAGAAAGGAAGGGTGAGGTTCACGGACCCCATTTTGGCTCCGTGCTTGGTTGGCTCTGCTGCAGAGATGTGCTAAACGTGTCCTTGCATCACGGTGTGCACAGTGTTCTGGAAGGTGATAGATTTTTTAGTCAGTTGTCACTGCTGTGGCTTCTTAAAGAAGAGACCGTCTTCAGCAGGTGACTGTCCACTCCTCAGGGGAGGCGGATGGAGTCCGCAGAGCGCTGCACCCGGACTGTGATAAGAGGGGCTGTGCCGATGCCTGGGTCCACGGCCTGGGTCCAGGCGGCGGTGGGAGAGGAGTACAACGCCTGGGCTGCCTTTGCTGCGGTTTCACACCGGTGCCTCCAACCAGCCTCACCGTGACTCCAAGATGAATGGCGTTGTCTACAGAGCTGTGCGCTGGCCCTGGTGGCACCCAGGCACATCCCCGAGACATGGCCCCAGTGGTTAGTGCTCTCTGGAGTCGCCCCTCCTTCTGGGAGCTGTCACTGAGCTGCTCTCACAGGACTGAAAACACCGTGGGGTCCCCGGGGGAAGTGTGAGGGTCGCTGAAGATGGTCCGGGATTGGACGCTCTGCACCCTGGGTGTGGGACTCAGACACACGAGAAGTGGAGGATGGAGTCGCCTTGTGCTTTTTATGTTCCGAAAGTGACAGTTAAAAGCGACCATATTTAGTTCAGTGGGAGGGAACAGGCTGCAGGGGTGGCACCCTGGCTCCACCCACTCGCTGCTGGACCAGCTCAGCTGAAGCTGGGGTGCAGGGTCCTTGTCTGTTAGGTGATGCGGTGGGAAGGGGCCTTCGACAGAGCCCGGATCCTCAGCCACTGTAGAAGGCAGCACTAAAAATAGGATAATTCAAAAACACCTGGGCTTTCAGGTGTTCAAAATACAGTTGATTAAAAAAATACTTTCCTTGCATTTGAGCAGTGGGCAAATTTCCTGGAACGGGAAAGAACAAGGGTTTGGTTTCTGAGGCACTTCTAGGAGAGGTCTTGAGAAGCTAGGTTTGGGGTGACTGCCTCGTACCCTTCTCCTTTGTGTCCCGTCGGGTGGCAGCCTGGTTATTCTAAATGCACAGAATTGAATGGCTGTCGTTAAATCTGTGTGGGATAAAAATCCAAGGCGGAAATTTGGGGTACTAAGTAAGAGTATACATCTAAGGAGGTGACACAGTGCATGGCCTGCGACAGCCCAGCGTTCCATTGATATGTCTACATATTTCTACCCGTTCTCCGCGTTCACATTCACGTTCATTTCTGTCAACCTTAACCTCCCTTGGGTTTCCAGGTCGGCAGCATCTGTGACTATGAATTTTCTAACTTCTCTCCTCCCGGGCCCACACAGTGTCTGCGACACAGTAAATAGTTGGCGAATACACAAATAAATGCATAAATAAATGCTGGAGATCCCCAGAGACTGACACGGATATTACACACGAGGAACTGTCTCGAGGTTCCAGGACCCTGTCCTTTGGGATCTCAGGCGCTGAGAATCTTCAGGGGCAGGCAGAGGGTTTGCTAATCACAGGGACTTGGCATTGGTGGAGACACGGCCTGATGCCTGGTGTTCTCACGAGGGTGTTTTGTTCCCCAAACACGTAGGAATCCCCTTTCTCGTGGAGGGCAGCGGGGAGGGGCTTTGGGGGCTGCCCGTGGGCTGCGTGTGAAGTCTGCCCTTGGGTGTTTCCCACAGCTCATGAGCGTTAGGAGGGGATGTTGGCTGGATGCTTGTGAAGTGCCAGATACACTCGCTCATAACTCAGGCCTGAGCTGTGTGGACCTGTCTAAGGCGGCTGATTCCACTGCCTCAAGCTCCTATGTGGGGACCAGGATGGCAGGGAGAAGGATGGAGCCAGAGGCTGGGTCCTGGCCGTGGCCTTGCCTCAGGCCGTCCTGAAGGCTCACTGTACAGGTCCCCTGGGGCACTGGGAAGGTCACAGGGCCTCGAGCAGCAGGGAACCAGCTAGCAGCGGGCTTGCTCTGAATCTGCAAGGACCTTTGTTTTCATCTACAGCACCCACATGTCCTGGGCATTCATCTATTAACGCTGCTGTGGCAAATGACCTCAGAATTCAGCAGCTTGGAACGTGCGTTTGTTACAGTTCTGGGGGTCAGGTCTAAGAGGGGGTCAGGCCTAAGAGGGGGACAGGACTGGGTCCCTCCTGGGGGCTCAGGGAGGCTCTGTTCTTTCCCTTTTCCAGCGTCTGCCCATGCTGCTTGCTCCTCCCCACCCTTCATCCTGGGCTGGCCGTGTGGCATCTTCCTTTGTCGCCTTGTCTGACCTCTGCCTCCCTCGCCACGCTTGCTCTCTGGTCCGGTCCCTCTGCCTCCTGTTGTAAAGGCCCCTGTGCCTGGACCAGGCCACACAGATGATCTTCCCCGGAGCCTGGGTGGCATGGGGAATGTCCTTTTCCACCCTTGATGGCATCGGTGATGCCCCTTTGCCACATCTGTTAAGTTTTCCGGAGTGGCTGTGTCAAGCCACCACAGTGGAAGGCAACTTAAAGCAATAGACACCAATTTCTCTGCAGCTCTGGAGGCCACACATCTGAAATCACAGTTTTGCGAGGGCCCCATGTCCCTCGAGGTTCTAGGGAAGGACCCTGCCCTGCTCTTCCAGCTCCTGGTAGGTCCCCGTGACCTTTGGCTCCTGGCTGTGTTGCTCTGATCTCAGCCTCCACTGTTCTGGCCTTATCCTGTGTCTGGCAAGGACACTCGTCACTGGACTTAGGGGCCACCCTCATTTTGCATGATCATTTCTTGAGATCCTCAAGATTATACCCATACAACCCCTTTATCTAAGCCAGGTCACCTGGCCAGTCCTGGAGGTTAGGATGTGGACATGTCTCGTGGGGGCCACCATTCATCCCCTAGGCCATGGAAGGCAGGGTTTATGCGGGTCCTAAGGGTTGAGACAGACAGGGAGTCCTGGGAGGGGTGTCTTTATGTTGTCTTCCCGAGGTGCTTTTTATCTTTTCTTTGCCAAGTGTGTCTTTGGAGAAAGGGCGAGACACAGTTTCCTTCCAATGTCTGTCTTGTGGAGTGACGGCTTCATGTTTTTATGCATTTGTGGTTGTATCTCGTGTCAGTGAATTTGGCTCCAGAAGCCCCGGAGCCAGTCACCGTCATCAGCAGGGCACGGACGCCTGCGCAGAGGCAGAGGGATGAAGGTAAACGCATGCACAGCTTGAAGATGGTGCCCTCCCACTCAGGATCATAATAATTAAGTTTCCAGCCCTCCCGGGCCAGCTGGGCTCCTGTAATGAGGATGTTAAAGGGTCGGCAGGAGGGCGGTAGCACTTACAGCCTGCCCCCGCAGAGGGTCTGGGTCTCCTTTCCAAAGAGGAGTGAGGCGGGGTGTCAGACATAGTACCAGGTTTCTCCTGCGTGGGGAGCGGCTCGGTGGGAACACCGTGGAGACTCTGTGTTCCGGTTCACAGGCAGCTGTCAGCCCCCCAAAGGGAGAGGTGGGGGCGGGTGGGCTGTGCAGGCGGCCTGGGACAGCAGCTCTGGGGACACCGCCCTGCAGGTGGTCAGCCCTGCCCGGCTAAGCTGAGTTCCTGCACCGGCCAAAGTTTCCATCAGCCGGCAACTGAAATCCCAGTCCAATGGCTTCCAGCTAATGCTGATGTTGCTTGGAAGAACACAGAAGAACTCAAAAGAGATTTAAAGCTATTTCTTTCTCCTCTAACAATATTTCACAAACTTTTCTGCAGAGACCGGCTGGTAGGCTATTTCTGGGCTCGAGTTTCCTTTCTTCACCCCTTGCCAGGGGCCGTGCGGCTAAGAATAAGCTGTCAGGCAGCTTGGGTGTTATCGCCTAATTCTGTCCTGCTTTATGCTGGTAATTTGGACTTTTATTGTCCCGTTCTAATTGGAGATGTGTCATCACATACTTCCCGGTGGCCAGGGATAGAGCCTGCTGTCTTCTCAGCCTTGGTTCCCGCCGGCTTCATTATGATGGCAATATTAATTAGATCACTTGTTCATGTCTGCCTTTGGCATCTCTAATGAGGAACTAAGGCTCTGGAATTGTTTCTGCATAATTTAGGGAAAGCTCGGAATGAGCCAGCAGGAACCCGCACCCCTCCTGCCTCACTTGTCCTGGACGTCACCCCTGCGTCTCTGTCCCTGCTCTTTCTGGGGCTCCCTGCCTGCCAGGCTCCAGCCAGGCCTGCTGTGGTTCAAGGCTGGAGACTTTCCTAGAGACCTGGACTTGGGACTAGGTGCTTTGTGTCTCCTGGAGACTGTGGGGTGGGATCCTAAAGCACAGTGAATGTTTAAAACGTGCTAGAGTGAAAGACACATTGCTGTGGACCCCTCCAGGTCCTCCCCCTCACTGGAGCGGGTTTATGGCTCTTGCTGCTTTTTGGAGTCCTCTTTCCTGAGGATCTTTAGCTGTGCTCTTATGGCGGCCTCAGTGTTCTGAATTGATTCTAAATGTTGACCTTTCACGGTCACTTGGGCTTTGGGGAAGAGCTGGAAGTTACAGGGGCCAGATCCCATGGGTCAGTGCATGAGGACGCGGCACCCTGTTCTCACAAGCCTGCCTTTCGGTGGGATGGTGCTCAATAATGGCATTCACCATATTTTTGATCACACCTCTCAAAGACACTCAGGAAAGAAGACATCCAGAACTGCTCCCCAGAATGGCAGGAGTGGTGGGATCAGGGTGTTGGAAGTGAGGGAGAGGTCATCAGTGACGTCTATGTTCAGTCTGTGGGAAGGGACCCCTCGTGGGTATTTTGGTCCCCGGTCCACAGCTGGACCTCCTTCCAGGCGGGTTCGGTGGTGCCTGGGACGTGTCAGCTTCCAGCTCCAGTTCCTTGGCTTCCTGAGGAGACGCATCTGAGCTTAGGGATCAGGCAGACTCAGGACTGGACGTAAGACCCAGATGCAGGGGTGCAGCAGGGCCCGGGGGCAAAGGCGGGGCCTGGAGGTCGCTGTCACCCTCCACCACCATGGTTCCTTCCAGCGGCTGGCTCTGCCTTGTGGCAAACGGCACATGTTGAATGGACAGCTGGAGACCTTTCCAGGGCTCCAGGGAGTGACGTCCCTGGAAAATCTCTAATAGATGCCAAGTGGAAGTGGTGAGGATAGACTTCATCCTCTTGTCCTGCGTCCTGGGAGGAAGTGCTTGCTTTTCTCCATTTGTACCGCTAACTTTATTTCGAGCCTGTCTGTTACCAGGTGGAGGAATTTCCTTTACAGTCCCCATTTGTAGGATGTTATCAGTTGTGGATCTGTCAGTTGTTTTCTGTGTCTGTGGGGGCCATCATGTATTTTTTGTCTTTTGTTCTATTGATGACCATTTCTACAGGAAAAAGAAAGTTCTGGAATATTCTGGAATATGTTTGATAGATTGGGACAGAACATCATTCTGTGCCTCCTGGCTTTGGCTTCTCATTTTAAAATCTGAGCTTGTACATTGAAATTTCTGTACAATTGTTCTCCAACGCAGAGGTGCAGCTGAAAAGCTTCACCTTAGCCCCAAAGCATGGAGTTCGCCGTTCTGTTAAAGTTTTCTCGTGGATGTTTTATTATTTTAGATGCTGTCTTGAAAGGTCGCTGCATCATGTGGTAGGAATCTCCCTCTGCCTCCATCTCAGACACCGATTGGTGACTTCTGTGCCTCAAGAATTCAGGGAAAGCCCCGTGGCGAAGCAGGAGGTGGGCTTCTAGCTTGGAAGCTTCTTTTTCACACATGGGAGCTGTTAATCCCCAGCCAGGCTGGGCAGTGAGCTTCCTGCAGTGCTGGACGTCTAGGGACAGATCTCCTAACCAGGGCGTGAGACTCGATTTGGCCTTGCACATTCGGATGAGGATTCGGCCCCGCTGACACGGAGCTTCATTTCAGAAGCAGAAGCCCTGATGGTTCGGAAATGAATGTGCGCACACTGATTCTCTAAGTGTGTCCTCAGTGGCAGAGCGGGCCTCGCAGGTCAAAGTGCTTTTTTTCTGGTGCGGCGAGAGATGAGGGTTGATGGATGCCTTGTTTCCCCTTTTTTTGGTGTCTGCACACAGTCTGGGGACATCGCAGGGAAGAGAGGGGTTGAGGTGTGATGCCTCTTGTCCTGCCCTTGTGGCAGGCGGCACCGATAAATCCACAGGGCCTCACCCAGCCTTCCGTCCCTCCTTGCTGTAAACACAGGCGGTAAGCAAGTTCCAAGAGGGAAAACCCAGAAGTCGGGTGGCCAGCCAGGGGCAGCACCTGGGTGACCTGGATGACGGACCCTGCGCAGGCCAGGCTGGGTTTCAGTCTCTGGATCGGCTGCTGCAGGCCAGGGTTTTGTTTCATCCAGTGTGATCCCCCACCCTTAGAACAGCATCTATTGATTGAATGTGTGAACTCCAAAAGTGATACGTGAGAGTAGCAAAGCCCAGCCTGGTGCTCCCTCCTTGAACCTCTTCTTATTTCGTGGAGAGGGGAAGCAATTGCTGGAATCCCGGTGGCATGTCTAGAGACCACATCAGAGTGACCAAAGCATATTCGGGGATGTGGCCATCTCTCGGAGCCTTTAACTGTTAGTCTGAGGCTGGGCTTCCTCGGGGGAGTGCTGTGGGGATAGCTGTGTTCATGAGCTTATCCTTAGGGTGCTGTGGGGTGTCTGTTTCATGGCTTCCCATTGCACACTGCTAGCCTGGCTGTCAGCCGAGGCTGAGTTTGAACAGACTCTGGTTATGTAGAGCATCAGCGGCAAGTCCATCTGTTTGATGGTTACTTGGAGTGACAGCTGAGCTCTCCAGGCCAGCGGATGGGTCTAGTTGTCACTATCCGGCTCCAGCACCTCCCGCAGTACCTGGTGAGCTCAGAGTTCTCAGTAGATATCAGAGGGATGAAAACGCAGGTGACCTCTCCGTAGCCCAAAGAAAGGCCGTACCAGAGCTCGGTGTGGCTCTGTCTTCTGTTGGATTCAGCGTCTTCCTGCTCAGTTCTTTTCCACATGTGTGCATGCTTCGGGCAGTGGCTATGGCAAAGCCCTGTTTTGACCTGTGGAGGCTGTTACAGAAGCTCTTTCCCTTAAGCTGGCAGCTCTGTGGTGGGCAGAGGTCTTGTCCATCTTGCTATTCAGATTGTCCTAGGCCTAGGACTGAGCACCTGAGGACCTGGGTATGGCCCTGTGGTAGAGGTCTTGGCACCAAAAGAGGGTGCAGCTGCTTGTGGGGAGGGGTCCTGAGCTGCAGTGCTGCAGGCTCCTGCCCTGTGCAGGTAGCGCTCTCTAGCAGGGACTCGGAGAACCTGCTTTTCACAACAAGCCCGGAGGCTACCTTTGTGTGTGATGGTGATGGGAGCTGGGGGCTACCAGACACTCACGTCCCCCGGGCCCATGGGTTCAGGCAGCCTTCAGAATCCCTGGAGGCCTGGTTGCTAGCCTGCGTGTTTCATGAGCCAGTCAGCTGCACGGGGTGGATAATCACCACCTCCTGAGTGGAGGGCAGTCCTGGGATTTGAACCCATAACTTCACTCAGCCTGGTCTCTTGACCTCTGCATTCAACTGCGGAGTTTAGGGGCACAGTGTCCCCTCTTCTTGGAAAGTCCCCGAACTGACTTATTCCAAGCATCCCAAGAGGTTAGAAATATTATGTTCCATGGGTAAGAAATGTTTTCTCTGAAATATCTCCAATGTCTACAGAGAAATTTACTCGCATTAGGAACTAGTGAATGAAAAAGAGAGAGAAACGAGAACTCCTTCTGCTGCCCAGTGACTTGTGCCCGTCGGGATGGGACGGCGTAGATGAGCAATTGTGGACGCTCTCGCTCTCCCCAGGTGCTCGGGGGCCCAGCTCGAGCGGCTCATTAGTGCTTTATTGATGCATCGCTAGGCTGATGTGCATTTTAGAGACAGAGGCAGCCTTGTGCAGCTGTGGAAATAGAGATTCTGTGTGAGCTGAAAACGTGGGGCGAGGCTCCTCAGGGAGCAGGGAGCCGACTGCAGCCTCCTTGGGCTTCATTTCTCCTACTGTGTTGTCAAGAGCGATCGCTTCCGGCAGCCGAAGATTGTTTTAACTCTGGCCTAAAATTTATTTGTTCTTTTATTACGTTTCTAAATTGCTTTCAGATTTATTTGCTCTACTGCCTGCACTTTTTTTGTGGTTGTTACTGAAATGAAAGGCCTGAGGGTGAGTAACTTCATAAAGAAAGGAGGTCTGTTGGGGTGCATGGCTCGGAGGTCCAAGGTCAGGGGATCATGGGCGGTGATGGCTTTGCTGGCAGAGTCCTGAGGTGGCACTGGAATCATCACAGGGCGGGAGACAAAGACGCGGCTGTGTCCTCTGCTGTCTCCTTCCAAGGAGACAAGCTTCAGCCATGGCTTGTCTCATCCCCACTGCCCCCTATAGGCTGCACCTCTGAACGCCTCTGGGGTTTGACTTCCACCTCTTAGTGTTGCACGGTGGCCATCATTCTCCAGCACAGGACACCTTCGTGGGTGGTGCACAGAAACTATATCCAAACCACAGGGTGCAAGATTTTACTTAAAAGGCTAAGAGGAAGTCTCAGATGTCTAAGTACTTTAAGTTTTCCATTCCTTTGCAGTAGTGGGTTAGCTTTAGAGAACCCCCTGAAGAATATATCTGTCTTAGTTACTTTTCTCTCTTTGCTGGGACAAAATATCATACCAAAACCAAGGAAGGAAAGGTTAATTTAGCTTGCAGTTTGTGGAGGTTTCAGTCCATAATCAGCTGCTCCGAGGCCGGTTGGCATGGCACAGGGCCACACTTCAGGGCAGCAGGCAGCAAAAGCAGCCACAACTAAAGGGGGAGAACAGGCCTCTTCCTCTCCCTTGTATTGTACACAGGCCACACCCTCCCCTGCATGGCAGGTGCAGCACTCACAAAATGTCCTTGCCCTCCTCTTGCCCAGGCTGAGGATGTTTACAAAGTAAGGATCCTGGCTCCCTCCTGAGTCTCTCAGTTAAGCTTCTAAATTTCTCAGGTTGACAATGTGTCAACCCTAACAGAATCACCTGTTTACGCCCCCTTGGAAGATCCAGCCAGTTTTCCAGAAAAGCAAAGGCTCGGCTGAGTGGTTGCTGTGATAAAGTCACCTTTTGGAGGTCTGAATATCTGAGCGCTTCCTGTTCTCAGTGTTTCTTACCGTGTCACTCCCCTGGGATGGGCTCCTAAACATGGAGAGATAAATACACATATCAGTGACTTCTGGGCATCCTTGTGTCTCGCAGGAATGAAATACTTTTGTCACAATCTGACTTTTTTCCCAGTATGCACACAGCTGTAGGAAGAGTCCTGGACGACCATGCACGGAGATGTCCTTGTGTCTGAAGGCAACATGAGGTACATTGGGGCCCCATGTGCCTTCCCTGAACTGCACTGAGGCTCCCACGGATTTCAGGCTTTTCTCTGACCATAGAGCTTGCACCACGGCTCTGGCCAAGCCCAGGAGTAAAAGCATTTTGGCTTCATGGAAAGCATAAATCATACAGAACAAAGAAAACCATATTTTAAATGGCCAGTAGAACTCTGACACAGACTAGCCATTAATTATTGTTAATCCTCACTTTTGTGATTGCTACTTGGCTTAAACTCTCTTCTGATTGTTTTCATGTTAAATATATTACGTGTCTAACACCAGAGTGAAGAATCCCAGTGTGGGTGTCCTTTGGCTGCTTCTCCACCCGCAGCACCCCTGCCCTGCTGTGCAATACCGGTGACCTCTATGCACGCGTGGCCTCAGTTCCCTCGGCTCTCAGCGAGGCGTGGGGGTGCCTAGCCGCCCTGTGTACGTGACTGTCATAGTTTCTAACCATCCCAGTGCTTGATTCGGCAGCTCACGTCCTCCTTTGTAACTCTCTGAGTGCAGCAGCAAGCAGGTGTCCTCTTTAGACCAGTTAGCATGAGTCACATGACCACAGCTCAGCACCACCCAGCAGCCAGTGTGCTCCTCCGGCCCGGTTCCCCTTTACTGAGACACTGGGCTCATTATGTCGAAGTAAAAATCACTTATTAATTTCGTGCATGCTTTTCTGGTTTTCCCCTAACAGATGGTCTGAGGGGAGCCCTCAGAGTCATGCCAGCTGTTCTTTGCTTTAGGCAGTTTAGTAGGAGATGGGGTGGGGAATTTGCCGGTGCTCACCGGGGCTGGGTAACCCTGTGACTTGTTATTTCAGATCACCTGTTATTTCAGATCGGGGTCACAGTGAGCTGTTTGGACAGCAGGAACAGCACCTCCACTGCGGAGGAAGACACAGGTTCAGGGGGTTAAGTGTCCAGGGCCAGGCAGGTGGGAAGCAAGCACACAGACCCGAGTCCAGGCTCACCCTGCTCCTGAAGCTGTGTTTGACTGACTGTGCTGCCCCCACTTTTTGTAGAAATCAAGAAATGTTTAATGAATCCTGGAATTGGGAGGGGCTGTGACAGGGTCCTAGGAATTAACATCAGGAGGTCAGGGAAGGCTAGGGGGCCATTGACGGAGGGTGCTCTGACCTCTAGAAACATTTATAGCACCAAGGGAGTAGACCAGAAACCTTGTCTTAGAGCACCACTCACATGCTGTTCTGTCACCGAAGATGAAATGAACATGCAGAGTGACAGGAGGAAGACCCTTGGGAATGGAGGGTGCTCACTTCCAGCAAAGGTATCCCCTTGGAGTAAGTCTAAGAGGTGACCCAGCATCACTGAAACAAAGCATGTGGGTTGATTGAAGCACTGATGAGTTGCCCTGAGTCGAAGGACCATGGTTTATCAGACCATGGGGGCAGCTAATCACAGCAGCTTGGCATGGTGATGGAAAGAGGAACTGTGAGGTAAACTAGGGACCTAGTCCTACAGCTGGCCTAAAACACAGGCTCTTCACGGAGTCATCTCAGTGAGCCAGGGCTGAGTGCAGAGTTAGCCCAGAGTTAACCTCAAAGATGGGCCTGGGGCGCCTAGAAGAACAGAAACAAAATGGCATAGAGAGGGTGCCAGTGAAAACCAGCGTGCACAAGGGGGCTGAGGGCTGAGGGCAGCAAAGCAGCCTCTCCAAGATCTCCAGATGCTGGACTAGAGCAATATGCGGAGAAGAGGGAGGAGAAAGGGGGGCCTGGGGCCAGCAAAGGCCTGAAGCAAACACTGGAGTCAACTGGAGAGAGGGACCTCAATTGGAAGAGGGCGCTTCCTCCCTGAGTCCCGGCTTCTGGCGAGGGAGCAGCTGCTTGAACCTTCCTGCACAGGCCCAGGGACTGCTGTGGACTCCAGAGGGCTCTACGGAGCCGTCGGTGGAACAGTGCAGTAGATGTGGAGGACTGCAGTGGCTGTGAGATATCCTGGTTCAGAAGCTCCCCAGGAGGGGGAGATGGGCTGGTTGTCATTATGGAAAGAGACTGACTGCACTTGGCACTCATAGCAGCAGTGGGTTGGCTTCCTTTCTGGGATCCCAGGGTCAGGGTGAGGCACAGCCATGGGAGACACCCAGGGTCAGGCAGGGAGCTGAGTTCAAGCTGCAGGATTGTGGACTGAGCAGCTTGGGTCCCAGCCTCACAGCCAAGAAACCAGGATCAGCCTGAACTTCTGCAGAGTGAGAATGAAGGCTGGCTGGGCTTATCCACTAGCCTGCTGTAATTCTCCTGTAGGCTCAGTGGGATCAACTAACAAGGGTCTGGGTCCTGTCTGTCCCTTTGTCTACCAGGGCCAGCAGAGACATGCTCTGAAGTGGACATATTTTTTAATGTTTTTTCTTTGTCTTGATTGTTTGTTCTTGTTTTTATGAGTGTGAGCATTGTTTCTAGTTTGTTGTTGTTTAGTTCTGTCCTTGTTTCTGTTTCTTCTTTCTTCCTTTCCATCCTGTCCTCACCAGCTTCCCAACCCTTACATAATCTTCCTTTGTCCTTCAGCCTTGCTTCTGATCTCACTCTTGGTCTGTTTCTCTATTTTTATTCCCTAACCGTTTGCAGTTTTCATATTGAGGGAGTGTTTACTGTATTTGATTTTCTGGCTTGTTTTAGATTTTATTTTATAACAACAAATCTTGTTAACATGGTTAAAGGTAGCAATTAATAGTTACCAGTTTGTCTTTTTCCAGGCTGACCTTGAGCTATTGTGATTACTGATTGCGTTGCGTGAGCCAGGGTGACATAGCTGTTCAAATAGGTTGTTCTTCCTTGTATGCCAAGACAGAAATTGCCTGAGGGTCATAAACAATACTATAGTCCAGTACCAGTGAGCCAGGGGCTAGGCCAAATGGGCAGCCACTAACCATCTCCCATAAATTGAAGAGGTGGGACCTCATAACAGACTCAAACCTCAAAAGTCAGCTGTACCTAGAAGACATCTCTGAAAGCAGCCATTTCCTAAGGACTCTTGACACTACCAATAAAGATATGTATCATAAACAGTTTACAAGCATCAATGCAAAAACTAAACTAAAAAATCCCAGAAAATGAGAAGAATGTAAGCAAGATGCACCCCACACCTCTAGCTCACCAAAGGCAAACACTGGGGGGAAATGAGGTGGAGCAGTTTGAAAGCTACCAACAAACTGTCTGAAATGGTTCCAGTGGAAGTAACAAAGCATATCAGTGAAGGTCTTGAAAATATCCAATTAGAATTCTCAGATCAATAAGGAGATGATGACCATAATGAAGGACATGGGTAGTGAACCTAGAGTACATACAGGTACAAAATTAAGGAAATTAGGACATGGAATCCATGAAAAAGATATACAGGAGATTTAAAATGCTATTGAGAGTGTACACAACAGAATCAAGAAGACAGGATTATGTCTTGAAATCATGAAAATAAAGATTTCTTTAAAAAATAACAAGAGATCACAAAAAAATCAGTTCAACAGCTGCTAGATGATGTAAAGAAGAATAACATAAAATTGATTGGAATCAATAAAAAAGCAAGAGCTGGAACAAGCAACATAAAAAACATGTTCACAGAAGTAATACCAGAAGACTTCCCAAGCACGGGAAAGGAACTTGACATACACATAAGTGAGGCATACAGAACTCCAGTTATCCGGACCAATGAAAATGTACTCCAAGCCATGTAATAGTCAAGATTCTGAAATTTAATGCAAATACTGAATATTGAAAGCTGTTAGAGGAAAGAAACAAATAACCTATAAAAGAAAGCACGTTAGAATCACAGAAAGTTCAACACAAATATTTGAGTCAAGGAGATCTTGAAGTAAAGTATTTTGGGTGCTAAAAGAAAACAACCTCCAGCCCAGCTGATGGATCCCACAAAATAGTCTTTCAAAATTGATGGAGAAATAAGATACTTGCATGACAAAGAACACCTGAAGAAATTTATGACCACATATCAGCACTCTAAAATGTTTTGAAGAATATTCTAGAAAGAGATAATGAAGACAACAACTCCATAATCCCAACAAAATGAATCCATCAGTCAAGGTAAGCAATTAAATAGAAGGTAAAGAGAGGAACAAACAACAGGAAAATGACAAGGATGTCAATATGCCTCAATTATAATCATCAGTGTTAATGGCATCAACTCACCAATCCAAAGAAACAAACTTGCAGAATGGATCAAGAAACAAGATCCAACAATATGCTGCATACAGGAAACACATTTGATTCAAAAAGAAATTCATAGACTGAAAATCAAGGATGGAAAACAGTACTCCACATAACAAGAATCCACAGAAAAGCAAGGATAGCTATTGTTTCTGCAGACCAAATGAATTTCAAGCCAAAACTGATCAAGAGACATAGGAAGGTCACTACACCCTTGAAAAGGAAACAATCCAAGAGGAAGAGATAACAATCATAAATATATATGCACCAAATACATCTCACCCAACTATACAAAACAAATATTAATGGACAGGAAAAATCAAGTAAGTCCTTTCCAGGCAGGAGAAGCCAGTGAATTAGGGGCTGAGATTTACACCGGACACACGCACAGACTGAGGAGAGATGGATGACGTGCTCAGCTCTCACATTCCTCCCCTTCTCACAAGCCTGGCTCTCTGCCTCCTGCTCAGCCGGCTTCCCACAAGGTGTCCAAAGGAGGTGGCAGCCCTGCAGACTAAGCTTCTGGAAGCCTTGAGGGAGCCCTCAGCAGAAGTCTTCACACCTCCCTGCCTGAGCCGACCCTCCCTCAGCCAGCCACAGGTCGGCCGGGTCACTGTGGGGAGAGGAGACGTCTTCCTTTCTTGCTGACTCAGGACAGCGATGTGAGGTGGAGCAGATCCACTGCTCAGCCTGAGGTCCCTGTGGTGATGATGCAGTTGGATTTATCTTTTCTGTCTACTTTTCCTTTCCTGTGTCTCATATCAGCTTTGTTCCTCTATTACTGTTTTACCTATTTCTTTTGTGTTAGCCGAGTGTTTTCTCATGTATCATTTTAATTTCTTTGTGATATTTTCATTGATTTATGTCTTCAGAGTTGTGATGTGGTTAACCATGCACATCTTTGTTCACCAGGTCCTGTCCCGATTTTATAATAGCGCTGTGTGCTGTAGGACGGCTTCTGTGTGACTTGGTTTCCTCTTAACCCTTTGGTGATATTATTATGCATGTTACAGGTACGCATAATGGTCATAATGATGTGTTATTATAACTTTATATAATTCTACATCTCTTAAAGAAGCTTGGAGAAGGAGAGCTGGAGCATACTTAGGTAATTTGGTTATTTCCTTGTTTCCCATTTCTTGCTTTTTTATTTTATTTGGTTCTCTGGATTTCATTCTTATTTGGTTTTTACTTCCATATAGCTTTGCTCCAGCCTAACTCCTTTTTGCTGCTATTGTTAAATGTGTTACACTTCTACATGTTATGGGACCAATAATATAGTATATACCGATAGGTGTTTTTTAATATTTTTTTCTTTGTTTGGTACTGGGGACTGAACTCTCAACCTCGCACTTGCCAGGCAGGTACTTATGCCGCTGAGCTAAATCCCCAGCACCTTTTAAAAATCTTTTTTGAGACAGGGTCTCCCTATGCAGTTCAGACGGGCCTTGGGCGCACTCTGTAGCCCAGGCTGGTCTGGAACTTGCAACGATCCTCCAGTCTCAGCCTCCTGGGTGCTGGGATTATGTATACCTACATTTTTATATAATTACTTTGAAAGTCATTTAAAGAACAAAGGAAGATAGATATGCATTTATCATCTTTTATAATCATATAATTACCCCTAATAGTACTTTTTAATAAAAATATAGAATCACATTACTTTAAAAGTAATGTGCTCTCAGCTGGCAGAAGTTCCTTTAATATTTCTTATAGGGAGGGTCTGCTGGTAACATTCTTATTTATCAGGCATGTATTCATTTTGCCTTCACTTTGAAATATGATTCGCTAGACAGGATTCTGACCCACAGGTATTTTTTGAGTCTTGGCCACCTTGCCCTCCGGTTCCATTATTTCTGATAGTGAGTTTCCTTGCATGGGATGAGTAACTTCTTTTTTGCTAGTAATTTTTCCATCTCTGTCTTTCATAAAAATTTACTGTGCAGTGTCTGAGTGTGCATATTTCTGTCTTTATCCTACTTTAAGGTTGTAAAATTTAGACATATAGATTGTTTCAGCTAGTTTGAGCTATTTTCAATCATTTTTTTAAATAATTTTTTTACTTTCTGAATTTCCATTATACACATGGTACACTGTTGTGCTTAATTGAAACCCACATTTCTCTTAAACTGTGTTTTACTTTTATTGATTATTTATTTTGGGGGTGCACAATCCTTATCAGTATCCTCAATTTTGCTGTTTCTTGTCATCTCATCTCTACTTTTGAACTTTTCTCATAAATTTTTCATTTCAATTCTCACACTTTTCACCTCTGGAATTTTCCTTTGATTTAAAAACTTATTTCCCCTTCTAGTATTTTCTGTTACAAAGTTTTTTTTTTTTTTTTTTTTTTTTTTTTTTTTTTTTTTAGACAAGTCTTCCTGTGCAGTTCAGGCAGCCTTGAGCTCACTGTGTAGCCCAAGCTGGTCTCGAACTCACAACAGTCCTCCTGCCTCAGCCTAGCAAGTGCTGGGATTATACTACGCCCAGCTTACTAAGGCATTTTAATGCCTTCTTAGTTGTTTAAACTGCTCTGAACACATCTGCATGTCTAAATGTATTTGTACACTGCTTGCACATAATTAGAATAGCTGCTGCTTTCAGATAAACCCAGCACATGAGCCTCCAACAGGAGCTTTCTGCGACCTGCTCTTTTCCCTGGTGGGTGGACAGCACTTTTCTTTCTGTTACTGACTGAGTGTGTCTTTCTACCAGCTTCCCATTCAAAGCTGTAACCGGCAACATGAAGGTATTTGAAGGTGGGGATTTCGGGAGGTGAGGTGATTAGGTGCAGATTAGGTCATGAAGGTGAGGACCTCAGGATGCTCGCTGTCTCTGTCCCTCTCTTTGTCTCTGTCTCTCCCTCATTCTGTCCACCGAGCAGCAGCCATGTGATCACACTGAGAGGAGCCCGGAAGCAGGTCCTCACCAGTAACTGTGTCTGTCAGCTCCTTCTCATCCTCCAGAACTATTGGGAATACATTGCTGTCATTTAAGCCACCCAGAATACAGCATTCTGCTGTACCAGCCTGCGCTGACTGAGACACTTTCCTCATCTACTTGTTCTGTTCTTGTTGAAACCTTGCGGTTTTAACACTTTGCACACTGATCCCTGCTCCCAGGGTTGTGTTGTTTGCTTTGTTCTTTCAGTGTCTTGACCTGATAAAGTAATTCTCTTCCCTCTGGTGTGAGCCTCAGCTGCTTCTTTTCAGAGGGTGAAGTCTTAACAGAACTCTCAGTCACCTTGTGGGGACGCTGGTTTTAGGATGCTCTCATTGGCAGTTACCAGAAATCTCCGTTAAGCTGTCTGGAAACCCATATTTTGGCTCTGTGAATCAATTCATGGTTCAAGGTTTCTTCCAACGTGGCCCTGGTGCTACTGGTGGTCTATAAAACGAGGGTTGGTAGAAGGCAGACATACTTTTATGATTTTTAATATCTACATGTTTTGATGCAACTGACTTAGTACGCAGCCCATGGTTTACAGATTTTCTTGCTGATGGCTGAGCCAGGTTGGCAGAGCCCAGTGGCTGCTGGCCCTGCCCCAGCCCTGTGAACTGGGAGGATGGGGGCCAATTACACGGGTGAATTTGCTAACCCTGCAGCAAGAGACGTCTTCCTGTGACTGGATGAAAGGATGGAGCCATCAGAGGAGACTGATCACCAGCCAGGTTTCTCCTGGCCTCGTCTTAAAGTGCCCACTGGGCTGTCTTCCTGTAGGGACAAATCAAAGTTGTTTATGACAGAGACCTGGGAAAGCCACACAGAATGTTGGGCTTTGGGAGACTCGGCTGAAGGTACTATTGGCTCAAGCCTTCCGGCTGGTGAAGTCTCCTCAGATCCCGTTGTTTTATAAACACAGGTCATGTTCCAGGCAGCAGCTGTGGTGGGTACCTAAAGGACAGGAGCCTGGCCCTTGCCCTCCACCTCGGATGTCTCACATTTAAACATTGCCCCTTCTGACTCGGGTGCACAGTGACATGGGGGCCACGGGACAGCAAGGACGGGGTCTGCAAGAGCAGAGCAGGAACAGGGTGGCAGTTGGAGAGGTCATTAAAGGACAAGGCTCACAGCGGCGGGGTGGTCTCTTCCTGTGAGGAGCACCCACCTCTGCAGGCTGCAGCCAGTTCCTCCAAGCAGAGCTCCCCAGGGCAACAGCTGTGAAAGGTTTGCCTGAGCCGGGCTGGAGGAGCCTGTTTCCCCATTGCCTGTGAGGTTTACGGAGTCACCAGATGTCTTTCATAAGGGCTGGAGGGCAGGGCCCTCAGATCTACCAGAGAGAAATGGAAACTCTCCTTTCTTTCTCCTCCTCCCCAGCCTTCATCATCCGGATCAGATCAGGAAATGACAGGCCCAGGGCAGACGCCTCCCCAAGGTGTGCTCTGTGTGGTCAGCAAAAAACCACAAACACATACTCAGGTGCTGATACTATTTGGATTTCTGGTTTCTCTTGACAAGGCAGAAGACTTCTGAGCATCGCCCAGCCCTGTGTTCCCGGGTGCCAGCGCCATGCCCAGCTGAGCCTCAGTGGTCCCCTAGGGCAGAGCTTAGGCCGCACTCCCTGAGTTTGCAGTGGCCAGGGCCTGCCCTGCACAGCAGCCTGGCAGTTCTCCTTCACATTGGATTGATGAGTCACCAGCATCTCTGTAAACCCTGCTGGAGAAGATAATTTAGTCATATGCTTAAACTGAAATCTATGATAAGCTTATTTATTTTTTAATTTTATTTAAAGAAAGATTAAACAAAACAAAATGGGTAGAAATAATATATACTTTCAAAGAAAAAATAGTAAGAAATCACTAGTTGATGATTACAGATTATCCTCTTGCAAATAGTTATTCAGAATACTAAAGTGGAGCATATCAAGTGGGGATTCAAACAGTGAGACTGCAACCAGTTCTGTTCAACTATCCAACAAAAACTTAGAAATATGGTTATCAATCCTATAGACTTAAACATACATGCAGTTATCCATATCTTCAATTATGTTGAGATTGAACAAACCCAAGCGGGCTAATATCACTCTGAACAAAGAATAATACTATTGCTGGGTTTCACATTATGACACTCCAGGATCAGTACTGGATACATAAGTGTCTCTTTTTCTTCATAGTATCTGTTCATTTCATCATGTGTCATAAGATCAGTTCTCATAAACTGTTTATAGGTTCTACACATGCATGAGTCTTCAAATTTATTTCTGTCCTTTGTATATTAGAGGGAGAAACAAAACAAAGCAAGACAAAACAAAACATATTCCTGTAAACACATGAAATGAAATAAACATATAAGACCATTGTACAGAGAATTCTACCATGGTTCCTGTGTTGTCTCTTGTTATGTCCAATAGAATTGGCTATATCATCAGACATAGTATAATTGAATGTATCAGAACATAACAGTATTAATAAAAACACAACTTTGTATATAGTATAAAACTTCAAAAACAGGCAGTTATCAAACCAGAATGTGTATCATAGTGAATCTTGTCATCTTCAGTGTAGTTGCCTATACTCTCAGAGTTGATACTATCAATCATATCAGTAGTGAATAAAATCTGTCTATACCAAACAGCAACCAAATAAACCAGATTTAACTAAGATCAGTCATGATAAAAAAGAATAAGTCATATAGGGCTCCCAATTAGGTTAATAGGAAATTAAAGATGATTGCTGTGCTGTATCCTGAAAATCAGTGGTTAGATGCCACGAAGTAGGTGGCAATGCCTTAACCGCATGTGTGTTGTTAGTCCCAAGGGCCTCTTCTATCTTTGTCAAGGGGAGTGCTAACCTTCTCTCCTTTCATACAACATGATAAACTTATTTAAGTCAGGTCAGTTTGGTGTGGTGGTGCCCACCTGTAATCCCTGCAGTCTGATAGGCTGAGGCAGGAGGGCTTCATGTTCCAGCCCACCCTGGGCAACCTACAGAGCTGCTGTCTGGAAATAAAAAATAAAAAGGGATGGGGACATGGCTGGGTGCAGAGGCCCTAGTCAACCCTCAGTACTATAAGAAAAGTAAGAAAAATCAGCTGCGTTAAATATGAGGTAAGGTAATGTAGGTTGTACATAAAATATATTAGGATGATATATTAGATGCAGTTATGCTAATTACTGCCATTGTAAAGGTTTTCCCAAAGTGCAGTCAATGAAAGTGAGGTCCACTGTAATTTCTCCATGAGGGCTCCTTCTCAGGCTGCCAGGAGCTGGCAGCCTGATGGTCGGATCCCAACTGGCACTTGCTAGAAAGGACTCGAAGTCTGTGGAGGGCTGGGCTTGGCAGTGGTGCCTCTGAAACTGCTTGGGTAGCCAGCCCTGCCTGCGGATCAAGCTGCCCTGCTGGGTTCTGGCTTCTGGGCTCTCCCTGGCACACTTGGCTGTCAGGGTGAGTGTGGGCGCCAGCCCCGTCTGGGCAGTGCTGAGCCAGGGCCTCTGCCGGGTCCTCCGGGAACAGGGGCCGGGAGCTTCGTGTTCCTGTCTGCTTCAACCTCTCTCCACCGTGTCAGGCCCTTGGTTTCTTACACTCCCTCTAAAAGTAGAGTCCAGCCTTGCTGAATGGAGAAAAAGCCTCACCATGGCCCAGCAGCGGTGGGCAGCCGAGCTCTGCTGGAGGGAACCTGCCTAGCGCCCCCATGGGCCCCTGAGCCAGCAGCCGTCTCTGTGCTGGGTGCATTGTTTGTGTGGACTGAAGGAGCTGCGAGCCGTGGGCTTCTCCTGTGCACTGGGTAAACCTTGCTGTCCTGCCTCTTGGCCACCGCACTGTCAGTTTGTCATCTCCACTCACTTGGGCTCCTCAAGCCCCAGGTGCTCAGGTTTACCCTCTGACCATGAGGTCCTGCTCGGACCCTGCCTGGTGACACGGCCTCCACTGAGTTAAGGAACATCAGGGAGAAAACATAAACAGTGACGAGAACAGAGAGATGCGAGACAGGGATTCTCTCTGGAGTGCAATGGAGGCGACCAAAGCCGAGGAGGAGAAAACAGGAGAACATTGCCCCTGGGAAGCAGCTCACACTCTGAATGCAAGGGACCGCTAGAGGGCTTGGAAACAGGAGGGAAGAGAGGGTGAGGAGAAGGCCAGCCAACCTGCACCCCAGCCGCACAGGAGCAGATTGACTGGCAGCCTGGCGCTGACGCCCTCAAAGGACACACGCGCACCTCTAACCTTAAAAAGGTTTCATCGCGGTGTCTCAGGGCACACATACTGTATGTCCACCGTTAAATAAATAAAAAGCCCGTGGGGTCAAGACAAACTCTCAAAGAGGAAAAGTGCGAATAGCCAGACTCGGAGTAGGTGAGACGCAGCCATTGGACCTGTTAGACAGGGACTGTAAGGTAATTATGTGACATCTATAATGGAAATGGTAGACACCACACAGGGGTGGACGGGTAATTTCATCAGAGGTGATAGCTGTAAGAATGAGAGAAATAGGAATGCTGCATACATAGGTGCGCAGAACCAAGATCTTGGTGTACTGATGGACTGACCAGTAGACTAGTCAGTGCCCTTTCCACACGGCCAAAGAAATAAATGCAAAAGCAAAACCCAGTATCCAGGAACTGACCCTGAATGATCTAAGGCACTTGTAACCAGAATTCCAAGAGAGAATGAGAGAGCAGGGTTGGAGGAAGACATAGGCAAGATTTTTCCAGAATTACTAACAGATGCCAGACCATAGATCAAAGCAGGTCATAGGGCAGCCAAGAGGATAAACACAAAACAACAGACACCTGGGCGCGTGATCCTCAAACTCAGGCAGCCAGGAAGACAAGATGTCAGCTACGGGGAACTCGGATTACAGTGACGGAGACTTTAATCTTTTTTTTTTTTTGGAAACTTTAATCTTGATGTGGGCTATTTTTCCGCTTTCACGAACCATACTCTGCTGTGGGATCTAAAATCAAGTCCACCTTGGAGACCGTCCCCTGGGCACTTGCATAGACTGAGATACTGTATTCCTGTGACTGTCCCCTAGGTCACGCTGGTGGACGGTGTTGGTGACATCCTCTGCTATCTTTATGAGTTTCGGCTTCTTCTGCCGCTGCCTTTAGCTTCCTTGCTTTTGTTTCCCCTCAAGCTTGTCTAACTGCACGGTCACACGGTGTGCACGGTCCTTCGCCTCCCCTCCTTTCCCCCACCGGACCGTCAGCTCCGGACAGGCGCTGCTGTCCTTCCCGCTCAATCCCCAGCACCTAGGATTGTTCCTGAGTCTCTGTCGCCATTAAATAAGTATTTCTTGCATATCAAAACACTTAATTCTTATTCTACAGATGAAGGACTCAGGCCACAGGAAGACTAAGCTGTGACAAAATACCCTGGGGCTGCGGGCTCGGTTTCTAAATTCTCCAGATGATGGAGTGGTGAACCTCGGAGCTGGCAAGTCTGGCATCTTCGGGTTCCAGCGTAGCGTCTGAGCCCGGAGACGGGGCAGCAACTCACTCCGGGCAGCAAAGGGAAGAAGCGAGATGGACACTCGAGTCTGTGGGTCTCAGTTCGGGCTGCCGAGCTTCTGTGCCTCTCTTTGGGTGACTTCAAAGCATGCAGAGCTTCCATGGAAGTATGATCGCATGTTTTCTATTTTGTCACGGAGGAATAAACTCCAAGAATAAATAGTGCCTCCTGGGTTATTACTATGAACTCAGTACAAATGATTAGAAACAGTGAACAAAGCCAGCAATCAGACTTGAGGAAATGACCAGTGAAGGTTATTTTCCTGTCCTGGTGGCCTTCGGCCTGAGGACAGCTAAGTTTACAGTAGTAAGAAGTCAGATTAAACTGCTGGTGAAACTCCTGCCTCATTCTGCTGGGGGGAGACAGGAAAGAGCCAGGGGCTGGAGCTAGGCAACAGCAGAGGTGAATTTCAGGTTAAAGAAGCTGGGCACGAAGAGTGCACATTATGAGTCCATCTCGATACCGTTACAGCTGGGGCAGGTGGCTGTCCGGTGCAGGAAGCCTGCCAGAGGTTGCCTGGCTCCAGGGCGCCAGGACTGATGTGTGAAAGAGGCAGAAACATCTTTTGCAGCAACAGGAATGTTCTTTCTCTGAATGTGCGGTGGCTTCATGTATGTACACATGTTAAAACTGGTGCATTACTTGGATGATGTGTTTGTTATGGGGTAGCCCTCAGTAGAGCCACCCAAGGTCCCCACGTGTGCATGGAGTCCTTCGGGCATCCTTGGGTCTGCTAGAGGTAGGACCGGATCTTCCGTGCAAGGGACACTCCCAGGCAGTGACATAGTTCTGTGGGCCCGAATGCCAGTCCACACCTGCCTTCACCTGTGGTCATCCCGGGACAAGCAGTCTCCAGTGGGCCGCAGTTTCCCCATTCTTAACCCACAGACTAAACGCCTAGTGGTGGGGTTGTTGTTGGGGCTGAATAACTAGGATTCCCTGTAAATTTAAAAAGCAGCACAGCGTCTATCATCCTCGAATGCCTGAGAGCTATTATTATTTCTTTGATGGAATTTGATAAACGCCAAGGTAAAATGAAAACTGCGTGAGATTTATTGTGCGCTGGCACGGTGCCCTTTGCTAGGCGGGCAGCACACGCGGGTGCTCAGTTAGGGTGACGGTGAATTGGGTTTTACTTTGCGCCTCTTTTAGTGCAGAACCCTGATGCTTCCTGCGGACTGTGTGCGTGCTCATCCTGTGACCCTGCAGCCTGTGTGTCTCCTGACGTGGGGTCCTGTTTCCTGGGCAGGAGCGAGTCACAGGGCTGTCCCGTGCCCTGGCCTCAGTTTCTTCATCTGTGTCACGAGGTGCTAAGCCTG
Source organism: Cavia porcellus (assembly GCF_034190915.1). Taxonomy (NCBI): domain Eukaryota; kingdom Metazoa; phylum Chordata; class Mammalia; order Rodentia; family Caviidae; genus Cavia; species Cavia porcellus. The sequence goes on along the minus strand of NW_026947499.1, from coordinate 5,918,049 downwards.
CAGAGCCGAGGGCTTCTGCTGAGGGTCGATAGTTTATTTTGTGTCTTCCGCACCTGTGTCGGTCCTGCCTCCCTCCATGCCCTGCTCTCACACAGCAAAGCCCCCTTCCCCAGTGGTCCAGGAGGGAAAGTCAGCACCCATTTCTTCATTAATCCAGAGGATGTGGTGTGAAATTGGGGCTCAAATTGTTGAGCCCTCGATCTGTGAACAGATGAATTAAAGGTGGGGCCTCCAGGGGCTGAGTCGAAGGACGGCAGTGCCAGGTGGCTTCCTCATCTGCATTCTATGGAATTAGGATTGAGCAGGGCAGAAACACCTGCACATAACTTTCCAGTGCGTTTCAGGAGTGTTTTACCCACCAGAGTTTCCATTTAGGACAAAGCTCTCTTGATTATTTTTCCCCCAGAAGATTTTCTTTATGGGTCGAATAAACTGTTATTTTTAGTACCACAGGAACCTCTTAGGGGTCTTAAACATGGTGAAAGAGTGAAATAACACACCTGGGTTTGATTGGTGGTAGTTTCAGTACGGAAAAAACAATAAAGAATAAAAAGTGCTTGCGAACAGCAGCAGAGGTTGTGTAACTCCGTTAGATCCTGTTTATGTTTTTACCTGTCAGCAATTTGCAGCACAAAATTTTCCTGGAGTCTGTTTATCAGTGTCTGGCACTAATTAGTAGCAACAAATTGCCTCTTGTACGCTCCATTGTGCACCCAGAGCTGCCCGGGTGTCCAATCCGTCAGTGCCGCGGGGTCCGGAGCTGCGGCTGCACCTCAGGGCTCTCTGTCTGTCCCCCACCCCGCAGGTCTCTGACAGCTGCGACTCCATTTTTGTGAATGGGAAGGAGATGAAGAGCAGAGTGGGCACCATCGTGAACTTCACGCACCAGCACTTCACCTCCCAGGTGGAGGTCACCGTGTGGGTGCCCCGGCTGCCCCTGCAGATCGAAATCTCGGACACGGAGCTGAGTCAGATCAAGGGCTGGAGGATCCCCGTGGCCGCCAACAGAAGGTGAGGAGCAGGCAGCGGCCGTGCAGCTGAGGCTGTGGGGCCCGGGCTCTGCAGGAGTCACATTGGTCCATGGAGCTGTGCCCCAGTGGCTCACAAGGCTCTGTGGTTGGGGCTCCCGTGGTTGCCCCGGGCATGTGTTAGCTCACTGCTGTGAGGGGATGAGAGTGGGGAAAGTCCCCACGAGATAGGGACACAGAATCCTCCTAGAGGGGTCCCGAGGATGCAAGAGAGGATGCAGTAATGCAAGAAGCGCTGAGCACAAGACCCGGCATCTGGGGTAGAGCTGCTTCCTCCCCGTCTGCCATCGTCCATCCCCGTGTGGCTTCTTCTCGTTGCCTGCCCGTTAGTGCTGAGCTCCGATAAATTCCAGAGCTGAGGCAGGGAGCGCTGGGGTGCAGCTGCCTGGCTCAGCCTTCGTCTTCCCGTTCGTTGTGTGACTTTGTCACTTAACCCACCTACTCCTCGGTTGCCTCATCTACAGATTTGAGACAGTGCTGTGACTGAGAGTTTGTCCCAGTGACTCAGGGACAGGATGCACACTGCAGTAGACAGAATTCCCAACCAGCCCGAGAGTCCCATCTCCTGCTTAGCCAATCACACACCAGCCTGGAGGTGACCTGAGGGGCCTTTGCAGTCCTAAGCACTGCTGGCTGGTGGGTCCTGAACTACGGACATGATCTGGGCAGACCAGCCACACCAGACAGACTCTTCCAAAGTAGACCAGTCCCTCTCACAGGCAGCGTCTGGGGAAGCTGAATTTGAGGTTGAGAACCACTAGGTTGGTGCTGGCTTCGATAGTGGGTTGAGCCACATGCAAAAGAAAGCAGGTGACAGCTTTAGGAGCTGGGATCAGCCTCTGTGAGACCACCAGCTGGGACACAGAGCCCTCAGTCCTTTGGTTGTGGGATCCAAATAACCTGCTGTGACCCCACTGCTCCTGTAGAGGCACCTGCCGCCTCATCCTTGGCCTTGTGTCCTGGGCAGGAACTGGGTTGAGACTGCCTGGACATAGGAGTGTCAGCAGATACCTGGGTGTCATCTTCAACTGGGAAATCGGTTTTACCTCTGTAGAAAAAGTGACATAGAGACCGATACCTCGAGGTGGTGTGCAGCTGTGACATCCCACTCCCAGCATGAGTGCGCTGTGTCCTAGGAGAGTCAGGCCTTGGGCGGATGTGGGAGACCTGTTGAGGAAGGTGATGGGAAAGGCCCATTTGCCAGGAGCAGACCATTCGCAGAAATGGGTGGGGAATCGCCCCACACATGGCATCCTCAGGAGCACTGAGAGAAATCCTCCTCCATCACCTTACACAACACGGAAACCACCGTGAAAAGATGGGATCCCCCAGGGAGGGTTCAGCAGGAATCCAGGCGTGTGTATCCTTGTTAGGAAGCCGAAGCAGGCTTAGCCAAAGTGTCCTGCCCTGGTGCGGAAAGCAAGTGTGGTCCCCTGTGCCCTGGAGGTTTCCAGGCTGCCGTGGATTCCTCTTGCTGCTGACAGTGAAGTGCAAGAGGAGAGGTAAGTGGAGGGACGGACACGCAAAAAGGAACAAGGACACGCATGCGTTGGAATTGTCAGCATCCCTTGATGTGGAGAAGCTGAGGCTCAGTGCTGGCAGCATGGGCTGTGCCACAGAGGCCAAGCATGGAGCTCTCAGAGCTCGCTGAGAGTGGGTAAGCAGGCCCAGGGTCGGGCAGCAGTGACACGCAGACATCTGCCATCTTCCACCCCATGGAGAGAGGTCCTCGAAATCCTTTGGGCAAAAAAGCACTGAGGATGGAGTGTGTGTGTGTGTGTGTGTGTGTGTGTGTGTGTGTCAGAGAAGTGAAGCTGACCAGTCCTACCTGGCTCTGAGCCCAAATGCTCTGTAGAGCTACAGCCCACAAAAGTGGACCAGGACATGTAATGAAAATTATTTTGGTGGGACCCAGTGATTTCTGTCTTATATCTAAGATGTGGAGGACAGAACTGATAATCACCAGGAAAACAAAAAGCTTTCAGTCAGCAATTATACACAGCTGGGAGTCAGTGAAAAAGTTCCTTAGCAAGGAAATACAACTTACAAAAGAGAACAGGATGGGAAGGGTGAGCTAAAAAGTACGGCAGCGGGAAACCCCCAGTGCATGGAGGAGACACACAGTTGGAAAAGCCCCCAGTGCATGGACGAGGTGCACAGTGGGGTGACACGAGAAAAACAGTGAAGTTGGGGGCAGATAGTAGAATTTACCCAATATGAATAATAGAAAATAGAGCAGGGAAAAATGGAGGATCAGGGACTTTGGGGACAATGCTAAAAACCTAAGATACCTATAACTACAATCTGAGAACAGGAGAAAGTGTGTAAAGGTGGAGGAGTATTTGAAGAAATAATAGCTAAAGCACCCCAAATTTGGCAAAAGATATAAGCTTACAGATTCAGAAAGCTGGTGAGATGTTAAAAGATGATAAACCCAAAAAAGTGACATCATAGTTAAGTTCTGAAATTTAAAGACAGAGGAGGAATCTTTAAAGCATCCAGAGTGAAGAGGGGTTTGTGTCTTAGTCATGTCTCGCTGGGAGGAAAAACCCCTGACACCCACAGTCTACATGGGAGGGGTTTATTTTGGCTCACAGTTTTCAGTCTGTGGTCAGCTGACTCCAGACAGAGACAGCGGGCAGAAGGGTCTTGGCAGCGGAGTGCAGCTCACATCATGGAGGTCAGGAAGCAGAGACTGGAGGAGGGAGAGAGATGGACCCTTGCAGGTCACGCCTCTGGTGACCCACTGTTTCAAGCAGCCCCTGTCACCTAGAGACAAGTCAGGTCTAACACACCTATAACCCAATCGCCTTCCAAACACTTGAGGTTTGGGGGGGCATTTTATCTTGCTAGTTTTAAGAATTAATTTTATTGGTACAGTTTAGATATACACAATTATCCCATTCATTGCGACTTTGTACCTGAACATAGTATAGCTTGAGTCATCTCTTCTCCCCCAATCCCCTCCCCTCCATTCAGCATCTCTTCCCCTCTTTTGCTTTGCTTCCATTTATTTCCTTTTATTCTCTTTTTTCTCTTCCCTTCCATCTTCTCCTCCTCCTCCCTCCCTTGTTCACGTTCCCATTTGAATATTTTCTGTTTCCCAATATGTATTGTACATTTTTGTCCTTATTTACTCTTTCATTTTCTCACACCAGAGAAACAGTGCAATATTTAAACATGTCTGTCTGGGTTATGTCCCTGAAAAGTAAGTTCTCGAGATACATCCATTTAGCTATAACTGTCCAAGCTTATGCTTCTTTATGTCAGGGTAGTACTCCATCATGTTAAAGAAACCCACAGTTCTTTATCCATTCATTGATTGATGGGCATTCGGGTCATTGTCAAGATTAGCAATTACAAATTATAAACACGGATACATATATATCACTGTAGCATGATGCTTTTAATTGTTTTGGGAAAATACTCAGAAGAGAAAAAGCGGGGTTGAATGGAACCTTCAGTTTTGGTTTTCTGAGGAATTTCCATGCTGATTCCCACAGTGGCTGCACCAGTCTACATTCCCACCGAAGGTGGAGAAGGGTTCGTTTTTTTCCTCACAGCCCTGGAGGCATTTGTTATTGGTTGTTTTCTTGGTAACAGCCATTCTTTCTGGAGTGAGATGGAATCTCAGTGCTGTTTTAATTTGCATCTCTCAAGTGACCCAACAGTGCTAAGCCTTTTTTCATATACTTATTCTGGGGGTCGTTTTGGATCCAAACCATCACATATAGGAATTGGGAGGAGGGTGGTTTTCTCACCTGAACCCATGAGGCCAGAAGAATGCAGTGCACTGTTCAAGTTCTGAGAGGAAAGAAGTGTCGAATCTCTGTCTGGCAGACATATTCTTCTGGAATAGAGGGAAAGAAAGACATTAAGACATTCACGATGGAGACAAACCTAACGGAATTCATTTCCTTAAAAGAGTGGTTAATGGGCCTTGACTGTGCATGCCGGTGAATTCCAGTGCACAGGGAAGCCTTAGAACTTTGCTCCCAGGCAGTAAGACCACGCCCTTTGTCGGAAACCACCAGAGGTCACATGGGTTCCTGCAGCCCAACGGGCCTACACCCAGCGAGCTCCAAGTGGCAAGCAGTTGCCAGCAGTCTGCCCCAGAAGCCAAGTGGCCAGATGATTCCCAGTGCACAGAGGAAGCTTTGAAACTCAAAACCCGGAAATAGGCGCGACTCCAGCCTTCACTGAGGAATGCCACGCTGCCCTGGGACCGTGACCCGTGCCCAGCAGATGCCTGAACTCAGGACATCTGCTGGCCTCTCAAGGACACTCCCTACTGGACCTAATACTGTTGTTGATTTTCAGCTCCCACCCTTTGTCCCAGAACCTTGGACTACAGCGGATTAACTGTGCTAGCTTGAAGGGAGATCAGTAACTGCCTCACCCAAATGGAAGATCTCAGCAGGCTCCAGTCTGTGTGGTGTGTATGCCCCTAAAATAGAAGTTTACAGTGGGTAAATAGGGCCAGTAATAAAGCTCCCTCCAACTAACTGTGAGACCTTGGTGAGTCAGGAAAGAGTGTGGGTGACCCCTTGCTGCACACCGAAAACATCGGGCAGGATGAGGAGTGTGTCAATAAGGACTCCCCCAACTTGGAGAAAATAAAAAAGGCTTATGAGACACACAGGCACACAATAGGGACACAGTAGGGCCTCAGCCGAAACAAACACTATAGACAGGGAGATTTGGTGACCTGGAATAACCTGAAGATAAAGTAACAGCAGGAACTAAGAGTTGACCTACATCAATATTACTAGGCTTGTCAGCCCAGGAAGAATATATAACTCAGCCAACAGGCCCTGCAGTTGGAAGTCAAGTGACTGGCCTACCTGGTCATTGTGGACCCAGAAACTGGACAAAAATCATCCTTACATTAGGACACCAAGACAGTTGACACTAGTGGGATTGAAGGACCAAATATTAACTTCAAAGGGGAAAATGCCAAAAAAAAAAAAAAAAAAAAAGGAAAATGCAATCTCAAACATCTAGTCCACCAGGAGCAAGTACAGGAGACATTGAAATAGAGGACATCAAAAGTAACACACTGGAAATCTCTGAAAAGATAGCGAGTGAAATAAAAAAAATCCCAACTCCATGAGGCTACAGAGGAAATCAGAAGTACTCTCCCATGTAAAGATAGAAATAACAACCTTAGTAAAGGGGTTGCTGAGCACAGCAAAGAAGAAAGAAAAAAGTACAGGAGCATGGGAAACTGACTGAAATCTTGAATGAACAATATAGAAAACAAGCAGAATTGGTGAAACAAACTCAAAGAGACATTCAAGAAACAAAAAATTCTATTCAAAGCTGGCAAAACCATTTAAATGAAACTGAGGACAGGATTTCGGACCTTGAGTACAGGATCACAATTAGTGATCATGAAAGGATAGAACTTTTAAAAATAACAAAGCATCATGAAATGACAATCCAGCAGCTTCAAGATGATGCCAAGAGCAACAATATAAGATTAATAGGCATCAGTGAAGATGCAGGAGTCAATGCAAATGACATAACTAAAATATTCACAGAAGCAATAGAAAATTTCCCAAACATTGGGGGAAAAATCTGATATGCAGATAAGTGAGGCATATAGAATGCCAAACAATCACAACCAACATAAATCTGCACCCAGCCATATAATAATTAAGATCCCAGACATGCAGCATAACAACAGAATACTAAAAGCTGTTAGAGAAAACACACAACTCACCTATCAAGGAAAGCCTATTAGAATCACAGCAGAGTTTTCAGTACAAACCCTCAAGTCAAGTCAGGCTTGGAGTGAAGTATTACAAGCCCTGAAGGAAAACAACTTTCAACCCAGACTGATGTACCCAGAAAAACTTTCATTCACATTTAATGGAGAAACAAGATACTTCCATGGCAAGGAACAGCTGAAGAAATTCATGTCCACCAAACCAACCCTAGAATCAGTTATTGAAAGACATACTAGATAGAGATAAAAATGACCACAATCCCCAGAACAACAGAAAGAAACAACCAGGTAGGACAAACAGTTAAACAAGGGGGAAAAGCAGAAGGCAAACAACTGGACATAACATGGTGAAGTTGAGTAGTACATATCAGTGATATCCATAAATGTAAATGGCCTCAATTCACCTATCAAAAGAAATAGGTTGACAGACTGGATCAAGAAACATGATCCCACAATAGGATGTGTACAAGAAACACATCTGACCCAAAGGAAACTCATAGATTAAAACTCAAAGGATGGAAAACAGTATTCCATGCAACAGGAACTTAGAAAAAATCAGGAATAGCTATTCTATTTGCAGACAATGTGAACTTCAAACTTAAAATGATTAAAAGAGATAAAGAAGGTCACTCCATACTCATTAGTGAAAAAATTCAAGAGGATGAACTAATAATTATAAATATATATGCATCAAATACAGGAACACCCAATTAATGGACTAATGGACATGAAAAACCAAATACACAAGAACACAATTATTAAAAAAAAGAACACAATTATAACAGGGACCTAAACAACCCATCGTCACAAAGAGATAGATCAACTATACAAAAAGTCAGCAAAGAAATCATAGAACTGAATCATACCTGTGCACAATTGGACTTAGTAGATGTTCTAGAGTGTTCTAAACCCAACCACATCAGAATACACATTCCTCTCAGCTGTGCATGGGAAATTCTCCAAAATAGACCATATATTATTATCCCATAAAGCATTCTTAAGTAACTGCAAAGCTATTGAAATTATCCCATGCATAATATCTGACCATAGCGCACTGAAACTGGAAATTAATGGCAAAAGAAATTGCGAAACCTGCAGTAATACATGTAAATTAAATAACAACCTTTTGAAAAACCAGTGGGCTACAGATGAAATTAAAGAAATAAATCAATGCCTACAATTCAGTAAAAATGCAGAAACAATATACTGTAATCTGTGGGATGCAGTGAAAGCAGCCTTAAGAGGGAAATATATGTCAATAAATTGTCATATCAAGAAAACAGAACTAGCACAAATAAACAACCTAATGCTTCATCTCGAGCTTCTAAAAAAGAACAAGTTAAACTCAAAGCTCACAGAAGAGAGGAAATTGTAAAGATCAGAGCAGAAATCAATGCAATTGAAACTAAAAAAAAACAATACAAATAATTAATGAATCAAAAAGCTGGCTATTTGAGAGAATAAACTAAATTGACAAACCTCTAATTAACCTTATTAAGAGAAAGAAAGAAAAAACCCAAATTCATGCAATAAAAATTGAAAAGAGAAATCCCATGAAAATTCAAAAGATCATGACTATCTACTTTGATCCCTACTCACATAGAATGGAAAACACAGAGGAAATGCACAGATTTTTAGAAATATATGAACTACCAATGCTCAACCAAGAAGATATAGCAATTTTGAATAACACAATATCAGCTATTAAAATTGAAACATAATTAAAAACTTACCAACAAAGAAAACCCAAGTCCTGATGGATTCACAGCTGAATTCTTCAAGAACTTTAGAGAAGATTTGATGCAAGTACCCCTTAAACTCTTCAATGAAACTGAAAAGGAAGCAATCCTCCCTAAATCATTCCTGGAGGCAAGTATTACTCTCATACCAAAACCAGAGAAAGACCCAACCAGAAAGGAGAACTATAGGCCAATTTCACTAATGAACATTGATGCAAAGATTCTCAACAAAATACTAGCAAATAGAATGCAGCAAATCATCAAGAAGATTATATACATCATGACCAAGTGGGATTCATTCCAGGAATGCAAGGATGGTTTAACATACACAAATCAATAAATGTAATATACCACATCAAGAGAGCCAAAAACAAAAACCACATGGTCATCTCAATATGATACAGAAAAAGGTTTTGATAAAGTCCAACACATGTTCATGATAAAAATCCTTCAGAAACTTGGAATACATGGTGTCTACCTCATCCCCATAAAGGCCATCTATGACAAACCAATAGCCAACATTATACTAAATGGACAAAAACTGAAAAGCTTTTGCTTTAAAATCAGAAACAAGACAAGGATGTTCACTATCACCACTCCTATTCAATATAGTTCTGGAAACACTAGCCAGGGCAATCAGACAAGAGAGAGAAATAAAAGGAATAAAGATAGGAAAGGAAGAAATTAAATTATCACTGTTTGCAGATGACATGATACTCTACATAGAAGACCCCCAAAACTCCATTAAAAGACTACTAGAAGTAATAAACAAAATCAGCAGTGTATCTGGATACAAAGTCAATGCTCAAAAATCAATAGCATTCCTGTACACAAAAAACTCACTTAAGAGAGAAAATATGGAAATACCATCCTTCACAATAGCATCTAAAAAATGAAATACTTAGGAATCAACCTAAGAAAGAAAAAGACCTATATGATGAAAATTGTGCTATGTTAAAAAAGGTGATTAAAGAGGATATTAGAAAATGGAAGGATATTTCTTGCTCTTAGCTAAGAACCAACATTGTGAAAATGGCCATACTCCCAAAACTGTTATACAGATTTAATGCAATCCCAATCAAAATACCATTAACATATGTCACAGATCTAGGGAAAGCACCTCTAAAATTCATTTGGAAACAGAAGAAACCTAGAATATCAAAGGCAATTCTGGGCAACAAAGGCAAGGCAAGAGGCATCTCAATTCCTGACTTGAAACTATACTACAAAGCCATGGTGATAAAATCAGCATGGTACTGGCAAAGAAATAGACCTGAGGATCAATGGATCAGATTAGAAGATACAAGCAGAATGACAGACACTCACCCCCCTGATATTTGACAAAGGGCCTAAACATGTTCACTTGAAAAGAATAGCCTCTTTAATAAATGGTGCTGGAAAAATTAGCTTTCCACATGCCGAGACTGAAACTAGATCCATGCCTATCACCATGCAAACTAAAGTCTAAATTGATCAAAGACCTAAATATTAAAACATAAACACTAAATCTACTGGAAGACAAGGTAGGTAGAAGTCTTAGAGACATAGGGGTAGGCAGAGAATTCATGAACAAACATGAAGGGTAAACACTTGAAAGAATCAACAACTGGAATCTCATATTATTGCAAAGTTTCTGCACTTCAAAAGAAATCACCAACAAAATGAAAAGAAAACCCACAGAATAGGTAAGAATTTTAACCTATATCCCCTCAGACAAAGGACTTATATCCAGAACATATAAAGAATTGAAAAACATCAAGGATCCCAAATTCAATGACCCTCTCAAAAAATGGGCAACTGAAATGAAGATATACAAATACAGATGAAGATGTACAAATGGAAAATAAATACATGAAGAAATGACCATCACTGGTCATTCAAGAAATGCAAATTCAATTGCATTTGCATTGCAATTTCATCTCACTCCAGAAAGCATAGCTGCCGTCATGAAATCAACTAATAACAAATGTTGGCGAGGCTGCTGGGAAAAAAGAGCACTGCTCCACACGTTGGTGGGAATGTAGACTGGTGCAGCTACTATGGCAGTCAGTATGGAGAATTCTCAGAAGACTAGGTTTGCACATTCCAATCAATCCAGCTAGTCCCCTCCTGGGTATTTTCCCAGTAAAACTGAAAAGGTCATATCACAGTGATATATGTGCACCCATGTTCATAGCATCACAATTTGCAATAGCCAAATCTTGGAAACAACCAAGACGCCCATCATCTGCAGAGTGGATGAAAAGGATGTGGTATTTTTATACAATGGAATATTATCAGCTATAGAAAAGGATGATCTTGAGGTCTTCATAGGCAAATGGAGACAAGTTGAGGCTATCCTCATTAGTGAAATAAATAAGAATCATATTTATAAATACCACATTGTGTCTCTAGTGTAAAAAGTAATAAGAACTGTAGAAGTTATAAAACCCAAAATGTGTAATTGCTATTGTGAAAAAGAGAGGAAAAGAAAGTGCTCTAAAGGATATAACTTCAGGTATGTTTATGTGTGTAGGATTGATAACCATATTACTAATTTTTTGTTGGATAGTTGAACAGAACTGCTTGCAGTCTCGCTGTTTAAATGTCCACTTTGTATGCTCTACTTTTCTAACTTGAAAAACTGTTTGTAAGGGGGCAATATGTAATTTATTAACTAGTGATTTCTTTCTTTTTTTGAAATTATGTATTATTTCTACCCTTTTTTGTTTTATTTTCTTTAAAGAAAATAAGTGGTTAATGGAGTTTCTCCTTACAAAGTGGTGATGGAAAGAGACCTGGGAACTTCAGAAAGGAAGACACGTGTAGAATGGATAACAATAGTGTGAAAGGGGAGAATCACTGCCTGCATTCATGATGCATTACGTCCCAATGAATTTCTTAAATCATGTTTGGATGCTGAAGCAGAAATGTAACATCACCTGACATTACACCTGACACTATGACATTACAGTAGACAGAGGAAATCCTTAATTACATTTGTTAAAGTGAGGAGGGGTATACAGGAGCCTTAGTGGAGCTAATGTGTCTGCATGTGAGGTGGTGAAACCTTGCCATCCTGGGCCACCGTGAGCTGTGCGTGTATGGGTGTAAAATCACGAGACGCTTGCACACACAGTTCCTTGTAAAATGGTGAAATCTGAAAGCTCTGTACACCAGTATTGATTTAGCACTGTGCTGATACAGTCCGGGAGTCACAGAGATGCTGACATGGAGTATAGGGTTCTCTGTGTGCTTTTTCTTCTTTTAACTTTCAATGAATTTGCAATTATTTTTTTTTAATTTTTAAAAAATTTTTAACATTTTCTTCCTATGGTTTTTAATTTTTAAAAAGCAAAACAAGAAGAGTAGAAATAATATAGAATTTCAAAAAAAATAACAGTAAGAAATCAACACTAGTTGATATATATTGTTATCTTAGAAGTAGTTCAAGTTACAGAGTCTAAGCATAAACAATGAATAGATAATCAAACAATGACAGTGCAAACTATTCTTTTTGATAACCTAACAATTAGTAGTATGGTTATGTGTCTTGCAATGCAATTATTTCAAAATTAAAAGTTTAAAAATGTACTGGACAGAGTCTGCCTTAAGTGAACAGAATTGCTTTGTTATGATAGTAGAGTACCAAGTTTCCCAGACTCACAGACAACCTTTATGAAGTGGAAATTTTAAATGAAAGCACTAAATATACTTTATAATATCTTTCAATTTTACCTATTTAATTAAAGGGAACTCACAGTACTACAAATGCAGATGCAGTAGCATTTATTATAGGATAAACTCAGTCTGAACTTAATGTAAAGACAAGAAGACTGTGTTATTAGATTCTGAGTGACACTGTTGTCTGTCTGTGTGTTCTTCTTCATTAGCTATTGGAGATGGGGCACTCTGATATCTGACAGAGATGGCTGCTGTGATATATGCTGGAAGCCTATAAGAAATAAAAAGGGAATGGCTTCCCAGTATGTCATGCAGTATTTTTTAATACTATCTCCTTTGCTACCTAGTTATCTGTCTTACTCAATGGCGTTTGCTTCTTGGAAACAGATCGTTTTGTTACAGTGCTGGTGAGAAGTTTCTGGGTGGTTTTCTGCTCCAAAAGGGAGATAGAATAGAACACGAGAAGAAAGGTGGGCTTCAGAAAGTGCATGGAGCCAGATATATGTCCATAGTAGCAGCTGTTGGGGCCACATGGCCACTGTGGAGCTTGGTCTTAGTGGGCACACACACAGTGGGCAATCTGCTTGGCATGGGTCCATCCTGTATGTCTTAATTACTTTCTTATTGCTGGGACAAAATATCTGACATCCACAAGTTAAAGGGTGAGTTATTTTGGCTCACAGTTAGTAGAGGTTTCTGTCCATAGTCAGCTCTTGCCAACGCAGAGCTGCGTGGCAGACGACACAGCAGAGGAGAAACAGCACACAGCAGGGCAGGCAGGAGCCATGGGGCATCAAGGAAGGAGGAGGGAGATGGACCCTTCCGGGCCACACCCAGGATGATCCATCTCCTCCCACCAGGCTCCACCTCTGAACACTGCAACCAGCTGTAAACTCATTAGTGGCCTCATCTGCCGATAAGTGTCACACACCCACACAGCTCTCATCTGCCTGAAGCCCTGTCTATGAGTGTGTGAAGGACACTTTAGACATAAACTGTAACACTGCCTCTGTCTGTCACAGTCTGTCTTCTGTCTTATCTCTTTCATCATCGGTAAGATCAGGATCCGTAGTGTTTTTAAGTGCCTATGGCAATGGTGACTTGGTTGTCATGGTTACAGAGTCCTGGCTCATGGTAGGTCTTCCTCAGTACCCAGAAGTCCTTGTTCCTTCATCCCGTGCTAGTCCAGAATGTTCTAAATTATAGTGCCAGAGAGGATTTCTCGGGGTCAGGTGGGGGTGGGCAAGGGGGGATCAGAGGACTCGTGCTGGAAAACAGGACGTAGTGGGGCCCTGAGGGAGGGAGGAAAAGCCAGGCCTGCTGGAAGGGAGAAACGTTTGAGATGTTTCAGCAGGAATAGTGGCGCCTCACTGCCAGCATGTGGGTTTGGTTGGGCCAGACCTGTGGTGGGAGTGGGCGCTGTGGTGCTTTTTGGGGTGCGGGCTCAGAGGAGGCCCCAGCCAGCAGGCAGGAGGGCGCTGGAGGCCCCCAGCAGCCCTCTGGCTCAGCCTGTCTCCCTGTGTTTCCGCACATGGAATCTGTACACGCAGGGCCTGGGCTGCCCTTGGCCTCAGGGAGCTCACCCCACTTTGGTCTCTGTGCTCCAGGCCGACCCGGGAGAGCGAGGACGAGGACGACGAGGAGAGGAAGGGCCGGGGCTGCTCCCTGCAGTACCAGCATGCCCTGGTGCGTGTCCTCACCCAGTTTGTGGCGGAGGCACCCGACGTGGGCCAGCTCACCTTCATGCTGGGCCCCGACTGGCAGTTCGACATCACCGACCTGGTCACTGAGTTCATGAAGGTGGAGGAGCCGAAGATCGCGGAGCTGCAGGATGGAAGGACACTGGCCGGACGGGAGCCGGGAATCACCACCGTGCAGGTATGGTTACCTCCGACTGTGGTCACCCGGGACGTGCCTGTGGATGACAGTGTGCATGCACACCCGTATGAATGTGTGTCAGTGTGCCTGGGTTGAGGGCCTGTGTGCATTAGAGAATCATTAGAAGCAGGAGAGTTTTAAGTGCAAAGTTTATATCTGGCATTTCTGGCCAGGGCAAACAGTTGACAGGACTACTGATTATCTTTTACCACAGAAAGCTAAAGAAGACGCATAGTGCACGATGTTTTCCTTACTATTACACTGTACTTCTCCAAACGTGCTCTCTTTGGCGTGCTGGGGATTGAATTCATGCCAGGCTGATGCTCTACGCCCGAGGAACATCCTAGGCCTTTCTGAAACTTTCTTTAGAGACAGGGTCTCGCTAAGTTGCCCAGGGCAGCCTGGACCTTGCCAGCCTCTTGGCCTGGCCCCTGCTGCTTTACCTTGGTACAGTGGGTTGCCAGCAGAAGGCAGCCAGAGCTCCGAAAGCTGGAGCCTTGAAGCACAGCCACGTGGCTACACTCGGGTGGCTACACTCTGTAGTTTGCACTTGAAGTTCACATGTTAGCTGTGTTTCCAGCAGTAGACAGAGGTTTTTAAAAGCATGTGATCACTCTAATACAGAATCCATAGTTACAAGCTCTCTGTCTCAGTAAAGCAGTCTCTGGCTGGCTTGAGGCAGGAACATGGCGCAGTAGGTTTTCTGTCTGCAGGCTGATAATGCTGCTGCTTCTGTATTCATATTTAAGTTCTGGCAAAGTTGGGCCAGCATGCTGCTGTGCCCTGTGTGTGTGTCCTCTTTCTGGGTAACAGGTTACCACAGTTAGCATCTTACAGCAGCACTGACTTATGAAGCCACTGTCTGTAAGCCAGGAGGCCCGGGGCACAGAAGGGTCTTTTACTCCAGGGGCCCCAGGCTGAGTCCAGGAAGTCGCCCAGACAGGGCCCTCACCCGGGAGTTAGGAGGGACGACCGGCTTTCAAGCTGTTGCAGAGAACTTTGCTCTCCATACTGGTAGCACTGAGGTCCCTGTTCTTGCTGTCCTCTGGGGCCACTCTGCTTGAAGACTCCATGGCAGCATTGGCAGCATCCGCAGGATTTAGACCCGGTCCCTCTGACACTCTAGGCTCTCCGGCTCCCCCTGCTGCCCTCAGCCAGGGCATAGCACTCTACTTTTAAGGGCGTTTCCCATTGTTTCCAGCACAGCTGTGCAGGTCAAAGCGGTCACCTTTTCCTTCAGGCCGGCTGTGCCACAGAACATAGCACGTGGGAGAGTGCTTTCTTCTCGTGTTGCAGGTACAGGGATGACAGCAGGGCATCTTTTCTGGTGACCATTCTAGAAACAGCATGGCAGCACGAGTGTTGTTCAGAGGCCCAGCAGCACAGGTGCTTGGCTTGCGGCTGAGACTGAGGATCTGCTTTGACTTCTCAGGTCCTCTCGCCGCTCTCAGACTCCATCCTGGCTGAGAAGACAGTGATCGTCCTGGATGACCGGGTCACCATTGCTGAGTTGGGCGTGCAGCTGGTGGCTGGCTTGTCTCTTTCCCTGCAGCCTCACAGAGCAGACAAGAGGGCCATCGTCTCCACAGTGGCTGCCCAGGATGTCCTCCAAGCCCCACAGCAGGTGAGACCCCCAGAGTCCCAGGCCCCGGTCCGTGAAGTCACTGCCTCTCTTGGTGATGGCATGCAGCAGAGCATGCTGGGAAAGCTCTCATGGGAGCTGTTGACTCTCCAAGGCCTTCCCCCTGCCTGGCCTCCCTGGATCTGAGAGAAACACTCAGAGCCTGGGTCTCCTTGCCATTTGTTTCCAAGTGCACACTACATGCTAGGCACAGTCTGCCCCAGACTGTGAACCAAAGACCATGTGTTCACCTGTGCCAAGGAAACAGGTGATTTCTGGTGTTCAGAAATTCCATTTCAGTTTCTTGAACAGGCATGGCTAATAGGCTCCGCATTGCTGTAGCTTATTGAAGTTATTATGGCCTTTTAAAAACTCTCCTCCACATTGAAAAGTTTTCAAATCATTTACAAAGACACAGGGGCCCCAGGTGATTGAGGCTGGCTGGCTTGAGTCCATCCTGGCTGAGAACTTCCAATGTGGCAGTGTTTGGCTTCCTGGTGAAGAAGGTGCAGAGTGATGTGGTCCTGAGCAGGAGCCTGGTCAGCTGCACCTCAAGTCCATTCCGATGGACTTCCTGATCTGTCTAAATGTTTTTAGGAATATCAAAGTCAAACTCTACAGTATGGTTTGCAATAAACAAGCGTACACTTCAGTGCGTGCATTAAAGTGTGGTGTTTGTTCCTCATGTCAGCTGAGCTACAGCACTTTGTTGGTTCCGGCTCAGGGAATAACAGGGACACTGAAGGTTAGAAAGTTTCTCTGTGTGTTAAATAATTGATGTAGGAAATCATATCTCTGTAAATTCGAAGGAACCAGAATTTAACAGTGTCCTTTGGTTTCATTTTCTTTAGGAAGCTATAGTCAGTTCTTGGCTTTTGTTCAGTGATGGTGCGGTGACGCCGTTAGACATTTATGACCCCAAGGATTTCTCTGTCACCGTGTCATCGTTGGATGAAATGGTGGTGTCCGTCCAGCCAAACCTTCAGTCCCGGTGGCCCATTGTGGCTGCAGAGGGGGAAGGACAAGGGCCCCTGATTAAGTTGGAAATGATGATCAGCGAACCTTGTCAGAAGACCAAGAGGAAAAGCGTGCTCGCTGTAGGAAAAGGAAGCGTCCGGGTCAAGTTTGAACCGAGCATCGATGGGCACCAAGGAGGCAGCAACGACATTGTAGGCATGAACCGGGAGTACAGAGACCACCTCAGCAACTCCATAGAGCGGGAAGGCAACCAGGAGCGGGCTGTGCAGGAGTGGTTCCAGCACGGTGCCTCCATTGGCCAGGAGGAAAGGACAAACAGAAGTCCAACCCCGCAGGCACCTGTGGGAGGAAAGGACGAGAGGGTGCTCAAAAGTGCCGGTGCCGATGCCTTCACGAGCTTCCCCACTCAAGGGAGGTCGCCGGAAGCCAGTAACCCTGGCGACCTCGCAGTGAGCGCCAGGGGCCTCACGGACCTGGAGATCGGCATGTATGCCCTACTCTGTGTCTTCTGCCTGGCCATCCTGGTCTTCCTCATCAACTGTGTGGCGTTCGCATGGAAATACAGACACAAAAGGTTTGCGGTGAGCGAGCAAGGCAACATCCCCCACTCGCATGACTGGGTCTGGCTGGGGAATGAGGTGGAGCTCCTGGAGAACCCAGTGGATGTGACACTGCCCTCCGAAGAGTGCACCACCGTGATGGACAGGGGGCTGCAGTTTGAAGAGAGGAACTTCCTGTTGAATGGTGGTTCCCAGAAGGCCTTCCACAGCCAGCTGCTCAGGCCTGCGGACTATGGCTATGAGAAGGAGATGAAAAGCGAGCCCATGGGTTCTGTAGGCCCGAAGCGGAAGCGGGTCAAGTTCACCTCCTACACCACCATCCTGCCCGAGGACGGTGGCCCCTACACCAACTCCGTGCTGTTCGACAGTGATGACAGCATCAAGTGGGTCTGCCCAGACATGGGGCTGGGGGACACGCAGGACCTCAGGGACTACATGGAGAGGCTGCAGGACCGGATGTGAGCTCCTTTTTTACGTTTGTATTCACCTTTATGCCTTCTGTTTCCGGGATGGTGGAGCAGTGACTCCCATCAGCAATAGAGAGACTTAACCAAGCTTGCTCAGCAAATGTCTGCTGGGGTCTGTCCACCTGGGCGGGCCTCAGAGCCAGAGAGCGGCGGCCGCTGGGTTCTACCTGGGAAATCTACTCCAACAGCTGCACCTCGGCCTGGAAGATTCCAGGACCAGGGTCTGTCTCCTGCCTGGTCCGCCTCGGTGCGAGTCTGACAAACTCGACTCCATGGTATTTGTTTCATGGTCCACAGCCGAGCGGGGGGTAGTGAGGAAGGGTTCGGGGGTGACTTTCCTATACTTAGACCTTTTAAAGCACAGTGGACACTCAGAAGCCTCGGCCTGAGTTAGTCATAGGCGAGAGATGATGAATGTAGTGTCCTTGTCTGTCAGGAGCGCTGCTCGTCATTTTTATACACATCTGCACCCGCACACATCCCTTGTCTTCTGGAACTTTTTGTGAAATGTCCGAGAGACCCTTCCATCTCTCCTGTGCCGTCTGTCTGGTTTACGTTCGTGTTTTACCCCTGGGGCTCTCTGCCCTGTCACTTCCTGGTGGACATCAGGTTTGTCCAGCTTTCCATACTGTGAAACAGTAGCATCTGAGTAGTTTACTCTCATTCTGGGTTTTTCTTTTTCTTTTCTCCTTTCTGATGTTCAGCTTTCCTGAATAAGACTGTGATGAGTTTTGCTCAAAATGTTACTGTCCAGCCAAGGAGGGCCATTTCTTTACAGTTTTATACACAAAGCTTAAAATATTCAGAGAAAAGTTGTGAGTCATAGACATTTGTCCTTGTCATCTGCCTGTTGAGAATTCTGGGGAGCTCCTGGGGTGTGTTTCTGAGGATGGAGAGACCCCACCATAGTTGTATGTACAGCTGTATTCTTGGTGGCTGACACAATGTATTATCCAGGCTGGCATCTAAAAGTGAGATTGATCCTACATAGGAGGAAAAATGCCTGGGAAATAGCTTCAGGCTGAACTTCCCATTTTACCAGAACAATAACAACAAACAATGTTTTCATGGTGTTTAAAGTTAGCAATGTGTAGAAATCCATCTGTATGATGACCATGAAAAACAAGTCCCAATCGTGACCCTGATAGCATTAAAACTTTTGAAGGTGTGCTTTGGTGGAGGCGAACAGTAGTTTCCCCCCAAATTCATGAAAATAAGTGACTGCTCACAGCCTAAGAAGCTGCCCTTATGAGCAAATTACAGCTGTGACAAAGTCAAGGTGGGCAGAGAATAAAAAATTCCTGCATAATCTTAAAATAAAAACTATATTGAAAAACATTGTGCATGGCCTCAGGCAGAGCAAGATTTTCAAACAAGCAAAATGTGAGTTTTTATTTGCTGAGATGGCTGGGTGGGAAGGCAAACTGGCTCGCCCCAGCAGGAGTCAACCGAGCCTTTTGCATGTGTGAAAGTGGAATTCTAAAGGTCTAAAGTGAAAAGGACATTCAGGTCACCTGCATCATTTCCTGGCGCCAAAAAGTGGGTGGCCAAGCTTTTCAGAAGACAGCTGGTCTGGTTCAGTTGTTCTCTTTAGATTCCCATGGGTGGGAACATGACAGTCAAGCTCTTTGAGCTATGATGTGGCAGACAGAAAGTCCATCATGTATCTTGCATGCAGTGTGTTTGCAGACAGGGCTGGGCTGCAGGGGACCTTGGCTTGAGCTCTGGAGGAGGCTGGTGTTCTGTGGGTTCTGTAAGTGCTTAAAGTGTGGCCAAAGCTGGTGGGGTTCTGACAACTTTAGTTTGACTGAAGAGTGGAGCCAGTGTATCCAGGCAGTGTGGCCCAGGAGTTTGCAAACAGACGTCTGGCACCCCTTAGGAAGAGTCCCCAGTTAGCAAGCAGCTTTCAAAGAGATTGCAGGGGAGGTGACCCCAATACTGGCTCAAGAAAAGCTCAGGCACGACTTGACCCAAGAGTCCAGCTCCTCTTATGGGGCATTTTCATGTGGTCTCCCCTTAGGCCTTCAGCATTAAGGAGTTCGTGGCAGGGGCTCATTCCCCAAAGTGAGGTGCCTCACCTGAAGGGGCTCTCACAATCACACCTGGCTGCATCCCACGGGCCCGGGAGACTGTGGGACATAGGCGGTGTAGTTTAGAAGGAAATGGCTGTCTCGATGTGGGGTAACGTTAAGGAATAGGTACATTGGAGCATTTCCCATGAGGGGTAGTGTCTGATGGGGGTAGAGTCAGGGAGCAAAAGGTGGGGGGGGGGGTCCTCCTGGAGCTGGCCAGGGTCCTGAAGGGGCCCTCATATCAGCCTCTGTTTGTGTTAGAACAGAGTGAGTTCAAAAGAAAAGTCAAATGGAAGATTGGGAGGGAGGCTCTCATCATGCAAATTCACATGTACACAGATGCTCACACACGTGTGTACATAGGAGTCCTGAGGAGTCGGAGATATTGATGGGAATCCCGCGTGGCCACTCTTGTCCTCAGTTTGGCATGGATGTTATTCAGCCAGGGTAAGACAGTTTCACAGAGGCATTTTGTCCTGTAAGTATTGCCTGAGATCATAAACCATGGCTTGGGCTTGTATCACCTTGTTTTCTAGCTAGTCAGTTCCAAGTATTAATTACTATACTCAAAGATATCTAAACTAAAATAGAAGAATATGAGACACTAAGCCTAGAAGCCCCACTTCCCATAGGGTGTGCAGTTGGTCTGAATTCTCTAGGTTTTTGTGGTGGAGGTTTCCAGATTATGGGTCTCGGTAAATAACTGGAACCAAACAGGGGCTGAGTCCCTTCCTTTCCCACAAGAACAGCACGCATAGAGGAAGGAAAAAGGAAGCCTATCCAAGGAGGGCGCCAGCCGGGGAACACTGTGGTCACACGGAGCAAGGTCAAGGTACAAAATCCTGATGGTGAGACCTGGAGCAGTTGGAGGTGTGCGGTCACAGTCCCCAGAGATCCAGGAACAGCCACTGCACTCCACAACTCGAGTTTCAACAGAAGGGGTGTAGTGTCTGAGAGCATGAGAAAAAGACAATAGTTTTCTTTGCAAGATCAGCAACTATCACAATGCGGAATACTCTGTATGTCCCGACAAAGAGAGGTCAGCTTCCTAAGTGCTTCCGTTGCACAGTGGCCAGGGTGATAAAGTCGCAGATGCCAATAATCCTTGATGTCCGAGCAGGGAATTTCTGTTTGTAAACGTGAAGAGAATGAACACACGGGTTGATTTTTGTCCATGACCATTATCTGTAGAGTCATTGGGACCTCGTTAATTTTACGTTTTAGGAAAGCCCATCTTTGTACATTTGGTCAATGGTCTTATTTCCTTTTGCTAGGAAAGGGGTCTCTCCGATGTTGGAGTGTTAAAAACACAGTAAACATTGTGTTGCTCACTGAAGAACTACTTACAGTCGGTGGCAAGGATCACAGACGGTAGCTTCATCTGAAATGTACGTGTCACGGGCACCATGGGGGATTCTGCTCTGATCCCCTGAAAAGTGGTCTCAAGTCTCTGTCCTCTTCTCTGTAAATGACACCACAGATGTTCTATAAACTCAGTACCCTTTCCTCCAATAAACAAACATGGTACATGTGTAATGTAATTCTGATCACCTATTTTGTAAATGGACAGAGTGGGTGATGGGAAAGTTAACGCTGAAATATGGATAGCAGCTATTTTTGTATGTAATATAGGAGTCTACTGAAGCTCTGAGAGTTGTGTTGGAATACATACCCTTTAACATAAAAGCATGCAAAACTGTAGCTTTTAAATGTATAGACAACCGGCTCAAAAAATATCTAAACTGATGGCAGGAAAAACATTGAAACCTGGCATCCTGAAACTGGGAATTCTATCCTGGAAGGTCCATGGCTCCTGTTGGGATTGTTGGTGGAATTTTCCAGAACACTTTGATCTTACTCTTCACTACTTTTGGATTTTTCTTTTCATTCCCCCTGGAAATCTTTCAGAAATAAAGTGACTTCATTTTCCAGTATAAACGTATATTCTAACCACAGGGTAATCATCATTTTTAACATGAAAATAAACATTTAAATATCCTCCAGTTGGTTTCATTATTTATCCACATATTTCTAGCTTAGTTTCAAAATCAGTGTGATTGGTTTGTATACATATATGTATGTATATATTTTTTTTCCTTTTCAGCCAAAGATTTTAGCACCTTTGATGCAGCAATAAATGTGTACCAAAAGAAACCGGTTCCCAGAGTTGCAAACGTTTCATGTTGACAGCTGCCAATTGGCTCCTCAGGGGGCCAGGTGTCTCCTGAATGTGGACCCACGTTCCTGTCAGTGTCTCTGGGCTCCCTCTTGAAATGCAGCTCAAATGCGCTGACCACATGGCAGTCTTTGGCCTCCATCGCCCTTTTGATCTTTCCTTGCTGGTGGCTCAGTTGTGCATCTGTTTATGGGCAGGGACTTTGCATGGGGACAGGGGTTAAGGGCCCTGTGGACCCAGTCAAGGAAGCTCTGGGCACAGACACAAACCTGTAGATGTGGGTGGCTGGGAAGATGGTGCTGCTGAGGTGTTGGTGCTGGTGCTGGCCAGGTCCTTGTGGGTTTTTGTTGGTCCGAGTGCCTTTCTCAACACTGCCAGCACCATCTGTGGTGTTTTAGCAAATGTCAGCCCTCACTTTCTGGAAGAATTAGGACATTTCATAGCACAAGAATGTCCACCCTGCACCTGGTCTTTCTCCAGGCCCTACAGACACTGTAAGGGCCAGCTGAGGAATCTGAAGCTGTGTAGTAACAGGTTTTCTTACTTTTCAAATATCATCAGCCAGTGAACCAAAAAGCTGCCTGGGTGTGCAGCCCCCCTCCATCAGAACTTGGGTGACTGCACCCCACTAAGTGCTTTCTTGGGACACAGTGCCAAGTCACGGGATCTCAGGTGTAGGTACATGGTGTAGTAAAACCTATCTCAAAGAGACAAGGGGAAAAAGAAAGTCAGAAATGAGTTTGGCAATAGAATGAAGCCTCATGTTTAGATTTTTTGTGTATGAGTGAAAAACATTCAACTCTTGCATTTCAAAAAAACTTCTGTTTGACACTGAAATTCTTGAGGTCTATTGGCTCCACTATGGCTTTGTACAATTTAAAGAGGTGACAGAGTGTTTCTGCTGTTTGCTTTCAGAGATTTCTAAGAGAACAGAAGTACAGACATATCCTAACCTGGCCTGATGTGTCGGTGCACTGTATTGTGATTCAAGCAGGTCACTGTCATTTGCCAGATGGGAAATAATGTCGCACATCCATTAGGGAAATTATGCCCCCGGCTCACAGAAGCAGTAACATTTACCCACTCCCAGCACTGGATACTCCCTGTGTTCTGTGAAATGAATTTAAAGTCTCTTTGGTTTAATGGCGGCTCTGGGTCAGCGTGCATGTGAAGCTCTGTAATTCTAGGGACTGAAATCTCCTCTGATGCTGCCAAGACAGAGAGCTGACCTTTCTGTGCCCTGCCCAGCCCACCAGAATAAAGCACCTTACAGACAGAGGGATGGGGCTGCTTTGGCGTTGGGGTCTGTGGCACCCATTGGAAATGCTGTGGTCACCCCTTATCTGTTAAGACTTGGTTTCAGCACCCCCCCCCCCAGTTTACCAAACCCGAGGATTCTCAGGTCTCTCACACAAAAGGGTACAGTACCAGCTTGTCACCCCACACACCCTCCTGCGCGTACAGGGTTACTGATGACGTCTCATACCTCACAAACTCTAAATGCCTATAAATCCTCGTTCCGTGGCAGAGTTTAGAGATGTTTACAAGAGAAGTCTCTGTGTGTTCAGTCGGATTTGGCTGTTTTGAGCAGCTTAGATCTGTGGCTGGCGAGGTCCTGGATTCTGAGGCCGGTGGCTGTGCCTCACGCATGCACAGCCTCAGTCACCCGGCCCGACACTTCTGTTTCCGCTTCCGGGGTCAAAGGGCACAGAGCACTTCCTGTTCCCCACTGCGCCTGTACAGCTCAGTCGCCTTCTGCTCAGTTGTTAGCTCCTCTGCAGGAATCTGATCCAGTGAAGGCGATAACAGACACGGCGTGTGCGCTGCAGTCCCTGCGCCCGCTCCCTTTGAACCTGGGCCCCTCGTCTTGGAGGCTGAGGAGAAGAACAGGCCTCCAGCTCTTCCCAGTCCCGTGTCGTGTTTCTCGTCAGTCCCTGCCAGTCTCCCTTGGGCGCATCTGTACACAGGCGGGAGGGCACCGCTGCCTTCACAGCTGTCCTAGGGCAGGCGCTGCCCGCAGCAGCCCCTGCACACCCAGGCCAGGCCCGCCAGGTGGAGGACTCGGTACTTCCTCGCAGCGCGGGCCCAGGGATCCTTCCTGCAGCTGCCGCCCTCTGAGCCTCGCTTTAGCATCAGTGTGTCTTCCAAGAACAGACCCGCTGCCCACCCCCTCTGCCACGTCAGTGGGCATTTAACTGACTGCTGACACTGTGGCAGGCAGCAACCAGGAGTAAAGAACTAAAGATCCAACCCGGGGGTGGAGGAGTGGCTGGAGAGTACCACGGGCACCGGCTCACCCACAGATCCGTGATGGAGGGGCTCTCATGTGTTTTTATGACCAGTGATATTTAAACTACAGTGTGACCGAGGAGCACGGTGTCACCTCGGCGTTTCCACGCTCCTGGCTGTGGGTCCCGGCCTCAGACGCATCTCACCAGGGGGATCTGATTTGGGTGGGGAGCAGAGCAAGCAGCCAAACCCACACACCAGGCTGGGTGTGCGCTTTTGAGTGGCTTCAAGACAGCAAAGATGAGGAGCAAATATTGTTAGGAATTTGGAGGGCGGGAGGAAGAAGGTGTTGTCTGTCACGTTTTACTTTTCTCACTTGGATTCTTATTTTCAGCAGTGATTTTTTTTTTAAGAGAAAAAAAGCAAAACAGAAAAAAGGGTAGAAATAATAAAGAATTAAAAAAAACAGAAATCATTAGTTGATAAACTACATATTGTTACCTTAGAAGTTGTTGTTCAAGTTACACATTAATGCCCCAAATTCAAAGACCCTCTCCAAATATTGGCATCTGTGAGGAACACACAGTTCTTAGATGAAGATATACAAATGGCAATAAATACATGAAGAAATGTCCACCGTTACTGGTCATTCAAGAGATGCAGGTTAAAAAACATTGAGATTTCATCTCACCCTGGAAAGAATGTCTGCCATCAAGAAATCAATGGATAACAAATGTTGCCGAGGCTGTGGGGAAAAAGGAGCCCTTCACTGTTGGTGGGAGTGCAGAGTGGTGCAGCCGCTGTGGAAATAAGTGTGGAGATTCCTCAAAAAATAGGATTGGAATATCCATTCAGTTCAGCTCTCCATCTCCTGAGTATTTTCCCACAAAAATAGAAAAGGTCATGCTCAGTGATATATGTGCTCCCATGTTTATAGCAGCACGATTTGTAATAGCTCACTTGGATTCTTGTTCCTGGAGAACACCAGGTGTGATGAACAGGGCATGCAGTCACAATGTGATTTTACATGCTGTTTGGTGGTAGACTGCAACTGCATTCTATCCCATGGCTTTCAGTAAGATGTATTGCACACGTGCCATGGTTACAGGTATGTATCTGTACACAGACACTTTACAAACAGCTTGAAAAGTGGAGAAATAAAGCATCTTGGATGGTTCCTGATGATAGGCAGTTGATTGGTAGGCTGTAGGCACCAATCACTTCTTCAGACAGACACTGGAAGGAGCCAGTGAGAAGCCTGCGGGTCCAGGATGGAGGCGGCTGTGTCTCCACAGTCACTGTCTGAGATCTTGAGGATCAGAGACAAGAACAACAGGCAGAGGTGTAAAGACAGAGTGGTGAGAGAAATAACCTTGCTCTGAGCCCCAAGGGCTACTCTGGGGGGAGCACATTATGTGGAGCCCATGTCTTGCCATGGACTTTCCCCAGCTGCCAGAAAAGAGACCCTCATGGCAAATGAGGTAGCTGAGACTGCAGACCCAGTTCTTGGAGAAGGCCAAGAATGGTCTGTTTGTCCCTAAATCTTCCAGAGTTGAAGTCCTTTCTCCCTTCTCTCCTTCTTTCCTTGCTTCCTTCTTTCTCTCTCTTGCTCTCTATTACTCTCTCTCTCTCTTTTTCTTTCCTTTTTTTTTTTTTTTTTTTTTTTTTTGTCTTTTTGAGGCAAGGTCTTGCTGTGCAGTTCAGTCTGGCCTTGAGCTGACTTTGTAGCCCAGGCTGGTCTCCTGCCTGAGCCTTCTGAGTGCTGGCTCAGAGTTGAATTTCAGAGAGAGAAACATCTTTATTCAAGATGCCAGCCAGGGGAAGTCGTTTCTATCTGTAAAATTCGAGTAGCAGGAAAGCTCATACAGGCTCCAGCGATTCCAGTTCCTCACCACGGCCTTGGTGTGTGTCACAACACCAGAGTAACCGAGATGTCTTAGGAACTGGGTCCCCACTGCATCCCAGAGTGACCACCCCCTCACTGCCAGGGTCACACTCCTGCCCTCTCGGGACAGCTGCTCCCTGGCTCTGGTGCCTGAGCCACAGTCAGCACAGCTGATGAGCTCTGCTCAAGCTCAGCTTTGGAAAAACAAACAAGCTCCCGAGAGCATCAGTTTGGCCATATCGAGGGGTTGTGGCAAGAGGGAGCCAACATCCCGCTCCCGGCTGGATACTGTAGTTAGGTGTCCACAGTCTCCTCTTGGCCAGCACTAATCACACTGCTCTAGGGATGGAGAGGTCCAGTAGGACCCCCCGCCTCATGCTCAGGAAGATAACTTTATGACTAGCGAATGGCCAAGCTGTGAGCATCTGTCATGCAGCTCCACTGTCCTTCACCCAAGCAGAGAAACAGGACTCCAGAAGGACCCTTTACTGCCACTCAGGAGCAAGGCAAACGCAGATGAACTCCCATGATGGGCTGGACTCGGACCTGGCCCGAACTGCCCGTGGAGGAGACCTGGGCGTGTTGCCACAGTTCATTATGGGTCAGAGCTGCTTGCAGCCACATTGTACCTAAATATGTTACAGGTGCAGCTGTGTAATGCATTCGTGTGTAATGGTGTGTAACGCAGGAACTCTGCAAATCAGTTAAGCAAGGAGATGAGGTGTGCGTTGTTCTGTGTTCTATGACTGCATAGTTACTTTTACCCCAGTGATTTGAGTATGTGGATTGGAATTACTCTCGGGATCACCCACTGTCACCTTGAATGGCTTCCTTTAGCATTTATTACAGGGAAGTCTGCCAGTGACGGATTCTCTCAGGGGTAGTTTAACCTGCAGTTAGTGTTTCTTTCTTAAATATATATATATATATATAACATCCAGTTCCCTTCTGGGCTCCAGCATTTCAGGTGCAAAAGCAGCTGTGAATTTCACTGTGGTTTTTTGTGTCTTCTTCTAGGTTTTTCTCCCTCCTTGTCTTTGCTCTTATCTGTGACTGTGGATTTCTGTATTTATTCCACATGGAGTGTGCCCGACTCCTTGAATGTATGGATTAATGTTTTCTATGAAATTTGGAGAGTATTTAACAATTGTTCTTTTAAAACTTGCTCCATTCCCATCTTTTTTCCTGGCCCTCTTTTGTGCAGATGTTTTCACATGTGTTTCTGAGGCTTTGCTTATTTTTAATATTCTTTTTTCCCTATGTTCTTTATTTTTCTCTGGATTACATCATCTCAACCTTTCTTGTTCACCAATTAGATTATTTATTTCCGCTGATTCTCTTAATTTATCCCAAAAGTAATAGAGAATTAGACACACACACACACACACACACACACACACACACACACGTAATTTTGTTTTGGTTCACAAACTTAATTCTTTCTATGATTCTGTTTGCAAACTGAATTGGATAAGAAATGAATCAAAATGTAGTGATTAGGTTCAGTGCTGACCTTAGGGTAATTTTTGATTTGATTTTGTCCAATTTCATTTATGACCAGAAGTGTAGAAAGAATTAAGTTCATGAACCAAGGTTAACTGTCTTTCTATTTTCTAGACCTATCTATCAGTCATCTAGCATCTGAATAATCTATATTTCCATTAATCTATTTATATAGATTATATATATCTAATATCTATACATTCTAATAATCTATATTTCCTCATATTGATAGCACATGAGGGGTTAAATAAAGGGAGCCACACAACTAAGGATTTACATTAGACACAAAGTGACACAGATTTGTGGAAAAATATAATAAATAGTTTCCTCATGTGAGATTAAAAATGTGAAGAGGCACAACTAATAAGGAAACACTACACTCAACAACTGGGCGCGTTTCCTAAGCATCCATGATGATTATGATGTAACTACTCTCAAACTCTGAAGGGTTGGATTCCTCTGGAATATGTTCTTTGATCTCAAAAAATTAACCTAGCAATCCATGAAAAAAGAAAGCTACCTAGAAAACTTCCAAATAGCCAGGAATTAAGCCTCAGAATTCTATGGGACTCATGGGTCAAAGAAGAAAATCACAAGACTAGAAAACTTGAACTGGGTGACAGGGAACAGAGCACATCACACTGTGAGCTGCTTAAACCCTCACGGGTTATCTGTGTTCTCTGTAAATGAAGAACTTGTTAAACCAGTCATTTTATGTAGGGACAAATGGACTGCATGCCCATAAGCCAGATCTCACCGATGCCTGCTTTTGTAAATAAGGTTTTATTGTCACGGGGCCTTGTTCACTCAGCCCATGGTGCACACAGCAGCTGCCATGTGGCAGTGGCGGAGTTTGGTGACTCTGACACAGGCTGTGCTGCCCGTGATGTCTGAAGTGTGCACTGTCCAGCGTTTTTCAGAAAAAGTCTGCAATTCTTCAGTCCAACGCATCTCCCGGAGGATAAACTAGAGAAGAAGAGATTAAAGCTGGCGTGTAAAAGGAAGCATTATTAATGGGTGGAAATGTACGAAACAGCAAACAACCAGGAACATCAAGGAAACCAGAAGTTGTTTTCTTGAAAGAAGCAATGAAGTTGATAAATTTCTAGGAAGACTAATGAGATAAAATTTGGAATTCCAGTGTCAGTTACACACATGAAAATAAGCCACTAAGCTTTAGAGACAGTAATAAGACTGTGTTGTAAATAACTGTGTAGCAGTAAATCCGATACAGTAGACAGAGGAACAGACTACTTAAAAAGCACCAGCTAACAAAACCGAGACAAGAGGAATCAGTGTGTGCGCGGGCTTGTGTCAGTTCAATGCATTGAACGTCTCAGGTCTTGGTGGCTTCACTCATGAGTGATATCAAACACATAAGGAAGGAATCAGGTCATTCTCAGGGGTGGGGACACAGCTCAGTGTAAAGTGCTTGCCCAACACGTGACAGGCCCAGAGCTCCATCCGCAGCACTGAGGAAAAGCTGATATTATTCTTTAAAAACTGCGTCAAAATTCGCGGGGAGAGAAAATAGTTCCCTGTGATTATAAAGTTTGCCTTAACACTAATGCCAAAAAAAGATGCCGACACTGTAAACAAAGTTGGTTAGCTGGGTTGAGGTTGATAGGTAAATGTGTTTCTGTGTCCTAGAAATAGAGATCTGTAGAATACAATTGATCAATACAATTTATAGGATCACTAAAAAGTAAAAAACCCTTGAAAATAAATATAAGAAGATGTTTGCAGGTCATCTATCCTGAAAAGTACAAAATATTATTGCAAGAAATGAATGACAACCCAAATACATGGGAAGAACACACAGCACAGTTCTGACATGAGAGCCTCTGTGTTGGCACTCTGAGGGGTTGGATTTCCCACACTGCTCTACGGCGGTGAGGCAATGCACAGGTCCTCCTTCCTCCTCACGGAAACCGAAACACTGGTTCTAAAGCTTAAAGGAAAGTCAGAATATGTCAAGCAGCCAAAGCAGTGTTGAAAGGAGAAGCAGACGTTGAGAGCCCGAGCTGACCAGCTCCAAGGTGGACTGAAGACCGCGGTGATCACGATGGCTTCGCACTGGTGAGAGGTCCACAGATACCCCAGCAGAGCCGCTAGTCTCCTGAGATGGGGCCGCCCTTGCACAGTTACTTGATCTTGAATACAGGAATTCAAAGAATTCATGGAGTCACGGAAGCCGTTCATGAGACAGGCTGGAGACAGCTGAGATTCACACGGAGAAAAAAGAGACTCAAGCCGTGTCTGACTCTGTACAGAAAGTCAAGGTGCGGTAGTCATAGCTCTGGACAAATGATGTCACAACTTGTTGAAGAACACATGAGGGAATCTTTTTGTTTTACTCTTTAGATAAAAGATTTCTGAATTAAGACAAAAATTACTTAGCAGGAACAAAATAGATTTCATAAGCATTAGAATCTGTGATTTCAAATAGCGTCATTATGAAAACTAAAGGTAATCCACGGAGAGGAGGAGAAAGTGGTCTTAATTCAAGGTTTAATTCGAGAATTCATGAGCCATCAGATCACAATAAAAAACACAAACAGCAAAATTGAGAACGGGAAGCAAATTTGCATAGAAATTTCCCCCAGGAAAGTGTATGATTAGTAAAGAAAAGAGCCTCCTGTGTGGTTACAGAAACCCAGATTCAGAGCCTCGGGGACATCAGCTCGCACCATGTACCCAGGGTCACAGGATGCGGAGGAAGCACGAGGTCATGAAGACTGCGGTCAGGAGCGTGGGATCCCGCTGCTGTTAAAGCTTCGCTCTTGGATATTTACCTGAAAGGAACACGGACAGGATCCACAGGACAGAAACAAGATCTGTCACAGTCCCCTCTTCTTCAGGAACACCCACGGAAGCCACCCTGGGCCGCAGCAGGAAAACGGCCACGCCACGCTCTGGCTCCCCTGCCCTGGGTGCCTTCAGCACGGAAAAGGGGGGGACTGCTGGGGTGCACGGCCTCCTGGACTGGAGGCGGAAATGCAGGTGAGCGCACCCTTCCAGTTTCATCTGTGAGCCTCAGCAGCAGGCCGGGAGGACAGGAGGACAGGAGGACAGGAGGACAGAAGGACAGGAGGAGAGGAGGACAGGAGGAGAGGAGGGCAGCAGGCCGGGAGGACAGGAGGACAGGAGGACAGGAGGACAGGAGGACAGGAGGAGAGGTGCCAGGTGCCGCGGCCAGCGCGGGGAAGGAGTCAGGCGAGAGACTGAAGACACAGGGAGACCAGTTGCTCAGGAGGCAAAAGGCGATTTATTGAAGGACTACAGAGTTTTTATAATGTTTCAAAACAAAGAGCAGTACAAGTCACTTCAGGACACTTTCTTGTGCACACAGCAAAGGTAAACATGCTCCTGGGCCCGTGAGAAACTTCTATGTTGTGCAGCCCAGGAGGTAAACATGTTCTTGGGCCCATGAGAAACTTCTATTGTTTATGTTATGAAGCTTTTCCCAGGTTAATATCAGCGCGATGCTTTGTCTAGAAGGCTGAGGTCACTGCAGGATGAGGAACTGATTGAGGTCCAGCTTCAGTGCGTGGTTTCCCACACCCGTTCACCGCCGGACCCCTGGCTCCTGCTCCCAACAGAGAGGAGGGCAGGAGGACAGGAGGACAGGAGGACAGAAGGACAGGAGGACAGGAGGGCAGGAGGGCAGGAGGACAGGAGGACAGGAGGACAGGAGGACAGGAGGGCAGGAGGACAGGAGGACAGGAGGACAGGAGGACAGGAAGGCAGGAGGACAGGAGGGCAGGAGGGCAGGAGGACAGGAGGACAGGAGGACAGGAGGACAGGAGACCAGGAGGCTGAGCAGCTTTCCTTTCCCAGGAGCTCGCATGGAGCGGTGGTGGACAGGGCGGAGGAGGTGTCCTGTGTCACATCGATGAAGACGTGGCTTTCAGTTCTCAGAGCTCTGCGCCCCACAACTGTCCATCCACTGCCAGTAAATTATGCTTCCCATACGCCATGAGAAAGGGTGATTATCTTCAAAAATGAACAAAGGAGACAAAGCCCCAATATGGCTGGAAAGATGCTTCCTGCTTCTGTCCCACGCCTTTGGCCACACTTCTTGTCCCTCTGGGGCCCCCTGACCCTAATATGGGAAGAAGCTAAGCAGGAGGACTGGGAGGGGGACCCCGGAGGCATTCTTAGCAGGGGAA
Source organism: Cavia porcellus (assembly GCF_034190915.1). NCBI lineage: Eukaryota > Metazoa > Chordata > Mammalia > Rodentia > Caviidae > Cavia > Cavia porcellus. The sequence goes on along the minus strand of NW_026947499.1, from coordinate 5,886,347 downwards.
GGGCCTGGCTGGACCAGCAGGGGCAGCAACAGGTGACAAGGACATGCGTGCTTCTTCCCCACAGAGGCCCTGGCCTCAGTGCCCTCGACCACATCTGCAGAGCAGGGGTGCCCGGGTTGACTTTGACCCTCTTAGTATTTTACGGGGGTCCTGCTGGGGTCTGGGGTGGCCAGCGCCACCTGGTCATGCCATTCTAGTCAAATATTCTCATCATCTTGTGTTTCTTGACAGGGAAGGTCTGGACAGCACTTCCTTACTGAACTTGGCCTCCCACCCGGCCCCACTGCTGTCCCTCAGGTTCTGGTCCCTTAGGAACCAGGTAGAATGATGCCTAGGACTCCAGGGAGCTGGGTGTGATGGCTGCAGTGACAACCACGAAGGGGCCACTCTGTGGGAGCCCTTAGTGCTGACCACTGCCCCACCACTTCCTGCTCCTCTGAGGCTGGCCGGGGCCTGGTGGTGGCATCTGAACCCTGAGACGCAGCCCAGGTTGTTGAGGGTTGGGCACAGGTGGCAAGGACACAGGGATGGCTTCAACTTACAGGCAGGAGGCCCGGACTCTGCGGGAGTTAAGGAGCTCACGATGCTGAAGAGCAGCTCAGCACAGTTACAGAGCTTACAGCTTCCACCACATCGGCCACTGTATCTGGAAGCAAGCAGTAAAAACCCAGCCAGTTCATCTCATTGACCAGGGAGAAGACGGTCCCAGAGAATGAGAGGAAGCCCCAGCCTTTCATTCTAGAACATTCTCAGTTCAGGTTCAAAGAGGCTGCTGTGGAAGGTCCCAGTTCTGGGAGGTCCAAGCCAAGTATTCTCTGAATCTCTTAGATGAACTGGGACAACTTCAGCGGCCACCCAAGGGCAGCTGGGGCAACACACTCATCTCCAGCAGTCGGTGGGGAAGGAAGGTGGGCGTCTTGGTAGAACACCTTCTATGCATCTGGGAATAAAGCCTGCAGAGGTGTCCCCTCAGCTTCCAGGGGACCTGCTGAGGATGGATTTGCCTGCTGGCCTTTGAGAGAGTATCAGAGGGTGACAATGGGGACTTAGATATAAAGAGAATCCAACAAAGGCACTCCCCTGGGAATCAGCAAAAGCACTTTGCAGGGTTGGAGTCACCCAGTGAGGGAAGCAGAGGAGCTTAGCATGCACAAGGCACCCAAGGAAAACTAAATAAAAGAAATGCTAGGGGTCCCAGTGGCCTGAACCGAGCTAGCAGCCTCCCTGCTATCGGAAATGCATCCTGGAAATCTAAAATAGGTGTAGGAACAAAGCCACACCCTCTCAGAGAAAAGGGGCTCCTGTGACCCGCTGTCGCCCAGGAGTCTCGGTGTTTCTGGAAAGCCAGTGTGCACGCTGGTCATGGACGAGCCCCGGCAGCTTCCATCTGAGCTCGGTCCTGTCTCAGTCTGGCCTCAGAGACGCCTGGGCATGGGGTGGGAGTGGGGTGGGGCATCGGGACCTCAGGATTATCAGGTGTGGAGGGCACTTGGGGGAGCCGAGTGTCTGTTTGTTGCCCTGTCTGTGTGCAGTAGGAAGATGCCATCTTCGGTGGAAAGAATTTGTCAACGCTCAGTTTTATTTCTGTTAAAAAGAATCGACATTGGGGTTGAGCACAGCGAGGGGTAACGTTCGGGAACACAGCACGTGCCCATGATTGTACACTGCATGTGCACGCTGGAGCCCTCACCACACACAGGACTCAAGTCCCGATCGTGTCCAGGGTCACGATGGTGGCAGGATTAATATTTCTGAGGGCCTGAGGGCCCATCATCTGGGTTTGGGGGCTCTAAGAAGCAGAGGCCAGGGAGCACCTGGTACAGAAGAGGGTTCACTAAAATTTGTAATTATTTTTGTTGACGAGAACAAAAATCCACCAAATAAGCAGAAAACCACATATTTGTGGTTGTAAGTGAGGTCACGGCTATGAATTCAGTCTGAACTTGATCTGGCTGTTTTATCAATACTCTGTGAATTTTCCCTTTCTGCCCGTGCTCTATTGCTGTCTGAGTGCACTGAATTCCCTCCAGAGAACTGTTGTTCCTGTGCTCCTGTGAAGGACTCAGACTGACATAAACTCCTAAGCTACCAGTTCAGATTCCAGAGGCGTGGACGAGGAAGTTTGTGAGGTGCTGGCAGCCACTTTGTGATCACGAGGGATCACAGAGCAGAGGCTCAGAAGCTCTGAGGTCCCTGGAAAACGGCTGCAGGAAGCTGCTCTGAGGCACATTGTGTGCCATTATGTGAAGCCATCAGTTGCCTTTATTTTCCTAAAGCTGGTCTGAGCCCACCTTCCTCCCACTTGCACCAGAGAGGTCTCCAGCCTAGAGCAATGAGGGCCTGTTTCTGTGTAGAGAGGTGCTTGAAAGGACTTTCAGGAGTGCGTTTATTTGTGAGGAAGAAAAGTGCAGGCCACTCTCATAGTTATTTCAATCAATTAGTGGAAACGCCCACTCCCGCCTCTGGTTCTAAAGTCTAATTTGAAACAGCACACACTTGATCTCCTGCTAATGGGCTCCATCCCATATTGGGTTGAGGGGGCTGCAGCTGGGGGTACATTGCCACCTTTCCCTCTGCAGGGAGGAATCATTAAAACAGGGCCCCACGGCAGGTGGGATGCAGTGGGCAGAGCCAGCTACAGAATTTTCAGGGCCTGGCACAAAAGGAAAACGGGGGCCTCTTCTTCAAAAGACAGGGTAAAGTGGGGATAAAATACCGCAGAGTTAAAGTAAAAAGTGTGTTCCTGCCTTCCTTCTGGGGTGCTTCTTTCAATGTTTTTTCTTGGCTCTTCCGTGTTCCGAGTGGAGACAGCTGGAAGGTTTCAGTCCTCAGTGTGACCTGCACCATCACTCTTTCTTTATATGGTCCCTGCCAGTTTAAGATGCAAATACCAGCACGTTTGACTCATGGGTAGAATCCCTGGACCTGAGAAATCCTGATCCAATGGCTGTGAGTTCCTGTGTAACTGGCCCTTGAAGGAGCAGTGGGCGTCCTGCAAAGCAACCCTGGACCCAGCGTCTGTGTTCCGGAGCTCGCTGTGCACTTCTCCTGCTGTCTGTCTCCAGGCTTACCGATGAGGGAGGAGGGCTGTGGGGCACAGGGACTGCAGGTTATTCTGCTGGCTCCGCTTCCCTATTTCACTCTGGTGTGAGTATCTGACTAAGATGAGAGAGGAATCAGAGGGAGGAAACCCCGTGGCCTGCTCCCTGGGCATTCACTTTTATGCTGTTGCTTTCTTTCTGCTCGCAAAGCAAACTAGCTCAGAGGCAAGCGTGACCTGCTGGGTGTCCAGGTCCAGTCTCAGACACACCTGGCCCTCTGCACCATCTGTGGGTCCCTCTGCACATCCATGTATCACACACACACCACAGCATCTGCATTCACAGAGTGTCACAGGTGGGATCTGCGTGTGGGATACTGAGAAAAGGCAGACACACCTGTGGCACTTCCAGGGCCTCTTGCCCTGCCAGACATCACTTACAAAACCCAGGTTCAGTGATAAAATAATCAAGAATTTCCAGATGGTGACAATGTGTGGCCCTTGAGCATGGGGTCTTGGTGGCTGCTCAGGTCTCAGACCTCCAGGGCCTCAGAGGGACGGAGGGATCCAGGCTCATTAAAATGTTGCCTTTGACACATGAATAAAGGGCGAATTAGGTGGGAGGTTATTTGGGGGAACTGAATAGGCCAAGATGCTACTCGGGGGATCAGTCCAACGTCATGGGGTCTTCTGAATCCCCTGGAGGAAAAGGCCCGAGAGGTATCTCTGAGGTTCCATGGACATGGATCAGGAACTCATTAGTTATGAGTGTCAGATGAGTGACCTGACTCCTTGGGCCTGTGACCCCATTGATACAAGAATGGAATGACCCCTCCTTTGCAGGGTGTGGGTGAGAACTCATAGAAAGGGCACGGTGGTTGATACTGGCTGGTGTGCGAGCATCCTGTGTGCTGTATCTTGTCAATGGTTGAATCCCAAGCACATCTATTGCATGAGTAGGTTAAGCCCATTTCATCCTTGGTGGCATCTGGGATGAATGTGTACTTGGGGTCCGCGACATCAGTGCTGCGTGTTGTTGGGGCCATGTCAAGACACCAAGATGTCCTTCACCATCAAGGTCACCCACTGAGCCAGCTGCCTCCCCAGGGAGGAGGGTTCAGGGTTTGTCTGTGCCTCTGAAGGGAGGGGAGAAGTTCAGAGTTAGGGTGTTAACTGATCACACTAAGAGCTTCCAGGAGCACTGGGGTAATTCAAGCCTCCCTAGCAGGTTAGGTCGTTGTCTTAGTTACTTTTTGCTTGTTGCTGAGACAAAATACCTAAAGCCCAAGTTGAGAAAGGAAAGGTTTATTTCTTATAGTTTTTGGAGGTTTCAGTCCATACTCAGTTGGCTCCAAGGCAGGCTGCCATGACGGGACCACAGTTCATGGCGGCTGGAAACAGCAAGGTGAAAACCAGCTAAAGAGCAAGACACACCTTCTTCCTGCCATTACATCACATCCTGGCTCCACCCCTATGTGGGTGTAGCACTGACATCATCAATCCAAGCACTAGAGAATGAACCAATCACAAACGCACAATGCAATCACATGAGGCCTGGGGGCCACAGACATAAACCATAATAGTCGTGTTTCTTCCTCATTTTGCACTTGAGTAAATTGAAGCATAGACTCTAATACAAAGTGTCAGAGTCCAAAATGTCAGGACAGAGTTGGCCAAATTTGATGCAGCCCACCTCCTGAACCTGTCACCACGTCACTGCTCCACCCCCAAGAAGCCCACGTGTCACAGATGGTATTGGAGAGCAGAGTGACACCGTGACCACCATTGCTCCATCGAATCCCTTCCTGGAGACTGGACAGCTTCCCAAAAGCCAGAATGAAGAGATGCCTTGTTCACTGATTCTGCCAAGGAGAGGCCAAGGAGAAATGTAAGAAATCAGTTTGACATGAAAATGCTGTCTCCTCAAAAAGTGGCCCATTTTTGAAGCCCCTGCAGCAGCCTGCTTGCAGAAACCTTGGTTTCAGTGAGTCTGGGTCTGCATTGGGGTCCAGGTTTAAACTATGCTGGATCCTGCAGGGAGCCTGGCTGCACCGCAGTGCATTCCCCGTGGCCGCCGTTAGAGGGTGCACACCGACCGAGATTAGCCTAGTTGTTCATTCTCCAGGAGGGGCCAGCAGAGGGCGCTCCGAATTGGGAGGGCGTGGCGGCCTACAGGGAGGTTTTCCCCATGTGCAGGAGGTAGAGCCTCACCTCTACAGATCCGGACCAAGTTCCCTGCACTGGGGAGGGGGTCTTTGCAAAAGCATCTCTCAAAATGACCTAGAGTCAAGCACGCGAGAGTTCCAGCTCTTCCCCTCGCTGTGTGGTAGCTCGGTGAACCTCAATCTCCTCCACCCCTAAAATAGGGGTGATGAGCACCCCTAATTGATGCAGGGACCGCAGGAGGCCGCACCTGCAGGTACCACCTGCGCACATGTGCCCAGGCTCCCACGCAGCACCCCGCGTGCAGGCTCCATCCGTGGAGAGAACTGTGCTCTTTTATTAAAGCAAATAATTGCACTGCACAGCTAATCAGCCTGAGCAGCTTTCTGTTACTTGCTGACAATTACAGCCGGCTGTGGATCCAATTATCCAGTATTTGAATTTGACTCTAACCTTGAGCTAGAGGCACAGTCTGTTCTCGGCTGCTCCAACAGCCAGCCTGGTGCCAGCAGACACCTTGTGTAACCCTGAGATTTCTCCCATCAGGCTCAAAGACACCTGGAGCTGGAGCCACAGGTCACAAAGGAAGTCTAATTTCTCCCTAGCCCTCCCTCATCACGGAATGTCACCACACTCTGATGAATATTTACCCAACAGAGCGAGACAATGTGCTGATTCCTGATCCAGCGGCAAACATAACCACCATTTAAATAGGGTTTGATGTTTAAAATCTTAATTTCATTATCTTCTAGCATCTTATAATTGTAACACTGAAGTGCCACTCAGAATATATTTGCGTGTGTAAAGAAGACTTCCTTATTGTTTTTTGGTGACCCAAATGGCTGTAGTTTGACTGCTGAACTCCAGATGAGATTTGCGTTGTTGGGAAAGTGTCATTGGTGTGGTGTGCTTCCACAGCACAGCCTACTCCCTGCAGGAGAGAGAATGGGTGCTGGGCCCACAGGAACCCCAGCTCCCTCACAGGAAGGTGCTGCATCTCAGGAAAACACTCCTCCCCCTGAGTCAGTCTGTAGACCAAGAGTTCCTGCAGAATTCCCCCACTTCCACACCTGCCACAGAGAACCCACTGCAGAATTCTAAGCCTCCATTATTTCTCTGGGGTGGTGACCTGCAGGGAGTTTTCCTCAGGAAGTGCTGGTGCACACATCAGCTAAGAGCAGTCATTTCAGGTGTGGCTGATCCTGCCTGCTGCAGATTTCCAGGTGACTCCTCCTCTGGCAGGAATGTGGCAGGACTGTCACTGTGCACCCTTTAGTCCCAGTGGGTCAGAGGACTGACCCTGGGTGAAGAGGGCACGTGCTGTGCATACAAGAAATCCATGGCAGGCAGACCTGTGTCAACCAAGTTCCTGAAGCACAGCACAAGCTACCATGCCTGCCATCCCTGTGTGCCTTGGAGCCCTGTGATGTCCCTGACTGTGTCCTGCAGCTGCCCTTTGGCCAGTCACTGTCCACTGCATGCCCTTGTGGGGCTGTGCCATCTCCCTCTCTCTGGAGCATTTCCTTCCCCTGGTAACCTGTATCTGCTCACCCCTTCGACTGACACCTGTGACTTGGAGGAGCAGAGGTTTAATTGGCTCCCTCTTTCAGTTCATGGCCAACTGGATCCACAGCAGAAACATCATGGCAGAAGGGCCTGGTGAGCAAAGCTGCTCGGCTCACAGTGGCCAGGAAGCAGAGCAGAGGGGCAGCACCAAAGAGGAAGGGGTGAGAGACCACACAAATCCCCAAGGCTGTGATCCCCCAGACTCACCCACAAGTGTGTTCCGCCAGACTCGAAGCCAATCAAGCAGACACTCCACCCTAAATGCCACAGAGTGGAGGAGTTTGGCTAGACCTGGAGGTCCCCCGTAGACTAGTAATTTAAACACTTTCCCTCGGGCCAAACTGCACCCAGGCTGGACAGCAGCTCCTTGGAAAACACCTGTGAGCCAGGAGGGCTGGGGCTGGCATCGTGGCGGGAGAGCCTGGCTGACCATGGGAACACATGGCGGAAACCACAGGACAAAGTCACAGATAAACTACGTGCTGATCAGCCATGCAGGTGGCTGGACGTACAGCCTGCTCCTCCCTGCGTACTTCAGCTACATAAAGTGTCACTGTATGTGCTGTTACCTGTGTGTGATTGGATTTTCTGTATCTTGCAAAGGTATGAAACCAAATTGATGAATTTCATAATCCTGCGACCACGGGTTCCAATGTTTGGTCTTTATACTTTATAGAGTAGCATCTCACACTGAAGGGAGGGAGAGGAACAGAGGACCAGGCATTACATTGAAAGTTCTAGTGGCGGGGGCTGGGGATTTAGCTCAGCAGCATAAGCGCCTGCCTTGCAAGCAGGCAGTCGTGAGTTCGATCCCTGGTACCGGTAAAAAGGGAAAAGGAAAAAGACAAAAAAAAAAAAAAAAAAAAAAAAAAAAAAAAAAAAAAGAAAGTTCTAGTGGGCAGTAAACCTGAGCCAGGAAGGTACAACGTGATGGATTTCTCATCTGCACAAAAAGTCACTTCCCATGTGGGATTGCCCATGAAATAAAACCGTCTGTTAGGTTTATCTGTCTCTCCCATAGGTGCTTTATAATTAAATAACCACCTTCTAAAGTCTCTGTCTTAGTTACTTTATGCTCGTTGCTGAGACAAAATACCTGAAGCCCAAGTTGGGAAAGGAAAGGTTTATTTCTTACAGTTTTTGGAGTTTTCAGTCCACACTCAGATGGCTCCAAGGCAGGCGGGCAAGGCTGGGCCGCAATTCATGGAGGTTGCAAATAGCAAACAGGAACCAGCAAAGGGCAAGACACACCTTCTTCCTGCCATTACATCACATCCTGGCTCCACCTCTTTGTGGGTGGAGCACTGACACCATCAATCCAAGCACTAGAAAATGAACCAATAACAAATGCACAATGCAAACTCATGAGGCCTGGGGGACAGACATAAACCATAACAGTCTCGCTATTTTAAAAGAAAGTAATTTAAGGAATTTCAGTTGGATGGTGAATTACACGGGCCAGTGGTCTTTGATAAACAAGCCAGCCCTAAACTGATCTACTCGAAAGACCATTTCTAAAGCAATTAGTGCTGAACTGGATTTCCACATGTGAGACCTCATTGGAGGTCCAGAGGACAGCAACTTTGCCCAGGAGGGCTGTCCCCACTTGTAGGAAATTGGCCCCAAAACAAGGTTCATGGCTTCAAAGGACCCTGAGACCTGGACTTTCTGAGGATGAGGGGGTCCAGAAGAGATGCATCGGGGAGACTGCAGGATCCCACCTTCCTTGGGGAGGTGTAGTTGCTTCTAGTGTGGCAGCAGGCGAGGGAGAGAATCACAACGACAGTGGCTCAGCCCAAAACTTGAGGTCTTCCATGTCCGTGAGGAAACCCAGGCCACAGAAATGTCGATCAGTCTCAGAACCCGGACACCGCTCCCATCTGGCACATGGGAAACAGTAGGGCAGACTTCGTGGCACAGAAGACAAAAGTGTTTTTGATCTGAAAGGTTTAAGCATTCTTTGCTTTTGAAAAGACTCATATTCAGAAACACAGACAAGACAATGAGCTGAAAGAAGCATTTCCCAAATGCTAGTGATATTCCGCTTCCTATTAAAGTTAAAAACAAGCAAAGCAAACATCATCCTCAAAAGCCCGTTCTCAGTTTCCACCAAGCCTCACTCACAAAGGTTTGCAGATGGGGGCGGTGTGGCCGCTGTGGAGAGAAACACGGAAATTCCTCAGAAAGTTAACAGTAAAAGCACCGTGTGACCCAGTTGTTCCACATCTGTGTATACACACACTGTACATAGCTCATACACATGTGTGTACATACATATACATGCAAATGACGTATATGTGTATACCACAAAATATATACATCAAGAACAGTAAAATATGTATAAATATTTTAATACTAGATTTATTGAGACATCATGATATTATGTGAGTTGCCTTTGGTCTCTACAATTATAAGAGCACCTCACAGTGAACCTCCAGACATTTATCACCATGGTGAACTGTCATTTGGGTCACCTTGGGCACTGAGACGGCTGCACGTGCATTTTCAGCTTCTTCTCTAGGGCCCGCAGTGCAGTGGGTTTCCTGTGATATGTGACATCCTCTAGGGTCCCCCATACATGGGTCTTAAATCCTAAAGGGACAAGCAGGAAAGATAATGACTACTGGACTAGGGTTCACCCTACCTTAAAATGACCTTATACCCACCCACCCCTATAAGGACCCTGTCTGAGTTACTTTTGTCATTGTCAAGACAAAATACCCGGCACCCATCCTTAAAGGAGGAAAGGTTTATTTGGCTCACAGTTTGTGGAGGTTTCAGTCCACAGTCTGCTGGTTTCAAGGCAGGGTGGTGAGGCCAGCAAGCAGGAGACAGAGGAGCAGCAGCAGCAGCCTGTATTCTTCCTGTCCTTTTGTGTCACATCCAGGCTGCAGTCCTGTTGCTCGGTGCCACCCACAGCCAGGACGTGGCTCTCTCAGTCCCAGCACCAGGCTCTTCATCCCACATTCACACACATTAGTCCATCAGCCACCTTCAAAACTCCACACATAAGGGTGCAGGATGGGGGGACATCCAGAGGACCCCAACAGGCTCTTTCCCTTCTTCCAGTCCTGCTGCCTTGTCTGTGGGGCGAGAGGACACAGTATTAAAGAAGAGAGACCGGGGAACCCAGGCTGCACTCTGGGCAGATGGCAGCGGTTATTAACCCGCCTGGTGGCTACTTTAGAACACCCACAGCTCCTGCTTAGACGGAAGTACTTTTTGCGCCAGGTTGAAATTGGTCTCAGCTCAGAGATCTTTCAAATTGAGATTTCTATGTGAGGTCCTGGAGCTTTGTGAGGATGCCGAACCTTATGAGAACTGCCGATGGTGGCCCTCCAGGGTCTGGCACGTGGAGACCAGGGCTGCTTCCACCCTCAGCCACCCAGTGAGCACTGTGCTGCCCTGTCATCGCCTCCTGTGACCACCATCTCAACACTGCACGCATAGGGTGGCATGAAACAACAGACATGTCTTCCTCCCTGCACTGGAGGGTACACAGCTGGAGCTGAGGGGACCAGGCTGAGCCTTCCCGAACCGGAAGGTGCTCCTTCGGGGTCCTCCCAGCTTCTGGTAGCTGCCAATCATCTGCAGTTTCCTAGCTTGCAGATATTTAACTTCAACCTGCAGCCTTTGTCACTGCATGATTCTCTCTCTCTCTCTCTCTCTCTCTCTCTCTCTCTCTCTCTCTCCCTCTCTCTCTCTCTCTCTGTGTGTCTGTCTGTCTGTCTCCACCTGGTCATCTCCTTATAAGGACACCAGTCACACCACATAGCCTCATCTTAACTGATGGCATCCACGCAGGACCTGTTTCCAGAAGTTTCTTTTCTGGGGTGTTAGGGGACAGAATGTCCACACATCTTTCAGGTAAGGATGCGATGCAATCCACAGATGTTTACCCTGTGGCCTTCTAAAGGGTGCATTCTTCCATCACCGAGCAGCACACCCCAAGGTCCCCTCAAAGTGCTGACCACTCCATGGTCAGACAGCTCACCCAAGCCACCTTTGAAGGAGATGTGGGCACAGTTCGCCCAGGGCAAGACTCCTCTCCATCCGTGACCTGAGAAATCCAGGACACGAGCCACCTGCTGAGACACGGGGTCAAGGCCTGTGCACCCCACCCCCTGGTGGTTCTGCCACCTCAGAAGCCTCGTCCTTCTCTGCACAGACCTGCTGAGGAGCAACAGGAGGAAATGGAAGAGGATGTGTCACCCGGGAGGCAGCACATGCCACTTCTGCTCTGGTTCAGGCACAGCTGCGGTGCCGATGTGTCACAAGAGGAAAGCAGCAGGGAGGAGGAGGGAGGAGACACACAGTGGTGGGCACTGGCAGCTTCTGCCACAGGATCGGGTGCCCAGCAGAACCACCCCCTGCACCGGACTGGAGCTCTCTGCCAGAGCCCGGCCCATGTTCTAAGACCTCAGATGATAGCAGAGCCACAAGAGGGGAGGGGTCTGGGTCTCTGAGCAGCCGCCTTCTGCCCGCCTGATCCCTAGCACCTGATGGGCTGGACTTACATGAGAAATGAGTCCAGTCCACTTTTTCTTTTGGCTCCAGCCACCAAGGCTTAGGGCTGCCTGTTGTTCAAGCTGACATTCGCTGAACAACACAGGGCAGCACTGGCAATACCGCGTCCATGCAGAGCTCAGCTGCAGGCTACAAAGAAAAGAAAAAAGAAAAAACTCCAAGCATCACTTAGGAGCTAATTCTATTATCTCCAGTTTCAAGTCATTAAGGGATTTAAAAGCTCCCGAGGGCTCATCCTAACCACGCCATCCTCTAATGCCTATAATATTGTTACTAACCGAGTGAGAGTTATCAGACACACTGGGGACAGAGATAAAACAAATCAAAATATTGAACACAGGTTTAGTAATGGACCTTTTTTACAAAAGCCTTGTAACCTTCAACCAAGATATGCATCGAACTGATTTATGACCTGCTTCACTAAGTGTCAAAATGTTTGCACACTTACACCCTTTCTTGTTAAAGAAAATCTTTTGTGGTCTTCTTTATGGGTCATTAATGTATATTAAGCCAACAAAGGGAAAATTGTTCTGACCTTTATTCTGATATGTGACTTAACATAAATAGGGATGAGTCTTGGATGTATATTTTCTTACAGCTGCAAACCAACCTGTCTCTCTCCTAGAGGCTGGTAGGAAGGTTAGTGAAATAGCTTCATAATCAATGCTTCCCTGGGAATGAAATTTTTAATTCAATTTTCCTCATTAAAGTCTGCTATTCATCTGTCCCCAGAGAAATTATTGAAAGGAATTTTTTCAGCTACCAAAATAAATATATTGAAAGACTGAAGAACTAGCTCTAATCGCCCATGTAATTAATATTAATGTTTATGAGAATGGAATGTGTCTAACCTAGACAGCTATTCTATTTCATCTCCTTTGTCTTCCTGCCCACTCATCCTCTTTGCTGAGGGAGGTGGCAGCTTAAGCTGCTCTACACGGCTGAAAATATGTTCGCTGTGGTTTAGGTCTAAAATGTCTCCAGAAATCTCATGCATTCAGAGGCGATGCTTCTGGAAGGCGGCAGGGACCCTGGAGCCCTTTGCTCCTCCTGATTGATGAGGTCACAGCTGAATGTGACACTCACAGGCGGGGCCTGATCAGAGGAGGTGGGTCCCCGCCATGCCCTTCCACCATGATGTTCCTGGCTCGGATACAGTCAGCCACGGACTGATCCCCAGAACCAAGAGCCGGACTGCACCTCTCCTTTTATAAACTGTGAGTGTCAGGTGTTGTGCCCCAGGGATGGGAAAGCTAAGGAACGTGATACACATGTAAACCGCATCCTACGATTTCTTGACATTAGTACAATACTAACAATACTGTTCAGGATGGAGAAAGCCTACCTCCCTGAGGGACTAGCAAATTCTCAGGGAAGGTAAAGGGCTTGGCTAGGAGCCCATAAAACAAACAACCCTGGGGTAACTTCCTTCCTCTGGACACCCTGGAACCCTTATGGAAACTCTGCCATCCTGTAGGACTCAGCTCCCCTCACCCTGTGGTCCTGCCACTCTTTATGCCTCAGAGACTAAGCCTTGATTCTCTTCCTCTGGCCAGGAGATTAAGGAACAGAGGGTGTAAAAAAGGGCCAGTGACAGACTGAAAACACGCACCTTGCACCAGTGATGGAGACTCAGTCTATGGAAGCTGAGGGCGCCAGTGAACCAGACTTGGAGAACACAGTGGCCAAGCTTCATGACCCAGCAGCCAGTGTTCTCCAGCGCATCCTTACCCATGCCTGGGAGGAGACGCCGTGAGGGCAGCTCTCGCCGCTGTGTCTAGCTGGTGATTTATCGGACACCAGCTGTTTCCCTCCTGGTGTGTAAATTAGATCTGAACACACTCATCAGACATACACTGTGATTACTGCTCCTCTCACGAGTTTGGAGAACTCAAGTGTGAGTCAATATCTGTAAAGCCTGAAGCCAAAATCAGATCAGATAACTCCTGCAAAAGAAAAGTGGAAACAAAATTATTTGGTATTATTTTTTGGAGATGCATGGATAAGAAATCATGTTATGTGAAATCACAGTTCCCTCTGAATGTGCAATGGAGCTTTCTGAACCCGCAAACCTTGAAACCACTCCCGTGGGAACAGCTAAAAGCAGCCTTGTCTATGGAGGCAAAAAGAATTAACTTCAGAAGTGGCAGAGACCATGGAGGTGACAGAGCCGTCCTCCCTTGGCTCTCACAGGAGGAGAAGGCAGTCAAAATGGTCACAAATGTCCAGAGCCATTGGCAGAAATGGGTTTCTAAAAAGTTTTCATTCATCAGCTTTGATCTGAAATCTTTATTATGGCAAATGGTGGGTGTTAGATAAAGACACCTCGCGTCCCTCCATGAAGCACCAGTGATGCTTTCAGCCCATTTAGTTGGTTAAGTGTTCATGGATTAAAAGCCTTTTAATAATATCTGATGAGAAGCCTTTCTCTTCCAGAGCAGTGTGGTAGCAAAAAAAAAAAAAAAAAAAAAAACAACAACAACAAAAAACCAAACCCCCCCCCAAAAAAACAAAAACAAAAACAAACAAACAAACAAACAAAAAACAGAAAGAAAAAAGAAAAAAAATAAAAGAGAAATCATGGTGCAAACCATTATCTGAAGTCTGATCTGGAAAAATAAGGGCCTTGGCTTTATAATGTTAGGGGTAGGCAGGTGGGCTCGGCCCCAAACCACTCAGAGTACAGTTTCATTTGGGAAGAAACAAGGGCTCAGATGTTTACCTGGAGTTCAAGATCAACGGAACACGCTTCTGCCCCACTCACCAAGGGGCAGTTTTAACTCTTCAGACACCAAGCAGCAGCGATCAGGTTGCCAGGAGCCATTGGCAGACGGCTTGGAGGGGTCAGAGAGGAGGTGGGGAGCTCCCGGTTGGGCAGACACGAGATGCGATCAGAAAATGCAGCATGTATTTAAATTGTTAAAATGGATACAGTAAAAGGCAAACTCTCTCAAACCCTCCCGAGTCGCCCCTCCCACCCTGCTCTGGACAAACTCACCCCCATTCCTGCCACTCCGAGGTGGGTGTGGAAGCTCTCGCTCAGGTCTTCCGCTGCCTTGTGGGCACCGCTGCCTCCACAGCTCACTTCTGCAGTTATCCTTTCTTTGGGGAAGAGCCGGACCCGGAGAATAAGGTGGATGATGACCCACATCGTGTTTCTCGGTGTCCACCTCTCTTCCAGGTGGCACCTAGTAGGGGCATTCACCGTGTGTGATCTCATCTCGCAGATACCTGTGAAAGAGTATTTCCAGAGCTGCTCTGGCAGAGATGAGAGCAGCACATGAGTGAGTTCACAGTGAGGAGGAGAGGAGACTTGAAGGGAACTCATGGCAATGGGTCTTCCACTGGAATAATGATTTTTTGTACCAGGGATCGAGCTCAGGACCTTGCACTTGCCAGGCAGGTGCTCATGCCGCTGAGCTGTATCCCTGGCCTGTAATAAGTATTTTAAATATAAACACCATATTTCTCATTATCTCTCATAGTTAAGAGGCCACAGTGGGGACCTAAAGGTGTTCTGCTTCCAGATGCAAAAGAGCCACCGCCTCCACCAACACCTCACAACTCCCCCTCATGGGGCTCCCAGGACAGCCACGACCCCACAAGGGGTGAGTGACTGTCCTCGGGGGTCTCCGTGTGAGCCGCCCGCCCCTCCTGAGCTCAGGCGCTCAGAGTGCCTGAGTCTCTGCTGAGGGCCTAATGGGGACCCAGCTCTCCTCTGATGGAAGTAGCATCGCCCCATTCACTGACATGACTCCTCTCAGATGCATGTGAAATCTCCCTCTCCTCCCTCCCCACATTTCCTGGCCTCCCTCCTTCCTCTCCTTTCCCCTCTCCTCCTCCTTCAGCATTGACTTCTCCTCTATGTCTGTTTGCAGGTAACCACACTCTGACTTCGAAGTCTTCTAAACCTTTTCCTGAAAGGTCGCCTAAGGGTGTGCCCTTTCCTGGGGTCGGGAAACCAGATCCTGTACCCTTTCTCATCACCGTTTCCTCTCCAAATCAGAAGCCACCCAGATCCATCTAGAATAATAAGTAAAACTCAAAGCTAGATACTGAACACAGACCAAGACTCGCTGGCACCAACACACATCCAAGTACACACATGCACACAGGTGCACACACCACAGGCCTGAACCTGAGAAGAGCATTTCCAGCCCAGTGCCTGAGCTCCTTTCAATATTTACCTAAAAACAGTGCAAGGCGTTCGGGATGCAATGTAAGAAGCTTTAAGCTGACTGACTTCCTGGAAGCTTTCTCCTTAAGACTGTTTCTGTGCATGCTCTGTAGAAGTCCTGAGGTTTCCCCCTTCTGGAACTAAATGTCCCCTGCTTTCACAGTGGTGCTCCTGACGCACATGGGAGATGAGCCTGAGGACGGGAAAATACACCTGTTCATTCTCCACTTTCTTTCCCGGGTCAGGATTGTGGACCCAGGACTAAACCGTGACGCCGCAGTGGAAGCCTGACTTTCAGTCTGGCACGAAATAAAAGAATATCACTTAGCTAATCTGAACTCACAGAGGTAGCAACCCTCGAGTCACATTTCTCCCAATTTCACCGACCTTTGACTCTGGGACTTGGGTCTCAGGAGCCCCTGCCCATGAGTCAGGATGCCTGAAGCTGGGACTGCTCTTGTCCTGGCCATGGTGACACTGCTTTCTGCTTCAAGAACAGAGGCGGCTCTCTGTGTGAGGGATACATTCCTGCAACCAGCAAAAGCAGCCCAGTTCTCCAGAGTGACACTTGCCTAGTGAAGCCCCATGGGAGTACACGGGTATGACAGGAAGCCGTCACGCCTGTCACATGGAGGTCACCACTGCACAGGCTAGTGAGACTGAGGGAGGGGCAGCGCTGCGAGAGCACTCCTGGCCTTCCCCAATTTCCGAGGTGCTGGCTGCTGAAACCCAAGTGCGCCTTCACTCTCCTTTGCATGAGATGAGCATCTCTTCCTGCAGGTGTTCATCTTAGTTCAGCTGACTCAGGGCAATTTCTGTAGGACTTCCGTGGATGGGCAGGGGTACTAAAAGGAGGTCAAAGTAGACAGTGAAACCAGTGCCAGCTGACAGTGGTCCTGCCCTGAGCTGTGGATCCCAGAGGCTGACATCTTAAAGGATTGGTCCTGTGGAAGGCAGAGAAGCCAGGAGTCCAGAGAGGACCAAGAAGACTTCCAAGGCCAACACTGGGAATAATCAGGACCCTGCCAGCCTCACTGTTAGCAGGAGGAGCTCAGCCTTCTGCAACCCCAGACCTAATGCTCCCCACAGGATCCACCACTGAGCCCTTGATGAAAACTGCCTTCCATGGAGAGAGAAGGCCCCAAGTCCTCCTTAACTGTGCAAAAGCAGGCTGTGTCAGGAGCGCCAACTCCACGGTCCAGGCTGCATCCTCTTCTTCCTTGCCCACGGGGGCTGCCTCCCACCAGCTCTCCCACTGCCCCTCCCAGGGCTACGGCAAGTTCCCAGAGCATGGCTCTCCTGCTGCCTTTCCCAAGAGCTGACAGGGGAAGGGGCTGCCCATCCTGGGGACAGGGTTAGAATTTACACGTGGAGATCTCGGAGGGTGATGTCTGAGTGTCAGGGCTGTCGTGAGTGATGACCAGAGCCAGGGTCCACAGCAACTCACGGTGACCCCAGGGCCCTGCCTTTGGCAGGTGGCAGTGAACCAAGGTCAGCCTGCTAAGTCCAGCCTGCATCCCCTGTGAAGACTTGGTCTCATCTGGTGACGTCCTAAGAGATATAAAAGTTCGTCCGGGAAAGCTGGAAGCCTCACTGCAGTCGCCGAGCTGCAGGTTTTTAGGCCCCTCTGCGCCTCCATTTGTGGCCGATTCTAAGATGAAAGTGCATCCGTGTCCTTGGGCTCGGTAGCTACCTGCGACGGAAGCCCACAGTCTCACCATCTAGAGGTCAGCAGCCCAGAATCGAGGCACTGGCAGGGTCCCCGCAGCCCCACTTCAGGTGCTACAACCCTTGATGTCCCTGAGCTGCAGTCTGTCCCTGCCATCTCTGCATCTGTCCTCACCTGGCCTTCTCTGGGTTCCTCTGGGGACACTGAGCACTGGATTCCAGATTCACCCTAAGCCAGCGTGAGCGCATGCGCACAGGCATGAACACAGCTCAGCCCACAGTGTCCCCTGCAGGAATCCAGGTACAGCGTGGGGGTCCTCATTCCTGCTCCTCAGGGAACTGCACACAGAGACCACGTCATCTAATTTCGGGGGGGGGGAGGGGGAGGTGTGGAGAAAAAGCAAACAGAATCCTCCCAGCCAGGATCTGCCCAGTGTGGGTCCAGTCCTGAGTGTTCAGCTCAGCCTGCCCCGCCCCAGCCGCCCACCTCCTCTCAGAGAACTCAGGTTTCCAAGTCTACAGCTTTGGGGCCTTCTTCAATGCTGGGGATCAGACCGGGGGAGAAGGGCAGACTCCATCCTCCCTGCTGTCCCCTGGCATTGAACCCCCGCCTTCTCCCACAGGACCTCGAGGTGCACTGAATCTCACATTTCTGGACGTGCCCACGTCCCCTCCTGTGCAGGTACAAATGCCCCGGCCAGGGAGTTTGATGCTTTGTCTAGTGTGTATGTGAAGCCCTGACTTTATGTCTGCAAATCTAGACTGAGCGTCTGCAGAGGTGACGCCCTCCAGGCCAGCAGCCTCCTGCCAGGCGACTGCGTGGTTCCAAGTGCCCTCGGCCACCGCACTTCCGTCTGGCTGCAGGGGTGTCCAGGCAGCGGGGGAGGAACTGTCCGAAGGGTGTGTCTGTGCTTTGTTCCACACTTACAGCAGTTTCTTTCTGTCTTATGAAAATTCTGGATCAAGCCAGGAGAATGCTTGCAGGGGGCCTAATGCTGAAATCCAGATTTCCTCATTTGATGTTGTGCTGGAATCAAATCTCACAGCTCATATTTGCCTCTGTCACATCTCAGTTGTTAATCTCGGTGTAACAGGCTTTCTTTTTCAGTGCTGGGTTGAGCCATGGACTTGACCATTCTAGGCAAATACCCTCTCTCCTGAGCTACACCCCCAGCACCCACATTTCTAGTCCATTCTCTTTGTTACAGGGAGGAACAAAGGAAGGAAGGGAGGGGGGAGGGGAGGAAGAGGAAGAAACGGAAGCAACCTAAATACTGACCAAGAGGAAACTGCTAGAAAAACACCCCTGAGACAGCGCCCTGCAGAGTATTGCCAGCAGTTCTGAGCAAACGTTCGTGGGCCCACATCACTGCGACCCGGTTCTCTCATCACCTGCCCCTCTCTCCAGTCCCCACTCTGCCCCTCCATAGAGACCCCTGCATTTATCCTGAGCCACTTGGATGGTCCAGAGCCACCTCCTCGTCTCAATCCTTAGGCTCAAAAATTCCGGGACCACTTCCAGAGCAATATTCTGCCCACCCCAGGCGCTGCCCAGCCCCGTGGCTGCAGCAGCCATGAAGAACCTGGCAGAGAGGCTCGCAGTGCCTGCGGGACAGTCAGGGAGACCCCGGCCACTGCTCCCTCTTTCCACTTAACCTGCTCCAGCACGGTGACACCCTTCTTGCTGCTCATTAAAAGCCTGCGTGGGAAGACCCAAAGTGACATCACTGCTCGTGTGCCCCGAGAACAGGCTGCCCACGCCCTCTGGGGCAGCTCTGGCCACACAGGCATTGGAAGATGCTCAGATCGTGTTGGTGTCCATAGTGTCAAGTGGGCCCCACAAGTCCAGTGTGTGTGCTTCTTTGAACAACACAGAATTTCAGACTGCTAAAAATGATTTTCTCCAGTAACTGTCTTCTGATAGCTTGACCTGAAAATGACTTCCACAGAGGTGAGCCAAGGCAGCGGCTCCTGCTGGGTGTCCCTCAAAGCTGGGCACACAGACCTGAGCCATCTTCGAGCTTGGTGACCAGCGGGGGAGCCGCGGGGACTATGAACACTCACTCATACCTGGCCGGGAATGCAGGGCCTGTAAATGGAATGTGTTTGTATAGACTTCTGCCATTTCCATGAAATGGCAAAGCTTCCACGCCTGTGATTTCCCAGACCGGGTCTTCACCAGGTGACCCTCTCAGTAACTGGTGCCACCATTTACGGATTAGGAATCGTCTTCCTTTTCCTGTTTTTCACAGCCAAGCCAACTACAAGTCATGGTCCCAGCATACAATGCAGTCCATCTCCTCTGCCCTAGCCAGGCAGTGGCCCCTCCAGGCCATCCCCTCTGCTCCCAGCCCCGCCTCACTGCACCCCCCTGCAGCAGCTGGTGGAGCCTGCACCCCCCTCCCCCCGCCCGCCCATTCACACACTCTGCTCCAGAGCTGGCCCTGTGTCCTTCAGCTCCCTCCTCCTACACCGCACCCTTAATCCCTTGCTCTTCCCCAAACCCAGCAGGCCAGGCCCTGACAGCCCCACAGCCCAGCAGGTGTCCTTTGTGCTGGCCTGTGTGTTTGTTAGGTAAATGCCCAGAGAGGAGAGACTTCTAGCCTTAAACCTGGACAGGCTCTGTCACAACCACTCATCTCCGGTCTTGTCACATGGACACAGTCACGGGTGATAAGGATGCTGATGACAGGTGCGGTGTGGCCACACAGCTTTACTGGGGACTGGAATTTGGCACCCAGTCATGGTTCAGGACATGACGCTATTATTTCCCTCGTAACAATGGAAGAACACCTTGGCTCACAGGTTGTGATTTTCCCTTCCGGTCAGTGACCTGCCAAGGCTGCCCATGGACCTGCTCAGGGACCAGGGCCCTGCCGAGGGTATCAGCATGGCCTCCTTGAGACAGGAGCCCTCTCAGCATCGCCACCTTGCGTCACCTCCTGCATTGCAATACTGAGCGCCCACCACCTGGAGATGCTGATTATCTGTCTCAGGGCTGAGCACCTAACCTTCCTGTGCCTTTTTTCCATCAGCCATGCTCTGAAGACAAAGATGAGCAGAGTCCCTGCCTCTTAGAATAGCGGGAGAACTTGAAAAGTGGATTCATTTGAAAAGCCCTAGGGAAAGGGCCATGGCATGCAGGAACCCTGTGGCCTCTTCCTGTTAGTGACCCACGCCTTCCTCCTCCTCTGCCCTGTGGTCCTCGGGGGACAGAGCCATGTCTGGTTTAGTCACCACTGTGTGATCAGCACTGGCAGGTGCACCCTGAGGAAGATGCTGGATTCCTGCTGGTCAGGTGAGTCCTGGACTCCCTGCGTGAGCTCGGCATTTGCCGAGATGCAAATACATTTGTCAGAAATGGTGACCAAGGCTGTGGGCTCCTTCCCGGGACACAGCTTTCTTAAAACTGAACTTCTCATTGACTTTGTGAATTTTCCGAGGGTCCAGCAACCTCGGTGTCTGGTTTGCTTTACTTCTCTCCTTATTTGGCCTCTAACTTGCAAAACAAATGTCGCCTATTGGGCTAACGAACATTTACAAAAGAGGAGTGAACAGATGCGGCCTGTTAGCTGGAGACAGCTCGGATCCTTCACACAGCTGTAATTTCATTTTCCTGCTTCACGCTCACAGACACATCCCGAGGGATAGACTTCGGGCAGAGAAGAGCACTGACAGTTTCCCCTGGAGAAGCCTGGTGGAGTTTAGTGGGGGACACGGGCTGCCCCCAGCGGCTTCCTCTGATGGTGGGAGGAGGCCGGCTTCATGGGGACGAGGTGGGTCGTGGGAGCAGTTCCCTGCTCACCTACTGTTCCTTAATGCACTCGCCCCAGTGTCGCTTCCTGATGCTGAAGGCACAGAGAATGTGCCTTTAAGCTCATGGCCTGTTCCTGTGGGTTCCTTCTCCCCCTCTCCAGCCAAGTCTGTGTTTACTGGAGCAACCGGCCTGCAGGGCCGAGTCTCTCAGGGGACCTCGATGGCAGATACAGTTATGTCCCTTGACTGTGCTGGTCCCACAAAGCTGAACGCAGCTCTGAGGCAGGTCGCACCCACATGCACACAGTCAGCCACGTGCACAAGTGCATGCACACACAAGGGTACACACACAGGTGTACAAGGGCCTTTCCAGACCTGTGGACGGCTGGGGACATCCGAATGAACTCTGCAAGCTGCGAGCGAGGACACTGCCTTCCTGCTTTCCATGAGATTCTAACTCAAGGGGAACCAGAGTCAAGGGGCCACAGGCACCCTGTGTGTGATTTTGTGACTCTCAAGGTATCTGCACGTATCTCAAATCGCATATTCTGAGTGACCAGTCGGGGTGTAGAGTGACCAATCAGGGCGCAGCCGGCAGAGGGGTCCTGGGGAGGGGCCCGCTGTGGCTCTAAGCTGCGCTGGAGCCTGCAGAAATCTCCTCCCCCAAGAGCCAGCCACACGCAGCACTTCCACTGCCATCCATCAAAATTCACAAACAAGTCTGGGACCTGCGCAGGGAACCCGAGAGCCCAGCATCGGGGCCCTGCTGCTGTCCGCACTCCGAGGTCAGCCGCGCTATCCGAAGCTTTGTATCCCGAGAGCGAAGGTCCAGGCCCTCGCTTCACTCCAGACCCGTGAGTTTCCGGGGTGAGGGTTAAATCTCACTGCATATCCAGGACACGGAATAAAGGGCGTCTCCTGGTGCTGCCCCGGGACCTCAGCACAGAGCAGAGCCTGCAGGCCCAGAGGACAGAGCCAGCTTCCATCACTCAGCTTCCAGCTTCCAGCACCCTGGCATGTGCCCTGTGCACCCGGCCTGCATGACTTTTACTCCGGATTTGTTCCTCACTGTTGTTTTTCTCCCCAATTCTGTGCGTCATAAATCTTTTAAGATGAGAAACGTATTGCAAAGTCCCAGTGTGGGGTGAGAACCTTGCTCATTGTCATTCAAATACAAACCTCCACGGCAAGCAGGTGACTGAACAGGAGCACCTGAGCCCAGTGTGTGTGTCCACAAAACAACACTCCGGAAATACCCGAGGCAGGCTCTTCACAAAGGGCTGAAAGATGCTCATGCCCCAGGGATCTGGGTGCACCCAGGTCTGCTGCAGCACATTTGTAAGAACTGCATCTTGGAGCAACAACCACGGAATGGACAAAAAAAATTGGTTTGTTCATACAGTGGAGTATTACTCAGCTATAAAGAAGGAAAAAGTTGAGGCTTTTGTAGGTAAATGGATGCAACTTGAGACCGTACTCCTGAGTGGAACAAAACTTGCATATGTAAACATCATATTGTTCCCCAGTGCAAAAAAATGAAAGATTAATAAGGTCCAAAATGTACAATAGATATTGTGAAAGTGAAAGTGAACCAAAATGTTCAAAAGGAAAGAACAGCTGGGATGGAGGAAAAGTGGAAAGAACGAAGGGAAAGGTCACATATGCACAGGTCACATAGATGTGTGTGTGTGTGTGTGTGTGTGTGTGTGTGTGTGTGTGTACAAGACAGGAGACGGCAGCTCAGCTCTGTTAGGCCATCAAAGAGCAGTTTGTGCTTTCACTGTGTGACTGCCTGATCATTTTTTTCATGCTTAAATTACCATCAAAGCCCACCTCCAGCACCAAGGTCAGACCAAGACTCCAGGCTGGAGACCACCCTCCTGTGTGGCCTTGGGGAGACGGATCACATTCAGATTTCGGGGTTCCATGCTAATTCACAGTAGGCCGTGACACCCAGGAAAGTCTGCCAGGAGGCCACACTTTCCTTCTGGTCACTGCTGACCCATGACTGCCTGCTCCAGAGCCTTCTTGGCTACCTTGGGACGACTGGAGTCCAACCTCCTGGGAAGGGGCAGGGGCATAGCTGACGGACAGGGATAGAGAAGACCGAGGGGTCCACTTTCTTCCCTCCAGGGTCTCACAGACGCCAAGACCCCATTCAGCAGAATCGGCACTTTGCATTTAAAGGGTACAAAGGAAAAGCCTGCACATCTCCTAACCCAGAAGAAGAAAACAACACCTTTAGGCAGGGAGGGGCCACTGGTACCCCCCACCAATAGCAAGGCGCTGATCAGCTGATCATTAAACCACTGGCAGATAAATACAAGAAGCAGAAGTAGAGGGGAAAGTCTTTTATGATCATCTTCTGCTCTCTTGGGTCCTAACGTAGGTTTTAATTCTTTCATCCATTCCAACCACCTCCCAGATGGTTACCCCCTAAAAGTTCACCCCAGTCCCCAGGGTCTGGGGACTGGGAGTAAGGAGGCTCTGGAGAAGCCCAGATGTCAAGGACAGGACAGGCACGGGCTGGCTGGGATTGGGTGAGGGAAAGCTAGAGGTGGAGGATAGCTGTGGCCTAAACAGGAGTGAAAGGGTAAAGGGTAAATACAAGGGACATATTCAGTCATTAGCAACAGAGAGCTCCTCAATAATGTCTTAAAAGGGTGTTATTTATGATGCACTGAAGTTCATGCAGAATTGTTTAATAATGCAGCAACGTTATCAGAGCTCCTAATTTGTCTATCCCTCTGCTCCTCCTCACTCAGCAGATGGCTTTTCTCTCCAGACTTACACCTCATGGTCACAAGATAGGTGCCACACATGGAGACATCACATCCTCATAGTACAGTCCTTAAAAGTTGGATGACAGGGGAAAGGATAAGGGTCAGCTTCCTGCTACTTTGCTTCTATTTTTCTCAGAAGATGCTGAGTTTGCTTTGTACATCTCACTTGGTCAGCAACATGTTCAAACACCAATTACAGGAAGAGAGGACTAGAAGCATAATAATTGATTCAAATCAATCATGATCAACACTCCCACCTAAGGGTGAGAAAAATGCTGCCACCAAGTCCTGAGCAAAACTAGAGGTGGCTATTGGACCAAAATCCAATGTCAGACACAAAAGTCACATACACAGGGTGGCAGAGACAGAATTCCAGGGGCAGAGTCAGAGTGTTTCCAATGCTAACTATGAGAACTAAGTTAGCAGCAACCAGAACAGCACACACCTGAGGATGTTCTAATACTTCCTGGTGAGGTTTTCTACCAGCACCTTTAACTCCTGTGCCACCACCTAAGCCACTCAGTCTCCCTCTCTAAGGAAGGGGAAGCGGACCTGGGGTCGTCCCTGGAGTAAGATTCCATTGAGTCTGTTTGCATAATTCTCTCCACTTACAGCAGGTGACAGTGGATTTCCATGGCCCCTGCACCCACGGTTTCCAGGTCAGACATGTACATTTAAGCAAGATACTTTAAAAGAAAAGAACTGAACAACTAACAATGTAAATGATTCAGCAAATACACTGAGAAAAATCGCAAGGCTATTGCACGAAAGACTGAGAATTCAGAGACTCTGAGCCCTGAAAGAGAAGCTCTGGGGCCATTTGAAACCATCAAGACAGCTAAGTGCCTACTGGGGAAAACTGAGCAATGTGTCTTCGTTAACTTAAGGTGCAATCAACAGAAACTCCAGCTCACGTCAGCTTATTTCAAAGAAAGACGCCGCGCTGATTCTGTAAGAAAACCCAGCTCATGTCCCTCTGAGGCCACCCTGCCACTGCAAATACGTCCCCACACGGCACCACATTGGTGCAGATTTATACAGATGGGGGCCGGCGGATCATCTGCAGATGCCATACTGGCGTTTCCCACCCTGGCGCTGTCACAGCTGCTATTGTTTCTGAAAACGAGGTGAAGTGTGCAGTCCTGATTCAAACCGCATCAATTTCCTGTCCTGGAATTTGAAAGTATAATGGCAGAGAAGGCCCTGAGCTAATACATCCGTGTTGGTGGCGTGTGATTCATCTTCAGATGTTTGTTAAAGCACAGCAATAAGTCGAGCTAAGGGAAAATGTTAACTCGTCAGAAGTTGAAACAGGATGAGATAAGACGACTTCTAAAAGTCATTCAGGGCTGGGGGTGATTCAAACAAAACTGGCTTTTCTGGGCAGACTTATATCTTGTGTCACAAGATAGCTGCTGTATATCAGGTATCACACCCTCATAGCACAGCCCTTATGGATGAGAGGAAACAAGGATCGGGAGAGGAGCAGGGCGGTGGTGGAGGCTCCAGACCCTGTCTGCACAGAATCCCAAAGGCTGTGCCCACCCTCCCCCACTCTCTGTCTCCACACAGAAGCCCATCTGTCCTTCAAAGATGGTGGAAACTTTCTTGGTCTTTGGAGGCTGCTGTGGTCTGAATATTTGTTTTCCTCCCAAAACTAAAGTGTTAAAATCCTAACCCCTAAAATGATGGTATTAGGAGGTAGCCTTGCAGGGGAGGTCTAGATCTAAAGGGGGGAACCCCTAGGCTTGGGGTTGGTGCCCTATAAGAAAGAGCCCAGGGAGCTTGCCCAGCCCCTCCCACAGGTGAGGACACAGCGGAAGGCGACCTTGAAGGCCAGCAGATGGCCTCACCTGACAGCAAATCCACAGGGGCTTTGTCCCTTGGATTTTCAGATGCCAGACTGGGAATGGTCATTATTGTGGCCAGCAACCGCCCAGCCTAGGGGTTGTCAGAGCAGCCTGAAGAGGTACAAGCCAGAGTCCTTGGTGTGGCACCATCCACATGAGGGTGAAACCGGAAAAGGGCATTGATGGTGTTTATCAGACTGACCTGGACAGTTTTCCTTGGCTCACCAAATATTTTCTTCACGAGTGGTCATCTTGCTGGTTCTCAACTGTAATGACTTTCAGGTTGGAGATTCTGAACCACCGGGGTTGGTGGAGCTCTACATTAACAGAAAATCACAGAAAAAATTATTTTCCAAGTTATCCTTTAAGAGACTCAGTGAGATCACCAGCTGCCATCGAGAACCAAGCCCCAGCTCTGCTCAGGGCTCAGTGCTTTGCCACCATAACTCTGGGTCACCACAGCTGTGAGGTGGACACAATGCAGGTCCCCTCTTCAGGACCGAGTCATCCTGCCTAGGGGACACCCAGGCTTCTTGGCCAGAACTTAGACTCAGGAGATGAGAGACTCAGGAGGTGTGATAGGGATCCTGATTGGGCAGCTCACGCTGGACCACTGACCAATCAATGCCCAGGGTTCTGCCCTGATGGCTGTGGCTCCCTCTTGGGAGTAACAAACCATGATAGTCTGGATCAAGAATGTTCCCAAAGTCCAGTGTGTTGTAGGCTTGGGATTGGGGTTTATGTGTAGTTTCCCCAAGAATCCCACTGCCTCCAGAGGAAAACTGGATCAAGGGTGCTTAGTGATGACTTCCTGGTAGAGGTGACATTCAGTAGGAAGAGGTGAATCACCAGGGGCGTGGCCTCCAAGGATCCACCTCTCCTCCCAGCTCCTCCCCTCACTCTTGCTGCTTCCTGCCCATGTGGTGAGGTCATGGTCTCCCTCCATGATCCTCTGCCTTGCTTCCCGCCTTAGAGCCTGCTGCCTATGGACTGAACTGTGAGCCAAAATAAACCTCTCTTCCTTTAAACTGCAGCAGGTGGGCAGTACGGCCCAGTGACAAGAAAAGTGGCTAAGATACTTGGTCCCCAGACGATGATGCTATTGGGAGGTGGTGGAACCCTTGGTGGGGGACCTACCTGAGACAAAGTAGGTCATTGAGGGTGTGGCCTGAAGGGGGACAGTAGGACAAATATCCCTTGCTCTCTTCTCTCCTTTCTGGTTACCAAGAGGTGAGCATTTTTCCTCTCCATGTGTCTCCCACCATGAGGTGGCCCAAAGACAAAAGAGTCAAGTTACCAGGGACTGAAACCTCTGAAATCATGAACCCAGACAAATTTTTCCTCCTTCTAAATTGATTGTCCAGCGTATTTTGTCATAGCAACAGAAAGGTTACTGACATCCAAAGTTCTTCTAAATTCCTTTTGTGTCTGGAGTGTCACCAGCCCTGACATCCTGCCTATTAACTGGGAGAAGTTCATCTTCAAGGACTACAAAACCTCAGGATCCAGTCTTTCTATGTAACTTAGGAAATAGCTAAGTTGTCACTACATCTCGGTATCCTTGTCTGTGTAGTGGGGATCCTGGCAGACATAACTGATTGTTGTGCCAATAACTATTGTTTATTCTTCCAGAACAGCAAAACCTTAGTTTTTCATAAGGTGAAAGTTTGGAGGAAGTATGTAGATGCACCACAGTCCCCCAGCAGCTATGGCTGGGCACATTCTGCAGTCCCAGGCATTGACAAGCAGACTGAGGTCTCTGGGTGTGTCCTAAGTGAGATCACAGAAATGCAGGAATCATTTGACATTTGTTTTTTTTATTTTTGGCCCCTTCCTCATCCCTTCTTTCTGATAAAATAGAGCTAGACTATTGTCATGGGCTAATGATGACACAACAGATAGGTAAATCTACTGCAGGGGTGCACCATCTTGAAGTGATAACTTATTGATGTCATGTTATACAGGGAAACAAACTCATGCCTGACTAAGACCCATAACACTCCCAAGTGTGCCTTTGGATGTGAATGGGTGAGGATGCAATGCTAAGAGCTCTGGCAGTCATTTTATGATAACGAGGGGACAAGGACAAGAACCAATCAGCATGAGAAGGAGGATGCAGCAATAAGACAGAAACCACATGGGTCTCTGATACCTGGAAGGACTCCTGAGCCAACCCACAAGCTGTATGTTGCTTGTTGTAGGCAATAGTAGCTCCGCTTGTTTAAAGTCTTACAGCTGAATACTCTGTCACTGGACCTAAATATAAGGTAGTATTAGGGATCCAAAGAACATTGGGTCCTGGTCATGAAGCTGTGAAACCCGTGATAACTGCACGGACATGTTTTGAACTGAGTGTCTGCTTCCCCAAATCCCTAAACCTATAAAATACAGAGCACGGTGTATGTCACTGAAGTGTGAAATTGATCTCAGCGCAGCAGCCATGTCGTCTTGCGCCACTCTCAAGGCTATTTCCTGCCTGCCTGCCTGCCTGTGTCTCTGCAGACATTGGTGTGCTCGGGATAGAGGCCTGCAGGATAGCCAACACCACGGACACATCTGCTCACAGTCCAGAGCTCGGGCCTGGACCCGGGCGATGCACCCTTTTAGTGAAGAAAGCCTCGCAGCTGGGTCGGCGACCGTGGGTGTGGAGAACTTAATTCGAGGCTGTGGGATCAGGTGAGCTGCTTTCAGTCCTGTCAGGAGCCATCCTTCTCTGCTGCTGCCTGCAGAAGTTCATCAGGAAAATCCACACGCAAAGCTTCCTCTGCTGAGCCTGCCTGGTGAACACACACAGGGCCAAATCCCACACCCATAAGTGAATATAAACAATCGTTTTCCAGTTCAGAGATACCCATCCTTTCTTAGAACCCAGGATGACTCCAGGTAGTGAATTCAAACTCCCCTCCCCAGCTGAGTCTCTCCTGCACTCCTGTGGTGCTGCCGTCTTGGTTTCTGGCTGAGTCTCTTCTGTGCTGTCACTGGGCCACCATCTTTGTTTCTGGCTAAATCCCTCCTGTGCCCTTGCAGTGCCGCCATCTTGGTTTCTTTACCTGACAAAAGTTGAGTTACATCAGAGATCCACTCCATGACAGACTGGGGTCATACACTTTGGAGGGATTGGCAGGACCAAGTTTTGGACCCTGCAATGTTCTAAGTGATGGTCAGTGTCAAAATAAACAAACAGTGATACAAAAAATGAGACAGGCCATTTCTCAAGGAGCAGTTGGCAACACCCCTACAATGCTCCAAATGTGAGAGGCTCCTCCAATTACAGGAGATACAGATAAGGTTCTCTGCCTCCTCCTGGGATGAGGAGCAGCAGGTCCCTGCCACCACGCCTTCTGCAGGAGGGAGCCTTGCTACTTATCTCAAAGAGGCTCTGTAATAAAATAGACAGTGTGTGATCATTATTCACGTGAAACTGTAACTAGTCAGAACTTGCTCCCAAACCTTGCAGGCCAGCATGTGATAATGAATCTCTGGGCCTCCTTGTTCAGGCTTGTGATGCTGCCCGGTGGACTGCAGCTAACAAGGCCAGCGGAATGGGAATTCCTGATGGCTGGGCTGTGGCTGACTGTGGCTTGCAGGCCTGCGGACCTCACTGTCCTCCCTCCCAGACCCTGAGCCACTTGTCTTCCGTCTTGCTGGGGGTGAGGTGACAAAGTTGGTGACATTTACGGGAGCTTTCCAAGCTCAGCAAGGTTCAAGGCTTTCTCTGATTAGCACACCTGAAGGCAGAGCCAGCTCTCACTTTACCAAAGCGCTGCAGAAGGGGCATTACAGATGACACTGCACCGTCCCTTGTCCTTAAACCACAGCACCACAGCCTCATTCCCTGGCACCAATGTCCCCGTAAGTGCTGGAGGATGCAACCTGCCTGGGGTTGGGTGCAGGACTTGGTCCCAGGTAACCCACAGACACACCGTCTACTTGCTTGACTTGCCCACTTGGCCAGGGAAGGTGAGGCCCCAGGCACTCTGCAGCCTCACAGAGAGCAACCTGGAGGGGGTCTGCAGAAGTGCTGTGGGTGGCCAGAGGCACCCTGCACTGTGAGTCCACCTCTCCATCCTCCTTGGCCCTCAACGTGGCCGTGACCATGGTGATGGAGAAGGAGGAGCTCAGCACGGCACTGCCACAACCTCATGGAGGGACACTGGGGTCTGGTGGGGTGTGATTGTGCTTTGTCCATGACACACTGTCTGACTGACCTCCCGATAACACAGGCGTGTGTCACACCCTGGTAGCAGGGTTCAAGCATGATGTCATGCTGTCTCCTGCTTGCTTCAGACTCATGCAGCAGGTCCTCCCCGCCATCCCTGCATGAAAGTCCCAGCAGAGCTACCACTCCAGCCTGCTGGTAAACCCCGGATTGTCCCATGGCTGAGTGAGGCCATAAGCACCATCTCGATTCTGTCACCCAGATGTCCCCTCTCAGGAGAGACCCTTTCCCCCCACAGCCCCACTCCCCTCCCTTCCCAGCCCCGCCTCCTGCCGGGTCCTCCCCAGCCAGGAGCCCTGGTCAACCCGTACCAGAGCCCCACCTGTGACTCACTGTTGTCCTATTTTACCTGCTCCTTGGCGGCACTGGCATTTGAAGTCTCTCTCAGCCCTGTCCCTGCTCCCAGCCCCGTGGTCTCCTCCTGTCACCACCTTCCCCAGGGCAGGAGACACCTCCAGTTCCTGTCCTCCCTCATCTTCCTGGATCTCAGCCAGTGGCAACTCCTGTGTCACAATTAAAGGGACTCAATCTGGAAGGCAGAGATGCAAACCCAGAACTGCCCAGTAGGTGGGAGTCTGCCAGCAGCATCTAAGCACCCACAGGAAGGACTAGAAACATAGCTCACACCCAGCACAGTGGTGCGCACGGCACTCTGGGAGGCTGAGGCAGGAGAATGGCAAGTTTGAACCCAGCCTGGGAAGCTTAGCAACTTAGAGAGACTCTGTCTCAAAAAACTAAAATAAAAAAGGGCTGGGCATGTAGCTGAATTTGAAGGCCCCAGGTTCAGTCACTAGTACTGGAGAGAGAGACAGAGACAGAGACAGCGACAGAGACAGACACATAGAGACACAGAGACAGAGAAACAGAGTGGTTTGTGCATGAAGGTGTGAGAAAGAAGTTTCGCTTACATCTTTCCCTGATGGCAGAAAGGCACCTGGCTGCCAGGCACCCAGCACACCGAGCCCTCACCCACAGAAAACCAGAGGTCCCAGCAAACACCAGGGACCCCTGAGCTTCCCCTGCCAACCCAGAAGTCACCCAGCTGGTGATCCGATTTGGTTGTTGCCCTTGGCTGCAGGTGAAATGTTTGTGTCCCCAAGCCCCAGGTTGCAATCCCAGGCCCCGGTGAGGCGGTGTTTGTAGTGCAGCCTTAGGAGCCCATGACGCTGAGGCAAGGTTAAAGAGCATGAGGGCTGGGAGCCAGGGAAGACCCTGCTGCCTCTGCCGGGGGTAGAGCCCAGTTCCAGGAGCAGGAGTGCAGAGGGGCTTACCTGAAGACATCCGGTGGGCAGCTCTCACTGTAGTGGCTCTGGCTCAGAGGATGCTGTTGGAGGTCCTGAGTGGAAGACCAGGCTGCGGGGAGTCAGACTTGGCCAGCTGAGACCTATTCCAGAAATCCAGAAGCCGTCCAGCATCAGAAAATGCACTGGAGGGAATTACCATCCTAAAAGAGCTGGGGAGAAAAGCTGGGCGGTCATCACCACAGACTCACTGCATTTGACAAAATTTTACATGCTTTTGTCCCTACAGATGTATGGATCAGTGCATAGATCTGTGCGTAAATCTACATCACCTGTATCTACCCCCACACTTACACCTACCTCTATATCTACACCCACGGCTCCATCCTCATCTGTGTCCATCTGTATGGTCCACAGCCACCTCTAGCCACACCCCTCTGACTCCCCACGTCTGCCTGCAAAGGCCAGCACCCACACCAGGGAAATCCGAGCCACTTGCCTCTGTCCTCCGTGTTTGATGTGAGGCTGTGCTGGAGGTCGGTGCTACTCAGAGTGAAAAGAAAATTGGGAAATAATCATTGGAAAGGAAGAGATGGTATTACTGCATCTGCCTCCAGGGTAAACAGCAAATAAAAGGCAGTGTGTGCAGAGGACGAGGTTTTAGTTCTAGAGACACTCCCTCCACACAATGCAGGAGTGCTGTAGCCATGGAGGAAGTGTGGGGAAATAGCGCGTGAAGTGACAAAAAAAGCAAAAACTCAGTATATAACTAGGAGTGAGTCTGATGATACAAGAGTAGACTAATTCACGATAGATAACAGAGCATCTCAGTGAAACACAGGAAGTTGTCCTCCGTTACATGAAGTGAACTCCCAGGCAGCCCTGGGAACAGCGGGGCAGACCTGAAGAAGGTGGGAAATGACGGAGCTCCTGGGTGGAGAAGCGCAGCGTGGTAAAGAGGCCCTGTGCTCCTAACTGGATTTAAAGAGGAGCAGGGTTTCCATCAGAACAAGGTAGCTCTTTTCCTAGAAATCAAGAGACAGGTTTGTGAAGTTTGGCTGGGCAGAGTCAGCAAGCAGGATTACCCAGAGGGTGGGCAAGGCAGAGGTGACAGCAAGGGCCACGGCTGGCAGTCCACTGTGAGCAGCTGGTCACACGGAAGAAAACCTGGAGACCTTCCCTACCCAGTTCCAGAAAAACGAGACAAATAAGGAAAAGTAAATCAACCTGGATCCACACTGCAGGATGAAGTCCAGGTAAATAGGATGCTTCCAGAACAAAGAGCAGAAGGTCAGGAAGGGAGGAAACAGCAGAGAGGGCACCACAGCCGGGCATGGAGCTGGGCACAGCGGGGGGCACCTGCAGCCCCGGTCACGCAGGGAGGCTGAGGCAGGAGGATCACAAGGTCAAGGCCAGCCTGGGCGACATAGTGATTAGCTGGTGCATGTCTCAAAATTCAAAGAAAGTAAAATTAGCAGAGCTGGAGCTACAGCTCAATTTGAAAGCGCTGGGCTTGATCCTCAGTACTGGAAAAGAAAAGTGAATTCCTCCATAACATAGAAACACTGAGCATGTCCTCATTTGACTCACACCCAAAAGCACTGAGGGGAGAAGACCGAGAAAGCTAACTACGTAAAATGTGTTCAGAGAAACTCAACAAAGTAAACAGAAGGCAAACTGAGAAAAGACACACTCCCAGCGAAGCAGGGCTCCGGCCTCAACCACAGTTTCTGAAAGGAGAGAAAGAAGGCACCAGGCTGCGTAGGAAGCTGAGCAGGAGGTATGCGCCAGGATCTCATCAAGAACAAACGCTAGTGGATGGTAAGCGTTCAGATCTTTGTGCTCACCTGCATTAACATGACGTTAAAAACTGCACCAGACTGAGTTTGATTCCTGGTACAAGAAAGAAAAAAAACTGCACTGAGCTCTCACTGCCTGCTTATTTGATTGGAAAACTCGAGGAGCTTCCCAGCATGCTCGGGGGTCAGGCTGGCCTGGGGCAGGTGCTGGCAGGGTCTCAAGGGCCGTGAAGCACTTCACTCCTTAGCACTGTGCTGAGAAACGTCTGCTCATTCCAGTCGCTCAGGTGTCATTGGGACTTTTTATTCTGGGAAGTCTAATTTTTGTTTAGGTTCCTTCTATGCCCTGAAAAACAGTCTGAGGAATAGCTGGCAAATATTTTTCCTGTCCTACAAGGTTGTCTGTTAGATACCGACTCCCCAGGAGAAAGGCACAGCTGGGTCCTACAAACCTGCTCCAGGGGAAACATGAAATAAAACTTAACATGCATGGATTAAAGGTTGCTCTAGCTGATGAGTCACGGGTCTGCAGGCCTGATCACCTCCAGTCTCTGCAGGCTATGGAACACAGTTCCAAGAGAAGCAGCACCTGTCCAGCGTCACACAGCAGAATCAGTAGCATGGTCTGGACGCATCCTGTAGAGCTTGAGGCTGCCGTCTGGAGCCCCTGGTCAGAGCTGGGCACATTTTCACAGTCACAGCTGACCCCGGGACCCACGGAATAAAATCTCATTATCATTATTCTGGTTGTTCGCTGACAGATGCTGCAGTCACAGAAAAACCCTTGGATGGTATCGTACTTGCCGCTAAACGGCTCGTTCCGGAGAAGGCTCCTGGCTGGTGCTGAGGCTGAGCGACAGTACCCATGGCCTGCAGCCTTGTGAGCCAGAGGGCTTGGTGGGACTGGAATTCAGCAAAAAGAAATCTCTTTTTCTTCTCTTGCCAAACTGCAATTTTAAACGGGAAACTGGAGGGGGAAATGTCCCCCAAGGCAACCATCAGATGGAAGCACTTCCGTCTCAGGACGCACTGGCCATGCAGGAGTGACCTGCAGAGATGAGGGCCATGTGGGGCTCTGTCCCCACCCCTGGGCTTCCCTGGCTCATGCCCTGCCAAGGGGCCTCAGGTCCTGTGTTTGCCTCCCTCTCCCCAGCTGATCACTGGCCTTTCACTGCCCTTGTGTGGTGCCAGCTGCCCCTGGGGGGCAGAGATGCTGCTACTCTGCTCCTTCCCGGGTGAACCCAGGACAGAGTCATGGGCTAATGACCCCCAAGTGTCACACCAGCCCCCCGGGCCCTATCAAGCTGCCTGGGGCAGACAGGAAAAATTGCTCTGCGAGTAGGACATGGTTCATTTTTCAGGAACTGGTAGGAGCACCAGTGACCCCAAGAACGACACTCAAGCTGTGCTCCTGGGCCGAGGAGTCCAGGAGAATTCTCTCCAGGGCCGCTGGTCTCTCTGCCGCTTCCTGTCCTGCTGGCTCTCAATGGGTCTGAAGGTCCCAAGGTCCAGCCCTGGATCTGCTTCCTTCCCCCAGCTCAGTGCCTCTGTCCCCCAAGTGTGGCTCTGCCACAAGAAGACATCCCCACTCCCACCATCTTCCTGGGCTGTCTGGGGCACGCTGTCACCCAGCAGCTGCCGCCCTCTGGCTCACACTGACCCTCCTGGAGTCCTCTCCTCTTACATCTGTCAGGGTCCCTACAGGTGGGCATGGAAGGGGGTGCGGGGCGCAGCCGCCAGGTGATGGATCTGACTGTACCCTGCAACTCCTGCATGGATTCGATGCTTCTCTCCTGCACCGGGTGCTCCGGGGCCACCTCGCTTTGTAACTTGGTGCCTTCAGCAGAAGCCAGCAGGTGACAAAGCAACCCACAGGCATCATCACTGCCCACTTGTGCCCACCTGAGCCAAGCTTTGGGTGGGTGTTAGGGCTCAATGGCACACAGGAAGCTGTTTCTCAAAAGACACTGAATTCTCCATTGCAATCACCTGGCCCTTCCCAGGGTGTCCCCTCCCCACAGGGACAGGAGGACGTGCGGAGACAATGAGTGTGACACTCACGGCCGGAGGCTTAGTGCACTGGACCATGGCTGGGACCAGGACACCGGGGTTCAGGGCTGGGGCAGGTGGAAGGGGATCACCCAGGAAGGCACCCGGGTCCCTGGCATGGGATCTCCCAGGAACAAAGTGCACATTGGAGAGGAGCAGGGAGGAGGGGCACGGCCAGAGGGGCTCAAGCGAGTTCCCACAGCTTCTCCGCTAGGGAGACGGCTCTCCTGTCTCAGGCTTCCCACTCTGGTATCCACTTAGTCCGTGATTTATGACAGAAATTAATAGAAACCAATCAGGCATGGTGATGCCTACAGGGCTGTGTTCAACAGCAGATGTTTCCCGCAGTGATTATGTTCAAATAATAACAACACAGAGAAGGTGCCAGGTCATCAGCCCTGGGTCACCAGCACTAAGGAGGCAGGCGGTTCTACCTACAAAACAGCTGGCAGAGGAGGCAGGGGAGGGGGAAGGCGCAGGGCCTACAGAGGCCTCCCCTCCTGAGTGTCCTGCAGTCCCTCATTCCAACTCCCAGCACCCTGATTTCCTCCCAGGGAAGCAGAGGAATCCTCCAGTTTGCCATTTCAGTGGCTGCTACGTGACACCTAGCATATGGCCTGGGGTGGGAGCAGCTCACACTGCAGACAGACCATGTTCCTCCACAGTGCTCACCGCACAGTGTGGTCTTTCTGGGCTGTTATTTAATGCTGTCCCAGTCCATTTTCACAGCCACTGGCCACAGGAAGGGCAGTTCCTCTTCTTCAGCATCCAGTTAAGTCCACGTGTTCAATGGCTTCTCTTACAAGCCTCTGCAACTCCAAGCCATTTTCCACCTGCACATTCAGAAGCCCAACAGCGCATGCAGGACAGCTCTAGAGCCTGAGAAAATGTTTAAATTGCCAGTCTACAGGGGACCTCCACGTCTAGCCAAACTCCTCCACTCTGAGGCATTTAGGGTGGAGTATCTGCTTGATCGGCTTTGGGTTTGGAGGAACACATTTGTGGGTGAGTCTGGGGAATCACAGCCTTGGGGATTTGTCTGGTCACTCACTCCTTCCTCTTTGGTGCTGCCTCTCTGCTCTGCTTACTGGCCACCATGAGCCGAGCAGTTTTGCTCCACCAGGCCCTTCTGCCGTGATGTTTCTGCCGTGGATCCAGTTGACAGTGAACTGAAACCATGAGCCAGTTAAACCTCTGCTCCTCCAAGTCACAGGTGTCAGGTGCAAGTCAAAGGAGTGAGCAGGTATAGGCTACCAGGGGAAGAAAATGCTCCGGAGAGAGGGAGATGAGGCTGGTACAGCCCCACAATGGTGGGCAGTGGACAGTGACTGGCCAATGGGGCGGCCACAGGAAATAAAGTCAGGAAGATCACAGGGCTCCAAGCCACACAGGGATGGTAGGCATGGTGGCTTGGGCTGTGCTGCAGGGACTTGGTTGACACAGGTCTCCTGCCATGGATTTCTTGTATGCACAGCACATGCCCTCTTTACTCAGGGTCAGTCCTCTGACCCACTGGGACTAAGGGGTGGACAGTGACAGTCCTGCCACATTCCTGCCAGAGGAGGAGTCACCTGAAAATCTGCAGCAGGCAGGACCAGCCACCCCTGAAATGACTACTCTTAGTAGATGTGTGCACCAGCACTTCCTGAGGAAAACTCCCTGCACATCACCACCCAGGAGAGATAATGGAGCCTGAAAATCCTGCAGTGGATTTTCCCTGGTGGGTATTGAACTGTGGGGAATTCTGGAGGAACTCTTAGTCTAGGGGTGAAGCTGAGCAGTCAGTCGAGACTGACTCAGGGTGAGGAGCATTTTCCTGAGATGCAGCACCTTCCCGTGAGAGAGCTGGGGTTCTTGTGGGCTCAGCATCCATTATATGTCTTGCAAGGAGCAGGATGCTGGCAGAAACACACCACACCAATGACATTTTCCCAACAACGTGAATCTCAGCTGGAGTTCAGCAGTCAAACTACAGCCCTTTGGGTCACGAAAAAACAATAAGGAAGTCTTCTTTACACACGCAAATATATTCTGAGTGACACTTTAGTGTTACAATTATAAGATGCTAGAAGATAATGAAATTAAGATTTTAAACATCACACCCTATTTAAATGGCAGTGAAGTTTGAGGCTGGATCAGGACTCAGCACACTGTCTCGCTCTATTGGGTAAATATTCATCAGAGTGTGGTGACATTCCATGATGAGGGAGGGCAAGGGGAAATTAGACTTCCTTTCCAACCTGTGACTCCAGCTCGCGGTGTCTTTGAGGTTGATGGGAGAAATCTCAGGGTTACACAAGGTGTCCGCTGGCACCAGGCTGGCTGTTGGAGCAGCGGAGAACAGGCTGTGCCTCTAGCTCAAGGTTAGACTCAAATTCAAATATTGGATAATTGGATCCACAGCCTGCTGTAATTGTCAGCAAATAACAGAAAGCTGCTCAGGCTGATTAGCTGTGCAGTGCAATTATTTGCTTTAATGAAAGAGCACAGCTCTCTCCACGGGCGGAGCCTGCACGCGGGGTGCCAGGGAGCCTGGGCACATCTGCGCAGGTGGTAACTGCAGGTGCGGCCTCCTGCTGTACCCTGCACCAATTAGGGGTGCTCATCACCCCCATTTTAGGGGTGGGGAAATTGAGGTCCACTGAGCTGCCACACAGCGAAGGACAGAGCTGGAATTCTCGTGTGCCTGACTCTAGGTCATTTTGAGAGATGATATTGCAAAGACCCCTCCCCGGTGCAGCCAGCGTGGTCCAGATCTGTAGAGGTGAGGCTCTGACTTCTGCACTTGGGGAAAACCTCCCTGTAGGCCGCCACGCCCTCCCAATTTAAAGCGCCTTCCACTGGCCCTCCTGAAGGATGAACATCTAGGGAAATCTCCGCCGGTGTCTGCCCTCTAGCGGCGGCCACGGGAAACGCACTGCGGTGCAGCCAGGCGCACGC
Organism: Cavia porcellus; assembly: GCF_034190915.1. Taxonomy (NCBI): domain Eukaryota; kingdom Metazoa; phylum Chordata; class Mammalia; order Rodentia; family Caviidae; genus Cavia; species Cavia porcellus. The sequence continues at coordinate 5,848,569 of NW_026947499.1, read as the reverse complement.
AGGATCCAGCATGGTTTAAACCTGGACCCAAAAGCAGACCGAGACCCACTAAAATCGAGATGTTCTGCCAGCAGGCTGCTGGAGAGGTTTCCAAAATGGGCCACTTTTTGAGGAGACAGCATTTTCATTTCAAGTTGATTTCTTACATTTCTCCTTGGCCTCTCTTTGGCAGAATCATTGAACAAGGCCACCTAGCATCTCTTCTCTCTAGCTTTTGGGAAGCTGTCCAATCCCCAGGGAGGGATTCCATGCGGCAACGGTGGTCCACGTGTCACTCCACTCTCCAATACCATCTGTGACACGTGGGCTTCTTGGGGGTGGAACAGTGACGTGGTGACAGGTTCAGGAGGTGGGCTGCATCAAGCTTGGCCCACTCTGTGCTGACATTTTGGCCTTTGACACTTTGCTTTAGAGTCTATGCTTCAATTTACTCAAGTGCAAAGTGAGAAAGAAACATGACTGTCATGGCTTATGTCTGTGGCCCCCAAGCCACATGTGTGTGCATTGTGCGTTTGTGATTGGTTCATTCTCTGGTGGTTGGATTGATGATGTCAGTGCTACACCCTCATAGGGGAGGAGCCAGGATGTGATGTAATGGCAGGAAGAAGGTGTGTCTTGCTCTTTTGCTGGTGTTCACCTTGCTGTTTGCAGCTGCCACGAACTGTGGTCCCGCCATGCCAGCCTGCCTTGGAGTCAACTGAACATGGACTGAATCCTCCAAAAACTGTAAGAAATAAACCTTTCCTTTCTCAAATTGAGCTTCAGGTATTTTGTCTCAGCAATAAGTAAAAGGTAATTTAGACAACGACCTAACCTGCTAGCTAGGCTTGAATTGCCCCAGTGCTCCTGGAAGATCTTAGTGTGATCAGTTAACACCCTAACTCTGAGCTTCTCCCCTCCCTTCAGATGCGCAGACAAACCCTGAACTGTCTTCCCTGGGGAGGGAGCTGTCTCAATGGGTGACCTTGATGGTGAAGGATATCTTGGTGTCTTGACGTGGCCGCAATAACACACAGCACTCACAGACTCCAAGCACACGCTCATCCCAGGTGCTTCCAATGACAGAATGGGCTTAACCTGCTCATGCAATAGATGTGTGTCAGATTCAACCACTGGCAAGACACAGCACACAGGACGCTTGCACACCAGCCAGTATCAACCACTGAGCCCTGTCTCATGGGTTCTCACCCACATCCTGCAAAAGAGGGGTCGTTCCCTTCTTGTACCGTTGGGGCCACAGGCCCAAGGACTCAGGTCACTCATCTGACACTCAGAACCAGTAAGCTCCTGATCTGTGTCCATGGAACCTCAGAGATACCTCTGGATTTTCCCTTTAGGGAATTCAAAAGAGCCCGTGACATTGGACTGATTCCCCATGTAGCATCTTGGCCCATTCAGTTCCCCCCAAATAACCTCCACCTAATTTTCCCTCTGTCCATGTGTCAAAAGCAACAATTTCATGAGCCTGCATCCCTCAACCCTCTGAGACCCTGGAGGTCTGAGACCTGAGCAGCCACCAAGACCCCATGCTCAAGGGCCACACATCGTCACCATCTGGAAATTCTTGATAATTTTGTCATTGAACCTGGGTTTTACAAGTGATGTCTGGCAAGACAGCAGGCCCTGGAAGTGCCACAGGTGTGTCTGCCTCTCCTCAGTATCCCACACACAGATCCCACCTGTGACACTCTGTAAATGCAGATGCTGTGGTGTGTGTGTGATGCATGGATGTGCAGAGGGACCCACAGATGGTGCAGAGGGCCAGGTGTGTCTGAGACTGGACCTGGACACCCGGCAGGTCACGCTTACCTCTGAGCTACAGTTTGCTTTCGAGCAGAAAGTAAGCAACAGCATAAAAGTGAATGCCCAGGGAGCAGGACACGGGGTTTCCTCCCTCTGATTCCTCTCTCATCTTGGCCAAGTACTCACACCAGAGTGAAACAGGGAAGCAGAGCCAGCAGAATATCCTGCAGTCTCTGTGCCCTACAGCCCTCCTCCTTCCTCATCGGTAAGCCTGGAGACAGACATCAGGAGAAGTGCACAGCGAGCTCCGGAACACAGAGGCTGGGTCCAGGGTTGCTTTGCAGGACGCCCACTGCTCCTTCAAGGGCCAGTTACACAGGGACTCACCGCCATGAGATCAGGATTTCCCGGGTCCGGGGACTCTACCTGCGAGTCAAACGTGCTGGTATTTGCATCTTAAACTGGCACGGACCATATAAAGAAAGAGTGATGGTGCAGGTCACACTGAGGAGTGAAAACGCTCCAGCTGTCTTCACTCGGAACACGGAAGAGCCAAGAGAAACCATTGAAAGAGGCGCCCCGGAAGCCAGAACACCCCTTTCCCTTTAACTGTACGTGTTTTACTCCACTTTACCCTGCCTTCTGAACAAGGGGCTCCTCGTTTTCCTTTTGTGCTAGTCCCTGAAAATTCTTAGCTGGCTCTGCCCACTGCACCCCACCTGCACAATGGGGGGGCTGTTTTAATGATGCCCCCTCCAGAGGAAAAGGTGGCAATGTACCCCCAGCTGCAGCCCCCTCAACCCAATATGGGACGCAGCCCATTTGGAGTTCAAGTGTTTGCTGTTTCAAATTAGACTTTAGAACCAGAGGCAGGAGTGGGTGTTTTCACCAATGGATTGGAAACTGAGGACGTTAAGCAGGAAATTAATCCTGCTGTGCATGAAAATAACTATGAGACTGGCCTGCACTTTTTCCTCCTCACAAATAAACGCGCTCCTGAAACTCCTTTCAAACACCTCTCAGCTACACACAGAAACAGGCCCTCATTGCTCTAGGCTGGAGACCTCTCTGGTGCAAGTGGGAGAAAACTGGCCTCAGACCAGCTTTAGGGAAATAAAGGCAACTGATCGCTTCACACAAAGGCGGACAATGTGCCTCAGAGCAGCTTCCTGCAGCCGTTCTCCAGGGACCTGATGTTCAGCTTCTGAGCCTCTGCTCTGCGGGGCCTCCTCGTGATCTCAAAGTGGCTGCCAGCACCTCACAAACTTCCTAGTTCACGCCTCTAGAATCTGAACTGGTAGCTTAGGAGTTCACGTCAGTGTGCGTCCTTCACAGGAGCACAGGAACAACAGTTCTCTGGAGGGAATTCAGTGCACACAGACAGCATACAGAAAGGGAAAAATTTCAGCGTATTAACGAAACAGCTGGATCCAGTTCACAGTGAACTCGCAGCCCCAACTTCACATACTACCAGTAATAAATCCTTTGGTTTTCTGCTTATTTGGTGGATTTTAGTTATCATCAACCAAGATAATTACAATTTTTTGAAAACCCTCTTCTGTACCAGGTGCTCCCTGGTCTCTGCTCCTTGGAGTCCCCAACCCCAGAGGAAGGGCACTCAGGCCTTCGTAAGTATTAATGCTGTGTACACGACCCGGACCTGAGTCCTGGGTGTGGAGAGGGCTCCAGTGCGCATGCGCAGGGTACAAACACGGACGTGTGCCGTGTTCCCGAACGTCACACCTCCCTGTGCTCAACCTCAATGTCCGTTCTTTTTAATAGAAATAAAACTGAACGTTGTCAATATCTTTCCCCCGAAGATGGCATCATCTTACTGCAAAAGGGCAGCAAAAAGACAGTCGGTTGGTTCTCCCCACTGCCTATCCCCCTGCCCATCTGAAAATCCTGTGGTCCTGATGCCCCTGCCCCACTCCCACCCCATGCCCAGGCATCTCTGAGGCCAGGCTGGGACAGGAACGCGCTCACAGTGAAGCTGCTCCCTGGCTTTCCGGAGACACTGAGACTCAGGGGCCACAGCAGTCACAAGGAGCCCCTTTTCTCTGAGAGGGTATGGCTTCGTTCCTACACCTATTTTAGATTTCCAGGATGCATTTCTGTTGGCAGCGAGGCTGCTAGCTGGGTTCAGACCACTGGGAGCCCGGAGCGCTTCTTTTATTTGGTTTTCTCTGGGTGCCTTGTGCAGGCTAAGCTCTCCTTGTTCCTTGCTCCCCTCACTTTGACTCCACCCCTGCAGAGTGCTTTTGCATGATTCCTAGGGGAGTGCCTTTGTTGGATTCACTTTCTGTCTAAGTCCCCATTGTCACCCTCTGATAAACTCAAAGGTCCTGGAGGAGGCTGAGCTGACACCCTGCAGGATTTATTCCCAGATGCATAGAATGTGTCCTACCCAGACACCCCTCCTTTCTTCCACACCAACACCTGGAGATGAGTGTGTTGCCCCAACTGCCCTTGGGTGGCGGCTGAAGTTGTCCCAGTTCATCTAAGAGACTCAGACGTACTTGGCTTGGACCCCAGGAACTGGGACCTTCCACGGCAGCCTCTTTGAACCTGAGCTGAGAAGGCTGTAGAGTGAAAGGCTGGGGCTTCCTCTCATTCTCTGGGGACCGTCTTCTCCATGGTTAATGAGATGAACTGGCTGGGTTTTTACTGCTTGCTTCCAGATACAATAGCCAGGTCTGTAACTGTGCTGAGCTGGTCTTCAGCATCCGGAGCTCTTTTAACTCCCGCAGAGTCCAGGCCTCCTGCCCGTAAACTGAAGCTGTCACATTGCACCTGCCTCCTGTACCCAGGAAACCTTCAACAACTTGGACCTCGTCTCAGGGTTCAGATGCCATCGCCGGGCCCAGGCCAGCCTCCAGTGAACAGGAAGTGGTGAGGCGGTGGTCAACACTAAGGGATCCCACAGAGTGGCCCCTTCGTGGTTGTCACTGCAGCCATCACAACCAGCTGCACGAAGCCCTGGGCATCATTCTGCCCACTACCCAAGCAAGGGACCAGAAACCAAGGGACAGCATAGGGGCCTGGGAGGGAGGCCAAGTTCAGTAAGGAAGTGCTGTCCAGACTTTCGCTGTCAAGGAACACAAGATGATGAGAATATTTAAATAGAATGGCATGCTCAGGTGGCGCTGGCCACCCCAGACCCTGGCAAGTCCCCTGTAAAATACTAAGAGGGTAAAAGTCAAGCCAGGTACACCTGCTTTGCATGTGTGGTCCGGCACCCTAAGGCCAGGCCTCTGTGGGGAAGAAGCATGCATGTCCTTGTCACCTGTTGCTGCCCCTGCTGGTCCTGCCAGGGCTTTTCCCTGCTACGAAGGCCTCCAGGGTCTCCCTCGTAGTCCTCCTGCTTAGCTTCTTCCCATGTTAGGGTCAGGGGGTTCCAGAGGGACAAGATATGGGGCCAAAGGCAAGAGACAGGAGTAGGAAACATCTTTCCAGCCATACTGGGGCTTTGTCTCCTTGGTTTGTTTTTGAAGATAATCACCCTTCCTCATGGTGTATGGGAAGCATAATTTACCAGCAGTGGTGGACAGCCATGGGGCACAGAGCTCTGAGAACTGAAAGCCACATCTTCATCAGTGTGACACAGAACAACTCCTCCACCTTGTCCACCACTGCTCCATGTGAGCTCCTTGGAAAGGGAAGCTGCTCAGTCTCCTGGCCTCTTGGCCTCCTGTCTTCCTGGCCCCCTGGCCTCCCAGCATGCTGCTGAGGCTCGCAGATGAAACTGGAAGGGTGCATTCATCTGCCTTTCCGCCTTCCATCCAGGAGGCCCTGCACCCCAGCAGTCCGCCCCTTTTCTGTGCTGAAGACACCCAGGGGAACAGAGCGTGGCATGGCCGTTCTGCTGTGGCCCAGGGTGGCTTCCATGAGTGTCTGTGAAGAACAGGGGACTGTGACTGGTCTTGTTTCTGTCCCTGTGGATCCTGTCCATGTTCCTCATGGGTAAATACCGAAGAGCAAAGCTTTAACGAAGCCACAGAACTGCAGCCGGATCCCATGCTCCTGACCGAGGTCTTTAAGACCTTGTGCTTCCTCTGCAGCTCCGCGTTGCTCCCTTGGGCACCCGGGCGTTTTAATGCCACCTGTGGTACATGGTGGGAGCTGGTGTCCCTGAAGCTCTGAATCTGGGTTTCCATAACCACATGGGGAGTAAGGCTCCTTTCTGTACTATTCATAGATTTTCCTGGGGGAAATTTCTATGCAAATTTGCTTCCTATTCTCAATTTTGCTGTTTGTGTTTTTTATTGAGACCCGATGGCTCATGAATTCTCCAATTAAACTTTGAATTAAGACCACTTTCTCCTCCTCTCCGTGGATTTCCTTTAGTTTTCATAATGCTGCTATTTGAAAACAGAGGTTCTAATGCTTATGAAGTCTATTTTGTTCCTGCTAAGTGATTTTTGTCCTGATTAAGAAATCTTTTATCTAAAGAATAAAATAAAAAGATTCCCTGGTGTTTTCTTCAAAAAGATGTGACATCCATTTGTTTAGTGCTATGACTACAGCACCTGACTTTATCTACAGTCAGACATGGCTTGAGTTTCCTTTTCCTCCGTGTGAATCTTTTCTCCAGCCTGTCTCATGAACGGCTTCCATGAGTCTATGAATTCTTTGAATTCCTGTATTCAAGATCAAGTAATTGTGCAAGGGCAGCCCCATTTCAGGAGACTAGCGGCTCTGCTGGGGTATCTGTGGACCTCTCACCAGTGCGAAGCCACCGTGATCACCGCGGTCTTCAGTCCACCTTGGAGCTGGTCAGCTCGGGCTCTCAATGTCTGCTTCTCCTCTCAACATCACTTTGGCTGCTTGATGTATTCATTCCTTTAAACTTCAGAATCAGTGTTTCAGTTTCCGTGAGGAGGAAGGAGGACCTGTGCATTGTCTCATCTCTATAGATCAGATTTGGGAAATCGAACCCCTCACAACACCAGCACGGAGGCTCTCATTTCAGAACTATGCTATGTGCATTTTCCTGTTTATTTGGGTTGTCATTCATTTCTTGCAATAATATTTTGCAGTTTTCAGGATAGATGATCTGTAAGTACCTTCTTATATTTATTTTCAAGGTTTTTTTTTTTTTTTTTTTTTTTTTTTACATTTTAGTGTTAGTATAAATTGTATTGATCAATTTTATCCTGGAAATCTCTATTTCTAGGACACAGAAACACATTTACCTATCATGTGCTGACCTCAAACCTGCTGACCAAGTTTGTTTATAGCACTGGCATCTTTTTCTGGTATCAGTGTTAAGGCAGACTTTGTAATCATGGGGAACCATTTTCTCTTCCCCTGAATTTTGACACATTTCTTAAAGAATAATATAAACTTTTCCTCAGTGCTGCAGATGGAGCTCTGGGCCTGTTGCATGCTGGGCCTACACTTTACACTGAGCTGCATCCCAGGCCCTGAAAATAACCTGATTCCTTCCTTACCTGTTTGACAGCACTCACAAGTGAAGCCACAAGACCTGAGATGTTCAGTGCATTGAACTGACACAAGCCCGCGCACACACTGATTCCCGTTGTCTCAGTTTTGCTAGCTGGTGGTTTTCTAGGAGTCTGTTCGCTCTGTCTATTGTGTCTGCTTTACTGCTATACAGTTATTTACAACACCGTCTTATTACCGTCTCTAGAGTTGTAGTGACTTATTTTCATGCGTGTAACTGACACTGGTAATTCCAACTTTTATCTCATTAGTTTTCCTAGAAAATTTTCAACTTCATTGCTTCTTTCAAAAACACAGCTTCTGGTTTCCTTGATTTTTCTGGTTTTGTTTGCTATTTCATGCATTTCTGCCCAATATCAATGGTTCCTTTTAACACGCCAGGTATTAATGATTTCTTCCCTAGTTTATCCAATGGGTGATGCATTGGACTAAGGAATCGCAGACATTTTCTTTGATAGGCTGCACAGTGCACACTCCAGACCTCACAGACAGCGCAGCCTGCGTCAGAGTCACCCACTCTGCTACCACTGCATGGCAGCCACTGGGTGCGCCACGGGCTGAGTGAACAAGGTCCTGTGACAATAAAACTTTATACACAAAAGTAGGCACCGGGTGAGATCTGGCTTATGGGCATGCAGTCCATTTGTCCCTAGATAAAATGACTGGGTTTAACAAGTTCTTCATTTACAGAGCACACAGATAACCCGTGAGTGTTTAAGCAGCTCACAGTGTGATGCGCTCTGTTCTCTGTCACTCAGTTCAGGTTTTCCAACCTTGTGATTTTCTTCTGTGACCCATGAGTCCCATAGAATTCTGAGGCTTAATTCCGGGTTATTTGGATGTTTTCTAGGTAGCTTTCTTTTTTCATTGATTGCTAGGTTAAATTTTTGAGATCAAGGAACATATTCCAGGGGAATCCAAACCTCAGAGTTTGGGAGTAGTTAAATCGTGACAAATGCACTGTGGATGTTTAGGAAATACATCCAGTTGTTGATTGTAGTGTGTCCTTATTACCTGTGCCTCTTCGCATTTTTCATCTCAGAAGAGGAAATTATTATCTTTTCCCACAAATCTATGTCACTTTGTGTCTAATGTAAAACTTTAGTTGCGTGGCTCCCTTTATTTAACTCCTCATGAGCTATAAACATCACTTATTTTATAAGGAAATATAGGTTATTCAGATCCTAGATGACTGATAGGTAGAGGTCGATAGACACTTAACCTTGGTTCATGAAGTTAATTCTTTCTGCACTTCTGGTCACAAATGAAATTGGACAAACCCGAATCAAAAATTGCCCTAAGGTCAGCACTGAACCTAATCGCTGTATTTGATTCATTTCTTCTCCAATTCAATATGTTAACAGAATCATGGAAAAGTTAAGTTTGTGAACCAAAACATAATTACACATGTGTGCATGTGTGTTTAATTCTCTACTACTTTTGTTATAAATTAGAAGAATTAGCAGAAATAAATAATCTAATCAGTGAAAAAGAAAGGTTAGATGATGTAATCCATAGAAAATAAAGAACATAGGGAAAAAAGAATATTAAAAATAAGCGAAGCCTCAGAAACACATGTGAAAGCATCTGCACAAAAGAAGGGCAGGAAAAAAGATAAGAATGGAGCAAATTTTAAAAGAACAATTGTTAAATACTTTCCAAATTTCATAGAAAACATTAATGCCTACATTCAAGGAGTCCAGCACATTCCATGTGGAATAAGTGCAGGAATCCATAGTCGCAGATAACAGCAAAAATGTGGAGGGAGAAAAACCTTGAAGGTGGCCAGGAAGAAGATTCACCATACACAAGAAACCACAGGGAAATTCACAGCTGCTTTGTACTGAAATGCTGGATCCCAGAAGGGAACCGGATGTCATATTCCAAGTGACAAAAATAACAACTGCCAGTCAAATATCCCTTTTCTGCGGAAGGGATGGGGGAATATATATATATATATATATACATATATATATATATATATATGACAGAAAGAAACACTAAATGCAGGTTAAACTACCCATTCCTTTCCTTTCCTAGAGTAATTCCAATCCACACACTCAAGCCACCTTGGTAAAAGTAACTATGCAGTCATAGACCATGGAACAATGCATACCTCATCTCCATGCTAAACTGATTTGCAGAGTCCCTGTATTACACACGAATGCATTTACATGGCTGCGCCTGTAGCATATTTAGGTGCAATGTGTCTGAAAGCAGCCCTGGCACATAATGAACCGCGGCACTATGCCAGGGTCTCCGCCATGGGCAATTTGGGCCAGGTCTGACTCCAATCCACCATGGGAGCTCTCTTGCATTTGCCTTGCTCCTGAGTGGCACTAAAGTGTCCTTCTGGAGTCCATGAAGTACAGTGGAGTTGTTTGAAAGATGCTCGCAGCTTGACCATTTCCTAGTCATAAAGTTATTGCCCTGAGTGTGAGGTGGGGGTCCAACTGGACCTCGCCATGCCTAGCGCAGTGTGATCAGTGATGGCCAAGAGGAAGCTGTGGACACCTCACTACAACATCCAGACAGGAGCAGGATGTTGGCTCCCTCTTGCCACAACCCCTCGAGATGGTAAAGCTGATACTCTCAGGAGCCTGTTTGCTTTTCCAAAGCTGAGCTTGAGCAGAGCTCATCAGCTGTGCTGACTGTGGCTCAGGCATCAGAACCAGGGAGCAGCTTTCCCGGGAGGGCAGGAGTGTGACCCTGGCAGTGAGGAGGCAGTCACTCTGGGATGCAGTGAGGACCCAGTTCCTAAGACATCTCGGTTACTCTGGTGTTGTGTGTGACACAACCCAAGACCGTGCTGAGGAACCGGAATCATTGGTGCTTGTATGAGCTTTCCTGCCACTATGATTTTACAGATAGAAATGACTTCCCCTGGCTGGCAGGGACACACTTGAATAAAGATGTTTCTCTCACTGAAATTCAGGTATGAGCCAGCACTCAGAAAGGTCAGGCAGGAGACCAGCCTGGGCTACAAAGTCAGCTGAAGGTCAGACTGAACTGCACAGCAAGACCCTGCCTCAAAAAGACAAAAAAAAAAAAAAAAAAAAAAAAAGCAAAGGAAAGGAAAGGAAAGAAAAAGAGAGAGAGAAGGAAGGAAGGAAGGAAGGAAGGAAGGAAGGAAGAAATAAGGAGAGAAGAAAGAAAGGACTTCAACTTTGGAAGATTTAGGGACAAACAGACCATTCTTGGCCTTCTCCAAGAACCGGGTCTGCCATCTCAGCTACCTCGTTCACCATGACAGTGTCCTTTCCAACAGCTGGGGAAACTCCATGGCAAGACGTGGACTCCACATGATGTGCTCCCCCCAGAGTAGCCCTTGGGGCTCAGACCAAGGTTATTTCTCTCATTCTGTCTTTACATCTCTGCCTGTTGTTTTTGTCTCTGATCCTCAAGATCTCAGACAGTGACTGTGGAGACACAGCCGCCTCCATCCTGGACCCACAGGCTTCTTGCTGGCTTCTTTCAGTGTGTGTCTGAAGAAGTGATCCGTGCCTACAGCCTACCAATCAACTGCCTATCACCAGGAACCATCCAGCATATTTTATTTGTCCATTTTTTAATACTGTTTGGAAGCATCTTTACAGACACGTTACCTGTAACCGTGGCATGTGACCGTCTTACTGAAAGCCACGGGGATACAATGCAGTAGAATCCCAGTGAGCTATGGCAAATCACACTGCTATGAACACGGGTGCACCTATATCACTGAGACATGAACTTTTCAATGTTTCTGGGAAAATATCCAGCAGGGGAATACTGGATTGAATGGAACTTCCAATCCTAGTTTTTTGAGGAATCTCTGTGCTGATTTCCACAGTGGATGCACCAGTCTACACTCCCACCAACAGTAGAGCAGTGTTCCTTTTTCCCCACAGCCTCACCAACATTTGCTATTGATTGATTTCTTGATGGCAGCTATTCTCTCCAGAGTGAAATAAAATCTCAATGTTGTTTTAATTTGCATTTCTTGAATGACTAGTGATGGTGAACATTTCTTCATATATTTATTAGCTATTTGTATATCTTCATCTGAGAAGTGTGTGTTCATCTCAGATGCCTATTTTTGGAGGTCTTTGAATTTGGGGGTTTTGATGTGTGATTAGAACAATTACTTCTAAGATAACATGTAATTTATCAACTAGTGATTTCTTACTGTTTTATTTTGAATTTCTGTATTATTTCTACCCTTTTTTGTTTTGCTTTTTTTCTGTAAATTGAAAAAAAAAAAAGCTTAAAAAAAAAAAAAAGAATCCAAGTGAGAAGAGTGAAACCTTATAGAGGACACTATGCCCCCTCCAAATTCCTAACAAAAATTTCTCCTCCTCTTTGCTGTCTTGAAGCCACTCAAAAGCGCACACCCAGCCTGCTGTGTGGGTTTGGCCGCCTGCTCTGCTCCACCACCCAAATCAGATCCCCTCAGTGAGACGCTTCTGAGGCCCAGACAGACAGCCGTGAGCCTGGAAACGCTGAGGTGACAGCGTGCTCCTCAGTCACACTGTAGTTTAAACATCATTGGTCATAAAAACACAAGAGAGCCCCTCCATCACGGATCTGTGGGTGAGCCGGTGCCGTGGTACTCTCCAGCCACTCCTCCAAACCGGGTTGGGCCTTTATTCAGTTCTATACTCCTGGCTGATGCCTGCCACAGCGTCAGCCTTCACTTAAATGCCCACTGACGTGGCAGAGGGGGTGGGCAGCGGGTCTGTTCTTGGAAGGCACACTGATGCTAAAGTGAAGCTCAGAGGGCGGCAGCTGCAGGAAGGGTCCCTGGGCCCGCGACGAGAGGAAGAGCAGCGTGCTCCACCTGGCGGGCCTGGCCTGGGTGTGCAGGGGCAGCTGCGGGCAGCGCCTGCCCTAGGACAGCTGTGATGGCAGCGGTGCCCTCCCTCGTGTGTACAGATGTGCCCAGTGGAGACTGGCGGGAACAGACGAGAAACACGACACGGGGATGGGGAGATGCTGAAGACCTGTTCTTCCCCTCAGCCTCCAAGTCTAGGGGGCCAGGTTCAAAGAGAGCGGGATAAGGGACTGAGGTGGGGGACAGAGTCTCCCCGCAGAAACTGCAGAGCACACGCTGTGTCTGTTATCGCCTTCACTGGTTCAGATTCCGGCAGAGGAGCTAACAACAGAGCAAAAGGCCACTGAGCTCTACAGGGGAAGAGGAGAACAGGAAGTGCTCTGTGCCCTTTGACCCCGGAAGTGGAAACAGAAGTGTCAGACCGGGTGACTGAGGTTTTGCGCAGGAGAGGCAGCCATCTGCCTCCATGTCCACCACTTCGCCAGCCACAGATCTAAGCTCCTGAAAACAACCAAATCTGACTGAACACACAGAGACTTCTCTTGTAATCACTTCTAAACTCTGCAACAGAACAAGGACTTACAGGATATTTACAGCCTTCCAGGTTAACAGAAGTCATGGGAGGACACCCCATATGCGCAGGAGAGTATGTGTGGGTGACAAGCGGGTACTGTGCTGTTTTGTGTGAGAGGCCTGAGAATCCTTAGGTTTGGCAAACTTGGAGGTGGGAGGGGCTGAAACCAAGCCCTCACAGATGTGGGGTGACCACAGCATTTCCAATGGGTGCCACAGACCCCAGAGCCAAGGCAGCCCCATCCCTCTGTCCGTAAGGTTCTTTATTCCAGTGGGCAGCGCAGGGGACAGAAAGGTCAGCTCTCTGTCTTGGCAGCATCCGAGGAGATTTCAATCCTTAGAATTACAGCGCTTCATGTGGAGGCCGACCCGGAGCCGCCATTAAACCAAAGAGACTTTAAATTCATTTCACAGAACACATGGATTGTCCGGAGCTGGGAGTGGGTTAATGTTACTGCTTCTGTGAGCCGGGGGCATAATTTCCCTAATGGATGTGTGACATTATTTTCCATCTGGCAAATGACGGTGTCCTGCTTGAATCACAGAACAGTGCACTGACACGTCAGGCCAGGTTAGGATGTGTCTGTACTTCCGTTCTTTTAGAAATTTCTGAAAGCAAACAGCAAAAACACTCTGTCACCTCTTTAAATTATACAAAGCCATAGTGGAGCCAATAGGCATCATGAATTTCAATGTCAAAGCTGGGGATTTAGCTCAGCAGCATAAGTGCCTGCCTTGCAAGCAGGCGGTCATGAGTTCAATCCCCAGTACCGATAAAAAAAGAAGAAGAAGAAAAAAAAAAAGAATTTCAATGTCAAAAAGAAGGTTTTTTGAAATGCAAGAGTTGCATGTTTTTCACTCATAAACAAAAATCTAAACATGAGGCTTCGTTCTATTGCCAAACTCATTTCTGACTTTCTTTTTCCTCTTGTCTCTTTGAGATAGGTTTTACTACACCGTGTACCTACACCTGAGATCCCGTGGCTTGGCACTGTGTCCCAAGGAGAAAGAAGACAGAGCGCTTAGTGGGGTGCAGTCACCCAAGTTCTGATGGGGGGGGGCTGCACACCCAGGCAGCTTTTTGGTTCACTGGCTGATTATATTTGAAAAATAAGAAAATATGTTACTTCACAGCCTCAGGTTCCTCAGATGGCCCCTTACAGTGTCTTTAGGCCCTAGTGAAAGACCAGGTGCAGTGTGGACATTCCTATGGCATGAGATGTCCTAATTCTTCCAGACAGGGCTGACGTTTGCTAAAACACCAAAAATGGTTCTGGCATTGTCCAGAAAGGCACTCGGACCAATAAAAACTCAGGAGGACCTGGCCAGCACCAGCACCAACAGCTCAGCGGCACCATCTTCCCAGCCTCCCACATCTACAGGTTTGTGTCTGTGCCCACAGCTTCCTTGACTGGGTTCACAGGACCCTTATCCCCTGACCCCACAAAAAGTCCCTGCCCATAAACAGACGCACAACTGAGCCACTGGCAAGGAAAGATCAAAAGGGCGATGGAGGCCAAAGACTGCCATGTGGTCAGTGCATTTGAGCTGCATTTCAAGAGGGAGCCCAGTGACACTGACAGGAATGCAGATCCACATTCAGGAGACACCCGGCCCCCTGAGGATCCAATTGGCAGCTGTCAACATGAAACCTATGCAACTCTGGGAACCAGTTTCTTTTGGTACACATTTATTGCTGCATCAGCTAAAATCTTTGGCTGAATAGGAAGAAAAAAATATACATATATATGTGTATACAAACCAATCACACTGATTTTGAAACTAAGCTAGAAATATGTGGATAAAATAATGAAACCAACTGAAGGATATTTAAATGTTTATTTTCATGTTAAAATGATGATTACCCTGTGGTTAGAATATATGTTTATATTGGAAAATGAAGTTACTCTTTTTCTGAAAGATTTCCAGGGGGAATGAAAAGAAAAGTCCAAAAGTACTTCCAAAAGTAGTGAAGGATAAGATCAAAGTGTTCTGGAAAGTTCCACCAACAATACCAACAGGAGCCATGGACCTTCCAGGATAGAATTCCCAGTTTCAGGTTTCAATGTTTTTCCCGCCATCACTTTAGACATTTTTTGAGCCCGTTGCCTGTACATTTCAAAGTTACAGTTTTGCATGTTTTTATGTTAAAGGGTATGTATTAAATCACAACTCTTAGAGCTTCAGTAGACTCCTATATTACATCAAAAATAGCTGCTATCCATATTTCAGCATTAACTTTCCCATCACCCACTCTGTCCATTTATAAAACAGGTGATCAGAATTACATTACACATGTACCAAGCTTATTTATTGGAGGAAGGGTTACTGAATTTATAAAACATCTGTGATTTACAGAGAAGAGGACAGAGACTTGAGACAACTTTTCAGGGGATAGGAGCAGAATCCCCCTGGGTGCCCGTGACAGGTACGATTCAGATGAAGCTATCCTCTGTGACCCTTGCCGCCAGACTGTAAGTTCTTCATTGAGCAACACAATATTTACTGGGTTTTCAACACTCCAACATCGGAGAGACCCCTTTCCTAACAAAAAGTAACAAGACCATTGACCAAATGTACAAAGATAGGCTTTCCTATAACTTAAAATTAATGAGATCCCAATGACTCTACAGATAATGGCCATGGACAAAATTCAACCGGTATGTTCACTCCCTTCATGTTTACAAACAGAAATTCCCTGCTCAGACATCAAAGATTATTGTCATCTGTGATTTATCACCCTGGCAGTGCACAAGGGAAGCACTTAGGAACGCTGACCTTTCTTGGGGCACACACAGAGTATTCCGCATTGTGATAGTTGCTGATCTTGCAACAGTAGCGGCCATGCGGGATTGCCCTCTATATGTCCCACACTTCAGGACTCCTACGCACACACGTGTGTGAGCATCTGTGTACATGTGAATCTGCATGATGAGAGCCTCCCCCCCAACCTTCCATTTGACTTTTGTTTCGAACTCACTCAGTTCTAACACAAACACAGAGGCTGATTTGAGGGCCCCTTCAGGACCCTGGCCAGCTCCAGGAGGAGCCCCTACCTTTTGCTCCATGACCCTCCCCCATCAGATGCTACCCCTCATGGGAAATGCTCCAATGTACCTGTTCCTTAATGTCACCCCACACAGAGATGGCAATTTCCTTCTAAACTACACCGCCTATGTCCCACAGTCTCCCGGGCCCGTGGTATGCAGCCAGGTGTGATTGTGAGAGCCCCTTCAGGTGAGGCACCTCACTTTTGCGAATGAGCCCCCACCACGAACTCCTTAATGCTGAAGGCCCAAGCGGAGACCAGATGAGAACACCCCATAAAAGGAGCTGGACTCGTGGGTCAAGTTGTGCCTGAGATTTTCTTCAGCCAGTCTTGGGGTCACCTCCCCTGTAATCTCTTTGAAAGCTGCTTGCTAACTGGGGACTCTTCCTAAGTGGTGCCAGACGTCTGTTTGCAAACTCCTGGGCCACACTGCCTGGATACCCTGGCTCCAGTCTTCAGTCAAACTGAAGTTGTCAGAACCCCACCAGCTTTGGACACACTTTAAGCACTTACAGAACCCACAGAACACCAGCCTCCTCCAGAGCTCAAGCCAAGGTCCCCTGCAGCCCAGCCCTGTCTGCAAACACACTGCATGCAAGACACATGACGGACTTTCTGTCTGCCGTGTCATAGCTCAAAGAGCTTGACTGTCATGTTCCCACCCATGGGAATCTAAAGAGAACAACTGAACCAGACCAGCTCTCTTCTGAAAAGCTTGGCCACCCACTTTTTGGAGCCAGGAAATGATGCAGGTGACCTCCTGAATGTCCTTTTCACTTTAGACCTTTAGAATTCCACTTTCACACATGCAAAAGGCTTGGTTGACTCCTGCTGGGGCGAGCCAGTTTGCCTTCCCACCCAGCCATCTCAGCAAATAAAAACTCACATTTTGCTTGTTTGAAAATCTTGCTCTGCCTGAGGCCATGCACAATGTTTTTCAATATAGTTTTTATTTTAAGATTATGCAGGAAATTTTTTTATTCTCTGACCGCCTTGACTTTTCCACAGCTGTGATTTGCTCATACGAGCAGCTTCTTAGGCTGTGAGCAGTCACTTATTTTCATGAATTTGGGGGGGAAATTACTGTTCTCCACCAATGCACACCTGTGAAAGTTTAACGCTATCAGCGTCACGATTGAGACTTGTTTTTCATGGTCATTATACAGATGGATTTCTACACATGGCTAACTTTAAACACCATGAAAACATTGTTTGTTTTTGTTCTGGTAAAATGGGTAGTTCAGCCTGAAGCTATTTCCCAGGCAATTTTCCTCCTGTGTAGGGTCAATCCCCCTTTTAGACGCTGCTCTGGCTGAATCCCACAGGACCTGGCTCTGGTTCTCAGCCTTCTGTCCCAGCACTGGTAGATATGACCAGAAACACCTTCTGGTGCTGGTGGGCAGGAGTTATTTTGTTTTGTTTTTTAGACTCAGATCCTGTAAGATTCTAAGGGAAACTCCCTGGGTATAAGGCTTTGTTTTACTTTAAAGCATACGTGTTTACCCTGGATCTGAGTGAGTCCTTTTGAGACTCCAAGCACCACGGGGCCTTGCTGAGCCAGTGTTTAATTCAACAGAAAAACCACGCTCAGCCATCCAGCCGGTGGAAGAACATCCAGTTAGGACTCTGTCTCTCCGTCAGACCCTGGGCTCAGAGGCTCCGGAAATATGGCCCCCTTACCCTGCACCTCTTCACCGTGCTGATACCGTGTGTGTGGCCCTGCTGCCATGCATCATCCTGGTTCAAGGGCAGGACCCCCATGATTTTATTCAGCTGTGGTTCCTGGGATCAGAATTCCATTTGCTGGAGCGTGTGTGGGCTGCACTGGGCCCCTGAGTTCTGTGTTGGATGGGAACAGCTTCCAGGGTCCCCAGAAGAAACCAGGTGCTGGTGCCAGAGGAAGGAGCCCAAGCAAGTGGACGCCTCTCTCCTTTCACACCCTGGACTCCAGCACCTCTGGAGACGGGAGATGTCTCTGACTTCATTCCCAGGAGACCTGTTTCACCTTGGATTGTGGACATTTCTAAAGGATAAAAATGGTGGCTGCAATGTTTAGGGAAAAATTCAGGGTACGTGGGTCTCAAGTTAAGAGACAGAGAGAGAGGGTGAGGGGAGTCAGGGAGGAAGGAGAGATGGAGGAGCTTTCTTTAATCACTTGCCCCAGTCTAATGAGACGCAACCCACATCCCCAGAAGTTACTAATTCCGCAGGCTTCGTCTCCTGCTGCGGGTTGTGGTAAGTGTTATTTTTCTGGGGTGAGTTTTCCTTGACATAGAATCAGTTCACTTTGCTGCACTGTCCTCACTACAGTGAGCTGTGAGGCCAAGCTCACCTCTCCCCGGAAATCTCTCCTTTTCCCCCTTTCTGTTTGTGTTTGCAGTGACACATGTGGTCTGGCTGCAGGCACCTCCTGTGTGGTGCCACTAGCACCCCCTTTTGCTGTTTGAGGGCGTGGCTGGTGGTGTGACTGGCTGTGTCCCGATGTGTAAGGTTCATCCTCTTCTTCCTGTGCATTTGCCTGTCCTTGAGCATCACTGGAAGTCTGGTTGACAGCAACACATCCTGACAATGAAGGTGTCAAAGTACAAGGGAGAGAGTTTCAGGAGTGTTTCCCAGAACTCAGGTCCCTCCACAGCCCACGTGGCTGGAAATTCTAGGCTCTGCCTCCATAGCTGGGTGCATTCGGGCACCATGACCCATGATGATGCACAAATATGGCCTAGAAGCCATGGCAGCACGAGAGGAAGCATGGCCATGCTTGGCAGCAGCCCTCCTGGTTCATGACCCCATTTCTGAAAAGCAAACTCAGCCATTTCTTTTGCCTTTGTTCCTTAGTTTTGATTAAAAACTGAGGGAGAAGGTGGCCTTCAGTGGCAGAACAGGCTGATACATGGAGATTTGCTCTCCTGGTGAAATACTACTCAGCCACAGAAAACAGCAGGCCTTCTGCACAAAACCACTTGGGAGACTCCAAGAATGCGCCGACCTCAAAACCTCACACACCGCGTGATCCCTTTATTTTGAGTTTGAATATGCATGGCTTCAGTTGGTGATGGCAGGGCACTGGACACCAGAATAGGGCCTGGGGCGAGGGGCTGTGACCACCTGGTGTTAAGGGAGGGTTGGTCCAGAGGATTTCCCTTCTGATGACTGGTGATGGACAGAGCCCTGTGGCCTCCCTCTTGGGTGGCAGGAAGCCAGCATGTGGCTCCCCTCGAGGGACACAGTGTGTCTGTGCAATGACCCTGGTACTGGCTCAACTGCACACTTCAAGACCTTGGCATCGGGAGGCAGAGGAGCGGCCAGGGACCCAGCCTCCTGCACTGGGAAGGTGGTACTCTGTCTCTCGTAGGTGGCTTTTCTGGGAAAGCCAGGCTGTGTGTTGTGAGGGAGCTCCAGTCCTGTGAAGAAGCCCCGCCAAGTGTCCAGGGATAGACAGGGCCCCGAAGATGTGCAAGCCTTGAGCTTCCCAGTGACTTGAACTCCCACCCCGCACCACCCTGGAGGGCAGACAAGGTGCACTGGCCAAGCCCTCATGAACAGCAGAGCAGAGAGCAGAGCCGAGTCAGTGCTGGAGCCAGGAATCTCTGGACAGGCTTGTCACACAGCAGGAAATAACTGGGATGAGATTCCTTCCAAGTCCTCCATGCTGCAGGAAGAGGAAATTTCTGGATAGCAGGCTGATGCCCAGCATACAGCTCCTGCAGGGGGTCAGAATCTGTGGTTTGGACTCTCCCTCACCTGTCAGTTGTAGGATCTCACCTTGGGACTCCGGGCAGGGATCTGAGACACCAGAACCAGGAGCTGTCCCAGAAGACTCCTGCAAGCTTCTAGGGGGTGATACTTATTCAGTGTTCAGGGCACCAGGGATGTCTAACCTTCAGGTAGTCCTGACCAAGCACTGTTTTCTCTAAGGTTTCTTGACTTTCACATAAACTGCTTCACCAGGGAGCCCCATGCATATGGAAGAGACACCTTGGGAAGGCTGGATGTGTGGTATTGTCATGCAGAACAGGCAGGGCAATCTCCTGCCCCGGACCAGCAGTTGCCTCTCTAAGGGGGCAGCCAGGTCCTGCCTTCGAGGTTCTCCTGTCCTAGGGGAGGAGAGGGCACTGAAGGGGCACAAGCACATCAGCTGGTGTCAGCTTTGGGGTGAAACCCCAAGAAAACATCAGAACACTGCAGACAATGTGTCAGCTCCATTGGAGCTCCTTGAGGCCCTGGCTCCATACTCGGAGATGAAGGAGAGTGGAGAGGGCCATCTATTGAAAGCAACTAGGTTTTCTGAGTCTGGGCCAGCTGGAGATGTGGAAGGCAGACTGTTCATCAGCCTAGGGCTGGCCCCAAGCCACTGTCCCAGGGTAAGGCCTGGCCCACTGGGGAGAGGGAGGGGTGTGACAAGGCGGGGATTCCAGCTTCAGCATAGTGTTGTAGTGCTACATATTTTGCTGCATCCGACTTAGTACGCAGCCCATGGTTTACAGATTTTCTTGCTGGCAGCTGAGCCAGGTTGGCAGAGCCCAGTGGCTGCTGGCCCTGCCCCAACCATGTGAACTGGGGGGACAGGGGTCAATTATGCAGGGGAAATTGCTAACCCTGCAGCAAGCGATGTCTTCCTGTGACTGGATGAAAGGGCGGAGCCATCAGAGGAGACAGGTCCCCACCAAGGTTGGTCTTGTCTTAAAGCGCCCCACTGGGCTGTCTTCTCGCAGTGACAGATGAAAGCTGTTCATGACAGGAAGTCTGGCAGAGACCTGGGAAAGCCAGTCAGAATGCTGGGCCTTAGTAGACTCAGCCCCAGATGCCACTGGATCAAGCCTTGGGGCAGGTGAAGGCTCCTCAGATCCCGCTGGTTTATAAACACGGGTCCTGTTGCTGGGCAGCAGCTATAGCGGGTACCTAAATGACAGGAGCCGGCCCTCGCCCTCCACCTCGCATGTCTCACATTTAAATATTGCCCCTTCCGACTCGGGTATGGAATGAAGTGTGGGCATGAGAGAGCTAGGACAGGTTCCACAAGAGCGGAGCAGGAACAGGGTGGCAGTTGGAGAAGTCATCAAAGGACAAGGGTCACAGCGGCGGGGTGGTCTCTTCCTGCGAGGGCAGGGTTGTATGTTAGGGGTGGGTGTGGGGGACGGGAGCCCTGTCCTCAGCCAGGATACTGGGGCTAAGAACCTGCTCCCCAGCATGCACCCTCGGCTGTTGGGGTGAGTGTGAGCTCCAGCCCAGTTTGGGCAATGCCAAGCCACGGCCTCTGCCAGGTCCTCCGGGAGCAGGGGTTGGGGTCGAGCATTCTTGTCTGCTTCTCCCCCTCCCCACAGTGTCAGGCACTGGGTTTCTTACACTTGCCTCAAAAAGTATAGTCCAGCCTAGCTGAATGGAGACAAGGCCTAGCTGTGGCCCAGCAGAGGCGGGGTGGCTGAGCTCTGCTGGGAGGGAAACTGCAGAGCGCTCCCATGGGGCTGTGAGCCAGCAGCCTTCCTGGGTGCATTGCGTGCATGGAATGAAGGAGCCAGAGAGGCGTTGGCTTCTCCCTTTCACCGTGTAAACCTCGCTGTCCTGCCTCTCAGCCGCTGTGCTGTCTTCCAGGTTGTCACCTCCGCTCTCTTGGACTACTCAAGGCCCAGGCACTCAGGTTTACCCTCCATCAAGTACAGGTAGGAGACAGGAGGCAGGGGACTGTGACACACAGAGGACGAGAGGTCATGAGAGGGACAGACGGAACCCCAGCAGAGCTGTCCTGTACATCCCCACTGACTGGACACTCTGGGGTGCCTGCAGTTACACCAGGTTGTTAAGATGGCCCAGAGCAGCTGAGGCAGAAGACAGCACAGCTGGCCAGGATCTGGAGAGGGGCAGGGAGTGGTTCAGGGGACTCTCGGCTGCTTGTCCCTGAGCTGTGCTTAGCACTGAAAGTGTGACAGTTCTGGTCTCTGGCTGCAGAGCAGGATTCGTGTGGGGATCTCCTCCTACCCCTCCTTCTCCTCTTCCTCTTACCCTCTTCTTCTCCTTCCCTGTTTTTTCCTGCTGTTTCTTTCTTTCTGCCGGTGAGCTCCTCCCAGAGGGCCCTGGAACACACCTGGCTGTTTCTGAGGGAAGCTAAGATGTCACCACGGGGCAAGAGCACACCAGAAGATGTGGCCTTGGATATCAGGAGCTGCAGCTGGTCACAACCATTGTCCAGGTGACTGCAAATGTGGCTCTTTCCTCATCCGTCACATAGGAACCTGGCTCTGGAGTCCATCTGTGGCTCAGAACGAATGATTGGTGAAGGCATCTGTGGTATTTGTGCTCAGGGTATTTTGTGCTCACAATAAGCATAGGTTCTCCAAGTGCAAGGTGGGAGGTGGGAGGCAGAGGCACCCAGTGCAAATCACCTGACCGTCACTGCCGCGTCGCCATGGACTGTTTCTGCGTGGGCACTTCTGCCAGCCTCAGAATTGTTTCTCTGCAGCCTTTACCTCTCTCCCACATGCACATTGAATCCTCTTGTTCTTGCACCCTGAGGATTTAGAAGTTGCTGTTTCAAGGAGAGGAGGAAAGTGAGGTGCAGCCCTGCCAGCGTGTGAGTTAGCAGGATTTCCACAAGGATGAGTGCTAGTGATCCCCCAGTGAGACCAACTACTCTTCTTCTGCAGATTATGCTTTCTTTTCTCTGGTTAAGATTGTTCCTTGTGGATGTGAGGACCATTAAGTTCACCCTTGCAATGGGCGGTGCCCAGAAGCCACCAAAGATGTGGCCTAGATACTCTTGACTGCTCTGGGGGTATCAATTTCTTTCTCCTCTTCTGTGCTCTTTGTGTGTGCTCAGCACCATGGCTGAGGTTTTACTTATGCACTAATTAGTGAGTAGCCGCCACCCTGCACGATTAGAAGCTTAATTTGGAGCATCTTTCCTGCCACTTCTTGGAAGCTATTCTCAGAAATGGTTGGTGGTGAGCAGCAGAAATACCCTAGGACCACACTAAGAAAAAATAATCCTAAGGAATTAGAAGACACTGATTCTTCAGAAGGCTGGGGCTGCGGTTTTCTGGAAAAGGAAATGGCCTGCTCCCTGGACCTGTGGTTGTCCTTGATGATTGCTTTCCTCGGGGCAGGCAGGGCATCTGGCCATTGTATTTGTTTTTGTCTCAGTGTTCAGATTTGAGATTTCAGGGAGTATGCATGTAAAACAGTGCTTCAAAGACAGGGAGCACAAGTCGGGAGAATGGGAAGTGAAAAATGGGCAAAGCCACAACTTCTTGGAGATTTCCAATCCCTGCTCTCAGTGAGCTAACAGAACAGACAGTTAACAGGGATGTAGAGACCTGACCAACACTGTAGGCATCAAGAAACTCTTTTGATCGTGCCTTAGGCAAAGATCACACAGATGCCGAAAGGCACAAACAGGAAAACGAAGTGTTAATAATCTCCACTTCATTATAATTAAAATATTTGCTTTTCCAAAGACACTTGCTGGGAGAAAATTGGGAAACCTGGTCTGAGAAAGGACCTGCACCTATAATATATAAAGTGGTCTCAAAGATCAATAATAAAGAAACAAACAGCCATTAAAACATGGGCACAGTGCTGGAAAAGACATTTCAACTAAGAAGCCACGTAGGTGGAAATTAAACACAAGGGGGATCTGCAGCAGGGTCATGAGGGTAGAGCACGGAACTCAGGGAAGTTCTCCTGCTGCCTGGCAGAAGGGCTAAGCCAAGCCCGCAACATAAAAGGGGAACACGGAGTGCTGCAGGGGACACAACACATCTCAGACACGCAGGCAGGAGGCAGAGCCAGAACCAGGCTGTAAAGGAGTCTGCAGTGCAGCTATATAAACAGCACCTCCATGAGAAATGCATGGGTGTGCGCAGGAAAGCCCGTCTGGGAGGATTACAGCCTCTCCTTCCCTGGGCACCTCTCTGTGTCCTCGTACTGGGAAGACAAACTGCAGTACATCCATGCTGTGGAATAGGGTTCAGGTCAAAGAGGAGCAAAGGATGGTGCAAAGTGACCATCAGAGCCACGTCACAAATGCACAGGCAGCCAACTGGAAGGCTACAGCCTGCACAGGCCCACGTCCAGGACACAGTGCAAATGGCCAAAGTCCAGAGTCAAAGGCCACATCGGCGCTGCTTGGGGTTGAGGCAGAGGAAGCAGGTGGCCAAGGGGCACGGAGGAGGTGTTGATACTTTCTGTGTGTGATGTTTCCCCGACCTCGTGCCTGTGTCACCACTTAGAACCATACACTTGCAAAGGGTGAATTTCACTGCATGAAATCGGGCCATCAGAAGCCCAACTTTGGAACAAGACAAGTTTCTGTAAAATTCCATCCACCTGACATTGCATTTACTCAATTAATTCAGTAATATTCCTCCTCACTCCAATTCACACATGGGAAAGACACTTTTATTAGCCTTGTTCTTCATGACAACAAGCATATGAGGTTTCCAAGATGCCCAGGGGTTCGCTTCTCCCTCCAAGCATGAAGAGCTCCCCACCTCAGATCCCAGGGTTCCCAGTGGCCCCTCCCTTGTGATAAGCACTGAGAGGGGTGAAAGAAGGGAGAAAGGGAAGAGGAAAAGCTCAAACGGCATGGGCTGGGTTGTGCTGGGCCAGGAGGTAGCCCAGGGAGAAGAGCCGAATAGGCACCCTCTCCAGAGGGTTGCAGCTGCTCAGCATGGGCACAAAAGGCAGCTGTGTGGAGTGCCCAGCTCTCGGCCAGGGGAGGCAATGCCCTGTCTTGAATTGCAGTTAGACCCTGATTATTTTTGCCAGATAAAGAAGGTCACTTGTCTGAACATCCCTGTGGACCTAGCATTGTGTCTGATAAAATTCTACTTGTCTCCCATCAAACTGGGAACAGAATCTTAAAAAACAAAATCAACACATGAGATCCGTGAGTGTGACAGAAGAGAGCACGACATTTTGACACATGCACACGTGTGGAGGTTCAGTGTCCTCCCCCTGCAAACACAGAGCTGAGCATTTTCGTTTTGTTTCCCTTTGCTTTTTGGAAACACCATGGGCATAAAACAATCCCTGCCTGCAGGTGGTGCTTTTCGCAAACACCAGCTGGAAGGTTGGGGTGAAAGCGAAATCTACAAGCCAGAGCTCAACAGCTTACCTGAGAGGCTTCCAAGAAGCACAAATGTCCCTTAGAAGAGGAAACCAGGCAGGTGATTCCACTTGAGGGTCTGGAGGGGACAGAACAGGAGAAAGTGCATGGAGATGTTTGTACATGTGTGTGCATTTGTGTGCATGTGTGTACATGCATGTGCATGCATGTGCATGTGTACATGTGTGGCTATGTATAGGTTTGTGGTGGTTTGTGCAGGGCATGGTGGCCAGCATGTTGGTGCAGGGCAGAGAGGTCAGGGCACAGCCGACCTGAAAGACCTTTCTTCCCTAAAACCTGCACCTCTTCCTCCTCCTCCTCTGCAGCACAGCCTCCCAACCCTCACGAGAAGCTCAGATTTCTGAGGCACTGAAAGCCAAATGTTTGTTTGACTGTTTGAATTTAATTCAATGGATGGCCAAGCCTGGCCTGGAATGAGGGAAGGCTGTACTGGGCCCTCACCCTCCTTCTCCCTGTGAAAACACCTGCGTTTCAGACAAAACCACCAACACGCACAATGGACAGTGTGGTGGACGGGACACGGGTGTGAACACTGTGAGTGTGTGACCAGACAAAATATGACCTCCCTGCTGCACCTTACAAAGATCTCAGTCATTCCAGACCTGCAAACCATTTCATGAGGAGTACAGATCTTGGTCCTGTACAGCGTGGTCCCACCAGTGATGACACCACTCCCAGTGCATCCAGGCTCCACACCCCTGCTCCACGGCCTCACATGGCCCAGTTCATCAGCCCCTGACACGAGGAGACCTTGCTTCTGCTATTTCAATCTTAAATCCTAGTAGAAGATGCTCTCCTTTCAATGCTCTTTCCTATTTATGGAAACTCCCAAGAACAATTATGTATTTTCCACACCCTGGCAAAATTGCAAAATGTCTAGATCCACAGTCAAATATGAACATACAGTTGGTATTAAAAGTAGGCCAGAGGCCTCATGATTCCAGCAACTGGCATTGATTCTTGCAATGGAGAAGTCAGAGATGGTCTTACAAATTGTTAAGACATTACAGGGTCGAGCAAGGCTCAGAGCATGTTCCTTTTAGTAGATATCTCAGGGGCTGACATTTTACCTGTTGAGGAATCAGAGCTGGAAGGGAACTGTTCTTTTGGGTGATGAGAAATAAACAGCCAAAAATCATTTTGCAGATGCGTTACAGACCCTTGGACACTCAAACTGGGGGATCGGCACCCACAGCAATCACAGGAGAAAAGCACACTTCATCCAGGTGGCTCTGAGCCTGGTTGGGGTGGCCTTGGACAGGCAGGAGTCCTGTATCCCATCACCTCCATCTTCCCACCTCCTCCTCCATGATCCAGTGGGTCTCAGGTCCACTAAACTGCTATCCCTGCCCCTCGTTGTGGATATCTACTATGAATAAAAACTGCACACACACAATCTGAGCTTTCACTAAGGAAAGTCCACAGCTTGCTTTAAAAGGCACATTCAGCCTCCTCACCTGATTGTTACATCCCCTGAGGACGCTAGGACCCCAGCAAGAGCTGTCCCCAAAGCAGTTTTCTAGTCACTAGGTTTGGCATCAGAGGGAGGTATACTGGGAAGGGATTTCCAATGGTCACTTTATATGCACAGAAGAGGAGCCTGGAAAACCTGATCAAGAGCAAACAGCAGATTTCAGCACAAGCTCCAGGATGTTTGGGTTTGAAACACAACAGCAGCCCCCCCCCCCACTAGGGGCTCACAGCACCTCACTCTTGCCAAGTTGGAGCTGGGAAGCCATTCTCTCAAGGGAAGCAGATTTCCCCACAATATCAGATGGTGCATAATGACTTCTGAAAAGCAAGCCTTACTTTTTAACATCAATTGATAAGTTGTCTCTCCTGATGCATTTCCAGCCTAGCCTGGAGCTCTAAGGGGGAAGGAGCTCGCGGTTTGTGTCGGGGTGGATCTGAGGTTTCTCTGTGCACTCAGAGCCCCAGGCCGTGCCCAGCCCGCTCTGCTGCCTGAAGGCTCGGGACACATGTGCGCACCTGGCCTTCAGTGGGACCAAGACCTCAGCCAGCGCGCAGTGGCAGCAGCAGTGGCTGCTTTCTCGGCTGCCAGACCGCGCCCAGGGACTTGGGCAGCTGCTGGGGCCCAGCTACAGAATTCGCTGGGAGGGTACCCAGAGCCAGCTGCTCTTGCAGCTTGGTGGAGACCGCCGGTCCCGCCCCATCCCCAGGCGCAGCATCAGTGAGGTCTTGGTGATCACAACAGGATCTTTGGGGGGCTCTCTGGGCGCCCTAATTCAGCTCCCGCAAGGCAAACCCCAAACCTAAGGCAGAGTCATCCTTATGGTTTAGACTAGGTGACCAAGAGGAAAAACCTCCGGAGATACAGCTGAGGGAAGCCTTCTCTGGACACAAGACCCAAACACGCCTCCCTCTTGCGCCCAGAAACACAGCGTCCCTCATTCTGGGTACCTGAGAGAGACCTGATTTCCTGGCAACCAACCCTGGGGGCTCGACCTGGGGTGTGATGACCCAGCGTGGGTTCTCCAATCCCAGGTTGCTAAAAGGAGGTGTCAAGGGCCAGGGCTGCATCCTAGGTCCTAGGCCACTCAGTCTGAGCTGGGGACAGGACACGCCCAGCGGTCGGAAAGGGATGTAGGATCGCGCTACGCAGCTCCTAGATTGAAGGTGCTGGGTGGGGGGGCGCCTGGCACTGGGGTCCGGACTACAACCAGCGCCCAGCCACGCCCCCTCCTCGCCCAAGGCAGTCCTGATCATGGTGCTCTGGGGTTGGGTATGAGGATCCAAACCTAATTTCCCAAGCGCCAGGTGCCGGTCGTGCCTTCCCGGAAGGGGCTGACAGCTTTGCGGAGGCGGGCAGAATGGACACGGCCTCGCCGCCATCCCCCTCTCGCTCGGCCATGCAGTCCTCACGCACCGGACACGGGAGCCCACTCCTAGCTGAGTGTGGGGTCGTCTCTGTGCCTGGTTTTGGGGTGCCCTTTGTCCCTAGTTTTGGGGACCTATCCTCTGGATGTAGGGTTCCTTCCGCGCCGCTGTGGATCTCTCTCGTGCCCAGTTTTGGGGTCCCACCCGAGGCCGCGCCCCGTCTCACCTCTGCCCAGCAGCGCGCCCAGCACCAGGCTCAGCACCCCGCACAGCGGCGCCACCGGCCCGGGGGCCGCGCCCTCGGAGCGCATCCTGCCGCCGTCACGCCGCCCGCCGCCGTCCCGGGCTGCCCCGCCCGACCGCAGCTCCCGCCGGCCGCCCCATGCCCGGCCCCGGCCGCGAACAGGCCGCTGCGTCTCCGCGTCCGCGCCCTAGTCAGCGCTGCCCTGCCGCTCACGCAGCGCCACTGACAACTTTTCTCCGGCTCCGCCTTTGCCGCCGGCCCCGCCCACCGACAAACCACGCCCACCCCGAGGCCCTGCCCCGGCGTCCTGGTCTGTTGGCCCCGCCCCGTCCCCGCCTCCCGCAAGCCCGGCCCCGCCCCCGAGCCTGGAAAAGGGCGGAGTGCTGTTGGGCTGTCCCGATGTCCTCAATGACCTGGAAAACGTCCACGTTTGCTGGTCGTTTTCACTTTGAAAAGAACCCGAATTCGCACAGTGCCAGGTCTACTGAGAGGAGGATGGAGACTGCGTCTCGATGTTTTCAGTTTGCGGAGTTTTATGGCAGTGTTTTGAATGTGTTCAGGAGCTGGAGGCAGCCACAGAAGGAGGCTGACGAGGGGGCTTCCTGAGCTGCGTGGGAAAGCGGCGCAGAGGTGCGGTGAGGTCAAGGGGAGGGGAGGAGTTGGTTGTAACTTTTCCTCCCGACCTTCGCCTCATCTCTGGATCTCACCTTCTACACTGTAGCGGGGACTAAGTTGGTTCAGCCACTGTGGAAAACCACAGGGGGACCTTCGGGGACAGAGAGATGGAAGCACCCTGAGGTCCGCGGTCCCAGGATTGGGTGGGCACCCAAAGGGAGGAAACAGGCATTTCAAAGGGACGTCTGGGCTCTGTGTTCACTGAAAGTTGATACCACAGCGAAGACAAAGAATCGACCATCATGTTCACCAGAAGATAAGTGGGCAGTGAATATGTGGACTACTGTCCATCCTTTAAGATGGACATCCTGCCATTTGTCACAACGTGGATGAACTCAGAAGAAATCATTCTAAGTAAAACTTGTCAGCTGTGGAGAGATAAATTCTGATGATCTCAAAAGACACAAACTCACAGAAGCAGAGTAACACAGCAGTGCCCAGGGGTCAGGCTGGGAGTGGGGCTGGGGATACACTGGTCATGGGACACAAGGTTTCAGTTAGGAGGAAAGAGTCCAGGAGGGCCCTTATGCAACATGGTGACCACGGGTGATAAACGTGCATTGAGTCTTTAAAAACTGCTGAGAGTCGATTTGAAATATTCTAACCTCCCAACACACACACACATGTGGGATAATGTTATGATAATTAGTTTATTCAGTCATTCTACAATATCCACACATATGAAAACACCATACTCTGCACTATACACATATTCAACTTTTGTTAAATACATTTTAAGGACAAGCAGAATGAGAGGTAAAAAGTAAACGTAAGGCAAAGAGTAATTACAGGGTGCTTTGTAAGCTTCCAACAAAAAGCATAACCAGGTGCCCAACGCTGTCACATCTAATCACCTCAAGTGTCAATAAAATAGCATTACAAACAGTGTATATGTACTTAACAGAAGTCAAATTGCACCAAGCAAAAATGGGTCAAAATTAAGGGGTGATACTGATACAGAGAGAATTGTTCCAACGAAAGCATTCCTTCAGTAGCAACTGAAAAAGACAACTGTCTGTGCATGTATCAGATAACCTATTATCAATTTATCAGCTGTCTCCATATCTATCATCTCCCTGTGTGTGA
Source organism: Cavia porcellus (assembly GCF_034190915.1). Classification (NCBI taxonomy): domain Eukaryota; kingdom Metazoa; phylum Chordata; class Mammalia; order Rodentia; family Caviidae; genus Cavia; species Cavia porcellus. The sequence goes on along the minus strand of NW_026947499.1, from coordinate 5,818,964 downwards.
CCTAATCTGCTATCCTTTTATTATCCAGCATTTATCCCTGTGTAGACCACCCACCTACCATCTATCGGCATGTCTCTCATCTGTGTGACTATTATTTGTCTCCTCATCAGCAGGTCCAGGTGATCTGACCATTATCAATAGCCTTGGCCCGACTGGTGCATATAAAACTGTACACATGTAGTTTTCTAGGATACACAATGTGCCCTCCACCATAGACCATTCTGTGAACAATATACCAGGTGCAAATAAATTTAAAGGATTAATACCATCTGAGGAACTGACCACAAATGGAAAAGATTAGAAGTCAGCGGGCGATAACATGCCTAGAGAAACCCAAATACTTAGAAATTAATCAAGGTCCCACTAACACATGAGTGAAGAGACTCACAGGGAAGATGGGAAATTATTTCTAGTTGAATGATAATGAAACCACAAGATAAGTAAATAAAACCATAAACCCCCTGTGGATTGTGGCTAAGAAAAGGGTCAAGGGTGAAATTACAGCTTTAATATTTGTAGAACAGTGGAGCCCAAATCGTGTTTTAAAGCTAAGCTTTAAGCAGATGATGGGAGGCCTGGTGTGGCAGTGCATGCCCACAGTCTCAGCACTTGGGAGGCTGAGGCAGGAGAACTGTTGCCATCCCACACCTGCCCAGGACTGCTCTTCCCGTGGGGAGAAACAGCTGCTCCTGCCACTTGGGAGTGGGAGGGACCCGAGGCCCAGGCCCTCTCCACGGAATCCAAGGAGGCCTGATAGTTCCCTTCTCTGCCTCACTCATCACCATCTTTGTGAACAAAGCACATGGCCTGGGGACTCAGAAGCTTCTCTGGGTCGAGCCGAAATTCGCACACCATGGAATTTACTATCATGGAGTGCAGAGTGAGGTGGCTGCCAGTTTATTCTCAAAGACGCACACAACCATCACCACTGTCCAATGCAGAACTTTCTTCAGGTCCACAGCACCCTCCTCATGCCCACCTAGGCCTGGCAGCTGGTCCTTGCTTCCATCTCCATGACTGGCCCCTTTGGGCCCTCGGGAAACAGTGCCCAACCTGGACCTGGACTCCGACCCAGGGCACCCTGTGACTGAGTGGCTCGCTTCATGCTGTGCTCTAAGGCTCGCCCGGGGTGCAGTGATGTGGGTGACGCGGTCCTCATCACAGTGAGATGTGGCTCTGTCAGTGATCGCCATGTGCCTGCTCTTCCCTGAGGTGCTTCACACTCTCACCCTCTGGCCAGAAAGGCCCCGAGGCGGCACTGACCCAGTGCTCCATTCCAAAGGCCTATGTGGATCAGGGTTCTCTCTACAACTAAAGGGGACCAGGGGCCTGCATTCCAGGTGCTTGGTCCACCAGAGCTGTCCCAGGACGAGGACTCTATACTTCTGCTTTCCCAGGACCCCCCAGGCTGTTCATGCAAAGGTTGAACAGCACGGGCAGGCAGTGCATAAGTTGCTCATCAGAGGTGGGTGAACAACAGCCTCCAAAACTCCACAATACGGTAGCCATGCAAGGCTGTCTGCCTGTGGACGTCCAGGGCCTCAGAACCATCAGTGTGGTTTATGGTGGGAAGCCATCGTGTCACAAGGGCAGGGAGGGGACCCCCAGCGAGTCGCAGCCCCAAGATGCCAGCTCAGGTGCAGCCCTGCATTGCATCTCATGAAGGGCTCTGCAAGTGTCCAGCACTCTGAGGATTAAAGGTAACACCAGGTGGACGCCAAAGCTCCCTGGGTTTCTTTCCTTCAGTGCAACCTGTGGGCGGAGACTGCGAGCACTGATTTGCTCGACTTGTGAGCCATACCAGAATGCGAAACACATTCAATTTCCCAGGAAAACGAAAACCTGAATCCTTTTCATCTTAAATACATTGGAAATGATTTTAAAGTGACTTCATACAGATTGTTACTCCTGTAAATCAAATATACTCTAAACTGCAATGAAATGGGAAATAGCTCTGGATATGAAGTAATAGCCCTTAGGCCCTGCAAATAAATCATGGAATTATACAGCTAAAATATATCATCAGCAGCAAACACTGGCACATGGGGAAGAAACTTCACAAGTGGTCTGGTAACGGCTTCTCACACCTCGAGAGTTTTACAGGTAGAGCAGGGCCTGGTCTGTAGGGCGGGCAGTGCCGGGACCAACGAGCCACAGTGTGCGGTAAACGAAGGTAGAATGAGCTCTTGTTCTCTGCTTGCAGGCAAAGCAAATCAAGCAACAATAATAACAACAAAACCCCATACGTCTGACTGATTTCCACCCTGCTTGCCACAGTCCATGTAGTGAAATCAGTATTTCAGTAAAAAGCAATAAACACACACAGAGGGGAGAATAATGCACCAAGCACACTCGAGCATGCAGTAAAAACAAATGTTACCCCGACTATTGGTGGAATAATAAACAGCAAGGAAAGAAATGTTAAAAAGAGCTCTAATCTAAGCAAGTGTGCTTTCCTGTTCCAGAGTGGCTGTGAATCTCATTCCTCATTGAGCTCGGGTTGTGGAAATGCACACTTTTACACACACAGGAGTCTGAGCAAAGACTTGCTCTAGAGAACCAAACACACTCCAGACTCTGACCCTCTCTGGGCAGCCTTTTATTCAGCGGCTCCTTGCTACTTGGTGCCTTACTGTCTGTCCTCTGATACTTCTGTCTTTTTTCTGTCCTCTCCCTGTTTCTGAGATGCCTGCAAATCATTACAAATCAGTCAGGAAAGATTTCCTCCAATCTCCCGAATAGAGGGACGCCTCTCCCAGAATGCTAAGCAAGCCCCTCTGACACCAGCTTTCCAACTGGGATCTTAGGATGGGTGACATTTATTGGCAGGCGCTAATTAGTCTGCAGGAGCTGACTCTGCAGGGCCTGACTCCTCTCCCCATCACTCACAGGGAGACAAACTCTTCTCCCAACACCGCGCTCACTTCTGGCCCACTGCCAGGATGGTGTTTGCTCTGCCTTGTGTTGCCTCCTCGATTGTGAGAAGACCAGCATTGGTGACTCAGTGGACAATGTCATTGGCATTAAGGGCTGGATTCTTGGGAAAGCCCGGTTGTATTTCAGTGCCCGTGGTTAGGTTTGGGAAATTAGGTTCCTTCTGGTCTCCTGGTCTCCTCGGTACAGGTGCTTTCTTGGTTTAGAATGTATAGCAACCCAGATCTGAGAGGCAGAATAGGAGCTGTCAGCACACAGGCTGTGCAGGGAGACACACACAGGGTACCCCTGGATAAGCAGGTGATGCAGACCGCCCATTCCCACCTCCACGTGTGGCCCCATTTGGAAGATCCGTCTTGCCTTTGCTGTCCCACTTTGCTCACTGTTACCTGCTCCACGGAGCACTCCGAGGTGTAGCCCAGGTTCAGTGCTTTCTTTCTCTCTCTGACTTACGAGGTTTTATCAGTTTTTTTTGGCTGCAAGAGACACCAAACTCAGCTTGCCTTAAATCACAGGATAACGTGGGCGTCTTGAGCCACGTGGTGGCAGAATAACAAATGTCTGTGAGTCCTCACTCTCATCCTGGAATCTGAGAATATGTCACCAGCAAGGCAGGGGGGACTAAGATGGCATTAAGTTATGTGTCAATGAAGGGGAAACAGCCTGGATTATCTGGGGGTGGGGACAGCATACTCACAGCAATCCTCAAGAGAGGGATGCGGGAAAGAAAGAAAATGTCACAATGCCAGCAGACATTGCAGTGTTGTGCTTTGGGACGGGGAGGGGCCATAAGCCAGGGACTGCAGGCAGCTTTAGGAAGCTGGGGAAAGGCGAGGAAATGGATTTTCCACTTTTCCCTCCTGAAGGGTAGGTGCCACCACCATCATAGCTTTAACCTAGTTAGGTAGATTCAGGCATCTGATCTCCAAACAATTGGACAACACATTTGTGTTGATTTATGCCATTGGGTTACCACAGTAGGAAATGCATGCTAAAAGCTGCCCTGGAGTTCGGGTTGGCATAAAGAATGACTGGCCAAGAGGCTCAGTGAAATCACAGGACTCTCCACCTCCCTCCCATTTCTCTTTACCCAGGTCTGACTATTCTCCCTGTTTGTCCACCTCTCAGTCCGCCCTCACTGCTGTCTCCTGACAGTCCCCAGCGTGGTCGGGGCTACATCCCTCTGACTTGGCAAACCAACCAGAAAAACCATCCTATTTCTGAACTGTTCCAAACAAAACCAGCAATGCCCAGATGGTCTTGGGTTGCATTCTTCTCTCTGAACATGGACTCTGTGACCCTGGGGTGCGCCTACAGGGTTACAAGCCAGCCCAGCCCACACGTCTAAGAGTGGTGAGAAGGGCTCTCTGAAGGGAGATAGGATGGAAGTACAGGAACTGGAGGAGTGTCTTAATCACCCTTTTGTTGTTGAGGCATAATCCTCCATGCTCACAATTTAAAGGAAGAGAGGTGGATTGTGGTCCATGATGTATAGAGATTTTAGTTCATAGTCCACTTGCTCCATGGCAGGACCATATGGCAGGAAGTCATGGTGGAGGAGAGCTGCTCACAGCATGGCGGACAGGAAGTGGAGGGACACAAGGGAGGAGCCTGGGAGGGAGAGAAACCCTCCAGGCCACGCTCCAGCCCACCTCTTCCCCAGACCCCACCTCCTAACAGCAAGCCAGCTACAAACACCCACAATCCAGTCACCTCCAAAGCACCTGGGTTAGGAGTGCATGAGGATTTAGGGGGGCATCTATATATAAATCACAACAAGGAGAAACTGACGGAGGTGCATGGTCTGTCTCCTCTGCACCAGGACCTCTGGCTTGAAATCCCAGTTTTCCCTGAGCTGCTTCTCTTTTTTCCTCACACAGGGAGAGCAGCACACCGGCTCACTGTCCTTCACCCTTTTTGCAGCACTGCACCAGGCCCTTGAGAAAGCACTGGCTCTGTCCACCTGCAGGGGATGAGGGGAACATCTCTCTCTGTTCTGGGGAGTGATCTGTCCTTGCACACTCATGTGCCCAGAAAGCTAGTCCCCAGAGGCTGTGAACACAGCTTCCCTTCATCTCTCCTCAGAGCCTCCACATCACCTAACAAAAGCCACACACCACTCTCCGAGATCACTGGGAGGTGGAATTGGGATCTTTGGGGGAGCCATTGGGATGAGGAAAGGGCTCTTCTTGATTTGCAGCGCCGCTCTTTATTTTCATTATGTGAGTGCCTGCGGCCAGCATCTCTTGTCTGACTCGTAGTCTCTTCCCTCATGGTCTATGTATGATTCACTGCCGGTGAGAACCCTGGCACTGAAATCACGGGTGTGTCCAAAGTGTCCTCAGAGGACAGCACAGAGCTGTCAGTTCTAGCATAGTTTAAGACATGACTTACAGACCATGTGCTAGTCCTGTGCCAGATAACTTTAGAGAAAGGGACAGAAACAGTTTGCACAAAAGAGTCTCCAGGAACTGTTGTAGTCAGGGGTTGTGAGGAGAAAAATTATAATCAGGACACAGAATTTGTAATATTATTTGATGATGGTCACCCAGAGTTAAACACAAGAAAGTGTAGAAATCTGTCCATGACACAAAAGATCCAGAATATTCAGGCAAGGGCCTGGATCCCAGCAATGTCCTGCATGAGTCCAGATGAAAATCCAGAGATCATGACAATGCCTCCACAAGTCCTACTGAAGGTCTAGAGCCCACAAGAAGGACTCACACCAGTCTTTTTTACAGTTCCATGCTGAGAAGGCCCAAAGGTCAGTGGTGGAAGCTAGAAAGTCTGTGCAGGGTAAAGGAGCTGTGAGTTCTACACTGGAGATGAGAAGTTATGCTCAAAATAAGAACCAGGGCTGCCCTGAAATGTACCACAGCCATCGTCAGCGACACAGACATCCCGAGCTCCCCTAATGATAACAGTTGAGTACATATCAGGAAGCCAGTGTGACAAGCTTCTCCTGGAGATTAAATGGCACGCCTTTCCTTTGGACCCAGGAACAATGCTCAATGTAAGGACCAGAGCTTCCCCAAAGTGAACCACAGGCACTCTCACCAACAGGTTCCTGAGCTCCTCCAATGACAATGGTCGAACTCGCAGGGGGGCAGCCAGCATGAGAAGCTCCTCCAGGAGAACCAAGGTTCCAACAGCAACACTTAGAGAAACCCACAACATCCCACTCTTCTTCTCCACATCTCTAAGCTGGCAACTTTCCCTAGCTGGGCCATCTATGCTCAGCGCCCTGCTGATTTAATGCAGCTGGAGTTAAGCTGACCATCAGCTGTTAATTCATAACAGCACATCTGTATGATTTAACAAATTTAAACTTTTTATTTGGTGATAATATTGTGATTTTCTGTGAAGAAGGATGAGGAAGACAGCAAAGTCCCCGTGTAGTCTTCCTTGTCGAGCACCATGGTTAGCACCGCACTTCCTAAGGGATGAGCCAGCACCCGTGCACCACAGTGAGCAAACTCACCTAGTGCCTCCTAGGATACACCCACCCGGTCCCATTTGGCTGTCCTGATACCTCGTTCACCCTGGTCTGTGCCCAGAGGTGACTTTGTAATGGATTCATGACATCTTGGTGAGAACAACAGCTTAATGAGACAGAGTCCTCCTATCCATGAACATGGTTTGAATTCCTCTGCTTAACTGGACTTTCTGCTGGTCCTCAGTGTGAGCGTCTTTTCCTGATAACTGTCCCTAAGTACTGAGGGGTTTAGGGTTACAGGAAGTGGTATCTAAAACTCAGGACCTGCTTTCAGGTTCATTGCTGGCGTAGATTTGAGCAAGCTTTCACCCCTTGCTTGCTGGCTGCCTATGGACTTCGGTGAAAGTGTCTTATGATTCATTTTCTTTTTGTTGGCATGCAGTGAGTGGTCTTCATCTATTTGCCTTTTGTTAGCTGAGTTAAAAAAGTATACATTTGATTAAGTCTGAATTTTCCTAATGATCCATGAGTTCAGCTGCATCATGGTTATGTCAAAGTCCGACTCTTGACTTTCTGGCCATGTGAAAAACAGGTTCCTGACCACTGTCTAGGGCTGAAGTCATTTTCACTCATCACACTTCCACAACTTGGACTTTTCTTGGTAAAGATGAAATCACCTTTTCCCATCCTTGAACTTTATATGGTGCACAGCTGCAGCCACAGTGATATGTAACCTCTTCTGTTTATAGAGTCCCTCAGTGGGATAGAAAGGGACTCAAGGGGGTTGGGGCCTCAGGCTCTAGATCTGCACATGTGATTTAGGATGAGACTGGAAGATACCAGAATTACAAAAAGATAAAGGAAGAAGTTGGGCTGCAAACTTCTCTCTGGGCCTGGGGCATGGCTAGATTAGAACTGTCTCTGCTTGGCTCTGGACTCTGTCTTCCATGTGCTGATAAAGTCTCTCTGCACACAGGGGACATTTGAGGATGGTGACGGAGCCCCTGGGTGGCGCACCTGGACGTGACCACTGCCTGGTCCCTCCCTGGGGCATCACCTTGTACCCTTGTCCAGCAACACTACTGCCACCCAGAACAGAGAACCCACTGCTCCTGGTGAGGACCAGCTTTTGGAGGCCCAGTACCAGATCTTCTCCATCACAGGGTGTTAACTTGCAGTTAGTCTGTGCTTGTGGTAAACCAGAATTTGATATTTTGACAGACATTTTTTCTAGCTGGAGTCCCCTTGGTGAACACAGATGTTCAGAATGAATTTCAGGGGCAGAGTCTCTGAGAATGAGACCATCCCCAGCATAGGGCACTGGGATCAGCAAACATGCAGCCCCACAGTGTCCCTGCCCCAGGGACTCAGGGCTGGTAGAATCCCTCCCACCAGCACCCTGATTGCCGATGTCTGAGGTAAAACTTCATATATCCCGGGTATATAGCTTGAAGAGTTTTGTACATACACAAATTATAAAATGATGTTACCCTTAAACCCGAATGTACTTCTACTTCCCACAGCTCTTCCTGGCTCCTTTCTTCCCTTCTCTTCTTTCCTTCCTTCTCTCCTTTGTTCCTGGTGTCTTTATTTCCCAGCCGTGTGGATCTGAGCTTATTATTTATACGCAAATGGCAGGTATCTGAGCTATGGTGTGTTCCACAATTCTGACGTGTTGCCCACTGCATAAGCCAAGAGTTAGGTGGCTGCTGTGCCCGAGCACCAGCCAGTGGAAAGGCAGCTCAGAAACCACAGCACCGAGGGGGACCCAGCTCCCTCACCTGAGCTGGCACCGCTGTGAACTTCGGCTCTTCTCCAAACAGCCAGAATTGTGAATCCGTGCAGCACACAGAGGTGGCCAGGACACCGCAGATGCAGGCAGCAGAGCAGACCCTCAGGGCTGGCTCAGCAGTGGCAAAGCTGATGGGTGGTGAAGTGTGCTGGGAGCGAAGGAGGGTTTTGAAGGGACTCTAGGCCTTCGGGCTTTCACTGCAATACTTTCTGAAAAAAAGAGGGCGGCTGTCAGTGCCTGGGGTCTGCCCCCTCCAAGCAGGGTGACTTATGTTAAATTTAATGTTCATGATGATGCAGGGCTCCCTGGGCGCCTCTGGTGCAAGCTCGCCTGGTGTTCAGCTAGGGGACATCCTGCAGAAGATGAAGTTGCTAATTACGCTCCATTCCATGCTGAGCTTAGCAGGAAGCTCTCAGCCCTGAAGGACAGCGTCCCAGTTCCCCTGTGTCTCCTGTCTCTGATGACGCCTGGGTTCAATGCTGCTTGCAGCTAATGAACTGAATGCAAAGAACATCAAGTCAGGACTTTCACAAAAGGAGCAAAACAATTACTGGAAGACTCTAGAAGGACCAGCCTGCAGTGTGTGTCCAGCTGTTCCGTGTTCTTCCCCAGGTCCACACGCCTTGCCATGAGAGTGTCGGAGGCTGCACGGGATTCATCTACGAGAAATTACCTTCCGTTGAGCCAAATGAATTCTGCCATGAATTATGCATCCCTGTGGAAGCTACAAAACCAGAAAGAACAAATAAGCAAATGTCACTTCTGAGTTTTCCTCAAAGAGCGCTCTGACTTGAAGCACACTATAGACAGAGACGCTGTAAGTATTCTCTTAAATGTCAAGAATGCGAAGTCTACACTCCTGCAAATCCCTCATTCCTCTCTCTGTCTCTCTGTGTGTGTCTGTTTTTTTCTGTCTCTCTTTCTCTCTCTCTGTCTCTCTCTCTCCCCCGGAACCCCATGTAGTATTCATGAAGCTTAGCATTAGTTAATGAGCTTGGAAAATCCAGTGGCCTTTGTTGCATGAACTGTAAATGTGAAGCCTAATTTTGCTGGCATGATATATGAGCGAAATTATTCCCCACCAGTGGCACAGAACAAAGCTGAGAGTTCATTTTATCCATAACGATTATCCAAACTGCTGGGCTCTGGACAGGGCTGAGCCGGACTGCACCTGTATCCACACCCACCTAGCGAACTGCATCCTGTGGTTTTCTCAGGAGTGGCTGAGCATGTGGCCAGTGCAGGGTCTTGCTGAGCAGAGCCCAGGGACAAGAAAGTGAGAACGAGGAGTCAGGTTAAATCATGCACAGGGAAGCTTCCCTGTGATGGAGCTGACCAGTAAGCATACCTAAAAGGTGCCAACAAACTGAATTCACTAAAGAAGAGGATGTTTGCCTGGAGGAGCCCGTCTGCTCCGATTCCTTTTCCTGGATGTGTTGCAGATTTATTTTAGTAGTTTAAACTACATTGGTCAGAGCAGCATCCAGCTGTGTAGCCGCGTCCACTGTCATGGCGTGGAAGATAACTGTCACTCTGCTGGCCCTTTCCTATCCATTTGTACTCAATGTATACACCCACTGCCAGGCCAGACTATCATGGATAGGCTTTTTGCCCATAAAGTTGTGCCTCTGCCAGAGCTGCTCCTAAGTGGGCTCTATAGCACGGAGCTTTTTAATCTGCCCTTCTTTAACACAGGGAAAAGGTACACCTGGTACCTACGGTACTTTTGAGAGCTGAGTATTATTCCATTGCTTGCACACTGCAGTTTGTGGTTTTATCAGGTGAGCATCCCTTGAGCAGTTCTCAGGCTTGGGTGATTACTCAGAAAGCCACTACAAAGGTCCACTCACAGGTTTTGATAGGATCACATATTTTCTTTTTTATAGGTGAATGTCTAAGTTACCAGTGCTGGTACATGACCTGGTGAATGTCTAAGGTACAGGACGAGCTTGTGTTGGGCTCTGCTAGAAAACACCAAAGCACTTCTCAGAATGCGTGTGGTCCTCACAACCCAGCAGTTGCTGAAGCCCTGGCTGCCGCAGGTCCTCAGCACTTGGTGCCCTGAAGCAGGAGCAGTGAGCTTTGCTCTCCTCTCGTGGCAAGGGGCTCATTTCCTTACCTAGATGCATTTTTTAAATCAGAATGTCTAGATATTTTGCCTGCTTTTATTAGAGATTTTGTTTTCCTATTATTGGGTGTTATGAGTTTTTAATATGGTGTGCATGCAAATATGCTTTGGGAAACAGCTCCTCCCAGTCTGCGTTTGCCTGTTCATGTTCTTCCTAAAAAAAAAAAAAGAAAAAAAAAAGAGTTACAATGGATGATTTTTTTTGTTTTCTCTTTTATGGATCGTGCTTTTGGTACTTATCTCTGAAATATTTACCAACCTGAAGATCACAAAGACTTTGAGGTTAGGTTTTATATCTGAGTGCTTAAATATAAAACTGTAAAATATAAAAAGGATAAATATAAAATGAATGCAGAGACCATTTTCCTTGGAGCATCCGTGTCCTGTGTGTTCATCTTCCCGATGTGTGATGGGAGTTGTGCTCTTGACTGGGGCCACCAGGCACAGGTTTCCAGTGCACTCTGGGTGACAGTGTTCCATCTCATGCCCAGCAGGGCCAGCATGTCCTTCTTGTGTCCCCTGTCCACTTGCATTGTCCTCTCAAACTCATGTGTGGCTGGCGTCCTTCTGGTCCAAACTCACATTATTGCAAATTTTCCTGCTGGGCTCTTTGCTCTTGACTTGCAATATAAAGCTGGCCAAAAGCCCCCAACAGTAGCCATGCCACAGCCTCAATATTTGATTGCTTTATAATTTCCTTTTCTAGATTAATCATCCATGCAGCACCGACCTGCACACTACCATGCTTCACTCTCTTTATGGTCAGGACCAGGCTCTAGACACCCCCCAGCAGCCTCTGTCCCCGCCCATCCCCAGCCCTAACCATGACCACCCAGGCACCCGAGCAATGCCCCCCTCCACCCATGGTCTGCAGTAGCCTTCAAGGTGTCTCCTGGGCAAAGCAGAGACTACTCTGCTACTGGTTTTCCCTTTGCTAACCTCAATTTAAAATTAAATATTTTACTTAAAATAAACACGGCAAAAACTGTGTTCTTGCCAAAGATTTTAAATTCAGCTGGAAAATGTTAACCCTTTATTTGTAAATCTACTATTTTAATGCAATTATAAAAGTAAATTTTAATAAGTCAGTGAAGTACATCTCTTTAAATATTTATGTTCATAAATTTAACATATCTGGCTCCCTCCTACACAGCATGCATGCCTGATGAATGTGGAGCCCACTCTCGGGTGCCCGAGGAGCCCTAGTAAATCTCTCAAATGAACCTCACAGAGAACCTTTGCATTCCCCTAAACATGCCAATCTTGTCGGTACTTGGGGAAATTGTCTTAAACTTTCAACTTGATATCGAAAATCTATAATGAATTTCTAATGACCTTGGTTTAGCCAGGAAGGTAAGTTGCTAGCCCACTGGGATAAATTATCTTAAAAATGATAAATACATATGAAGTATCATCTAATAACTAGTATCTTATCATAAAGACCTCAGGGAGCAGAACGAACTTATGTTACTGCAATTCTAATTATTAATTTTCTGAATTCTAGATTCAATAAGGAATTAATTTTAACTCCTCCAGAAAATATAGACAATATTCCTGGCAAACTGTACCCATCAACCCTGAATAACTGAGGGGGATGTGTTTTCTCCCCATGGATGAAGATGGCCTTTGGCCAGCCTGCTGGCCCAGCAGGAGTGACCCAGAGCCCCCTGTTTGATGACTGTACTCACTGCCCAGCTGGACTCACTCAGACCATTTCCAGAGCCCCCAAAACCATGCTGGACACCCTTCCAGGGGGCCCTGGGGTAGCCAGAAGCCCCAGATTCCAGGCTCTCCTCGGCTAACTCCTACTTGCACACAGCCCTCCTGACAAAGTGCTTCACCAGGTTGGACTCATGTGATTCCCTGGCTCCTCCCACTGTCCCATGCTGGCCTGAGTCCTCCACGTCCTCCCAGCCTGGTGACCACCACCATCTAATGCTGTTGGGACGAATCATGGGTGTCAGTGTGCTTGGTGCATGGCTAGGGCCCAGCTCACTCTAATCTGGAAGTTCTTTTCTCTCCCCCAAGAAACCCACAGTCTCAGTCTCACGGACTGAGGGACACTTGCGACGATCCCCAAGAACCAGGTGAGGGGACTCTGCATGGTTCCCAGCTTCAAACTGGGTTTCTTGCTCTCCTAGTATTTCTGATCACTACTTATCGTTGCTCAAATGGGGATTAAGTCCACAGAAATAAGTACTTGTAATTTTGATGTGATAAAATTCATTGTGCTTACTTAATTCCTTTAATAATCCTTTGTGACATCAATAAACAATCTTCAACTCTAAAACTTAACGTTCCTATGACTGGCTATTATTTGAACTTTAACAGGTGTCAGATAACAAAATCTACAACGCTCAGTCATTACAAGGATGTCTTATTTCTACATGCAGTGCCTAATCATCTCAGAAGGCCAGGAGTAGGAGGAATTGGGTGTGTCCTTGAGAGGGACCTCAGTGTCAAAGCCAGGGACTTCCCGGACAGACAAGGGTGAGTTAGTCAGCTGCCCTTCCCCTTAGATTAGAGCTTATTCCAGTGGAATCATTGCTCCACATTGGGCTTTGAGAGTGTTTTCACACAGTAGCTGTGTGAGGGACAGAAGGAGTGAGACACCCGCCTCTGCTCACCAAGGTGCTGTGAAAGTGTTAACGTGTCAGTGTTGTTACTCAGGACCCTCAGGGGAAGCCCTGGATGTTTTCCAGCAGGTTCCTGGCTCACCGAGGGCTTCTGCATCAGGAGGCAGGGCTGTATTTTAGGAGGATGCAGTGTCCTAGTGACCTAGGAGGTCACAGCCCGAGTGTCACCTGTTGGCTGTGGAGAGAACGCATACATTCAATTCTGGTCCCCGCTGTTGACCCTTCCCAGCAGAGAGGGACAGTTTGGAGTTCCTGATCTGCAAAAGCCCTGGGGAAAATAGAGTGGTTGACATCACCACATTTGAAGTGGCTCCTAACAGGAAAGGACTCCTCCTGAGCTGGGTTCTTTGTTTTTGCTTGAAGCATCTGTACTCTTTGGGAGCAGAGGCTGGTTCCAAACTCACTTAAGTTTTGCTTTTCCCAGGGAGTCAGGATCAGTCACCTCCCAAGACTCACCAAGGTCCTACGCTTCAGATTAGGGTTTGAGATCAGGATCCAGGTGCCAAGGTCCCCTTCCCCTGGCAGAGGACCGGCTGCTGTCATTCAGCCACTGTTAGAGGAGAATCTGCCTGCAACACACAGGCAGAAGGCCACACTTGACTCCAGCATTTCAGCTTGGAGGCGCTGAGCACAGACCCCAGACCTCGCATGCAGAGGCCCCCTCTCCCTGCTCCCTGCACCTGTCCATCCCCACAGCCACAGGCCTTTCTTGGCCCTTCCTCCTCCTTCACCTTGCTCCACAGCCGACCCCTTTTCTCCTGTGATTTCATTTCACCTGTGGCTGGATGCTGAAGGTTCTCACATTCACACGACTTCTCCCCTCAGTGTTGGATGATGGCAAAGTTACAGGAGGTGGCACAGAGAAGTCAGTGCCTGTTCCTGTCCCTGGCTCGGTCTCACAGCAGGACACTGATGCCATGGCCATTCCTAGCACACTCTGTGGTCCTTCCTTTTGTTGAACTCCATTTTCTGGGTTTCTGGCACCTGTACCTCTGTTCCCTCCACACTGTGACCTTTCTGTCTCTCAGCATCCATTCTCTGCTATAAAGTGGAGGCTTCCTGCAGTACAGACCTCAGGGGTCCGTGTCATCCTGAGCACCTCTCTTCCCTAGGATATCTTGTGGCATGGAAGAAGCCCACAGTGCATTTCCTTCTAATTTATCTCAAAGAAAAGCAATTATGGTCTTAAATGACACGATGTAAATCAACATGTTCTTCTTAGTAGAAATCAAAAGAGAAGCCTCATTAACTAGACAGAAGATTTGGGGCAAAGAGCCAGATTCTTGAATAAAATTTCCAGTAGACAGTGGGGCTTTAAGTAATTAGTGTGAGTATCAGGGAAATAAAAAGCATTTTTGCCCTTACAAGAAGAAAAGAAAAGATGAAAAAAAAATAAAAAAGACAAGACAGAAGGATTGCCATGTGCAAAGGCCTTCAGAGTCCAACCCTCATTCAACAAACTCAAAGAGGGGCTCTTTGTAAAGAAGCAATCAGTTATTCATGCCAAGTGACTCTCATTTTCTAGCTACCTGGACACTTAAAGTAAGATTGTGACAAGAGGAAAAAAAATGTGTCACATGCTTGGCTTCCAGGAAGACAAAATAACAACAGGAAAGGAAAGGTTTATTTACAGCATTTTAAAGAGGAGAGGAAAAGAGGAGGAGGGGAAGCAGAGGAAGAGGAGGGAGGAAGGAAAAGTGACAGAGCTACGGATACTTTGGTATCTTTGTCAGGGAGCAAAGAAAAAAATCGAAGAGTGATTTTCTTCTGAGGATGGTATTGACATGAAAATAATTGTCTTTCAAAATTAAGTCACTTAAATTAGAAATAAGTTCAGAAGGTGTTTAGGTAGATCTACGGGAATTGGCAGGACATCTAATAACTTTCAATAAATTTTAAGGTAGTTTAGGGAAGCCCCTGTGACCCTCTTCATCTCCAGGACAGCATCTGGAAATCCTTCCTCTCCATGGTCGCTGTGTCCCCATGGGGGAGCGGGTGCAGACCAGAGCTGTGTCCTCCCTGACTGATGCTCACCAATGCAATGGCAGACAGAAATACTAAGAGCACACCCAGAATCTGGAGGAGGATTTATTTATGTCCTTGGGCCCTGACGGGCTCATTTCCAGAATATCAGCCCTGATCTCTGGTGGCCTAGGGCTTATATGGGATAAGCAGGCAGGAGGTACAGCAGCAGAAGGGCTTGTCCGCTGGGGATTGCTTTATACAGTGTGCATCCCAGTGACCAGCTGTTTCTAAAAATTAAAGTCACAGGCACTGTAACCGGAAATCTCACCTGGGAAGCTAACAAACAAGGACACTGGCTGGGCGGGCAGGGACTTGCACTACACTGGACCTCAGCACAGGCCTCAGTTGATGCAATGACTAGTGAATGTGGGTTCACATGGGGTGAAGGGAAAACTTGAGCCCAGCAGGACTGGTGTCCGGTAAGACAGAGAGACACAGACAGAGAGGGAGAGGGCAGTACTGATGGAGGCAGAGACAGAGCTGGACAGGAGGACACTGAGAAAGTCGGGTAGCAGGGATGGGCAGAAGGGGCTGGAGGACCCCCTCAGAACCTCCAGAGGGAGCACAGCCCTGAGGTACCTGGATGGTGGATTTCTGGCTGCTGTTTAGTCCACACTGTGGGCTGACACCCCAGCTGCTGTGATGGTTCACAGAGACAGGGGCTCCTGAGGATTATAGAGTGAGGGGAGCTTGCAGCAGGGAGCCACCCCATAGCTCCAGGGCCTGATGAGAAGCTGGCACTCTCCCCATATCCCTCTCCCTCTGGAGGTGCAGTGAGGCAGCCATCACCCATAGCCTGAAAGGGGCCACCCCAGAACCCAACCTGCTGGCTCCTGACACAGATGTCAGCCCCAGGTGCAGTGAGAAAAGGCTCCCTGTCCTCTGAGTTGCTGTTTGTTTGTTTGTTTGGAACCAGGGATCAAACTCCTGACCTCGATTTTACCAGGCAGGCACTTGAGCCTGAGCTAAACCCCGGCCCCATTGCTGTGCTGTTCTTGTTAAGCTGAGAAATTCCTCCTCTGGGCAAAATGTGAGCCAGGCCCTGCCTGAGTGACCACAGGAACCCCAGAGGGGCACAGGCTAGCCCCGTCCAAGACCTTAGCTTGGGAGAGGGTGAGCCCCGAGCTCTGGCTGGCAGAGATGAGTGCTCACCAGGCACTGAAGGCTCGTCTATGGGAAGGAGTGCCCAGTGTCCACCCAAGGGGTTGTAGTATGGTATGACACAAATCACTGGTGGAAGCCCCATATCCCCTCTTCTGCTGCATGGTGCTGAGGACAGGGAGTCACATGTGCCAGAGGTGGCATGCTGAGGAGCCCTGACCTAACGGGAGGCTTGCTCTATACACAGATGCAAACCAGAGGCCAGCAACCCCAGGGCCCTGCAGGGGAAAAGACAGCCCTGTGCCCAACACCCAGCTGCAAGTGTGTGGCTTGTTTTCCCTCCAGCACACCCTGGCTGATGCTACAAGCAGGGACCAGCATGGGTGTCCCCTGGGGGGCGTCCTGTGGGTACACAAGAGAGGTTCCCTGTGAATGTAGACCTGGAGCTGCTTCCTGCAGCAGTCACCAACTTTTGATGTCTCGGTGATCTCATCTGTGAGATGGACACGGCTGCCACAGCATGGACAGGATGGAGCCACTCCGTGCACCCCAGCTCTGGGTGAAGAGGTCCGGTGTGGCCTGGAATCCTGCTGAATGGAGGCCAGGATTTAAAGCCACCCCGTCCTTTATGAGAATATGTCACTGTGAGCAAAGACACATGGGATGGCTGGGCATAGCACCAGGAGTTTTGCTTCTAGATGTCATCCTCAGAGTGACTGTGTCAGGAGGTGGGGACTTTAAGAGGTTCTGAGGCCACAGAATGGAACCCCTATGCTGGATTAGGCCCTTATAGGAGACCCAGAGTGCTTGCTGGCTCTCACCACGTGAAGACTTAGAGAACAGGGGCCACCTGTGAAAAGAAGGCTGACCTTCGCCACGGGTCCCTTCTTGTCACCTTGGTGCTGGACATCTGGATTTCTGGACTGAGAGGCCAGTGCCTGCTGTCAGTTTGTCACCTGGGATGTGATGTTTAATGACAGCAGCAGGAAGAGACCCAGACAATTGCTGTACACTGAGTACAGGGGCTGGATACACAGCCTCCTCCCTCACCTCTCCAAACTCTTTTAGATGTGCAGTGCGGGCTCCAAGGGCTGAAGAATGTCCTGGAAGAGCCCAGACAGCAGCTAAGGAGGCCGGGCCTGGGCTCAAGAAGCTCCTGACATGGAAGGTACTGGGCCGCCTAAGGGCTGATCTGTCCACTGGAACCAGGGAGAGTGTCCTGCTCGAAGGAGTGAAGCATGGGGAGGGGCAGAATCCAGGCTCCTGGGTCTGGACCAGCACCTAGATGGAGCATTATGCGATAGGCTCCTCAAGCAACATTTGGGCTTTCAACCATCACTGTCTTGCCTGTATCTCCTGCCCTGCAGGCTGCCTCTTATGCTGACATCTAGGGACAAACCTGTGACAGGAGGGACCAACAAGGTCACAACTGCTCTGTGGAGAAGTTGCTCACTGTGAGCTGGCCTGGAAGCACCACCTGCAGCCTCCCATTCCCCCCCCCCCTGCTGCCTTGCCACCTGCCGTCTGTCTTGAACTGGAGTGTTCCACCACCACCTCCCCAAGGGCCTACCCGACGGTCATTGCTGAGCAGATGAACCTCTCCAGCTGCAGAGAGGTGGGGTCCAGCCAGGTCCTCTCTGACTTCACCATTGAGGGAGTGGGTCCTCCCAGAACAGTGCAGGCCTGTGCTCAAGTCTGGTGCAAGGTCAGTGCATGTGAAGCACAATAACACACACGTACACCACGCACAATCATTCCTTGGTATCCAGGCCCCATCTCAGACGTCAGCATCTTCCTGATGCAGGGCAGTGTTCCACCTGCACAGAGCCCACACGCACTGCCCTGTTCACCTTAGATCAGCTTTGATCACTTCTAACACCTCACATAATGCAAATGCTACATAAGCGGCTGTTGCATTGTTTAGGAAACACTGACAAAAGTCTGCCTGCGTTCAGGAGGGCAGAGTTGATCTGGAATCTTTTATGTCTGGAGCTGACAGTGAGCACAGAGCCTGAGCAGGGTGGGGCTGTGTGAATCACTTGTGGCCTGCAGTGCACACACTCAGGGTGTAGACACGTGTGTTAACGTTCCCAGAGCCCTGCCTTGCCAGCCTGTGAAGCAGCATCACAGGGTGAATGGCACATAATTGTTTAATAACAGCGAGGCCTTCCAAGTGGAGCCACATATTAAGTTCTCAGAGCAGAGTCCTGCAGTGAATGAGCTAAATATTTCTTTTAACATAAGAAAAGTTTCTAGAATACGAGTTGGGTCCACATAGCAGAGTTTACAGGGTCTGGCCAGTGTCACTCCCATGGAAGCTGATGGCATGTCTGGGTTTTACTCCATCACAGAAGAAACACGGCATCAGGAAGGTCTCACCGGATCCTCTTAGGGTACAAATAAAGCTGCACTCTCGTCCCTCATGGTTTAATGAAATTCAAGGCAACTCTGCTGGTTTGTTATACGTGGAAGATTAGGGTATATTTTTGATTTGGCTCAAAAAGACAGGGAGACGGGAAATGGATTATTCAGTAGCCTTGCAGGGAGGGACGTTACCACCTCACTCCAGTACTACAAGGGAAGGCAGCTCCTGTGCTCCAGGCAGGACAAATGCTGGGACATTCCTCGGGCGAGAGAAACGCTGGAACCATATTCAGATGGGAGAAATCCTGGAACCATCCTCAGGCCTGAGAAATGCTGGAAACTTCCACAGGTGGCAGAAACCCTGGAACCTTCCTCAGGCTGGAGAAAGGCTGCAATCTATGTCAGGAGGGAGAAATGCTGGAAAATTCCTCGGGGGCGGGAAATCCTGGAATCTTCCTCAGGCCTGAGAAATGCTGGAAACTTCCACAGGTGGCAGAAACCCTGGAACCTTCCTCAGGCTGGAGAAAGGCTGCAATCAAGTCAGGATGGAGAAATGCTGGAAAATTCCTCAGGGGGTGGGAAATCCTGGAACCTTCCTCAGGCCGGAGAAATGCTGGAAACTTTGTCAGGTGGGAGAAACTCTGGAACCTTTCTTAGATGGGAGAAATGTTGGAAATTTCCACAAGCAGGAGCAATTCAGGAAGCTTCTCAGGTCTGAGAAACACTGGAACCTTCCTCAAGTGGGAGAATGGTGGAACCTTCCTTAGCATTCAGCTGATGACTCCTTAAACTAGAGGAGCTGCAGGATTGTTGCTGAGGAAGCCATGACTTGGCTCTTGACAGTCACCTTCAGGCTTCAGGCTGTCTGTCCAGCCTGGAGCTGCCTCCCAAGGACCTGTGTCATGTGACTTGCGAGTCAAGAGCAGAGACTGAACAATGCAAGGTGCTCATGTGCACCCTCGGCACTCCCCTGCACAGGGTCAGCCTGGGCTGTGATGCTGGGGGTGTCACCTACTCAGGCCTGGGCAAGGACTTGGGTTCCAGAAAGCCTTCCTGCCTCTAGTGTCTTCTCTGGTTAGCAGTGCTGCATTTACTCATATGCATTGTGGACCCTGGAGGGCTCTGGGTGCCAAGCAGTGAGTGGGTCCTGTGGGCACCACTTAAACTGGTGCTGTTCATAACAACATCGTGAAGGGGCTGGGGTTTAGCTCCCAGCACAAGCACCTGCTTAGCAAATGCCAGGTTGTGGTTTGCATCACCAGTAACAAAAACAAACAAACAACAACAAATGTTGACAGCAGAGGGTTGGAAGGTGTCTCCTTGGCATTCAGAGCTCACCCATGTACTTGACCCCCAGCCCCGGGACTGCAGCACCCCCTCTTGGTGCCTCTTACATTGTGCCCAGGCTATGGGGAGTGGGGTGGTGCCAAACCCATTAGTGGACTGATTTAGTAATCACATACCCTTAATCCTAGCAGGGCATTGGGACTCCTTCCCACACTCTAGATCCAGCCACCTCTCAAAGAGCCCCTCCGAGGACCACAGGAGGCTTGGGGAACTTCTAGAAACAAGCCAGAGCAGGGACTGAGAGCATGAGCCTCCTCTGAGGACATCATAGAAGGTATCTCCCCAGCCAGCTGCCGAATCGTGGCCCTGGATTCTAGTGCTGACCACACATCGAATGCACCATATTATAGACCTCCCCAGGATGACCTTTACTCTGCAGCAGTTTAATGAGCCAAAAAATCCACTGGAGCAGACGGTCGAGGCCTTCCTGATGCCAAGTCTCCCCAGCAGACCACACTCAGAAGTACTTGCTTGCCCAAGTGACACACCAACTTTCAAAGCCCGAGGACCCATGTCCCCTCTACCCACACTATCTTCCCCAACCAAGCTCTGCCTCAGAATCCCCACCAGCCTGGAACTTCAGAGGTTAATTCATCCTCTGTGTTTGCCCTGTGAATAATGCACACAGTGCTATGGGCTTTTGAAGGCCACTGGGCGTAGGCTGTGCAATGTGGTGCTCGACTGACCTGGGGGAAACCAGGAGGCTTGTCAGCAGTCACCTCAAAGTCCATGCAGCAGTTAATGAAGATGTTTTATGTCCCGTTTCTCCAGGAGAACAAAGAAAGAAAGAAAGAAGAAAAGAAGGAAGGAAGGAGGAATGAAAGAAAAAAAAGATGCAGTCCGAAGTTTTTCCTCTCTGTTCACAGCCCTCCCTTAATCCTCTGTTTCCTAATGGACGAAGGGCTTTGGTCTTAGTTCTCAATTATTTGTGAGCTGTGAAAATCAGGTGTTCCTAGGAAGGGAACTAAACAGAACACAGCCATTGTCCTGCAGCCCAGAAAATCCCAGGTGTAACAAAAGCCAAACCCTTTCTCCCTGCCTGCCTAGTTAACTTCCAAGCCTTGTTTAAAAGCAAGGAATGTGAACAAAAGGCTCTGCAGAAAAGATAAAAACACAGTTCTAAAAGGCTCCCCAAATTTGGCAAGTGCTTCCATCCTTTAAATGCGCCCGAGTGACACGTCAGACAGTCAAGGCTGCTCACTGCACCTTGAAGTTACACTCCTGAAGCTGGACTGTGAACCCCTTTGTTCCCATTGTCTGGCTTTCAAGGTGGGTTCTTCCAAGGCCTGGAGAATCCACTGCAGAATGCAGCACAAAGTTCCCGTGCAATCTCCCTGCTGATGCGAAATCTCAGGGTGTCTCATCCCTTAGGTGGAAACGGGCTTGGAGAGGCTGAGGCTTTCTCCAGCCCCCACAAGTATGCAGACCTGAACCCTGTGTCACGTTCCCCAATGCCCCGCCCGCCATGGCCTTTAGTCTACTGCAGGTTTCTGCTTGCCTTGCTGACTCAGCAGCTTCTGCCACCACCAGGGCCCAGGAGGGGACAGCCGTGGCCACGGGTGCTCAGCAGTGAGAAGCCTCTCAGTCAGGCATCAGGCAGGGGGGCCTGAGTCTGGTTCCCCAGGGGCAAGCCTGCTGCAGTCCCATAGTTTTCACCTGCAAGAGGAGACCCTGGAGCCCCCGACTCCATGAACTCAGTCCTGTGGAGGCAAGCTGAGCCCTGTCTTTGTGCATCCTGGTGTCTCTCAGAATGCATGTTGATGGTGATAGTCAGATGACTGCTCTCCAAGTTTCTGGGCATCAGAAGCTCTTTATTATGAGAAAATTGCCATGATAAATGTTGAGTCCTAGGATAACGATGTATACAAACATTGCTGTCTCCCAGAGTTGCAGAGTATACAACCTGCTCCACTGTCAGGGCCACCCTCTGCCAAAGGCCAGATCTGTACCTGCCCACAGTGCTTTATAGAAAACCAGTCCTATCCCTTTGTTTCATGTCTTAGCACCTCAAAAACACAGGCACAGCTTTCCAGACCTCACTGGTCCCTGAGGACTCAGCATACACTGCTTCTTTCCTGCCTGAATTTTCTTGTGCCTTTCCAAGCTTCCCCCCACCCCCACCGCCCGGAGCATTATTTTACTTTGCTTGACTGCACTGGGGAGTCTAAGCACCCAGCTGCTGCGGATCCCATTGACTCCTGACCCTGCCTTTCCCATGGCACAAGCTTTATATCCATTATTATAATGACTAGTTTCCAAGTACTGACATCCAAGTACACTGGAAATATGAATCCAATAAATATTCATAATAACCCAACTAGGTAAGAAGTAGAAATGAACAGAGGTTAAATACCTCGCCCAGGGTCATGCAGGGTGTTGTAGTTACAGTTTGTAAGGAGGACAAGACTATACAGAACCCAATATTCATAATATTATTTATACTGGTCACCCAAGGAGTCAAACACAGAAAATGCAGATTTATCCACACACTAAAGACGTAAGGAATCCAGCTGAGGGCCTGAATCCCACAGCAATGTCCTGCATAATTTCAACTGAAGACCTAGAGTCCATGACAGTGCCTCCCATGAGTCCAGCTGGAGGCCTAGAGCCGATGACAAGGATTCATGCAAGTCTGTTTCATAAACCTGCACTGGGAAGGCCCCAAGGTCTGTGGTGAAAGCTAGGAAGTCTAGGCCAGCAGGGTGAAGGAACTGTGCTGGCAGGTTGAGGGTTCTGCACAGGAGCTGAGAAGTGAAGCTCAAAGTAAGGACCAGGGCTCCCCCAAAGTGAACTCAACAACATCCTGAGCTCCTCTGATGATAGTGGCTGAGTTCCTGTCAGAGGATCCAGCATGACAAGCGCGTCCAGGAGAACAAACAGCTACAAAAGAACTAACAATTCCAAACGACAATGCTTAGGAGAAGCCACAATGTCGGGGTCGCTCCCGGCCGGCAGGAAAGACACACGACAAAGTCTGGCGGTGTGCAACCTTGCCTTTATTTGTCTCCGCGTGGGCCCCGCGAGGCCTCCTCTCTGCCACCAGCCATTTCTCGCCGGTGGACTTTTTCTGTCTCTCTCTGTGCTTCCTCTGTGGCGGGAGAGGCATTTACTTTTATAGGGTAACAGTGGCCAATCAGTTCAAAGCGCGCGATGCGGGCTGACTGGCTAACATCAGCTGTTGCTAGGCAGACTATCTTACAGAGCGGGTTGTTTAAGTCGCCAGCGCAATCAGGGGGCAGGAAGCAGGCGCCAACTTGACTCACTCGATGGGAGGGGCAATCTAGCTCAGGCTCCGCTCCCACCCACAGGCCCTACGTCCGCCAAGTAAGGCGACCGGTGTCGGCCGCGGCTCCCAACATCTCCCCCTATTTTATTTACTTTGAATGAATGTATGCATCGCAGCCCGCCCTGGATCGAGTGCAGAGGCTTATGCCCTGTGTTGAGGACCACCGTAGGCCCTTGGCTTGGACCCTGGTCGGCCGCCTCTGGGTCCGCCAAGGCCTTGAGACCCTCGTCCTTTTTCCAGGGCCAGGAGTGAACTGGACGGAACCTGGATGCACATAGGCATGCACTCATGCCCCTCCGTGTGATCCCCTCGGAGAGGCATCTAGATCTGGGCAGATTCTAGTAATCCAGCGGCTTTCGTGCGCCATGGGGTAGGGCCTGGCTTAGGTCGAGTCGTGCTGGGGAGGCACGCTCTTACCCGTCATTGACTCACCCACCCTGCTGTGTGGTGTCAATAGGGAAGGAATGCGGAAGACCCGCCACACCTAGACCCGGTCGTAGGCCAGTCGAGCGAGCCATGCGTAAGCCTGGGGGTCATTGTGCCCATCACGGGCTGCTGCCAGGGCCGCATGGGCAACCAGGCGTACTTGACGCCGGGCCGCCGCAAGGCGCCCATTAATAAATGATGTAACCCATCGGAGCAAGAATGGTCCTACAAGTAAGAACAGAAGCAA